>NC_052620.1:2776792-3461435 GCF_016545825.1 Eucalyptus grandis
ATGGTATGTGCATTTAATTTGTACAGCTTTCTTGAATGTCTAAGGGAACAAAACCGTGAATGTAATTTATTCAGTTTTCAACCACTTTTCAAAAACTTGGCACTCAGTTCACGCTTCATATAAGAATTCGGTGCTTGCATGATTACTTATTTTATATGGGAAAGCTTCTGTGAGAAATCAACATGCATAGGTCAGGTTTTCCACTGAAACTATACAATGTTTTAGTTCTAGGAGAACCGCCAGAATTCTCCTCTCTCTGATCGGATGGAGCCAGCAGAAGATTCACAAGATGCAATCGATAGCGGCGACAAGTTTGGAGAACCGACAGAGGGATCGCATCAAGGGAAAGCAATGATGATATTGGTGATGATCGAAGGGCAAGGGTTGACTCCGAGCAAGAGGGAGAGAATGCCGTTCCTGATGATCAAACGACAAGGATTGAAGGCCAAGAATCGGATAGAGGATTCGAAGGGTCAGTGAGGATGCTATCGCGGGAGAAATTAGCGAATTAGCCATGCATTGGAAGCAAGGAGATCGTACCCGTTTCGAGTGCACCAAATGATGGTTTGGAGGGTCTCCCTTCCATGCAAAACATCAATGCTGGTCAAGTTGGAGACGGAGGATACAAGTCGAGCAAGAGGAATTCATCATCAAGAAACAAAGGTACATATGCCAAATTTTGTGTGATGACAAGCCGAGAATATTATTTATCCTATACCTAATTTTGTTCCACATAATTCACCAATGTCTTGATGGCTGACGGGAGCATCAACTATACGACAAAAAGGAAAAGAAGACAGGAGGCATCAACTAAACTTTAATTTTCGGTTATTAATGAGATAAATTATTTTTAAAATTACTTATTTTTGGCCACATAAACGGAATGGTAACGCGTTTTTCAAAGAAACTTTTATAAATCGAAAGGACGGATGCCGTCCTCAATGAATTCTCCTTTTAAAAAGGTGTCATTGTCGACTCGCTTTTTGCGCTACTCGTTTTGCGTCGGACCAGGGGCGTTTTATGGTAAAAAAAGGGACATTTGACTTTGGGTTGACCAAAAATGACATGCGAGTGACCAAGGAGGAAAGCACGCGCACCGCGTTTTCTCCCGCTATAATTTCGTGGAAACTTCAGGTTAGGGAAAAAAATTTGACGCTATACTATTCCACAAATTGTCACTTATCACGAGCTATACATAGAAAATTCATAAATCCATTCCTATGGAATGTTGTTTTCTATCCAAAAATATGTTGGCCGAAATTGTTGATGGCTTAGGGGCGCGAGTTGTGCGCGTAGGGAGATTTACTTTGTTTAGGATGTGAAAGTTTAGATATTACATTGAATAAATTAAAGTTTTAGGGATTATATTGCATACTTAACCAAAATTCAAGGATCATTTGTATCATTTTATCATTTGTCTAATATCATACATAAAGATCGTGTGATCAATCTAGTAACTTATGGTTTTGCAAAGTTATAAAATCAACTTCCACAATAATGTCCGCAACTCGTACTAGCTAAAAATTAAAAAAGAATTTATTTATAGGCACCTTAACTCTCCCCCATTTCATGACCCAATTCAAAACCTGTTCACGACAGGAGTGGTCCATCAACGCAGCGCCGCCCGCATCTCTATGTTGTTCAAGTGCCGCGAGAAGTCTTAGCCAATGACTTGACCTGAGCACCCAAGCTCCCTCACTGACTCGGCAAGCCAGTCCACGGAGTTGCACACCCTTCAAAGATAACAAATTAAGGAAGAAAATTGTTAAGAACTGGAGCTCAGACTGGGTTGAGTATATGTTAGATCCAGAACAGGTATATCTTGCCAATTTTCGTATTGTCTAATTGGGTCAATTTGAATCAAACCTTTTTCACCTGACTCAACCTATTTATTTGATGGGCCTAGTCTATTGCAAATTAAACCTCCACAAACTAATCTATATCTCATATCCATGTGTCTTAAAGAGAAATCTCCGCACATATATAGCGCTTGGGGCCCAGTAGATTAGATCTTGGGAACAAAATGTGTAGCTTCAATGGAAATTTCTCTACTCCCTCATAATCTAAGGAAAGGAGCTAGAGATTCACATTGTATTATTGCAAATGACAATGAATCTTAGTCCTGAGCAGGACTTTAAAAGGCTCACGCCATCAGGCAGGCGGGCCCCCTCGGGGGCAAGTGAGCCCTGGACGGGGTTTATATCTTAGGGAGTTCCCCAAAAACTCCCAAGGAACAAGCCCGGGAGGGCAATGAAGACAACCCGGGGAAACGAAGCCCACGGGGTGGGTGAGCCTCCCCCAGAGCCCAAGTGATAGTCCCGAGCGGGACTTTAAAAGGCTCACGCTATCAGGCAGGCGGGCCCCCACGGGGGCAAGTGAGCCACTGGACGGGGTTTATATCTTAGGAGTTCCCCAGAAAACTCCCAAGGAACAAGCCCTGGAGGGCAATGAAGACAACCCGGGGAAACGAAGCCCACGGGGGTGGGGCCGAGCCTCCCCGAGCCCAAGTGATAGTCCCGAGCGGGACTTTAAAAGGCTCACGCCATCGGGCGGGCGGGCCCCTCGGGCAAGTGAGCCCCGGACGGGGTTTATATCTTAGGGAGTTCCCCAAAAAAACTCCCAAGGAACAAGCCCTGGAGGGCAATGAAGACAACCCGGGGAAACGAAGCCCCCTGGGGTGGGCCAAGCCTCCCCCAAGCCCAAGAAGTCCCGAGGACTTTAAAGGCTCACGCCATCAGGCAGGCGGGCCCCCACGGGGGCAAGTGAGCCCTGGACGGGGTTTATATCTTAGGGAGTTCCCCAGAAAAAACTCCCAAGGAACAAGCCCGGGGAGGGCAATGAAGACAACCCAGGGGAAACGAAGCCCCTGGGGGTGGGCCGAGCCTCCCCCGCGAGCCCAAGTTAGTCCTGAGCAGGACTTTAAAAGGCTCACGCCATCAAGCAGGTGGGCCCCCTTGAAGGGCAAGTGAGCCCCGGATGAGGTTTATATCTTAAGGAGTTCCTCAGAAAAACTCCCAAGGAACAAGCCCAAGGAGGGCAATGAAGACAACCCAGGGGAAACGAAGCCTCTGGGGGTGGGCCGAGCCTCCCCCCGAGCCCAAGTTTGAAACCTCAGCAGGTCCTTAAACTACTCCCCCGAATAGACCATCCTGGGGGGACTCCTCCTCACAAGCCATTTACAGGCAAGTGAGGGGTGAGTAGTATGGGATAATGGTCCCATTGGGAAACCCGGCCGAGCCCTTTACGGGTTAGGGTCCCACTTTTGATCCCCGTGAAGCCTTCCCCGATAACCAATCCGGGCGTGGTTCAGGGAAATGACAAGGCCTGAGCAGTGACAAGCCCGGCCGGAATCCAAAGAGATACGAGAAATGTTGCAATAGCCTTAAGGAATTGTGAATGTTGCGCGTTACGAAAGTACTAGTCAATCCTCTAGAGAGAGAATTAGGCCTGGCCCAAGCCCAAGTTGGCCTATGTCCGGTCACGGGCAATGGAGGTACACAAGGGACCATGCCCGTCATGGCCGATTTATTCTTCTGGGCCGGGCCCAACGAGGCCCGATTGCTGGTCCTAAATTTTTGGTGATGAAAAATTATTTATCAAAGAGCCTAGTTATCTTTCTGTTTTGGAACCAAAAAAGAAAAAAAAATTCCTGTTCGCTTTTTTTTCTTTTTTATGTAAGTGAGGACTAATTTAATCTTGTGACAAAAGCTATGTGCGCTGAACTACGCTTCTCCCTAGACAAAGTTGTCTTATTGATCCATTTACAGCTCCAGTGAAGTCCCACTTCGAGCTAATCCGATTATCTAATCTCTTTCGGCGTCACCATCCGCATAATTTCACATCATCAAACACCATTTGCTATACCAAAGCCTTTACTATTAGTATTACCTCTCCTTAATCACATTGTCACACTGATATTGTTGTGATATCGTAACGAAATCTCATGGTGTCGCTTGCTTCAGAATCTCTTGAGTGGTACGAGACAACTTACATACTACTTGTTTAGAAAATTCAAAAATCATTGTGACATGTTAAAGGATGGAAAAATTTCTTAAAACGGTCATAAACCTATCAATTTTTTATTTTTATTTTTGGTAAAGGTAAGAAATATATTGACTTGAAACTAGAAAGCTATATAAAGCTATACAGCGAGAACTTGGACCTAAAAACTTGCACTCACAAAGATAGAAGTCAGAGCGAGTGGAAGGGGGCCAAGGTAAAAGGAAACAAGCCAAGCGGCGAATTGAGAGGGCCAAACAGCAGCCAAAGAGAACCAGCTAGCCTTCCTCGAAACCCAAAGAGGGAACAACAAAACAAGAGAGAAACCCAAAAGCCCGCTCAAGGACAGGAAGATAAGAAAGCGACGGTTGCCATAGTGAGGAGCAAAGACCTCCATTCCAAGCTTCCATTGCAACATCTAGGAATTCGAAAGAACCTCCGAATAAAGGCTGGAGGAGAAACCCCCTACTCAAAAACCAGATGTCCAAAGAAGAAGATTAGTCCGCTAAAATGGAAGGATTGAGTGCCCAACTTTGTATTAGTCTTCTATTTGCAGCGGTGGGAGGAACATGATGGAAGGATATAAGGCTTTGTCCTTTAAAGCTCTTTCAAGACGTCCTTTCATGGCTGAGAGGGAAGGAGGTCTACCCGGAAAAGTATGTTATTCGCTCCATCCTATCAATTCAGTCCTAAACATTTTACATTTATCTTAATTCAATCAATCCGATCAATTTTAACTTATACGCTAGTTGTCCTATGTGATGCGATTGGCATAACGTGAACGATTTTTAATAATATTTTATTATGTTTTTAATTTTGTATATTTTTTTTCTCTTTTTTCCCTTCCCTTTTGGCCGGAGGAA
The DNA here is from genome assembly GCF_016545825.1 of Eucalyptus grandis. Lineage (NCBI taxonomy): Eukaryota > Viridiplantae > Streptophyta > Magnoliopsida > Myrtales > Myrtaceae > Eucalyptus > Eucalyptus grandis. The sequence goes on from NC_052620.1 coordinate 2,781,655, forward strand.
GAAGGAAGGGAAGGAAAGACTTGAAAATTAAAATTTAGAAAAATTAAAATATTATTAAAAATTACTCACGTCAACACTAGTTAGCCAAATTGATTGGATTAATTAGCACAAATGTCAAAATTTTAGGACATCATTGACAAAAAAAAAAAAAAAGGTGAAGGACATAATTGGTGCAATTTTAATAATTTTTTTTTTTTTTGGGTAATTTTCCCCTTAAATGATAGGGTCTTGTTAAAGGGTGGATTCGAGTAGAGGAGTGAATTATTTTTATTTTTTGGTGGAAATTAGAAGAGTGAATAGATCGTTGCAAAACGTTTATTTAATTAGGACGTTTCGATTGCTTTGCTGACTCTTCGACGGGACGGGTCTGCGTATCTTCTTCCTATGAAATTATTATCAAAGACCTGAGCAATTGCCCCATTATTCATATGGTATTTTCACCGTTGATTCTTCTTCTCTAGAGAAGTCTTTCCGGCAATTGCAAAGAACTATCGGTAGCAACCCCGGATTGCGCGTTGGTTCGCCCGCCCGCCATCCCCTTCATGTATAAATATGCACTCGACTCTCGAGCAATCCACTCCCATTCAGACATTTTCACAAAAACGCCGAGGGCCAGAAACTGAAAGACTCGAGCGCTCTCCATGGAGGCCGAGTCGTCTCCGTGCGTGACAAGCCCAACTCCCTCTGTTGCCCTTTCATCGCCCGACGTCCAGTTGTCGTCTCCTTTCTCACCCCGTTGCGTTTACTGATGCAGGTTCGAGAGCAGTGAGATGCTGGCGACCTTCTTGTTGTCGACGCCACTCTTGGAGGAGTCGTGGAGGCTGTGCAGCTTGGCAAACTCCGCCGCGCCAAGGAGCTTTGTGGCGGACCAACACGGTGAGGTCGGGTACCTGGCGTTCTCGGGCATCCAGGTGATTGACGGGCCCGAGGCGAGTTGTGGGACCCTGATGGCGCTGGACAAGTGCGGATGGGAGCATCTGTTCTCGCCGTTGAGGTGTGACGGTGATGGCGAGGAGACAGTCAAGGTGGACGCGGGATTCCTCAGTCTCTTCCTGGAATTTTACCATCGACAGGATTTCCGAAACCAGGTATGCAATTTGCCCTGCTTGACTTTGGCTTAGAAGACGTTACATCTTCATAAGTCGAACGTCATCAACTTCCACGAAATTATGGTTTAGCTTTCAGTCACCCTCCTCATAAATTGATCGGCCTGCGGACTTTGCATATCTTGTGATTCATAATCTGGATTGTTTGTTCGTCAGTCAAAGTCCGTACCTACCGTACACGACATTTCAAGAGGACCACGGTTTTACTTTATTTTCAAAACAGAAAAGAACCAAGAAGATAGCGGTTGGTAGATATAAACATATGCATGGCAGATTCTTTTTCTTCACTTTTGACAGCGAGTTCATTCTGTGCACTTGATAACGACAAGAAAAGAGTGTTGCGTTTGACAGCATGGGATTGCAATATTCCTTTGAACCAAAGTTAATATATATTTAATTTAATCTGATGCGATTTAATTTTCCAAGGCCTTATCTCGAAAAACTCACTGAAAATTTGTTTTCGAAATGTTTGTTTGCTAGTCTACGAATTCCACAAATCCTCCTAATTTAAATGGATTTGGTGGGACTACATCAAAAGCAAATTAAGATTCTAGTTCTTAATCCTTATGTGTGAAGGTGATGTGAGGCTGTAATTAATTAAGAACTCTTGAAAATCTATCGACCATCCCTCGTTCCAAAAATCCTGCTACTAATTTTTTGTCTTAGAAGGGAAAAAGCAAATTCACCTGAGAGCAACAGAGATGCATCAACTATCAGGTTTTTTTTTTTTTTTTTTTTTTTTTTTTTTTTTTTTTTTTCAGAAGAACCATATTGTTTTGTTGAACTTACCAATCACAAACAGCAGGAACTCATCCATGCATGGCTGCGCTAGTTAGGCATACCCCCTAATTTGGCCACCAGGTCAGGGGTTCGACTCCCTGAGTTGTTCACGGCTCTCACAGTAGTTTCATGATTGAAGCAGGGGGCATCAGCTGTGAATTGTTGGGCCAGTCTCCCCCAAGGTATAGTCGGTGTTGTGCTCCTGTAAGATGAGCTAGGTCGGATCCTCGGCATAAAAAAAAAAAAAAGCAGGAAAGTCTTACTAAATTGTGCATGACTGCTCAAGACTGTTTTGAGAGATTAAGCTGGTACAATGTATGTATGCATGTATATATGTATATATGTATGTATGTATGTATGTATGTATGTATGTATGTATGTATCACAGTTCTTGGACAATACTAAATTACTAGTCTAGGTTAGTTGTGTTCTTCATAATGTGTTGGAAATCTAGGCATAGTCTTTCTACATAGCCATTAATGTATCGTAGTTTGTAGCGGTAAACCATCGATATAGTAGTCTCCACAGTCTTTTCCTTTTTTTGGGAAGTCAATTGACATTAGCCATACCAGCATATTCGAACAGATCAAAAATTGCCCTTGGGTCATGCACAATTCTTGCTTTCGATTTGAGAGTGAAAAATGCGAAATCCTTCGAGCATTGAGCTGCTTTTGTGTGCAGATTCAGGAATTTCTAGGAAAAGTTAAGATGATTATCCTCACAGGCCATTCCTTTGGCGCAACAACCGCCTCTCTCACTACTCTTTGGCTTCTCTCCCATCTACAGCCCATGGCTTCTCCCATCTCAGTCCTCTGCCTCACCTTCGGCACTCCCTTGCTTGGCAACAAGTCCCTTTCCCAAGCCATTCTCCAAGAAAGATGGGGCGGGAGCTTCTGTAACATTGTCTCCAAGCTCGATGTAGTACCGAAACTGTTCTTCGCTCCACTTACCTCCTTGACTCTTCAACTGCACTTGTTGCTTCAGTTTTGGCAAGTCGCTATGGCTTCACCCGGTCCAGAACAGTTAGTTGGAGAACTACAAAAACAAAATTTCGATGAATTCTTCAGCAACGTCAAAAATGTGTTAAAGATGCTGCACAATCAGAAGAAGGGGCGGGGAACAATTTGTTTTGGCCATTGGGAAGCTACCTATTCTATTCAGAAGAGGGAGCAATCTGTCTGGATAACGCAACTTCTGTTGTTAAGATGATGCATTTGATGCTCGGGACAGTCTCTCCAACTTCCACTTTTGAGGATCATCTGAGGTATGGTTATTATACAAGACCACTTTCTTCGCAGTTCCTGAAAAGAATAAACATCAATGACCTCTCCGAGTCAAGTTACGAAGCTGGTGTCTTCTTGGCATTACAATCCTTAGGAATAGATCCACAGGTAATTAAATGCTTCTCAAATCCGCATGAGACACTATCTTCTTGGCTTTCTAATCCGACTCAAAAGTATAGTCTATCATTGCCCTTATTTTGTGGAAGGATTTTCTTGGAACAATTACTCTCTAGTATGTGGGGAAGAACTCTCCTTTGCTCTCTAAAACAAGTGCATGCAGAACGATGTAGACTTATACATCTTTTTGGGCGATCGCTGAATGATAACTACTCAGTCTTCACTTTGTGGGTTGTGTTCTTATCACTGTGCAGGATGACAATATTTCAAAACCAGCTAAAGATTGCCTGCAGATGGCTCGGCACATGGGACGTGCGCCGAACCTGAACAATGCTTATCTAGCTATCAAACTATCTGAGATAACACCCTGCAGGGCACAACTTGAGTGGTACAAGGCACACTGCGATGAGTCCGTGGATCAACGTGGGTATTATGACACATTCAGGGAATTTGCAGCATCCAGGAGGGAGTCCACAATCGACATGAACCTGTTCAGACTCGGCGCATTCTGGGATAGGGTCATAGGCATGGCAGCACGGAATGAACTCTCGCACGATTTCCACCGCAGGTCCAAGTGGATCCATGCGCCCCATTCCTACATGCTCCTCGCCGAGCCATTGGAAATTGCACGCTATTACCGTCATGGCATGCACACAAAGAAGGGACATTACATCAAGCACGGAAGGAATAGGAGGTTCCAGATTTTGGAAAGATGGTGGAATCGGAAGGTGGCTGTTGCGGCGCAAGAACCACAACAAAATAACAACAAAAGGAGTAGGAGCAGGTACGCAAGCTTTACTCAAGATTCTTTGTTTTGGGCAAGGGTGGAGGAAGCTAAAGACTGGCTCAAGGACGTGGAAGAGGAACAGGACCTGAATAAGTTGAAACCGCTTCTGGAGAACATGAACGGTTTCGAGACGTATGCAGAGGAGCTAATTAAGAACAAGGAGGTCTCCAAAGATGTTGTGCTTAAGAACTCAAGTTACACATTATGGTTTGAGAAATGGAAAGATTTGAAGTCGAAGCTCTTGCAGCAACCTTCTACTCCTGTTCTGAATGGAATGGATTGTGATGACAAAGAGATCTACAGATAGTGACACTAATAGTCTTTGAATTTTAACTCAATATAAAACATGATCCCTGAACTTATGTGTTCCCCGAATTTTAATTTAATGCACAACCTAAACTTATAGCATATATTGAATGGACTCCATGAACTATTTGAAAATGTTTAAGATTGGGGAAAATATTGAGTATTTTCATAAAAAAAACTTCTTTTGTTTTATTTTGTTTTGTAGTGAAATGCAATAACCTGTAATAATAAGGAAATGTCAAGTTGGGACATTACAGTTGAATTTTATTCTATTGGGCCCTCCCAAATAGTGGAAATCTATTGGTCGGTGCCAAAACTGTATTTAATTATTTTCATGTTGGTAAAGTTTTGACGAGCATTGACAAGTCTATGTAACTTTATTAATAACTTTCTAAATTACCTGCTTTCGCAATTACCAAAATTTTGAATTCGCTAACTCTTATTGATGCGAAATTTCTGACTTATATCCACTTTTGTCAGATTAATTAAAAGGCGGGCTTGTGAGTATATATAAATATATAATATATGCTAAATTTTGAGTATATTCTTATAATAGGGTTAGAATTAGAAATGAATTTTCTAGGATGGGAAGCTATGGAACATGGCCTCCTGTTGTGAATGGCCTGTATCGAACCGGTCGCCGATTCGCTCTAAGTGTCCCTCTCTCTATCTCTCTCTCTGAAAAACTCCGACTCTTTCTTCGCAGACTAGCTCCATCAATCTCTCCAATGGCGATCACCTCCGTTCGCCTTCTCATTCCTCCTTCCTTCACGTAGCCCTCCCTCTCTCTCTCTCTCTCTCTCTCTCTCTCTCTGATTGAATCCATACTCGGTTCAACGTATCATCTGGGTTTTGTTGCAGTGCTCTGTTTTTGGTCTGTTGTCTTCGAATTCGTGGAAAAACCTCTGCTTTTAGATGTGGGTTTGCAATTTGGCGTCGTTTGTCGGCCCTGCGATTGATCATTCGCGTTTTTGCATGTACAGACTATTACGGGCTTGAGGCAAATGCTGGGAGGTAAAATTGTCGGTAAGTGTTTTCCGTGTTTCGGTCCAGTTTTGAGTCGTTCGTCGTGAATGGTTTATTTGCAAAAAGTTGGAGATTTTTAAATGTGCTTGTTTCGCCATTTTCAAGATGATTTATTGGCATACAAAGTGCGGATGGACATCTTTTATTGTTTCAAAAGTAGGAGCAAATAGAGAAGCAAAGTTTCCATGGCATCTCGGAGAAGTTTGGACCCACATTGTAGTTGTATTATAGTGTGCATCTGATAATTAGCAGTACTTTATAAGAACCTGCATCGTGCATTGATTTAATAAACTAGTACATTTCTGATACTTAGTTTCCGCTAAATTGAATTAATATTATGAAAAATCGCAAATTAATATAACAAATGGTAAAATCCTAAATTGATACATCCGTCAACTGTCATATGTTTTTTAACTAAGCAATTTAATGAGAAAATTTAAGGAAAGTAATGGAGAGTAAGTTTGTCAATGGTTGTACTAATTTATGATTTTTGTGATTAAATAATTAATTTTGAATAAATTACCACTTTAAAGATATTTCGTGGTGTTAACTCTCGTTTATTTTGGTTTTTAAACCTCAGGAAGTTTCGTGAATGTTCTCTGAGGGGTGGCTGCATATCTTTCCTAAAAAAAGGTCATCAAAGAACAGAGCAATTGGCCCATGATAACATAGTAATTGACCGTTGGCTGTCCTTCATCTTCTTCTCAGAAAGTCATTTACATTCAACTCCTTTTCTTTGCCATATCTGCAAAGAACCATGGCTCTGATGAGCAATCCTGTCTTAGGCATCAGTTCGCCGGCCCGCCATTCCTTCATATAGTCGTTGCCATGCGTGACAAACCCAAATCTCTCTGTTGCCCTTTTATCGCCGGATGTCGAAGTGCCTCCCTTCTCACCCAGTTGTGTTTAGTGATGCAGGTTCGAGAGCAGTGAGATGCTGGCGAGTTTCCTGCATCGACGCCCGTCTTGGATGAGTCGTGGAGGCTGTGCAGCTTCGCAAACTCCGCCGCTCCGAGGGGCTTCGTGGTGGACCAACGCAGAGAGGTTGGTTACCTGCCGTTTTTGGGCATCCGGGTTATTGACGGGTCCGAGCCAAGCTGCGGGACCCTGATGCTGCTGGGCGGGTGCGGATGCAAGGATCTGTTCTTGCTGTTGAGGTGTGATGGCAACAGCAAGGGTACAGTCAAGGTGGACGCCGGATTCATCCGTCTCTTCCGGGGGTTTTACCAGCAAGAGGATTTCCAAAACCAGGTGCACAGTCGCTTTTGCCTTGTTTGACTTCAACTTAGAAGTTTGACCATACACAACTTTAGTTCTTTTCTGGGTAATTTCGTCACATCTTCTATCGCTCGAGGATCATCAACTTTCATGAAATTATGGTTTAGCTTTCAGTCACCTCCTGATAAATTAATCGGCCTATGGACATTACCCATCTTGTGATTCATAATTTGGATTGTTTAATCCGGACCTACTACATGTGAATATAACATTTCAAGAGCACAAAAAGCCACGGTTTTATTTTATTTTCAAAGCAGAAAAGAACCAAGATAAGGGCGGTTGGTAGGAAATGTATCAACATTTGCAAGGCAGACTTATAAGTGTACAGTACTTAATGAGGCAGCATCTCTGCATTTTCCTTCCTCAGCAGTGCTTGCTTGCAGGGTCTTCTTTTCTTCTCTTTTAACAGTGAGTTCATTCCGTGCACTTGATAACAACAAGAAAAGAGTGTTGAGTTTGATGGCATGAGATTGCAACGTTCCTTTTATACCAATGTTAATATTAATTTAATTTAATCTAATGTGATTTAATTTTTCAATGCCTTATCTGGAAAAACTCACTGCAAAAAACATGAATTCCACAAATCCTCCTACTAATTTGAATGGATTTGGTTGGGATTTAAAATTTACATAGAAAGCAAATTAAGATACTAGTTCTTAACCCTTATATTGAAGGTGATGTGAAGGTTTAATTAATTAAGAACTCTTGAAAATCTATTGATCATCCCTCATTCTGGAAATCCTGCTACTGATTTCTTGTCCACTAGAAAGCAAAAACCAATTCATCTTAGAGCAACAGAGATGCATTAACTATCAAGGTTTTCTTCAGAAGAACCATATTTGTTTTGTTGAACTTACCAGTTACAAACAGCTGGACAGTCTTATTGAACTGTGCATGACTGTTGGAAATGTTTTGAAAGATTAAGCTAATGCAGTGGATATATACATCGGACAGTTCTTTGGCAATACTAAATTACTAATCTAGGTTATTTTTATTCTTCATTTATCATATTCTTGGGCCATGTGTTGAAAATCTAGATGAAATCTTTCTACAGGGCTATTATTTTATCATAGTTTGCAGCAGTAAACTGCCGATATAGTAGTCTCCAGATTCCCTTTTTTTTTTGGGGGGGGGGAGTCAAATGACATTATTCATACCAGCATATTTGAACTAATCAAAAATGCCCTTGGGTCATGCATGTATTAACTTTTCCTCAATTCTTGCTTTCGTTCTGAGAGACAAAAACACGAAATCCTTTGAGTCACCTGAACTGTTTTGAGGATCATCTGAAGTATAGGTATTATACAAAACTATGTTCTTTGCAGTTGCTGAAAAGGATAAACATCAACGGCCTCTGTCAAGCTACGAAGCTAATGGCATTACAATCCTCAGGAATAGATCCACAGTTAATTAAATGCTTCTCAAATCCACACGAGACACTATCTTCTTGGCTTTCTAATATGACTCAAAAGTATAGTCAAATGACATTATTCATACCAGCATATTTGAACTAATCAAAAAATGCCCTTGGGTCATGCATGTATTAACTTTTCCTCAATTCTTGCTTTCGTTTTGAGAGACAAAAACACGAACTTGAACGGTTTCGAAAATAAGCAAAGGAGCTAGATGCGAAGGAGGAGTTGTCTATAGATGTTCTGGCTAAGAGGTCGAGTTACACATAATGGGCTGAGAAATGGAAAGCTTTCAAGTCGAAGTTCCCACAGCAAACCATCTGCGCCCTCTGAATGGAATGGATTGTGATTAAAGAAAAATTGATGACATTCATCATTGTTTATGCGGAGATCGTCATCTCCGATGTAATTGTGTTCAATGCAGACAACTACAGAATAGGAAATGTCAAATGGGGAAGCTCCATTTATTTATTGCAGCAACACTACAGTTAAATTTGATTATTGGTTTGTGCCAAAAATAATTTGATGTACGTAGTTCAAAGTATGCTCGATCCTACGGCATGTTCAGCAACACTCACTCACTCACTCACTCTCTCTCTCTCTCTCTCTGTGTAAATTGAGACTCTACGTAGTTCAAAGGATCATCTGGGCTTTTAGTGAGTATTCTGTTTTCGGTGTATTATCTTTGCATTTGTGAAAAGTCTCTGCTTTCAGCTGTGGATTTGCATTTTGGCATCGTTTGTCCGTCCTTTGATTGATCATTCGTATCTTGCATGTACAGACTTTTTCAAGGTTGAGTCATTGGCCGTGAAATTGATGGCATCTGATTAACGCTGTTGTGCTCATGAGTGGTTTCGGGTTTTGTAGAGGCTCTGTGTGATTATAATAAGGTTTCGAAACTTTGTATGAAAGCTGGGAGAGTCATTTTCACGAGGTCTGTTCGTATAAATGCCCACATATCGGTTCCTGGGGTTTCTTCGGGGAATCCGGAAATAGCACACATTCTTCTCCCTCACCGCCTCGCCGCTCTCTTCTCTCTCTTCTTTTTTCCTCTATTTTTTCTTCTTCCCTTTAGCTCCAATAGGAACGACAACAGACGTTCATCCCCTTCCACCACCACCACCTTACCTCGTCTCAGTCCACCACATAACCGCCATTTCAGTCCTCCGTCATCGAGCTTGTGCTCAGCCGGCGAACTTGGGCCTCAGATTTTGGATCTAAAGGTCTAGTGAGCCCCAGATTTGTGATCTAAGCTCAACCCGACCTCAAATCAACCAAGGTCGGCTTAGACAACGAATGAGGCGGCGGCGGCGGCGGCGTGGTTGGCCGACACGGCGTAGGGCCTCGACCTCCTAGCTGACGCAGGTGCGGAAGCGAAGGGCGCGGGAGGAAGTGGACAGGAGGCGGCCACGCTGGAGGTCGGAGAAGGAGCGGGTGAAGATGAAGGCAGAGATGGAGGCGACATGCCAGAGGCGGCGGCGGCGGTGGCGGGTCTGAGGTCGGGCTCGAGGTTGAGGCCAGAGAAGGGAAAATGGGGCAGGCGGAGGAGAGAGAGAAAGAGGAAGACAGCCCGTGCAGGAAGGCGAGGGACGGTGAGAGAGGGGGGAGACCTTGACTGAGTGGGGGCCCGCGCACTACTGTTGCAACGTGAATGGAATCAGGAGAGATCGAGAATCAGCCGTCAAAGAACAAAGTAATAGCGTCGTGCTTATATAGTATTTTCTCTAGTCATCTCGACTCCAGAGCAATCCACTTCCATTCAGACATTTTCACAAAGCAGGGACCGAAAGACTCGAGCGCTCTCCATGAAGGCCGAGTCGTCGCCGTGCGTAACGCGCGCCAACTCTTTTTGTCGCCCTTTCGTCGCTGGATGTCGAATTGTCGTCTCCTTCCTCACCCGCTTGCGTTTACTGATGCAGGTTCGAGAGCAGTGAGATGCTCGGGACTTTCGTGGCGTCGACACCCCTCCTGGAGGAATCGTGGAGGCGGTGCAATTTCGCGGACTCTGCCGCTCCGATGAGCTTCGTGGCGGACGAATGTGGCGAGGTTGGGTACGTGGCGTTCTCGGGCGTCCAGGCGATCGACTGGTCCGAACCGAGCTGCGGGACCCTGATGGCGCTGGGCGAGTGCGAAGGGGAGCCTCTGTTCTCACCGTTGAGGTGCGATGGCGAGGGCGAGGGCGAGGGCGAGGGGACGGTCAAGGTGGACACCGGATTCCTCCGTCTCTTCCTGGAATATTACCGGCGACAGGATTTCCAAACCAGGTACGCAGTCCATTTGCCTTGTTTGATTTTGACTTAGAATTTTCTTTTTCTTTTTTTGGGGTCGGAGAATTAGAAGTCTCACTACACGTGACTTTTGTTCTTTTCTGGGTAATTGCGTTACAACTTCATTAGTCGAACATCAGCAACTTCCGCGAAATTATGGTTTACCTTTCAGTCACCCTCTTGATAAATTAATCGGCCTATGGACTTTACCCCTAATTTGGATTGATTAGTCCATACCTACTATATGTGAGTACGACGTTTCCAAAGCTCAAACGCCGCCGTTTACTTTAGTTCTTTTCTGGGTAATGCATTACAACTTCATTAGTCGAACATCATCAACTTCCACGAAATTATGGTTTTGGCTTTCAATCACACTCCGATAAATTACTTTACCCGTAATTTGGATTGTTTAGTCCATTTACTTTATTTAAAAGCAGGTTCTAAAAGTTAAAGTAGCTGTTAGATGGAGACTCATGCTTAGTCGGTTTTTTTTTTGCCTAATATTAAGTGTAAACATATTTAAGTGGAAAGACAAATATGGTCCACTGAACTTAGGACTATAAGCTCGACACCATGTGAGATTTTGATAGGACAATTTGTTAACCGATCTAAAAGCTTAAGTTGTTAGATGTAAATGTGGTTTATTATTTAAATATTCTAACAATAATAAAAAAGCAAGATAAGGGCGGTTGGTAGGAAAATGTATAAACATTTGCTTGCAGATTTAAAGGTGTACAGTACTTCATAAGGCATGCATCTTTGCATTTTGTTGCCTCGCCTCACCATAGCTTCCTTGCAGAGTCTTCCTTTCTTCTCTTTGAACAGCGAGTTCATTCTGTGCATTTTATAACAACAAGAAAAGAGTGTTGAGTTTGATCGCCAGTATTCCTTTCTAGCGAAGTTAATATTTATTTAATATAATCCAATGCGATTTAATTTTTGAGGCCTTAGCCGGAAAAACTCACTACGAATTTGTTTTTGACCCGGGAAAGGAAGAAAAAGAATGCACGATGAGATAAATATCCTCTTATACATCTGCAATAGATATAAAATAAGGGTGTAAATGAGAAGAAACGTTTGTTAGCACACGAATTCCACAAATCCTCCTCCTAATTTGAATGAATTTGGTGGGATTTAAAATTTACATAGAAAGCAAATTAAGATTCTAGTTCTTAATCCTTATGTGTGAAGATGATGTGACGATGTAATTTATTAAGGACTCCTGAAAATCTATTGACCATCCCTCATTCTGCAAATCTTCAAACTAATTTCTCGTCTCAAAAGCAGAAAAACAAATTTATCTTAGAGCAATAGAGATGCATCAACTAACAAGGTTTTTCTTCTATTGTTTTGTTGAATTTACCAGTCACAAGCAACAAGACAGTCTTACTGTATTGTGCATGACTGCTGGAGACTATTTTGAGAGATTAGGTTGGTACAGTAGATATATACATCGGACAGTTCTTGGACAACACTAAATTACTAATCTAGGTTATTTGTGTCCTTCGCATATCACATTCCTCGGCCATGTGTTGGAAATCTAGATGTAGTCTTTCTATAGTATGTAACGGTAAATTGTCGATATTGTCTCTACAGTCATTTCTTTTCTTGGGGAAGTCATTGACATTAGTCATACCAGCATATTTGAAGTAATAAAAAATTGCCCTTGGGTCATGCATGTATTAAGTTTTCCTCACTCTAGCTCTCGTCGTGAGAGTAAATTATTCAAAGTCCTTCAAGCACTGAGCTGCTTTTTGTGTGCAGATTCAGGGATTATTAGGAAAGGTTAAGATGATTATCCTCACAGGCCATTCCTTTGGAGCAACAACCGCCTCTCTTACTGCTCTTTGGCTCCTCTCCAATCTACAGCCCGTCGCTTCTCCCATCTCAGTCCTCTGCCTCACCTTCGGCACTCCCTTGCTTGGCAACGAGTCCCTTTCCCAAGCCATTCTCCGGGAAAGATGGGGCGGGAGCTTCTGTAACATTGTCTCGAAGCTCGATGTAGTACCCAAACTGTTCTTCACTCCACTAACCTCCTTGACTCCTCAACTGTACTTGCTGCTTCAGTTTTGGCAAGGCGCTATGGCTTCACACAGTCCAGAACAGTTAGTTGGAGAACTGCGAAAACAAAATTTTGATGAATTCTTTAGCAACGTCAAAAAATGTGTTCAAGATGCTGCGCAATCAGAAGAAGGGGCGAGGAACAATTTGTTTTGGCCACTGGGAAGCTACCTATTCTGTTCGGAAGAGGGAGCGATCTGTCTGGATGATGCAACGTCTATTGTTAAGATGATGCATTTGATGCTCGAGACAGTCTCTCCAGTTTCCAGTTTTGAGGATCATCTGAAGTATAGTTATTTTACAAGACTGCTTTCTTTGCAGTTCCTGAAAAGAATAGACATCGATGACCTCTCCGAGTCAAGCTATGAAGCTGGTGTCTTCTTGGCATTACAATCTTCAGGAATAGATCCACAGGTAATTAAATGCCTCTCAAATCTGCACGAGACACTATCTTCTTGGCTTCCTAATCCAACTCAAAAGTATAGTCTATCAGTGCCCTTATTTTGTGGAAGGATTTTCTTGGAACAATCACTCTAATATTTGAGGCAGAACTCTCCTTCGCTCCTTAATAATAGTGCATGCAGAATGATGTAGGCTTATACTAGGACATCTTTTTGGTGCTCGCTGAATAGTAAGTACTCAGTCTTCACTTTGTGGGTTGTGTTCTTACTACCATGCAGGATGACAATGTTTCAAAGCCAGCTAAAGGTTGCCTGCAGATGGCTCGGCACATGGGACGTGCACCGAACCTGAACAATGCTTATCTAGCTATCAAACTATCTGAGATAACGCCCTGCAGGGCACAACTTGAGTGGTACAAGGCACGCTGTGATGAGTCTGTGGATCAATGTGGGTATTATGACACATTCGAGAAATTTGCAGCATCCAGGAGGGAGTCCACAATCAACATGAACCTGTTCAGACTCGGCACATTCTGGGATAGGGTCATAGGCATGGCAGCACGGAATGAACTCTCGCACGATTTCCACTGCATGCCCAAGTGGGTCAATGCGTCCCATTCCTACATGCTCCTCGCCGAGCCATTGGAAATCGCACGCTATTACCGTCATGGCATGCACGCAAAGAAGGGACATTACATCAAACATGGGAGGAATAGGAGGTTCCAGATTTTGGAAAGATGGTGGAATCGGAAGGTGGCTGTTGCGGCGCAAGAACCACAACAAAATAACAACAAAAGGAATAGGAGCAGGTATGCAAGCTTTACTCAAGATTATTTGTTTTGGGCGAGGGTGGAGGAAGCTAAAGACTGGCTCAAGAACACAGAAGAGGAAGAGGACCTGAATAAGTTGGGATCATTTTTGGAGAACATGAATCGTTTCGAGACGTACGCAAAGGAGCTGATTAAGAACAAGGAGGTGTCCATAGATGTTCTGGCTAAGAACTCAAGTTACACATTATGGGCTGAGAAATGGAAAGATTTGAAGGCGAAGCTCTTGCGGCCACCTTCTACTCCTCTTTTGAACGGAATGGATTGTATTACGAAGAGATGAAGAGATAGTGACACAAATAATTCTCGAATTTTAACTTAATGCATGACCTAAACTTTCAGTATATATTGAATGGAGTCCATGAACTATTTGAAAATGTTTAAGATTAGGAAAAATATTGAATATTTTCATTAAAAAAAAAACTTTTTTTGTTTTTTTTTTTTGGTGAAGAAATTTTTTGGTAAGTTTTAGGTGTTAGGATTTTTTTATTTTATTTTATTTTGTTTTGTAATGAGATGCAATAAACTGCAGAAATAAGGAAATGTCAAATTGGGACATTACAGTTGAATTTTATTCTACTGGGCCCTCCCCAAATAGTGGAATTCTATTGGTCCGTGCTGAAAATGTATTTAATTATTTTCATGTTTGTAAATTTTTTACGAGCATTGGTAAGTCTATGTAACTTTATTAATAACTTTCTAAATTACCCACTTTCGTTCATAGTTTTGCAAATAACTAATCTTTATTACATAAGTTCTAAGATTTTGAATTCGCTAACTCTTATTCATGCGAAATTTCCTACTCATATAGACTTTTGTCAGATTAATTAAAAGGTGGGCTTGTGAGTATATGTGCACATATATATATATCCTAAATTTTGAGTATATTCTTATAATAGGGTTAGAATTAGAACTGAATTTTCTAGGATGGGAAGCTATGGAACATGGCCTCCTGATCGAATGGCCTGTATCGAACCGGTCGCCGATTCGCTCTAAGCGTCCCTCTCTCTCTGAAAAACTCCGACTCTTTCTTCGCGGACTACCTCCGTCAATCTCTCCAATGGCGATCACCTCCGTTCGCCTTCTCATTCCTCCTTCCTTCACGTAACCCTCTCTCTCTCTCTCTCTCTGGGATTGAATCTATACTCGGTTCAACGTATCATCGTATCATCTGGGTTTCGTTGCAGTGCTCTGTTTTTGGTCTGTTGTCTTCAAATTCGTGGACAAACCTCTGCTTTTAGATGTGGGTTTGCAATTTGGCGTCGTTTGTCGGCCCTGCGATTGATCATTCGCGTTTTTGCATGTACAGACTATTACCGGCTTGAGGCAAATGCTGGGAGGTAAAATTGCCGGCAAGTGTTTTCCGTGTTTCGGTCCAGTTTTGAGTCGTTCGTCGTAAACTAGATTGGCATTTGATTGATGCTGTCGCGCTGATGAGCGGTTTTCGGGTTTTTTTGTAGAGGCTCTGTGTGATTATAATAAGGTTTCGAACCTTTGTGTGAGAGCTGGGATTTCTTCGGGAATCGGAGAAAGCACCACCCAAATTCTCAAGGGACAAGAAGATGGTGCCTGATTCAGATCCTCCAAGCCTTAAGGATACCGATTCTTTGCATTGGTTTTTGAATCAACGTCGTCCGATCTAGAATTTTTCTTTTTTTCAACCCTTTGCGTGCGATGACATCTTACTTTTAGTTATGCTCCCAAGTGTCTCGCTCCATGACTAAATTCATGTTGTTGACCTATGTTTGTCTAAATTGGCTTGCCGTACGAAGCTTGTGGCTTTGACTAGAGCTGGAATGAGCACAGAGTGCGTATTCCCAAGAATATAAGTTTTTTTAGTTATGTTTAGAATGATATTTTACATTTAGCAGACATTTCAATGGTTGGACGTTACTGATGGGTGGAAATATTTCATTCTGGATAATTTGACATATAACAGCCACTCTTCTCATTAATTTGTTTTAAACTAATTATATCAAAGAGGGTTTGAGTATGTTTTCATGGCTATTCCATATCTTTTATTTTGGATAATTAAGTGACTGGAAAGAACTGGAAGAGAGATCTTGCTGTGATGCTGCATCATTTTTCATGCCTGACGCTAGTCTTCAAGTTATGCACTCTGCATAACCTTGTGGTATATATGTATTTTAAGCATATGTGATCATGTTTGTATGATTGCACTCTCATGTTAAGCTTCATGCCGAATGTGACAATTTGTAATTTTGTCTCCATTGTATAATATGTTGACTCATTCTTTTGTTAAGAATTGGAGCTTGGATTGGGTTGAGTATATGTTAGGTCCAGATTAGGTATATCTTGCCAATTTCTATATTGTCTAATTGGGTCAATTTGAACCAAAGCATTTTCAACTTGACCCTATCCACTCATTTGATGAACCTATTCTATTGCAAATTAAAGCTCCTCAAACCAATTAGATCTCATATCCATATGTCTTAGAGATAAATCTCTACATAGATTGAGAGCTTGGGGCTCGATCTATTTGATCTTGGGAACAAAATGTGCAGCTTTGATGGAAAATTCTATACTCTCTCATAATCTAAGGAAAGAGCTGCAGATTCGCAATATATGATTGCTAATGACGATGAATTCAGAGAAAGATGAGAAACTTTGCAGTTGCCTCAAGTGGTTGTGAATGTTATGCGTCCCGAAAAAGTACTAGTCAAATCTGCAAAAAGACAATAGAAAGGGAATTCGGCCCGGCCCAAGCCAAGGTAGGCCTCCTATCACGGGCATGGGAGACAAGGGGCTGTGCCTGGCATGGCCGATTATTTCTTCTGGGCCCGGCCCGGCATGGGCCGATTGCTGGGCCTAAGTTTTGGCGATGGAAAATTAGTTATCCTCGCCCTCAATTTTATAGAGAAGAGCCTAGTTATCTTGTCTGTTTGGTTTCTTTCTCTTTTTCTTTTTCCTTTTTGTATTTTTTTAGCGTTTTATTGACATAAAGCGATGCACAACACATATTCTTAGACAAAGTCTTCGTCTTGATCCATTTGCAGCTCATTGTTCCAATGATGTCCCACTTTGAGCTTATCCAAATATTTACTCTCTTTCGGCATCGCCATTTGTATAATTTCGTTTTTTAACCATTAGCATCACCTCTCCTTAATCATTCCGTCACATTTCGATGATACTGTAATGAAATCTCATGAGTTGCTTACTTCAAAATATCTTAAACAATGTAAGACAATTTGCATACAACTTGTTCAAAAAATTCAAGGATCGTTGTGATATATATTAAAGAGTGAGAAAATTACTAAAAAGGGTCGTAAACTAATTGACATAATCCTAATTATTTTTTTCTTTTTGCCAATTGAGTTATAAAATTTTTTGTATTTCTACCAATTCGGTTTATTCATCCAATTTTGGCCGATTAGCACTGAGGTGAACTTTGGTCATCCCATGTGGGGCAATTAGCTTTAATGTGAATAATTTTTAACAATAATTTAATTTTTTTACAAAATTTTTATTTTTATTTTTTTCTTCCCTTGTGGTTGGAGGAGAAGGAAGGGAAGATTAAAAAAAAAGAGAAAGCTAAAAAAAATAATAAATAAATATATAGTAAAATATCATTAAAAATTATTTATATCAATGCTAATTAACTAAAATTGGTTAGATGGGCTGAGTTAGCCTAAATGACAAAAAAAAAGATAATTAAGGCTTAATTGGCCCCAAAAAAAAAAGGTTGAAGATTAAATTGGATTATAGACATTTTTGGTAATTCTGTCATCAAATGGCATGGTCTTGTTAAAGAGTGAATTTGAATTTATTGACAAAAAAATTATTAGAAGAGTGTAATATATTTATTTTTTCAGTCGAAATTAGAAAAGTGAATTGATTGTTGCAAACGTTTGTTTAATCAGAACGTTTGGATTGCTCCGCTGCCACTTCGCCGGGATGCGGTCCGCCTATCTTCTCCTATGAAAAAAGAACCGAGCAATTCCCTCCCGACTGTAAAGTATTCACTATTCAATATCGAATGTCTTCATCTTTTTTTTTTAAGTCACCCCAAGTCAATTTTCGTGTTTTCCCCGTAGCTCCGAAGAACGATCGCGGCTCTCCTTCACGCGTACCGTCCGCCATTCCTTCATTTATAAGTGTGCCCTCAATCAGACACTTTCGCAGAAACGCCCAGGGCCAGATCTTGCTCGAAACAGAGAACGAAAGACTCGAGCACTCTCCATGGAGGTCGAATCGTCTCCGTGCGTGACTAACCCAACTCTCTCTATTGCCCTTTTATTGCTGGATGTCAAAGTGTTAGTCTCCTTTCTCACCTACTTGCTTTTTTGCTGATGCAGGTATGAGAGCAGCGAGATGCTGGCGAGTTTCCTGGCGTCAACGCCCTTCTTGGAGGAGTCGTGGAGGCTGTGCAGCTTCGCGAACTCCGCCGCACCGTGGAGCTTCGTGGCCGACCAACGCCGTGAGGTTGGGTACGTGGCGTTCTCGGGCGTCCAGGTGATCGACGGGTCCGAGCCGAGCTGCGGGACCCTGGTGGCGCTGGGCGAGTGCGGATGCGAGCATCTGTTCTCTCCGTTGAGGTGCAATGGTGAAGACGAGGGAGCGGTCAAGGTGGACGCTGGATTCCTCCGTCTCTTTCTGGATTTTTCCCATCGACTGGATTTCCGAAACCTGGTATGCAATTTGGTATGCAATTTATACTTCATAAGGCATGCGTCTCTGCATTTTCTTGCCTCGCATTTGCAGATTCTTTTGCTTCACTTTTGACAGCGAGTTCATCCTGTGCACTTGATAACGACGAGAAAAGAGTGTTGCGTTTGACAGCATGCGATTGCAATATTCCTTTGAACCAAAGTTAATATTTATTTAATTTAATCTAATGCGATCTAATTTTCCAAGGCCTTATCTGGAAAAACTCACTGCACATTTGTTTTCAAAATGTTTGTTTGCTAGTACACGAATTCCACAAATCCTCCTAATTTAAATGGATTTGGTGGGATTACATTAAAAGCACATTAAGATTCTAGTTCTTAATCCTTATGTGTGAAGGTGATGTGAGGCTGTAATTAATTAAGAACTCTTGAAAATCTAATGACCATCCCTCATTCCGAAAATCCTGCTCCTAATTTTTTTGTTTAGAAAGGGAAAAAGCAAATTCATCTGAGAGCAACAGAGATGCATCGACTATCAAGGTTTTCTTCAGAAGAACCACATTGTTTTGTTGAACTTACGTCACAAACAGCAGGAAAATCTTACTGAATTGTGCATGACTGCTGGAGACTGTTTTGAGAGATTAAACTGGTACAGTAGATTATATATATATACACATCAGATAGTTCTTGGACACTTAGTCTAGGTTATTTGTGTTCTTCATATTTCATATTCCTTGCCCATGTGTTGGAAATCTAGATGTAGTCTTTCTACAGAGCCATTAATGTATCATAGTTTGTAGCGGTAAACCATCGATATAGTAGTCTCCCCAGTCCTTTCCTTTTTTTTGGGGAAGTCAATTGACATTAGCCATCCAGTATATTTGAACAAATCAAAAATTGCCCTTGGTCATGCACAATTCTTGCTTTTGATCTGAGAGTAAAAACCACGAAATCCTTCAAGCATTGAGCTGCTTTTTTTGCACAGATTGAGGAATTTCAGCAAAAAGTTAAGATGATTATCCTCACTGGCCATTCCTTTGGAGCAACAACCGCCACTCTCACTGCTCTTTGGCTCCTCTCCCAACGCCAGCCCAAGGATTCTCCCATCTCAGTCCTCTACCTCACCTTTGGCACTCCCTTGCTCGGTAACGAGTCCCTTTCCCAAGCCATTCTCCAAGAAAGATGGGGCGAGAGCTTCTGTAACATTGTCTCGAAGCTTGATGTGCTACCGAAACTGTTCTTTGCTCCACTCACCTCCTGGACTTCTCAACTGAACTTGCTGCTTCAGTTTTGGCAATTTGCTATGGCTGCTGTACCCATTCCAGAACAGTTAGCTAGAGAACTTGAAAGACAAAATTTCAATGAATTCTTCAGCAACGTCAAAAAATATGTTAAAGATGCCGCACAATCAGAAGAAGGGGCGAGGAACGATTTGTTTTGGCCATTGGGTAGCTACATATTCTGTTCAGAAGAGGGAGCGATCTGTCTGGATAATGCAACGTCTATTGTTAAGATGATGCATTTGATGCTTGAGACAGACTGTCTAGCTTCGAGTGTCGTAGATCATCTGAAGTATGGTGATTATACAAGACTACTTTCTTTTCAGTTCCTGAAAAGAAGAGACATCAACGCCCTCTCCAACTCAAGCTATGAAGCTGGTGTCTTCTTGGCATTACAATCCTCAGGAGTAGATCCACAGGTAATTAAATGCTTCTCACTATCTTCTTGGCTTCCTAATCCAACTCAAAAGTATAGTCTATCAGTGCCCTTA
Organism: Eucalyptus grandis; assembly: GCF_016545825.1. Lineage (NCBI taxonomy): Eukaryota > Viridiplantae > Streptophyta > Magnoliopsida > Myrtales > Myrtaceae > Eucalyptus > Eucalyptus grandis. The sequence continues at coordinate 2,801,705 of NC_052620.1, forward strand.
TTTTGTGAAAGGGTTTTCTTGGAACAATCACTCTCTAATATGTGGAGCAGAACTCTCTTTCACTCTCTAATACAAGTGCATGCAGAATGATGTAGACTCATACTGGGACATTTTTTTGGTGATCGCTGAATAAAAAGTACTCAGTCTTCACTTTGTGGTTGTGTTATTATCACCGTGCAGATGGCTCGGCACATGGGAAATGCACTGAACCTGAACAGTGCTTATCTAGTTATCAAACTATCCGATATGGAACCTTGCTGGAAACAACTTGAGTGGTACAAGGAACACTGCGATGAGTCCCACGATCAACGTGGGTATTACGACACATTCAAGGAATCTGCAGCATCCTGGGGGGAGTCCACACCCAACACAAACCTGTTCAGACTCGGCGCATTCTGGGATGAGGTCATAGGCATGGCAGCACGGAATGAACTCTCGTCCAAATTCCACCACAACGTCAAGTGGATCAAGGCGTACCATTCCTATAGGCTCCTCGCCGAGCCATTGGAAATCGCAGACTATTACCGTCATGGCATGCACATGAAGAAGGGACATTACATCGAGCATGGAAGGAATTGGAGGTTCCAGATTTTGGAAAGATGGTGGAGTAAGAAAGTTGTTGTTGTGGCACTAGAACCACAACGAAATAACAACAAAAGGAGTGAGAGCGAGTACCCAAGCTTTACTCAAGATTCTTTGTTTTGGGCGAAGGTAGAGGAAGCCAAAGACTGGCTCAAGAACGCGGAAGAGGAAGAGGACCCGAATAAGTTGGGACCGCTTTTGGAGAAGATGAACGATTTCGAGACGCATGCAGAGAAACTAATTAAGACCGGGGAGGTGTCCAAAGATGTTCTGGCTAAGAACTCAAGTTACACATTGTGGGCTGAGAAATGGAAAGATTTGAAGCCGAAGCTCTCGCAGCTACCTTCTATTCTTGTTCTGAATGAAATGGATTGTGATCATAAAGAGATTGAGGCATAATAAAAATAGTCCCCGAACTTTTGTCCAATCTAAACTTTTGATTTAATGCGTTCCCTAAATTTTAACTTAATGTAAGACCTAAACTTTTAGTATATATTGAATGGAGTCCATTAACTATTTGAAAATGTCTTAGAACAGGAAAAATATTGAATATTTTCATAAAAAACAATTCGTTTTATTTTGTTTTGTAATGAAATGCAATAAACTGCAGAAATAAGAAAATTGCAAATTGGGGCATTACAGTTGAATTTTATTCTTCTGGACCCTCCCCAAATAGTGGAATTCTATTGGTCCGTCCCAAAAATGTATTTAATTATTTTCATGTTGGTAAATTTTTGACGAGCATTAGTAAGTCTATGTAACTTTGTTAATAACTTTCTAAATTACCTACTTTCGCTCATAGTTTTGCAAATAACTAATCTTTATTGCATAAGTTACTAAGATTTTGAATTCGCTAACTTTTATTCACGCGAAATTTCCGACTTATATAGACTTTTGTCGGATTAATTAAAAGGTGGGCTTGTGAGTATTATATATTTATGTATGTATATATATGCTAAATTTTGAGTATATTCTTATAATAGGGTTATAATTAGAACTGAATTTTCTAGGATGGGAAGCTATGGAACATGGCCTCCTGATGCGAATGGCCTGTATCGAACCGGTCGCCGATTCGCTCTAAGCGTCCCTCTCTCTCTGAAAAACTCCGACTCTTTCTTCGCAGACTACCTCCGTCAATCTCTCCAATGGCGATCACCTCCGTTCGCCTTCTCATTCCTCCTTCCTTCACGTAACCCTCTCTCTCTCTCTCTCTTCTCTGGGATTGAATCTATACTCGGTTCAACGTATCATCGTATCATCTGGGTTTCGTTGCAGTGCTCTGTTTTTGGTCTGTTGTCTTCAAATTCGTGGACAAACCTCTGCTTTTAGATGTGGGTTTGCAATTTGGCGTCGTTTGTCGGCCCTGCGATTGATCATTCGCGTTTTTGCATGTACAGACTATTACCGGCGTGAGGCAAATGCTGGGAGGTAAAATTGCCGGCAAGTGTTTTCCGTGTTTCGGTCCAGTTTTGAGTCGTTCGTCGTAAACTAGATTGGCATTTGATTGATGCTGTCGCGCTGATGAGCGGTTTTCGGGTTTTTTGTAGAGGCTCTGTGTGATTATAATAAGGTTTCGAACCTTTGTGTGAGAGCTGGGATTTCTTCGGGGAATCCGGAGAAAGCACCACCCAAATTCTCAAGGGACAAGAAGATGGTGCCTGATTCAGATCCTCCAAGCCTTAAGGATACCGATTCTTTGCATTGGTTTTTTGAATCAAGGTCGTCCGATCTAGAATTTTTCTTTTCTTTACCCTTTGCGTGCGATTGTTATTTATTTTTGTGATCCCATATTTTAGACCCACATTTTCTCTTAAAGTTGCGACTATTCGACATGAAGTTTTTCCACACTTCGTACCATTTCGTGACAATCGCCCATTTGGTAACCGTCTTGATGGGAGACGGGATATAAAAAGGAACGTACGTTCATTTCTGACGGGTGATGACAAGATCTAACACAAACTCTCATATTTAGAATACACCATCAGTACGTGAGGGAATTGGGTTAGTAGCGTATCCCCAATTTTCTTTGATTTCAGGTTTTTCTAACGAACGTGAACAAGAACAATGACTGGACGTTTGTCTTTAATTGATCCTAGCTTCCGCATCATGAATTTTATGTCTTACATTTGATATCAGAGCATGTTAAAAGCCTTTGCCTTGTTTTGTTGTATTTTTGTGTTTTTTCGGTGTATTTTCGGGCTTTTTTAGGATGAACAGTAACTCGAAGTTTTGAGGCCAAGAGAGATTCGCCGATTCCAGGCAAAATCCGGCGACCCACCCCTCGAATTCGGACCCGTATGGTCGCACCGCCATGACAAATATTAGCCATGAGTTATTTGTTCGCCGGAGGTTAATTGGGCAGCGGAAATTGCGGTGGTTGAGGAATTGTGTTTTGGGAAATTTTTGTCTGATTTGGGCTTATTTCTTCGTCATTTTCGCCGAAACTTGAACCCATGTGGTCGTGCCAGCATGCTCTTTAAAACCCATCATTTATTTCGGTCTTAGATGGGTTGCCGGAGGAGAAACGGCCGGCGAAACCGCGGCGGAACAGTGAAAAACGGCAAAGAAGTTCGTTCTAGGCGCAAGGAAGAAGGCGCATGGAGCCCACGCGCGCGCTGCGGTTGCAGGCGCGTGGAGCCCACGCTCCACGCGCTCTGACACGCGCGGTGTTGCACGCGCCTGTGTGCTGAACCGCGCGCGTGCAGGGCACGCGCCCGCGCGGATTCTAGCTCGTGCTCTGCACGCGCATGTCGTCTCCCACCCGCGGTTATTTTTACAATTTTGCCCCAAATTTTTCATGTTTTTACAATCTCGCCCTTGGCCAATTTATTTATTTACTGTTTTGCCCTTGATGTATTTATTTATTAGGTCATTTCGTGCATTTTTATGAGTATTTTATGCATGAAATTAAATGTCCAATGGTCCATATATTTAATTAATTAGAGAGTGGCCACAGCATCTTTAATTAATTAAAATTATATATTAAAAGCCTCCGGATCATATTTAGAAATGGACATTGATTGTAATTAATTATATTAATATGATGAATTTTATCCCATAAGAATTTTCATTATATTAATATGATTAATTATGATGAAATATCATATTATTTTTCTTAATTTACCCACAGGGATTAAGAAAATGCATATAATATGATAGTTTCTTCATGAAGTAATTATGAATCTATTTAAATTAAAAACTTAGCCCACAGGTAGTTTTTATGTTATGTGATTCATATTGTGACATGTTTACATTGGTAAAACGTGATTTATTTATATTTGCCTCAAATTTTGTGACATAAGCATGATTATTTGATATGCAGTTTCGCAACCTGTGAATTTCTCTGAATTTAAGTTTGATATTCCCTATCTGAATGGTGAGAACTATAAAGTTTGGAAGGAGTCAGTTCTTCTTCAATTGGGGTGGATGGACATTGACTATGCTATAAGGAAAGACGAACCACCTGCTCCTACTGATTCGATTCGAGCACTTCAACTGAGATAACTCTTTATAACCAATGGGAGCGGTCCAGCCGCATTTGTGCGATGTTTATAAGAGCTAAAATATCTCCTAGTATTCGTGGTTCGGTTGCTCAGCATAGCAATGCTAAGGCTTTATTGGAGGTCATAGATGCGCAGTTTGAGACAATTTCCCCGTAGCTCCGCAGAACCCTCCTTAACGCGTCCCGTCCGCCATCCCTTATAAGTGTGCTCTCAACTCTCGGAGCAATCCACTCTCAATCAGACGTTTTCGCAAACACGTCCAGGGCCAGACCTTCTTTGCTCGAAACAGAGAAGGAAAGACTCGAGCACTCTCCATGGAGGTCGAATCGTCTCCGTAAGTGACTAACCCAATTCTCTCTATTGCCCTTTTATTGCCGGATGTCAAAGTGTTAAGTCTCCTTTCTCACCCACTTGCTTTTTGCTTATCCAGGTTCGAGAGCAGCGAGATGCTGGCAAGTTCCCTGGCGTCGACGCCCTTCTTGGAGGAGTCGTGGAGGCTGTGCAGCTTCACGAACTCTGCTGCGCCGAGGAGCTTCGTGGCAGACCAACACGGAGAGATCGGGTACCTGGCGTTCTCGGGTTTCCAGGTGATCGACAGGAACGAACCGAGCTGCGGGACCCTGGTGGCGCTGGACGAGTTCAGATGCGAGCAACTGTTCTCGCTGTCGGAGTGCGACGGCGATAGCAAGGGGACGGTCAAGTTGGACGCCGGATTCCTCCGTCTCTTCCTGGAATTTCACGAGCGACGGGATTTCCAACGCCAGGTGCACGGTCATTTTTGCCTTGTTTGACTTCCACTCAGAAGTCTTAACTATACAATAGAAAATAATTGCACGACAATTTTTAATGTACCATGAAAATAATAGTTTATTTTTAATCACAAATAATCATGAATTATTATGAGACCCACTTTTCTGAATAATTATGTTGCATCTTCATATGTCGAACATCATCAACTTCCACGAAATTGCGGTTTAGCTTTCACCCCCCATCCTGATTAAATTAATCGGCCTATGGACTTGACCCATCTTGCGATTCCTAATTTGGATTGTTTAGTCCATACCTACCACATATGAGTAAAAGTTCAAGAGCACAAAATGCTGCGGTTTTAGTGTATGTTCAAAGCATAACAGAACCAAGAAAATGGCGGTTGCTAGGAAAATATATAAACATTTGCGTGGCAAGACTTGAAAGTATTTAGGCTACGTTTGGTTTAGCATTTCCAAGGGGCTTGGGGAAATGCTGGACCGTTTGGTTCAACTTTGAAGCCGGCTTTCAGCTTTCAACTTGCCTTCAAAATGCTGAAATTATTTTTTCCCTTCCAAAACTACCTTCACTAATTTTTCATATTTCCGATTTTGCCCCTGATTATTATTTTTTTTTTAATTGAAAAAGGAGGTAGCCCTTCGCCCGGACCGGCAAAGGGTTATGGCCGCCGACGAGCCAGATCTGACAATGGCGGCCAAAGTCGCGAGACCCTCATGAGACCTAGGCGAGGGCCGCTTGCGGCCGCGAGACCCAAGCGGCGGTCACCTGGGTCACGCGGCCCCACGGGTTGAGCGACCCTCGCCGAGGGTCGCCGAGGTCGGGCAACCTCCGGCGACCCTCGACTAGGTCGCGCAACCCTGCTGGAGGTCGCCTAACCTCGGGCTACCTCATCCGATGGCCGTCGTTATCAAATCTGCCTCACTGGCGGCCGTAGCCCTTCGCGGTCCGGCGAAGGGTTTAGTTTAATTTTCAAAAAAAAAAAAAAAAGATATATATAATTATATTATACCCATCAAAGCTTGCAAAAGTTTTTTTTACCAAACACAATTGCATTTCCTTAAGTAGCTTTGGGCTTTCGGCATTTGTGTTGAACTCAAAGCCCTTTGCAAATGCTTTGAACCAAATGCAACCTTAATGAGGCATGCGTCTCTGCATTTCTTGCCTCGCATTGCTTGCAGAGTCTTCTTTTCTTCTCTTTTGACAGGGAGTTCATTCCATGCACTTGATAACAACGATAAAAGAGTGTCGGGTTTGATAGCATGGGACTGCAATATTCCTTTTTACCAAAGTTAATATTTATTTAGTTTAATCAAATATGAATTAATTTTTCAAGGCCTTATCTGGGAAAACTCACTGTAAATTTTTTTTCAAAATGTTTGTTTGCTAAAGGTGTGTTTGGTAATATTTTTGTTTAGAAATAATTTTTTTCTATTTTTACTCCTTAAACAAGTTTCGAGTAAAAGAATGTATTTGATAACCGCACGCTTTTTCTACTCCCGAATAGAAAAAGAACATAAATGTATTTGGTATGACCCTAACAAATTTTATTCCCAATTTTTTTTCACTTAACATTTTCATGTTTAGATAAAAGTGGACTTTTATAATGATTTAATTGATCAAGATATTCTAAGATAGTATAAGAAAATCCAACATAATTAGTGCAAGATGGATGGGGCAACAAAGAGTCACATTGGTTTATAATTCACAATATAAGGAGGTTGATAGTAAATTTTTGGACGTTACAATAGATAGGTGCATAGACTTTTTTTCTACAAGAAGAAGAGCAAATATTGCTCGAAGTTGCCAAGCTTTTGCGAGCTAGCATTTTCTCTAAAAAAAAAAAAAACGGTATTCAAAAATCCATATAGTAACACCTAATAGTTTATTCAATTTTGAATCCAACTTTCATCAAAAGATTTTAATTTTTTAATGCTAAACTAATTTTAAATTAGAATTAAGACTAAAATCTAGTAAAATTACTCAAAATCTAATTTCTAGATTTTTTCCTAAGTTTCTGAATTTTTTATTTTTATTCTAAAAAGGGGGACTCAGATTGGGTAAGGAGACTGGACTTTGTGTACATTGTGTAAAAACGAGCATTAGATTAGGTTGAGCTTATTTTTCTAAGATAACATTATGTCTCTTTTTGTTCTTAGGAAAAAATGAGTAAGTTTTTTCCACTTCTTGTTTCAATTCAAATCTATTCCTTATCCATGATCTGTTTTGGAGAATTAAAAAATTAGCTAACGTTATCAAGTGTATTTCTTTTTTTTTTTCCTGCTCTAGGGAACAAAAGAACCAAAAAATAGAGGAACAAAAAGGTTACCAAATAGAGCAATATACGAATTCCACAAATCCTCCTAATTTGAATGGATTTGGTCGGATTCAAAATTTACATAGAAAGCAAATTAAGATACGTTCTTCATCCTTATGTGTGAAGGTAATGTCGGGCAGCAATTAATTAAGAACTCTTGAAAATCTATTGAGCACCCCTCATTCTGGAAATCCTGCTACTGATTTCTCGACCACTGGAAAGCACAAAAGCAAATTCATCTGAGAGCGACAGAGAGCATGAACTATCAAGATTTTTCTTCAGAAAAAACCATATTGTTTTGTAGAACTTACCAGTCACAGAGCTGGACAGTCTTATTGAATTGTGCATGACTGCTGTAGACTGTTTTGAGAGATTAAGCTGTGCAATAGATATATAAATCGGACAGTTCTTAGACAATATTAAAATACTAAATTAGGTTATTTGTGTTCTTCATATATCATATTCCTGGGCCATGGGTTGAAAATCTAGATGTAGCCTTAGAGTCATTATTGTATCGTAGTTTCTAGTGATAAACTATTGATATTGTCTCCAGTCTTTCCTTTATTTTAGGAAGTCACTGACTTTAGTCATACCAGCATATTTGAAATAATTAAAAATTGCCCTTGAGTCCTGCATGTATTAAGTTTTCGTCAATTCCTGCTTTCGTTCTGAGAGAAAAATACGCGAGACCCTTCAAGCGTTGAGCTGCTTTCTGCGTGCAGATTCGGGAATTTCTAGGAAAATTTAAGATGATTATCCTTACTGGCCATTCCTATGGAGCAACAACCGCCTCTCTCACTGCTCTTTGGCTCCTCTCCCATCTACAGCCTATTGTTTCTCCCATCTCAGTCCTCTGCCTCACCTTCGGCACTCCCTTGCTCGGCAACGAGTCCCTTTGCCGAGCCATTCTCCGAGAAAGATGGGGCGGGAGCTTCTGTAACGTTGTCTCGAAGCTTGATGTAGTACCAAGACTGTTCTTCGCTCCACTAACCTCCTTGACTCCTCAACTGGACTTGCTGCTTCAGTTTTGGCAAGTCGCTATGGCTTCACCCATTTTGGACCAGTTTGTTGAAGAATTGCGAAAACAAAATTTTGATGAATTTTTCGGCAACATCAAGGATTGTGTTAGAGATGCTGCACAATCAGAAGGAGGGGCGAAGAACAGTTTGTATTGGCCATTGGGTACCTACCTATTCTGTTCAGAAGAGTGAGCAATCTGCCTAGATAATGCGGCATCTGTTGTTAAGATGATGCATTTGATGCTTGAGGCAGTCTCTCCAGCTCCCAGTTTTGAGGATCATCTGAAGTTTTTTCAGGATCATATGAAGTATGGTTATTATACAAAACTGCTTTCTTTGCAATTCCTGAAGAGGATAAACATCAACGGCCTCTCCGAGTCAAGCTATGAAGCTGGTGTCTTCTTGACATTACAATCCTCAGGAATAGATCCACAGGTAATTAAATGCTCCTCAAATTCACACGAGACACTATCTTCTCGGGTTCCTGATACGACTCAAAAGCATAGTCTATCAGAGCTCTTCTTTCGTGGAAGGATTTTCTTGGAACAGTCACTCTGATATGTGGGGCAGAACTCTCCTTCACTCTCTAATCCAAGCGCATGCGGAATGATGTAGACTTAGACATATTTTTGGTGATCGCTGAATGACAAGTTTTTAGTCTTCACTTTGTGGGTTGTGTTCTTATCACTTTGCAGGATAACAATATTTCGAAACCAGCTAGAGATTGCCTGCAGATGGCTCGGCACATGGGACGTGCACCAAACCTGAACAATGCTTATCTAGCTCTTAAACTATCTAAGATAGCGCCCTGCAGGGCGCAACTTGAGTGGTACAAGTTACGCTGCGATGAGTCCTTGGATCAACTTGGTTACTACGACACATTCAAGAGATTTGCAGCATCCAGGAGGGAGTCCACAGTCGACATGAACCTGTTCAGACTTGCTGCGTTCTGGGATGTAGTTATAGAAATGGCAGAACAGAACAAACTCTCACACGATTTCCACCGCAGGTCCAAGTGGAACAATGCGGCCCATTTCTATATGCTCCTCGCCGAGCCATTGGAAATCGCTCGTTATTACCGTCGTGGCATGCACAAGGAGAAGGGGCATTACATCGAGCATGGAAGAAGTAGGAGATTCCAGATTTTTGACAGATGGTGGATTCGAAGGTTTGCTGCTGTGGCGCAAGAACCACAACAAAATAACAATCAAAGGAGTAGGAGTAGGAGCAGGTCTGCGAGCTTGACTCAAGATTCTTTGTTTTGGGCAAAGGTGGAGGAAGCGAAGGACTGGCTCGAGATCGCAAAAGAGGAAAGGGACCCGAATAAGTTGGAACCACTATTGGAGAACATGAACGGTTTCGAGAAGTACGCAGGGAAGCTAATTGAAAGGAAGGAGGTGTCCAAAGATGTTCTGGCCGAGAACTCAAGTTACAGATCATGGGATAAGGATTGGAAAGCTTTCAAGTTGACGCTTCCGCAGCCACCTTCTTCTCCCGTTCCGGACAGAATGGATTGTGGTTAAAGAAAAATTAATGACATTCATCATTGTTTATGTGGAGATCATCGACTCTGGTGTAATCATCTTCAACGCAGACAACTGCAGAATGAGTATATGTCAAATGGGGAAGCTCCTCAAGGGCAAAACCTTGGAGGCGAGACTCCTCAGGCTGTGATATAGTGCGTCTGGATGGAACAATCGCAAACGGTTTTAAAATGAGTTGATTGAGCCTCATCGGCCGTTGGCTAAGATTCAAAAGTTTGTAAGAGGTGGGACGTCACTAACCACCAGTATAGGCCTTTCCAAGCAAATGCTTTTATTGGCTACTGTATGGAAGCAATTCATCCATGTTCTTCCATAATTGTCTCTTTCAAATATTTGGGGATTCATCAAGTTTTTGTATCACGTTTGGTTAATGATATTCACATAGTTACACCAAAAAAAAAAGAAAAAAGAAGCTCCATTTATTTGTTGCAGCAACACTACAATTGAATTTGATTATTGGTCCGTGCCATAAAGTATTGATGTACGTATTTCAAAGGATGCTTAATCCTACAATTGTACGGCATGTTCAGCAACACACGCCTTCTCTCTCTGAACTGAGACTCTACGCAGTTCAAAGGATCTTCGGGTACTCTTCAGTTTGTACACGAGATATACCGTGGGAAGAAAAACTCCTTACTTCTTTTTGTTTTGTTTTGCAGTGAAATGTAAGAACCTGCAGACTAAGGAAATGTCAAATTGGGGAAGCTGCATTTATTGCAATAAAAACTCTAAACAAACGCCTCAAGTTCTTTCGTTTTTTTATAATGAAAATCTGAAATAATTACATCAATTTCAAAAAAGGATTTGGCTTTTCAACTCGAAAAGAGTACATTCATCATTTACCTTTTTTTATTTTTCCCTTTTTTCATTTTTTTTCTTACTTCTTTGCTAGTGGCCAAAGCTTGAAGACAGCTCGACGAGGGTTGCTTGCCCTCGCCACCTCACTGACCACAAGCGAGGACGACCTCACGTGGGCGAGGGGACGGCCTTGCCCTCTCTAGTAACTGGCGAGGCCACCTGTAAAAGCGTCAAGCAAAGGCCGCCTCGCTCACAGATTATAAGGGTCACAATCCTCGCTAGTCGCTAGCGAGGACTTGTAGGCTCTCCCCAGCAATCAATGTTGTTTTATGCTAAAAAATAATTAATTATTTTTGTGTTGGTAAATTTTCAACAAGCATTAGTAAGTAATAAAAAAAATATACAGCGGTTGTTTCTCCAACATAGTTTTATTAATAACTTACTAAATTACCTTTACCAAAAAAAAAAAAAAACTTACTAAATTACTTACTTTTGCTCATAGTTTTGCAAGTGACCAATCTTTATCGCATAACTTACTAAAACTTTGAACTCACTAACTCTTATTATACATGGGAAATTTTCAACCTAAATTAAGAGCAAGAGCGACCTATCAACTTTTGCCAGATTAATTAAAAGGCGGGCACGTGGGAAATACATGCGGTCGCCATTTATATGTATATAGGTATGAATATAGATATAGATGCGAAACGTTGAGTTTACCCTTATAACGGAGTTAGATCTAATTTTCAAGGATGCAAAAAGCTATGGAACGTGGCCTCCTGTTGTGAATGGCCTATATTGAGCCGGTCGCCGATGCGCTCAAAGCCTCTCTCTCTCTCTCTCTCTCAAAAACTCCGACTCTTCTTCTTCGCAGACCACCCGCGTCAATCTCTCTAATGGCGATCACCCTCCTCCGTTCACCTTCTCATTCCTCCTTCCTTCATGTAACCCTCTCCCTCTCTCTCTCTCTCTGATTGAATCCATACTTAGTTCAACGTATCATCTGGGTTTCGTTGTAGTGCTCTGTTTTTGGTCTGTTGTCTTCGAATTCGCGGAAAAACCTCTGCTTTCAGATGTGGGTTTGCAATTGGCGTCGTTTGTGGGCCCTGCGATTGATCATTCGCGTTTTTGCATGTACAGACTATTACGGGCTTGAGGCAAATGCTGGGTGGTAAAATCGTCGGCAAGTGTTTTCCGTGTTTCGGTCCAGTTTTGAGTCGTTCGTCGTGAACTAGATTGGCATTTGATTGACGCTGTCGCGCTGATGAGCGGTTTTCGGGTGTTTTTTGTAGAGGCTCTGTGTGATTATAATAAGGTGTCGAACCTTTGTGTGAGAGCTGGGAGGGTCATTTTCACGAGGTCGGTTGCATTAATGCCCGCCTATCGGTCCCTGGGGTTTATGGGGAATCCGGATATAGCACCTCCCAAATTCTTGAGGGAGAAGAAGATGGTGCCTGATTCCGATCCTCCAAGCCATAGGGATACTGATTCTTTGCATCATTTTTTTTTAATCAAAGGTCCAATCTAGAATTCTTTTTACCCTTTGCCTGCGATGACATCTCACTTTTAGTTATGTTTCCAGTGTCTTGTTCCATAACTAAATTCATGTTGCCGACCCATGTTTGTCTAAATTGGCTTGCACTATGAAGCTAAACGGAGCTGGAATGAGCATGGAGTATGGTATTCCCGCTTATAGAAGGTTCTTTTGTTAATGTTTAGAATGATATTTGTCGCAACCTAACTTGGTGCACCACCTAGGGTTTAGCTAATAGATTACTAAACCTAAACTTAGCTCGGTTCTCCCAAGGTCATACCAATTCACAACTCGGGTTTAAATTCTTAACATACAAATGATTTTTCAATTAAGAGTCGCCACTAATTTATTTTTGATTTGATGGATCAATTAAAAACCCAAGTAACAGTATATTACTTTACTCATGTGAATTAGATTGTGAGTTTGGGGACTTGTCTCTAATGTCATTTCGGTACTTTTTTTTTTTTTTCGAAAAATGTTTTGCGACAGTTTATATTGATTTTAATTTACTACATTAACATGTGAGGTGATCACGTGGGTGTACAAACTACCAATTTAACATCTAATAAAAAAACAATAAATTAGCAAGCATTTGCAATGTTCGATTAGAATTCACATCAACGATTCTATATATGATTTTTAATTAACACACAATCACTTAATTTTTATTTTCACTTGTTTAATGAGAATCATGCTTTATGCAATGCATACTACTAATCTAACATGAAGCGACATGACATAACAATATGACCTAAACTACATGACATAAGTATAGTATTTTTCTGTGTTTTCTTAAATAAGCATGCAATCTATCTTAGAGAAAGAAATTAATTTATTCTAAGACAATGTTTTTTTTGGTATTTTACGTAAAATTCGAAATTAGAAAATCGCGAAAATTGTTTATCTAAATTAAGATATCATCCAACTTATATTAGGAATCAGATTAGGCCAAATCCTAATTTAAACTAGAATGTTATCTTAACTAGGTAATCCCTAACCTAAAATGCAATCTATTTAGGAAAAATTATCTAAACTTATTATTAATTAGAAAGATTAGATAAAATTAAATTAAACATGCAATCTTATCCTAATATGTAATGACTAGATGACGTGCAAAGAATGCTCTAATTCTAAGCTTTTCTTTTTATTTTTTATAAAATTCGAAATTAAAATTGTCCAATAATTACACGTGCAATCTAAATTAATGATTGTGATTAAAGAAAAATCAATGAAATTCATCATTGTTTATGTGGAGATTGTCATCTCGAATGTAATCGTGTTCATTGCAGACAACTGCAGAATAGGAAATGTCAAATGGGGAAGCTCCATTTAGTTATTGCAGCAACACTTCAGTTGATTTTTTTTTTTTTTTGGGTCAAAATAAGATGAACACTTCAGTTGAATTTGATTATTGGTTTGTGCCAAAAATAATTTGATGTACGTAGTTCAAGTTGAGACTTGAAAGTTGCAAATATTTATTTATTTTGGTTTCTAAACCTTAGAAAGTTTCCGAACCTTAGAAAGTTCCGAGAAAATACTATGTCAAAATCCCAATCTATTCACTATACGACCAGTGTAGCCGGGGCCCACCCCTCCAGATCCCCTCCTCCCTCACCGCCTCGCCGCTCTCTTGTCTCTCCTCTTTTCCTCTATTTTTCTTCTTCCCTTTAGCTCCAATAGGGACGACAACAGACGTCCATCCCCTTCCACCACCACCACCTTACTTCGTCTCAGTCCACCACATCGCTGCCATTTTAGTTCTCTGTCATCGAGCTTGTGCTCAGCCGGCGAACTTGGGCCTCAGATTTTGGATCTAAGGTCTAGTGAGCCCCAGATTTTGTGATCTAAAGCTCAACTCGACCTCAAATCAACCAAGGTCGGCTTAGACAACAAATGAGGCGGTGGCGGCGGCGGCGGCGGCGGCGTGGTTGGCCGATACGGCGTAGGGCCTCGACCTCCTGGCTGACGTGGGTACGGACGCGAAGGGCGCGGGAGGAAGTGGACAGGAGGCGGCCACGCTGGAGGTCGGAGAAGGAGCGGGTGAAGATGAAGGCAGAGATGAAGGCGACATGCCAGAGGCGGCGGCGGCGGTGGCGGGTCTGAGGTCGGGCTCGAGGTTGAGGCCAGAGAAGGGAAAATGGGGCAGGCGGAGGAGAGAGAGAGAAAGAGGAAGACAGCCCGTGCCGGAAGGCGAAGGACGGTGAGAGAGGGGGAGACCTTGACTGAGGGGGGTTGGGGGGGCGCACTACTGTTGCAATGTGAATGGAATCAGCCGTCAAAGAACAAAGTAATTGCGTCGTGATTATATAGTATTTTCTCTGGTCATCGCGCGTTGTCCTCCTCCTTCCCTGAGAGGAAATCGTATTTGAGTGTCAAAACGCTTTTCTTCGCGGAATTTCCCCTGCACCATCGCGGCACCGCGCATCCCCTGCTTACGCATCAGTTTACGCGTCCGCCATCATATCGATATGCTCTAGACTCCCAGAGCAATCCACTTCCATTCAGACAGTTTCACAAACACACCCAGGGCCAGACCTTCCCGCTCGAAGCAGGGACCGAAAGACTCGAGCGCTCTCCATGAAGGCCGAGTCGTCGCCGTGCGTGACGCGCGCCAACTCTTTTTGTTGCCCTTTCGTCGCTGGATGTCGAATTGTCGTCTCCTTCCTCACCCACTTGCGTTTACCGATGCAGGTTCGAGAGCAGTGAGATGCTCGGGACTTTCGTGGCGTCGACACCCCTCCTGGAGGAATCGTGGAGGCGGTGCAATTTCGCGGACTCTGCCGCTCCGATGAACTTCCTGGCGGACCAATGTGGCGAGGTTGGGTACGTGGCGTTCTCGGGCGTCCAGGCGATCGACTGGTCCGAACCGAGCTGCGGGACCCTGATGGCGCTGGGCGAGTGCGAATGGGAGCCTCTGTTCTCACCGTTGAGGTGCGATGGCGACGGCGACGGCGACGGCGACGGCGAGGGGACGGTCAAGGTGGACGCCGGATTCCTCCGTCTCTTCCTCGAATATTACCGGCGATGGGATTTCCAAAACCAGGTACGCAGTCCATTTGCCTTGTTCGATTTTGACTTAGAATTTTTTTATTTTTTTGGAGGTCGGAGAATTAGAAGTCTGACTACGCGTGACTTTTGTTCTTTTCCGGGTAATTGCGTTACAACTTCGTTAGTCGAACAACAGCAACTTCCGCGAAATTATGGTTTAGCTTTCAGTCACCCTCTTGATAAATTAATCCGCCAATGGGTTTTACCCCTAATTTGGACTGATTAGTCCATTAGTCCATACCTACTATATGTGAGTACGACATTTCCAAAGCTCAAAACGCCGCCATTTGCTTTAGCTCTTTTCTGGGTAATTGCATTGCAACTTCATTAGTCGAACATCATCTTCCACGAAATTATGGTTTTGGCTTTACTTTACCCGTAATTTGGATTGTTTAGTCCATTTACTTTATTTAAAAGCAGGTTCTAAAAGTTAAAGTAACTGTTAGATGGGGACTCATGTTTAGTCGGGTCTTTTTGCCTAGTATTAAGTGTAAAATATTTAATTGGAAAGACAAATAGAGTCCAGTGAACTTAGGATTATTAATTCCGACATCATGTGAGATTTTGATAAAATCATTTGTTAACTGATTTAAAAACTTAAGTTGTTAGATGAAAATGTGGTTTGTTTTTTAAATATTCTAATAACAATAAAAAAGCAAGGTAAGGGCGGTTGGTAGGAAAATGTATAAACATTTGCTTGGCAGACTTAAAGGTCTACAGTACTTCATAAGGCATGCATCTCTGCATTTTGTTGCCTCAGCATAGCTTGCTTACAGAGTCTTCTTTTCTTCTCTTTGAACAGCGACTTCATTCTGTGTAATTTATAACAACAAGAAAAGAGTGTTGAGTTTGATAGCTTGAGATTGCAGTATTCCTCTCTAGCGAAGTTAATATTTATTTAATATAATCTAATGCAATTTAATTTTTCGAGGCCTTAGCCAGACAAACTCACTACGAATTTGTTTTTGACCCGGTAAAGGAAGAAAAAGAATGCATGATGAGATAAATATCCTCTTATACATCTGCAATAAATATAAAATAAGGGTGTAAATGAGACGAAAACGTTTGTTAGCACACGAATTCCACAAATCCTCCTCCTAATTTGAATGGATTTGGTGGGATTTAAAATTTACATAGAAAGCAAATTAAGATTCTAGTTCTTAATCGTTATGTGTGAAGGTGATGTGACGATGTAATTAATTAAGAACTCCTGAAAATCTATTGACCATCCCTCGTTCGCAAATCATCAAACTAATTTCTCGTCTGGAAAGCAAAAAAAGCAAATTTATCTGAGGGCAATAGAGACGCATCAACTAACAAGGTTTTTCTTCTATTGTTTTGTTGAATTTATCACAAGCAACAAGACAGTCTTATTGAATTGTGCACGACTGCTAGAGACTATTTTGAGAGATTAGGCTGGTACAGTAGATATATACATCGGATAGTTCTTGGATGACACTAAATCATTAATCTAGGTTATTTGTGTTCTTCATATATCACATTCCTTGGCTCTGTGTTGGAAATCTAGATGTAGTCTTTCTATAGTATGTAGCGGTAAATTGTCGATATTGTCTCTACAGTCATTTCTTTTCTTGGGGGAGTCATTGACATTAGTCATACCAGCATAGTTGAAGTAATAAAAAATTGCCCTTGGGTCATGCATGTATTAAGTTTTCCTCCACTCTAGCTCTCGTTGTGAGAGTAAATTATTCAAAATCCTTCAAGGACTGAGCTGCTTTTTGTGTGAAGATTCAGGAATTATTAGGAAAGGTTAAGATGATTATCCTCACAGGCCATTCCTTCGGAGCAACAACCGCCTCTCTTACTACTCTTTGGCTCCTCTCCAATCTACAGCCCGTTGCTTCTCCCATCTCAGTCCTTTGCCTCACCTTCGGCACTCCCTTGCTTGGCAATGAGTCTCTTTCTCGAGCCATTCTCCGGGAAAGATGGGGCGGGAGCTTCTGTAACATTGTCTCGAAGCTCGATGTAGTGCCGAAACTGTTCTTCGCTCCACTAACCTCCTTGACTCCTCAACTGTACTTGCTGCTTCAGTTTTGGCGAGGTGCTATGGCTTCACCCAGTCCAGAACAGTTAGTTGGAGAACTGCAAAAACAAAATTTTGATGAATTCTTTAGCAACGTCAAAAAATGTGTTCAAGATGCTGCACAATCAGAAGAAGGGGCGAGGAACAATTTGTTTTGGCCACTGGGAAGCTACCTATTCTGTTCAGAAGAGGGAGCGATCTGTCTGGATGATGCAACGTCTATTGTTAAGATGATGCATTTGATGCTCGAGACAGTCTCTCCAGCTTCCAGTTTTGAGGATCATCTGAAGTATAGTTATTTTACAAGACTACTTTCTTTGCAGTTCCTGAAAAGAATAGACATCAATGACCTCTCCGAGTCAAGCTCCGAAGCTGGTGTCTTCTTGGCATTACAATCCTCAGGAATAGATCCACAGGTAATTAAATTCCTCTCAAATCTGCACAAGACACTATCTTCTTGGCTTCCTAATCCGACTCAAAAGTATAGTCCATCAGTGCCCTTATTTTGTGGAAGGATTTTCTTGGAACAATCACTCTAATATGTGAGGCAGAACTGTCCTCCTCTCCCTAATAATAGTGCATGCAGAATGATGTAGGCTTGTACTAGGACATCTTTTTGGTGATCGCTGAATAATAAGTACTCAGTCTTCACTTTGTGGGTTGTGTTCTTATCACCGTGCAGGATGACAATATTTCAAAGCCAGCTAAAGATTGCCTGGAGATGGCTCGGTACATGGGACGTGCACCGAACCTGAACAATGCTTATCTAGCTATCAAACTGTCTGAGATAGTACCCTGCAGGGCACAACTTGAGTGGTACAAGGCACGCTGTGACGAGTCTGTGGATCAACGTGGGTATTATGACACATTCAAGAAGAAATTTGCAGTATCCAAGAGGGAGTACACAATCGACATGATCCTGTTCAGCCTCAGCACATTCTGGGATAAGGTCATAGGCATGGCAGCACGGAATGAACTCTCACACGATTTCCACCGCAGGTCCAAGTGGGTCAATGCGTCCCATTCCTACATGCTCCTCGCCGAGCCATTGGAAATTGCACGCTATTACCATCGTGGCATGCACACAGAGAGGGGACATTACATCAAGCATGGAAGGAATAGGAGGTTCCAGATTTTGGAAAGATGGTGGAATCGGAAGGTTGCTGTTGCGGCGCAAGAACCACAACAAAATAACAACAGAAGGAGCAGGAGCAGGTATGCAAGCTTCACTCAAGATACTTTGTTTTGGGCGAGAGTGGAGGAAGCGAAGGACTGGCTCAAGAACGCGGAAGAGGAAAAGGACCCGAATAAGTTGGAACTACTTTTGGCGAACATGAACAGTTTCGAGACGTACACAGAGGAGCTAATTAAGAACAAGGAGGTGTCCATAGATGTTCTGGCTAAAAACTCAAGTTACACATTATGGGCTGAGAAATGGAAAGATTTGAAGTCGAAGCTAAAGACTGGCTCAAGAACGTGGAAGAGGAAGAGGACCTAAATAAGTTGGAACTGCCATTATGGGCTAGAAATGGAAAGATTTGAAGTCGAAGCTCTCACAGCCACCTTCTGCTCCTGCTTTGAATGTAATGGATTGTGATTATAGGGAGATCGAGAGATAGTGACACAAATAAATCCCGCATTTTGACTCAACATGTAACGTGTACTCTAAATTTTTAATTTGTTTAAGAAGTTCCTCAATTTTAATTTAATGCACAACTTAAAATTTTGGTACATATTCAATGGAATCCCTGAGCTAATTTGAAAATATTTTAGATCATGGAAAATATTTAATATTTCATAGAGAACTTCTTTTTGTTTTTTTGTTTTTTTTTTGTTTTTTTGGTGATGAAATGCAATAACCTGTAGGAATAAGGAAATGTCAAATTGGGAACATTACAGTTAAATTTTATTCTAATGGACCCTCCCCAAATAGTGGAATTCTATTGGTCCGTGCCAAAACAGTATTTGATTATTTCATGTTGGTAAATTTTTTACGAGCATTGGTAAGTCTATGTAACTTTATTAATAACTTACTAAATCACCTAATTTAGCTCATAATTTTCCAAATAACTAATCTTTACTGCATAAGTTACTAAGATTTTGAATTCGCTAATTCTTATTCATGCGAAATTTCCGACTCATATCGACTTGAGTATATTCTTAAAATAGAGTTAGATCTGAAATTTCTAGGATGGGCCATGGAACGTGGCCTCCTGTTGTGAATGGCCTGAATTGAACCGGTCGCCGATGCGCTCAATGCGTCTCTCTACTCTTTCTTCGCAATGACGATTACCTCCATTAGCCTTCTCATTCCTCCTTCCTTCACGTAACCCTCCCTCTCTTTCTGTGGTTGAATTCGTACTTAGTTCAACTTATCATCTGGGTTTCTTTGGAGTACTCTGTTTTCGATCTGTTGTCTTCGAATTCGTGGAAAACATCTGCTTTTAAATGTGGGTTTGCAATTTGGCGTCGTTTGTCGGTCCTGCGATTGATCATTCGCGTTTTTGCATGTACAGACTTTTACGGGCTTGAGGCAAATGCTGGGAGGTAAGATTGCCGGCAAGTGTTTTCCGTTATCTGGGTCCAGTTTTGAGTCGTTCGTCGTGAAATAGATTGTCGTTTGATTGACGCTGTCGTGCTGATGAGCGGTTTTCGGGTTTTTTGTAGAGGCTCTGTGTGATTATAATAAGGTTTCGAACCTTTGTGTGAGAACTGGGAGGGTCATTTTCGCAAGGTCGGTTCGCATAAATGCCTGCATATCGGTCCCTGGGGTTTCTTCGGGGAATCCGGCGAAAGCACCACCCAAATTCTCGAGGGACAAGAAAATGGTGCCTGATTCAGATCCTCCAAGCCTTAAGGATACCGATTCTTTGCATCGGTTTTTTGAATCAAAGTCCGCTCTAGAATTTTTATTTTTTTTTTTTTTTTGCCCTTTGCCTGCGATGACATCATACTTTTACTTATGTTCCCAAGGGTCTTGTTCCATGACTAAATTCATGTTTGCTCACCTATGTTTGTCTAAATTGGCTTGTGGTACGAAGCTTGTGGTTTTGACTGGAGCTGGAATGAGCACGGAGTATGGTATTCCTGATTATAGAAGGTTCTTTTGTTGATGTTTAGAATGATATTTTACATATCGCGGACATTTCAATGGATAGAAGTCACTGATGGGTGGAGATATTTCATTCTGGTTAATTTGAGATATAACAGCCACTCTTCTCATTAATTTGTTTTAAACTAATTATATCAAAGATGGTTTGAGTATGTTTTCATGGCTATTCTATATCTTTTAATTTGGATAATTAAGTGACTGGGAAGAACTGGAAGATAGATCTTGCTGTGATGCTGCATCATTTTTCATGCGTAACACTAGTCTTCAAGGAATGCACTCTGCATAACCTTGTGGTATATATCTATTTTCAGCATATGTGGTCATGTTTGTATGATTGCACTCTCATGTTAAGCTTTCATACTGAATGTGACAATTTGTAATCTTGTCTCCATTGTATATATGTTGACTGGTTCTTTCATAGCTAAGACAAACCCTTCCAACTTTATTTGTTTTTTGCAGTCCAAATGGGGCTTATAGCGCAGATTACAGGCCAATTACCCATCAGGTGATCTGAAGGCATGTGCTGGGATTTGCAGCTTCGCTTTTCTCCCCTCCCTCCCTCCCTCCCTCCCTCTCTCTCTCTCTCTCTCTCTCTCTCTCTCTCTCTCTCTGTTTATTGATTTCATTATGTAAATAGTAACACTCTGCTTATTATGAAGAGACGAAGCAAATATGGAGGATAAATTTGAAATTGAAGGGTCCTCTAGTACATATATACAAATTAAGGAAGAGGCAGAAATAAAATAGGTGGTGAGAATTGGAAGCCAGCTCATTTAATTGAAAGAGCATATTCCATAGGGAACATTTTTGTCACGTGAACGTCTTTGGGATACTTCAATTAGAATGTGCCTATGGAAGTAGCATAAAATCAGGATTGGGGTCATGCCTAAGAAAATAAGGGAGGACATTCAAGTAAGTTTGTTGGATTTCGGTTGTTATAAACAATATGATACCATGGAAAGTACAATAATGTGTTGTAGTTAGCTGATTTTGCATATGGAGAAGACCTGTTATCGGTTCTTGCTTTAATAAGATCTTTTCAGTTTCTTCTTGAGGCTTCTCTGTTGTTTTCATCTTTTTAAGTGTCTAACTGTGTCTAAGATCTTCAGCAGCTCTCATTATTTGACTTTAATTCGATGACAATTCATTGGGAATTTGTTCATTCTAAACAGGCCTGTAGGCGATATTGGGCAAGGAGCTATGCTGGATGGAGAAGTTTTATTGCAGCACAGCTTAGTGCAGCTCATTATGCCCTTGCGTCGCTAGAAAAGGCTGGTCAAATAGATTTTATGATTACCCAAAATGTTGACAGGTAAATGTCGAAATTTTATGACATTTTCAGAAATTGGAGGAAAAAGTTTAGATGAGGTGATTGTTTTGCTGTAGTGGGCAGCTGCAATAGAAAGTTTGGATAATGGAAACCATGGTTCAGACAAGAGCTTTGGTATGAAGCGGAGGCCTGATGGTGACATTGAGATAGATGAGAAATTCTGGGAGGAGGATTTTAGTGCCAAAAATATGGTGGGGGTGCTTAAACCAGATGTAAGGATCTGTCATCTACATTTTACATTTTTCTTTTGTAGCATTTCTGAGGTAATTAGCTCCTTAATGTTGAATCGAAGGTCAAGTATGTCTTCTTACTTACGTCTATATTATTTGAAAAGGGAAGTTGACAATGTATTACCATGGTCCAAGTATTTTTGCAAAAGCAAATTAATATGCTCTTTCCCAATTTTTTTGAAAAGATGTTCCTTCGGGTCATATCTAGGAATGAAAGATTTAATATGAAATAGCCACGGTCTTCCAATGTTTCTTCTCATTTCTTGTCCCTATGTAGGTTTATCTCCTTTTACTAGGGTTTACTTTGCACCACCAAAAAAAAAAAAAGGAAAAGAGATTTTTAAATGTGCTTGTTTGGCCATTTTCAAGATGATTTACTGGCATACAATGTGCTGATGGACCTCTTTTATTGTTTTAAAAGTAGGAGTAAACAGATAAGTAAAGTTTCTGTGGCATCTCAGAGAAGTTTGGTGCACTTTGTAGTTGGATTATAGTGTGTATCTGATACTTAGCTGTACTTTATCACGACCTGCATCGTGCATTAATTAAATAAACCGGTACATTTTTTACAATTAGTTTCCGGTAAATTGAATTAATATCACTCAAAACCACTAACTGGTATACATGTGATGAATGAAGGGTAAAACCCTAAATTGGTACATTTGCCAACTGCCACGTATCATTTAACTGAGCAATTTAATGGGAAAATTTAATGGAAAGTAGTGGAGGGCAAATTTTTCATGAGTGTACCAATTTAGGGTTTCTAGTGGTCAAATAATTAATTTTGAGTAAATTTGTCACAGATGTATCATTTCAAAGATTTTTCGTGGTATTAAACCTTGTTTATTTTGGTTTTTAAACCCTAGGAAGTTTCGTGAATGTTCTTTGAGAGGTGGCTGCATATCTTTCCTACAAAAAGGCCATCAAAGAATAGAGCAATTGCCCCATGATAACATAGTAATTGACCGTTGACTGCCCTTCATCTTCTTCTCAGAAAGTCATTTACATTCAACTCCTTTTCTTCGCCATATCTGCAAAGAACCATCACTGTGACAAGCAATCCCATCTTAGGCTTTAGTTCGCTGGCCCGCCATTCCGTCATATAGCTGCTCTCAACTCTCAGAGCAATCCACTCCCATTTAGACATTTTCACAAACGCACCCGAGGCCAGACCTTCATGCTTGAAACTGAGAACGGAAAATTCAAGCACTCTCCATGGAGGCCGAGTCTTCACTGTGCGTGACAAACCCAACTCTCTCTGTTGCCCTTTTATCACCGGATGTTGAAGTGCCTCCTTTCTCACCCAGTTGTGTTTACTGATGTAGGTTCGAGAGCAGCGAGATGCTGGCAAGTTTCCTGGCGTCAACACCCTTCTTGGAGGAGTCGTGGAGGCTGTGCAGCTTTGCGAACTCCACTGCTCCGAGGAGCTTTGTGGTGGACCAATGTGGAGAGGTTGGGTACCTGGCGTTCTCAGGCGTCCAGGAGATTGATGGTTCCTATCCGAGCTGTGGGACCCTGATGCCGCTGGGCGAGTGTGGATGCAAGGATCTGTTCTCGCTGTTGAGTTGCGACAGCAATAGTGAGGGGACAGTCAAGGTGGACGCCGGATTTGTCCGTCTCTTCTTGGGGTTTTACCAGCAAGAGGATTTCCAAAACCAGGTGCACAGTCACTTTTGCCTTGTTTGACTTCAACTTAGAAGTCTGACCATACATGACTTTAGTTCTTTTCTGGGTAATTCCGTCACATCAACTTTCATGAAATTATGGTTTAGCTTTCAGTCACCTCCTGATAAATTAATCGGCCTATGGACATTACCCATCTTGTGTTTCATAATTTGGATTGTTTAGTCCGGACCTACTACATGTCAATATGACATTTCAAGGGTGCAAAAAGCCGCAGTTTTATTTTATTTTCAAAGCAGAAAAGAACCAAGATAAGGGCGGTTGGCAGGAAATGTATCAAGTTTTGCATGGCAGAATTATAAGTGTACAGTACTTAATGAGGTGGCGTCTCTGCATTTTCCTTCCTCAGTAGTGCTTGCTTGCAGGGTCTTCTATTCTTCTTTTAACAGTGAGTTCATTCCACGCACTTGATAACAAGAAGAAAAGAGTGTTGAGTTTGACAGCATGAGATTGCAACGTTCCTTTTTTAGCAAAGTTAATATTTATTTAATTTAATCTAATGTGATTTAATTTTTTCAAGGCCTTATCTGGAAAAACTCACTGCAAAATACACAAATTCCACAAACCCTCCTACTAATTTGAATGGATTTGGTAGGATTTAAAATTTACATAGAAAGCAAATTAAGATACTAATTCTTAACCCTTATATGTGAAGGTGATGTGAGGGTGTAATTAATTAAGAACTCTTGAAAATCTATTGGCTATCCCTCATTCTGGAAATCCTGCTGCTGATTTCTTTTCCACTAGAAAGAAAAAAAGCAAATTTATCTGAGAGCAACAAAGATGCATTAACTATCAAGGTTTTCTTCAGAAGAACCATATTTGTTTTGTTTAACTTACTGGTTACAAACAGCTGGACAGTCTTATTGAACTGTGTATGACTGCTGGAATCTGTTTTGAGAGATTAAGCTGGTGCAGTAGATATATACATTGGACAGTTCTTGGACAATACTAAATTACTAATCTAGGTTATTTTTGTTCTTCATTTATCGTATTCCTGGGTCATGTGTTGAAAATCTAGATGTAATCTTTCTACAGAGCCATTATTTCATCGTAGTTTGCAGCAGTAAACTGTCAATATAGTAGTCTCCATAGTCCTCTCTTTTTTTTCTTTTTTTTTTTGGGGGGTGGGGGGGTCAAATGACATTAGTCATCCAGCATATTTGAACTAATCAAAATGCCCTTGGGTCATGCATGTATTAAGTTTTCCTCAATTCTTGCTTTCATTCTGAGAGCCAAAAACACAAAACCCTTCAAGCATTGAGCTGCTTCCTGCATGCAGATTAAGGAATTTCTGGCTAGAGTTAAGGTGATTATCCTCACTGGCCATTCCTTTGGAGCAACAACCGCATCTCTCACTGCTCTTTGGCTCCTCTCCCGTCTACAGCCCATTGCTTCTCCCATCTCAGTCCTCTGCCTCACCTTCGGCACTCCCTTGCTTGGCAATGAGTCCCTTTGCCGAGCCATTCTCCGAGAAAGATGGGGCGGGAGCTTCTGTCATGTTGTCTCGAAGCACGATGTAGTACCGAAACTGTTCTTCGCTCCACTAACCTCCTTGACTCCTCAACTGCACTTGCTGCTTCAGTTTTGGCAAGTCGCTATGGCTTCACCCATTTTAGACCAGTTTGTTGGAGAACTGCGAAAACAAAATTTCGATGAATTCTTCGGCAACATCAAGGCTTGCATTAAAGATGCTGCACAATCAGAAGGAGTGAAGAACAGCTTGTATTGGCCATTGGGTAGCTACCTATTCTGTTCAGAAGAGGGAGCAATCTGCCTGGATAATGCAACATCTGTTGTTAAGATGATGCATTTGATGCTCGAGATAGTCTCTCCAGCTTCCAGTTTTGAGGATCATCGAAAGTGTTTTCTGGATCATCTGAAGTATAGGTATTATACAACACTACTTTCTTTGCAATTCCGGAAAAGGATAAACATCAATGGCCTCTCCGAGTCAAGCTACGAAGCTGGTGTCTTCTTGGCATCACAATCCTTAGGAATAGATCCACAGGTAATTAAAGGCTTCTCAAATCCACACGAGACACTATCTTCTTGGCTTTCTAATACAACTCTAAAATAGTCTATCAGTGCCCTTGTTTTGTGGAAGGATTTTCTTGGAGCAGTCACTCTCTAATATGTGGAGCAGAGCTCTCCTTCACTCTATTCACTCTCTAATCCAAATGCATGCAGAATGACGTAGATTTATACTAAGACATCTTTTTGGTTATCGCTGAATGATAAGTTTTAGTCTTCACTTTGTGGGTTGTGTTATTATCACCGTGCAGGATAACAATATTTCAGAACCAGCTAAAGATTGCCTGCAGATAGCTCGGCACATGGGACGTGCACCGAACCTGAATAATGCTCATCTAGCTATTAAATTATCTAAGATAACGCCCTGCAGGGCACAACTTGAGTGGTACAAGACACGCTGCGACGAGTCCGTGGATCAACTTGGGTATTACGACACATTCAAGAATATTGCAGCATCCAGGAGGGAGTCCACAGTCAACATGAACCTGTTCAGACTCGGCGCGTTCTGGGATGAGGTCATACGCATGGCAGAACGGAATGAACTCTCACACGATTTCCACCGCAGGTCCAAGTGGATCAATGCATCCCATTTCTACATGCTCCTCGCCGAGCCATTGGAAATCGCTCGGTATTACCGTCGTGATATGCACAAGGAGAAAGGACATTACATCAAGCATGGAAGGAATAGTAGGTTCCAGATTTTGGACAGATGGTGGAATCGAAAGGTTGCTCTTGCGGCACAAGAACTCCAACAAAATAACAATAAAATGAGTAGGAGTCGGTATGCAAGCTTGACTCAAGATTCTTTGTTTTGGGCAAAGGTGGAGGAAGCGAAGGACTGGCTCGAGAAGGCAGAAGAGGAAAAGGACCCGAATAAGTTGGAACCACTTTTAAAGAACTTGAACAGTTTTGAAACGTACGCAAAGGAGCTAGATGCGAAGAAGGAGTTATCTATAGATGTTCTGGCTAAGAAGTCAAGTTACACATTATGGGCTGAGAAATGGGAAGCTTTCAAGTCGAAGTTCCCACAGCCACCTTCTGCGCCTGCTCTGAGTGGAATGGATTGTGATTAAAGAAAAATGGGAAAATTATCTAAGATAACGCCCTGCAGGGCACAACTTGAGTGGTACAAGGCACGCTGCGACGAGTCCATGGATCAACTTGGGTATTACGACACATTCAAGAAATTTGCAGCATCCAGGAGGGAGTCCACAGTCAACATGAACCTGTTCAGACTCGGCGCGTTCTGGGTTGAGGTCATACGCATGGCAGAACGGAATGAACTCTCACACGATTTCCACCGCAGGTCCAAGTGGATCAATGCATCCCATTTCTACATGCTCCTCGCCGAGCCATTGGAAATTGCACGCCATTACCGTCATGATATGCACAAGGAGAAGGGACATTACATCAAGATGGAAGGAATAGGAGGTTCCAGATTTTGGACAGATGGTGGAATCGAAAGGTTGCTCTTGCGGCACAAGAACCCCAACAAAATAACAACAAAATGAGTAGGAGTCGGTATGCAAGCTTGACTCAAGATTCTTTGTTTTGGGCAAAGGTGGAGGAAGCAAAGGACTGGCTTGAGAAGGCAGAAAAGGAAAAGGACCCGAATAAGTTGGAACCACTTTTAAAGAACTTGAACAGTTTTGAAACGTACGCAAAGGAGCTAGATGCAAAGGAGTTGTCTATAAGCTAGATGCAAAGGAGTTGTCTATAGATGTTCTGGCTAAGAAGTCAAGTTACATATTCTGGGCTGAGAAATGGGAAGCTTTCAAGTCGAAGTTCCCATAGCCACCTTCTGTGCCTGCACTGAGTGGAATGGATTGCGATTAAAGAAAAATGGGAAAATTCCAAATAAGGGTTTGAAGTGCCTTTATTTATTCAAATAAGGGCCTTAAATGGATCTTGTTTCAAGCAAGGTCCCAACTTTTTGACTTTTTTGACTGGTAAGGACATTTTAGTCATCTATCTTCTCTTCTTTTTTTTTTTTTGAATTTTTTCCCTTTTACTTTTTTTTTTTCCTTTATGTTTTTCTTTCTTATGTGCACCGGTGATGTTCGTAGAGGACTGGGCGAGGGCAACCCTGGGGGAGGCCATCCTCACGGCCATCAATGAGGCTGGCCCTTGCTAGATCTAGGCGATAGGCCTTGTAAGACAATGTGGGGTTGATCACACGAATCTAAAACATTAAGTGTGTGTTTGCTTTGCTTGCACATTTGGTACAAGTATTAGGGGTGTACGACAATGTGGGGTTGATCACACGAGTCTAAAACATTAAGTGTGCGTGTTTGCTTTGCTTGCACATTTGGTACAAGTATTAGGGGTGTACGAAAGAATTGAAAACTGCCTGGAATCGGACTAAATTGGCCAGTTCTAGGCGATTCCCCAGGGGTCCGGACCGGTTCTTGGTTTCAATAATTGGAACCGGATGACAGGCAGTCCGGTACCCAATTCTAATGTGAAAACGCCCACCCGGACTGCCCGGACAGACTAGTACTCTATATAAACATTTTCACTTTTATGTTTTGAAATCCAATTGTCAACCCTAGTTTTCTACTGCCTTTCCTAGTTTCCTGGTTATGTTTGTTTCAGCTTAGTTTGTTTACGGAGATTTGTCTTCATATTTCAAATATCAGAACGTTGAGCCTTCTGTTTGGTTTTGTGGGCAGATTTCCAGCTCTATATCTTAGTCACATTATAATGCTCAGTGGTGATGTTAGCCTTTAAACAGAGTGCAATCATCCAACAAACGATGAGTACATGGTCTTCTGTTTGGTCTTCATGTTGTGTGTGTTTTAATTATTACCTTCTGTTTCATTTCCCAAACTTTTATGTTAGCGTTTATAGTTTGTACAGTGTATATTACCTGCTATTCGGTCTTGTATTACACAACATATATGAGTTACTATGGAACTAGACTGGTTCCATGGATCTACTTGGAAATTGGATCGAACCAGCGGTCCGGTTCTCGGGTGAATCCATGAACCAATGGGCAATTCTTGGTTCCCATTTTGCCAAACCAGTCCTTAACAGGTGATTCTTGGTTTTAGGGTAGGAACTATCCACCCTGGAATTGATCACTCCGAACAAGTATTAATTGTTACTTGTTACAGTGTGAGGGTTATTATGGTCATTAACACTGATAGTGTTATTATGGTCATTAAGTACTATTTAATAATAAAAGTGTCTCAAAATAAAAGTGTGAGACATGGAAAGCCCTAATCAGTTTCACACATTCTCCTTGTTTTTCTTTTATCAATTTTTACATTGCTCTCTTTTCTTCTCTTATATTAATTTCTACATAGTATCGAGCCACATCAACAAGCATCACTCAACCCAAGTCGATGTTGGCCAGCCCTCTCGAGTCTAGATTTGATGCCAACGAGCGTAGTCGGCTCAGATCTGGCCTTATTGGCTTAGATTTGATGTCGTTCGGCGTCACGCGGTCTTGTCCATCCATTCAAGATTTGACGTTGGTTGAGCTCAGGCCCCTCCGTGCAAGCCAATCTAATTGGTGTGGTTCTTTAAGGTTCGCTTGTGTGTTCGTTGTTCTCTAAGTTTTAAAAAAAAAAGAAAAAAAAAATTGCAGCAACTTGCTTGATGGAGATGCTAATCCTATTCGCCACGAAATTGATGTTGGATGAGGTGGTTTCTGGTTAGGCATAACCTATGATTTGGGCGTTTTGTCTTGATGAAATAAGATGAATTGATTGAAGTATTATGGAGATTTGGATTGTTTGAAACAAATCACGATAGATTGTTGAATTGAATTAGTTGGAGGGATTTGAATTTGATTATTGTACTGAAAGTTCTTGCGTCATATTGGTACATATCGAATTATGGCGGAGATTAGAGGTGTAGTAGCTGAGGTTGTGTTTACAACCTCTAGTCATTTGACAGAGAAGATGTTAGAAGGTATCACCAATTTTCAACTATGGAGGAAAATCGTGTTGTAGTGTTGATTAGGAGAGAGCAATAGAATCATCTAACAGGTAAAATATCTGCCTTCGATACAAATTGAGATACTGTGGATGCTAGAATTCTTGGTCAAACATTGAGCTCCCTTGAATCTCAAATTGTAGATTTGGTTACACATTAATACTATGAATGAGTTGTGAGACTACTTGAATGTCCTTTATTCTGAACAAAATAATCTTTTAAGGATATATGAAGTGTCTCGGGGATTTTATAAGGCTAATAGAAAAGGTCAGCCGCTTACTTAATATTTTGCTAATTTCAAACAGATATATGAGGAGCTTAATTATCTACTACCCATTACTTATAATGTCAAGGAAATGCAAGAGCAATGGGAGAAATTGGCTATATTGAGTTTTTTTGGGGGGATTAGGGCAAGAGTATGATGACATTTGTTCCCAAATACTTGGAGGAGATAGGGTGAGTTTACTCACTGAGACATTTGCTCGTGTTCTAAGGATCTCGCGTGAACCACCTAAGGATGCATTTTCTATAGATGATAACTCAGTCTTGGCAACTCAAGGAAATTGTGGTGGTAGTCAAGGTCATGGTGGTGGTAGTGGTCGAAGTGGTGGCACCAACCGTAGTTTTGTTGAAGGCCAACCACCCTCTGCTAGCAACACTTATAATGACATAGGGGGTAATACCGGTTTGGTTTGAAATTGTCATTACTGTGATTTACCTAGACATATTTAGAGATTCTGTTATAAGCTTCATGGAAGGCCTTCTCAATAGGCTACAGTTAATGTAGCAGTTAATGTAGCTGATGTAGTAAAATCTAGTGCCTCTTCACAATTCATTGCGGGAGGAAAGTTGATCAGAATGTCAAAGGAGGAATTTGCTAGGTATAATCAACTTTATATTTCCAAATGAGTTTCTCTATCCTCCTTCATAGCTACTTTTGTTCAGATAGGTAATGCAAAAGCGTGTCTTTCTTTTGCCTTTTGCCCATAGGTCATTGATTTAGATGCTACCTATCATATGACTAGAGTGTCAGGTATCTTTTCTGACTTTCATGAGTCTATGTTTAATGTTATATTAGCTGATGGTTCTTTATCCACAGTAAAAGGATAGGCACAGTTCCCCTAACATCCTCCATATCTTTATCTTCAGCCATATATCTTCCTAGTTTTCTGTTCAACGTTATGTCTATCAATCAGCTTACTAAAGCATATGATTATTCCGTAACTTTTTATCCCGATTCATGTGTTTTTCAGGTCTTGAAGACGAGGAAGACGATTGGTAAAGGATGTGTCAGGGGGGCTATACTTGATGATACTACAAGTGTTGTTTGTTCCATAGCTTCCCCACAATAGATCCATTGTCATTTGGGCCATCCATTCTTGGAAAGTTTAAAGAAGTTAGATCCTCAATTTTAATCTTTATCTAGTCTTGAGTGTAAGTCATGTCAGTTTGGGAAATTGCACCATATTAGTTATTGTTCAAGAATCAATAAACAGACCTCTCAACCATTTATGTTAAGGGTTAATATCCTGAAAAATCCCAAA
The DNA here is from genome assembly GCF_016545825.1 of Eucalyptus grandis. Taxonomy (NCBI): domain Eukaryota; kingdom Viridiplantae; phylum Streptophyta; class Magnoliopsida; order Myrtales; family Myrtaceae; genus Eucalyptus; species Eucalyptus grandis. The sequence goes on from NC_052620.1 coordinate 2,832,734, forward strand.
CGGGTACACTTGTAACAAGTTTACCCCAAACTATTTTTTTAACCATAAAAAATCTCAAACTAGTAAACTTGTGACAAATTTACCCCGACCGACTATAAAAACCCTAAATTAGTACATTTATGACAAATTTACCCCAAACTAATTTATTCGACTATAAAAACCCTAAACCGGTAAATTTGTAACAAATATACCATATGCTAAATTGGATTAATATCACAAAAAAAAAAACATAAAAATTGTAAACTGTGACAAATAGAATGTAAAATTCTAAATTGTTATACCGGTTAACTGTCACGTGTTATTTAACTTAATAATTTAAGAATAAAACTTAACAAAAATTAACATAGGGTAAATTTGTCACAAGTGTACCCGGGTTTGGGGTAAATTTGTCAAAAGTATACCAGTTTTGGGTTTTTGGTGGTCAAAAATAGTTTAGGATAAATTTGTCACAAGTGTACCAATTTTGGGTTTTTTAGGGTATTAACCCTTATGTTAATTTATTCTAATATATGAGGTGTTTGTCCTACTCTTTTTAAGTTGGGTTTCAAGTACTTCATTACTTTTGTAGATGACTATTCAAGAGCCACTTGGCTATGTCTAATGAAAAGTTATTATGAGTTATTTTCTATATTTTGTGCATTTATTAGCGAACTACATATTCAATTTTCAGCTCTTGTTTGTATTCTTCAAAGTGATAATACTAAAGAATATTTTTCTAATCATTTTTTTCTAGATTCATGACCCAATAGGGCATCCTTCATCAATCTTCTTGTTCGGATACACCACATCAAAATGGTGTCGCCGAACAAAAGAACCGTCACTTTGTTCGATCATTGATGTTTGAAATGAAGGTAAACAAATCTTTTTAGGCCGATGCTATCATGATCGCATGCTATCTTATCAATCACATGCTGTATTCTGTTCGACAACACTTTTCTTTTTCCTTTGGAATCCTTGTTTCATTTACCACTTTATATGTTTGGTTGTGTTTGCTATATTCGTGACTATTGTCTAGAGCTTTCCAAACTAGACCCTCAGTCTCTTAAATGCATTTTGGTGGGAATTTCTCGTACACAAAAGGGATATTGTTGTTACCGTTCTTCTTTGCATAAGTATTTCCCCATTGAAGATGTTTTCTTTTTTAAGTCGAACCAATGGAGCCTCCTGCAGTGAATGATGATTCCTTTACATGTCATTTATGAAACCTACTTCGGATTCTCCTCCAATCCCTCCATCAGTTTAGCATGTATACAGTAGACGTCATCATTAGCATGTGGAGCCCCCTACAGATGTACCTCTACTTATTTCGACTTTTTCGTCTTCTAAGTCTAAGGTAAGCCTATCACATACTAATATTGATATCCCTATTGCTCATCGCAAAGCAGTTCGCGATTGTACCCAACACTCTATTGCACAATTTGTCACCTATTCTGGTCTGTCTGCTTCTTTCCAAGCTAGTCTAGATACTATTGATAAACATCCTACTCTTAAAACCGTTGCCGAAGCATGATCTAGTCAAGGCCGGAGGACAACTATGGAGGAGGAACTAATGGCATTTGACCAAAACAAGACTTGGGATCTTGTTCCTCTACTCGAAAGAAAAACTATTGTTTGATGTAAATGGGCGTTCACTGTTAAGGTTAATCCTAATGGTTCTCTTGCTTGCCTCAAGACTAGATTTGCTGCTAAAGATTATGCACAAGTTTATGGGGTTGATTATGGTAATATTTTCTTCCCAGCAGCTAAAATGATCTCTAAAATAACCTTTGTTCATCTTTTACTTTCGTTGGTTGCTTCTACTTGTTGGCATCTTTTTTAGCTTGATGTTAAAAATGTCTTTCTTCATGGTGATTTAAATGAAGAAGTGTATAGGAGCAACCACCTGGAGTCTGGTTATGTTTGTCGTTTGAAGAAATCTTTAAATCCTAGAGCCTGGTTTGGGAGGTTTACAGAAGTGGTGCTTCAGTTTGGATTGTTTAGATGTAGTGGAGATCATTCTATGTTTTACTGTGTTTCAAGAGCTGGTTGGATATTTCTTGTAGTTTATGTAAATGATAGTCATAATTGGAGATGATTCTACATAGATTGATGAATTGAAATTGCATTTGCAACAACAGTTTCTAACAAAGGATTTGCGATGACTTGGATATTTTTTTAGTATCAAAAGTAACAAAGGTAAAGAAAGGTATCTATGTCTCACAACACAAATATGTTTTGGATTTGCTTAGCAAGACGGGTATGCTAGAAACAAAACCCCTAGATACACCCATGGAAACTGGCTCAAAATTAATGGCAAAGGAAGGCGAACTATTGAATGATCCAAAACGATATCGAAGACTTGTTGGAAAATTGAATTATCTGATTGTCACTCAATCGGATATTTCCTTTTCTAGTGATATTGCGAGTCAATTTATGTTTTCTCCTCGTACCTCTCATTGGGATGTAGTCAGAATTTTAAAATACTTGAAGAAAACTCCAAGTCATCGTCTTTTCTTCAGTGATCATGATCACAAAGGAGTAGAAGCATTTTCGGATGTTGATTGGGCTAGGTCTCCTACAAATAGAAGGTCTACATTAGGTTACGCCACTTTTGTGGGAGGAAACTTAGTATCTTGGAAGAATAAGAAGCAAAGTATTGTGGTTAGATTCAGTGCAGAATTAGAATATAAAGCTATGGCTCAAGCTACTTGTGAATTAATTTGGTTACGTCAGCTATTAGTTGAACTGGATTCGTAAATCCTACGCCAATGAAGCTATGGTGTGATAATCAAGTAGCAATCCATATTGCTTCAAATCCAATATTCCATAAGCGTACCAAGTATATTGAAGTTGATTGTCACTTTATCTGTAAAAAGCTTCAAATTGGAGTTTTTTCTACTAGTCATGTTAGGACTAGTGAGCAAACTTGTGTAGTAGGGTTGAGTATTTTTATAACAAGTTGGGCATGCTTGATATCTATGCTCCAACTTGAGGGAAAGTGTTACAATATGAGGGTTATTATGGTCATTAAGTATTATTTAATAATAAATATGTGAGACGTGAAAATCCCTAATCAGTTTTACACATTCTCCTCGTTTCTTCTTTATCAATTTCTACATTGCTCTCTTTTCTTCTCATGTATTAAATTCTACACTTACAATTTAGCCCTAGGCCTTGTAAGACAAGGAAAGCTTTGGATGAGGTATTTTCAAATTTTGTTCAAGAACGAAATTTCAAGGAAGAACATCCTGAATTTTCTACACTTAATAATAGTATTTAATATGATTTTCTGTGATCGTTATAGTTATATTAGTTGGATTGATATGCTCTGAATTACATAATTTATTGAACTGAGATTTTTCTAATTTTGATATCTTTCATTAATGATTTTAGTAAATTCAAAATATTCTTAGACATACTAATGTCTAGAATGAATATCGGTTTCTTTAATTTGAATTTGTCTTCAATTGGCATGCCATTTCTCTTTTCTTTACCAAAAATTTTAACTATGCTTTGGGTTGAGACATTAATTTGGTTGGTTTTTACATCATGAATTACGTAACCTATTTCAACTATAGTTCATTACTGTTTTGGGACTTACGCCTATGGTCATTAATATTTTGGTGACTCATGCTCATAGTCAATTAATGCATAGAGATTCATGCGCTTGCTCGGCCCAATGAGAATGGTTCATCCTAATCCCCTCCAAAATATCTTCTCATGTCAAAATTCTATTGGACCATTTGTTGACTAGCTAACTGATTGTCCCTAACATCATTGCACTAGAGTCACATGATACAATTAGGATTGCCACCTAAAAGCCCTAGCTAGGTAATGTAAGTTTTTTCATTGGAGCACTTGTCCCATAACCATTCTACTAGGGACACCTCATGTAAGTTGTAAGTAGACTTGCCACCCAAACTTAAGTCAAGTGAGGTTTTTCAGTTAGAACATTTAGCTTTGCATTTAACTAAGGCAATCATTGTATAGCCATGGATGAAGATTATAAATAGGGGGCCTTACCCCTTCATTTTAGGCACACATTACTACTTCTTCTTACTACTCATATTCTATAGCAAAAGCTCCACTTTCTTGTCTAAATTCACTCCCAACCTTAACCACCAAAGCCATCTTGTGTTTCTAACTCTTTAAAGTAAGTGAAAATCCTAGATGCTAAGTTGGGTTAATTCACTTAGTGTTTTTCATTTGGTTGGTTGATATATGTGAACTTAGTGTAAGTATATGAAATGGGGATGCAAATGTGCTGTAATTGTTTAATTTATTTCGTAGATTTCATGCATGGTTAGAACATGTTTGATTGTTTCTTTTAGGTGTGGTGTTGAAGTGCATGAGAAATGACAATATGATCATGAACATGGTGATTGTTATGTTAAGATGAATTGCTTGCAAATAATACTATATGATTAAGACCTTTTGTGACAGGCTATTTACCTCCGAGTGAATTCCTTTGTGTAAGCATTAGGTTAAAACTTTGGAGTCAGCCAGATGTGCTATCATATCTAACAATTCTCTACAATATTGATATGAGATGAAATCCTATTATGACATGGCTCAAGTAGTCATGGTATGACTTGACTTGTATAGACAAGGCATGGTATGACATAGCCCTTGTGGTTATAATATGACTTGGCTTGTATAGTAAGGTATGATATGGCTCTTGTAGTCATGGTATGTTGATCATCGTGACAATGGTATATCTATCCTCATTAATGTAGATAACACCCATGATGAATGGGCTGAGATGTGGCAAAGGGTATGTATAATTTTGTCCCCCATGTGATGGTGGTGACAATATCGTGTTAGTTAAGATGTCTCGCAAATCAAGGTCCTAGCTAGTGACATGTATGATTTTACTTGTATGTATGTGGTGATGAACTTTATGACAAGTATGGATTCAATCATATGTGTGCGGTGGTTAACTTTATGACAAGTATAAATGCACCCTTGTATATTCTTGTGTACGGTGCTAAACCCATGGATGATATTGTTGTATCATGAAATATTATTCATATGACTTGCTTATGATTGGTTTTACTTGCATTATGGTTAATGGTTTTATTGGCATATCATGATAGAAAAGGAGAACTTGTTTATGCATGGTTATTTTGTTTGGCTTGAACTCATGTTGTTTATTTGGTGACAAGTTGACTATTAAAACGATATCTTACCTTAGACTTAGGGATTTTATTTACTGAATTTCAGCGCACTCCTTATTTTTCAGTGTGTAGGAAAGTCTCTTTGGACATGATGGTGGAAGAGATGAGGTTATGCTTGAGACTATCAACTTCTAAGTTGGGTGATGGCTCGCTTGTGGATTAGTATGGGATTAGTAGTAGTAGTGGGCCAAAATTGGTTCCTTTTGTCCTCCTTTTGTCTATGGTCATCTACGGGAAGAAGAGGCCTTCACTGTTAAGTTCCGATGGGCCGTTGAAGCCACGGAGTGGCCTCACAAGATCCTTATCTATTATGATGAGCTTGGTAGAATAGTGATGGGAGACCATTTTGCTAATTCTGATTTTAATCCCAATGGTTGAGTCACTCTTTATCATGTCATGAAGGAAAATTCTATGCTCATCAAGACTCCAAACATAGGGGGAGAAAAGGCGTGTGCAACCATACCTACAAGCTTGTGAAAGAAAGGAATGAGACAAGCTCGGTAAATAAATTCACTAGCCCGAAGATAGGGGATCGGTTACCCTCTAACTTAGCACAAAGACGTGTGAGACGAACATAGACTGCCATTATGTATCGATAGTAAATCAAAAGTAAAGTTAAAGCAACTATTCAACTACATGCAGGAATGTATGTCTTATCATGCAATCATACAAGAAATATGTATCATTATCCATCTCGTCATCAAATGGGGTATCTCAACTCAATCAAGACATTCTTCCTTAACCAATGCATCCTAGCTCAACTAGGCCATTGCATGCCACAACATCTAGAAAACACCTGACTCAGGGTCCTCCTAGGTCAACCAAGTCATTGCCCTCTTCGATGGCATCCTGCAACTCTCCTCATGGCATCTTGTTACCAAGAGACATCTTGGCTCAATTGGGGCATCGATGCCACCATCAAGTGACATTAAATCTTGTCTTTCTTTATACATCCTTGCAAATGAAATATTTATAACAATTCCTGCATTTATCAGTTTTTACTTTTTGATTTAGCCATCATGCACATGGCCTAAAGGTGTGATATGCAACAAGTTTCATGATATACATGATACACATGTGACCATGACATGACTGGGCGTAGGGCATGGGGTGTGGCTTGTGACCAAAATCGGTTCATGGCCAATCGATAAGCAACCTGCCCATGGCTAGGGACATGAAATGACTTGTACACATCAAAACATTATCAAACCAAAACTCAAGTAAACAATTGTTCGTAAATTCTAAATGCAAGTGCACGTGTCGAACAAGTAATATAATGATGAGAAAAAGTATCATCCCACGGAGATCGATAATTAATAAACTAATTAAATACTAAAATAGACTAATTTTAAAATTTATTTAATAGATAAAAATATAATTAAGAATAAATTAAAAACGAAATTTGTAAACTAAATGCAATAAATCGATCGATAACTATGTTAGAGTATTCGATTTCACCATAACCATTATATATGAATTTCAAATTGTTTTGGATACAAAAACGATATCAAACATGTGATAGCGGAATTTCCTAATCTATTTACTATCATATCTCTAGGTATTTTACTCACTTATTAATATATTATATCTCTATATCATGAATGCATTAAAAATTATGAATATTCCCATGAGTATAGTATAGTAGCAAATTTACTACTCAGCTTATTAATATATTATATCTCTATGCGAATTAAAATAAACATGAATGCATTAAAAATTATGAATATTCCACAAAAGGCTTATAAAACTGAGTCTTTTCATCAAATTCTTATGATTGGGGATCATCTTATCACCGAAAGCTACACAAATAACGCGGTATATCTCTATCCACGTTTAATTCATGGTTATATATTATAATGAACAATTGCATATTATTACTTATTAGTGTCAAATATCCACATCAGATCATTCAAGTGATGGACAGTCACTCAAAAGCATTAAACACAATAATATATAACTCACATGAATGAAATCGATTGTAAAACATAAAAATCATGAAATTCACATCATCATGGTTAGGCTACACCTTAGCCCTAACAAAATAAAGAACATAGTAGAAGAATAAATAAAAATATAAATCAAATCCAGCATTTTGAATCACAGAATAAAAACTTTTGTCTTCTCTTCAAAATACTTGAAAAACTCTCAAAATAATAAAAAAAACGATCTAACAAAAACCTAACTGCTCTCTCTGCCTCTCAATGTTCTCCTCTTCAAAGGATATATTCCAGATATCGCAGATAACAACAAAATTAAGAATTTCCTGATTTGATATCCATTTTCATTTTCTACTGCTTTTTTAATTTGAATTCCTGATATTTGCCCTTATTTTCTTTATCTTTTCCATATCTCATTATTCTCGCATAAATAAGGAAAATTCAAATAATTAAAATGAAATATAAATATTTTCTCATATATATTGCATTAATTATTGCATAAAATAGGTAAAATAACTCTATTTTTATAAAGTTATCAACAACCAAACTTTGAATGACAAACGAACCGCCTAATTTAGTTCTAGGAGTTCCACTTACACTTTACAGTCAACAGTGAGGGGCAGGTGAGTGAACGACCGAGGTGAGGGGAAAGGGTGGGTGAGTGGTGGTGGAAAATGGAGGGAGAAGACATATTTATAACCATTCTTGTAACGATGACCCTCATTAATATGTACTAAATGATCCAATGAAATTTTTACACATTTCCTAACTATTGGTAAGAAGTGGCACTCTCACTTGCTTATGAGTTCATCTAGGCTTATAGTGACATTATTTACTCGGCCAATAGTTTCTTTGGTCTTAACATTTAAGAGCTTAAGATTTGGTAATTATGAGTATTAGATTATCCTAATTAGGCCTAGGCATAAGTGGTCAAATAAGCTTGGTTTACTTGGTTAGTCTAAGTGAAGATATGGCATGTCTAGGTTCTTAGGGTGATAATCATTTAGTTGGCCATTAATGAAGGGAGAGGGGAGGTGACCAATAAGTTTAGACTTTGGATTAATGTACAATGTGGTTAATGAACATTTAATATATTCAATGCATTTTCTGAACTTTAACTTAATATGTAATGTGATCCCTAAACTTTGATATATATTCACTATAGTCCGTAAATTATATGAAAATGTTCAAGATTAGAGACAATATTAAACATTTTGATAGAAAACTTATTTTTGTTTTGTTTTGTCGTATACTGAAATGTGTCAAATAGTGTCGAGTAATGCCAAACGGTGTTTCCAGGCCAAATGAAATGAGGAAATATCAAATTGGGGAGCTGCATTTATTGCGGCAATATTACAGTTGAATTTTTATTCTACTGGGCCCTCCCCAAAAATAGTGGAATTCTATTGGCCAAAACAGTATTTGATTATTTTTGTGTTGGTAAATTTTTTACAAGTGTTGGTAAGTCTATGTAAAATTATTAATAACTTACTAAATTACCTACTTTCACTCATATTTTTGCAAATAACTAATCTTTATTTCATAGCTTGTTGAGATTTTGAATTCACTAATTCTTATTCATGAGAAAATTCCCACTTATATCGACTTTGGTCATATTAATTAAAAGCAGGCATGTGGCTGTACATATATATAGGCTAAATTTTGAGTATATTCTTATAATAGAGTTAAATCTGAATTTTTAAGGATGGAAAGCTGTGGAACGTGGCCTCCTGCTGTGAATGGCCCATATTGAACCGGTCGCCGATGCGCTCAATCTCTCTCTCTCTCTCAAAAATTCCGACACTTCTTGGCAGGCCACCTCTGTCAATCTCTGCAATGGCGATCACCCTCTTCCGTTCACGTCCTCATTCCTCCTTCCTTCATGTAACTCTCTCTCTCTCTCTCTCTCTCTCTCTCTCTCTGTGATTGAATCCATACTTGGTTCAGCGTATCATCTGGGTTTCTTTGGAGTGCTTTCTTTTCGGTCTGTTGTCTTCGAATTCGTGGAAAAACCTCTTGCTTTTAGATGTGGGTTTGCAATTTGGCGTCGTTTGTCGGTCCTGCGATTGATCATTCGCGTTTCTGCATGTACAGACTATTACGGGCTTGAGGCAAATGCTGGGAGGTAAAATTGCCGGCAAGTGTTTTCCATTGTTTCGGTCCAGTTTTGAGTCGTTTGTCGTCAAATAGATTGGCATTTGATTGACGCTGTCGTGCTGATGAGTGGCTTTTGGGTTTTGTTAGAGGCTCTGTTTGATTATAATAAGGTTTCCAACCTTTGTGTGAGAGCTGGGAGAGTCATTTTCGCGAGGTCGGTTCGCATAAATGCCCGCATATCGGTCCCCGGGGTTTCTTCAGGGAATCCAGAGAAAGTACCTCCCAAATTCTTGAGGGACAAGAAGATGGTGCCTGATCCAGATCCTCCAAGCCTTAAGGATACTGATTCTTTGCATCAGTTTTTTGAATCAAGGTCTGGTCTAAAAATTTTTTACCCTCTGCCTGTGGTGACTTCTTGTTTTATAGTTATGTTCCCAAGTGTCTCGTTCCTCAGTGAGACGTATGTTCCATGACTAGATTCATGTTGCTTATGTATTATCTAAATTGGTTTGCAGTACGAAGCTTGTGGTTCTGACTGGAGCTGGAATGAGCACGGAGTGTGGTATTCCTGATTATAGAAGGTTCTTTAGTTATATTTAGAATGATATTTTACATATAGTGGACACTTAAATTGATAGAAATCATTGATGGGTGGAAATATTTCATCCTGGATGATTTGAGATATAACAGCCACTCTGGTTAATTTGTTTTAAAATTATATCAAAGATGGTTTGATTATGTTTTCATGGCTATTCTGTATCTTTTAATTTGGATAATTAAGTGATTGGGAAGAACTAGAAGAGAGATCTTGCTGTGATGCTGCATCATTTTTCATGCCTAACACTAGTCTGTAAGTTATGCACTCTGCATAACCTTGTGGTATATATGTATTTTCAGCATGTGGTCATGTTTTTATAATGGCACTCTCATGTTAAGCTTTCATGCTGAATGTGACAATTTGTAATTTTGTCTCCATTGTATATGTGTTGACTGGTTCTTTCGTAGCTAAGACAAACCCTTCCAACTTTTATTTGTTGTTTGCAGTCCAAATGGGGCTTATAGCACAGGTTTCAGGCCAACTACCCATCAGGTGATCTGAAGGCACGTGCTGGGATTTGCAGCTTCCCTGATTTCCCTTCTTTTTTTCTTTATTTATTTATTTATTTTTTCATTTTACTGATTTCATTATGTAAATAGCAACGCTCTGCTTATTATGAAGAGATGAAGCGAAAATGCAGGGACAGTTCTATCAGAAAGCAAGTTATGGAGTATAAATTTGAATTTGAAGAGTGTTCTAATACATATATGCAAATTTTGGATAAGGAAGAGGCAGAAATAAAATAGGTGGTGAGAATAGGAAGCCAACTCATTTAATTGAAAGAGCATTTTTCCATTGGAACATTTTTCTCACATGAATGTTTTGGGATACTCCAATTAAAACGTGTCTATGGAAGTAGCATAAAATCAGGGTTGGGGCCTAAGAAAATAAGGGAGGGCATTCAGGGAATTAGGTTGGATTGGTGGTTCTTATAAATGATATGATAATATGGAAAGTACAAAAATGTGCTGTAATTGGTGACTTTGGATATGGAGAAGATTTGTTGTTGGTTCTTGCTTGATAAGATCTTTTCAGCTTCTTCTTGGGGCTTCTCTGTTGTTTTCATCTTTTTAAGGTGTAACCGTGCCTAAGATCTTTAGCGTCTCTCATTTTTTGACTTTAATTCCATGAAAATTCATTAGGAGTTTGTTCGTTCTAAACGGGCCCGTAGGCGATATTGGGCAAGGAGCTATGCTGGATGGAGAAAGTTTACCACAGCACAGCCTAGTGCGGCTCATTATGCCCTTGCGTCGCTAGAAAAGGCTGGTCGAATAGATTTTATGATTACCCAAAATGTTGACAGGTAACTGGATGTGGAACTTTTATGATATTTTCAGATATTGGAGGATAAAGTTAGATATTGATAATTCTTCTGAACTTTTTTCAGATTGCACCATCGTGCTGGTAGCAATCCACTGGAAATACATGGGACCGTTTATACTGTAATTTGTATAGATTGTGGATTTTCTTTTTGCCGGAATTTGTTCCAAGAAGAGCTGAAGGCTCTCAACCCAAAGGTTGGCTCTTAGTACTTACTTTTTCTAGTGCTTTTCCACTTTCTTCCTTTCTGCTGGATTGAATCCCAGTTCATTCATATGGTTCCACTGTGATTTCTCTTTCCTTTTTATCCAGTATGTTTGTAACAAGGTTAACAGATGACATTATGTGAAAATTGTAGTTTAGTTGATAATTTAAATGGTCAGTAACTGAGCTGAGGTAATCATTTTGCTGTAGTGGGCAGCTGCAATAGAAAGTTTGGATCATGGAAACCCTGGTTCAGACAAGAGCTTTGGTATGAAGCAGAGGCCTGATGGTGACATTGAGATAGATGAGAAATTCTGGGAGGAGGATTTTACAATCCCTACTTGCCAAAAATGCAGTGGGGTCCTTAAACCAGATGTATGGCTCTTTGTCTACATTTTACATTTTCCTTTTGTAGAATTTCTGAGGTAATTAGCTCCTTAATGGTTGATTGAAGGTCAAGTATGTCTTCTTACTTCTGTCTATACTATTTGAAAAAGGAAATGGTCCATCTATCACTGTGGTCCAAGTATCTTTACAAAAGCAACTTAATATGCTCTTTCCCACTTTTCTTGAAAAATTGCTCCTTGGGATCATATCTAGGAATGGAAGGATTTAATGTGGAATAGCCATGGTCTTTTGATGTTGTCTCGTTTCTTGTCCCTATGTAGGTTTAACCATTTTACGAAGGTTTACTGTGAACCACAAAAAAGGAAAAGGAAAAGAGATTTTTAGATGTGCTTGTTTCGCCATTTTCAAGATGATTTATAGGCATTTGTTGTGCGGATGGACTTCTTCTATTGTTTCAAAAGTAGGAGTAAACAGAGAAGTAAAGTTTCTGTGGCATCTCGCAGCCATCAGTGCGCTATGGTAGGAAGAATATTATCTATGAGAAGTTTGGACGCACTTTGTAGTCGGATTATAGTGTGTATCTGATACTTAGCAGTACTTTTTCAGGATCTGCATCGTGCATTGATTTAATATTTCGTGAAAGAGTATTAGTTTAGAATTCTATCTAATTCCCATGTTTGCTACTTAGAGGAGAAAACTCCTGTTTAAATTCTCTTTATTACTTTGTCTATGCTCTTATTTACTTGCTTTTCCTTGAAGGTTGTATTTTTTGGTGATAACGTGCCAAAAGATTGGGCTGACAGAGCCATGGAAGCTGCTAGAGAGTGTGATGCTTTTCTGGTCTTAGGATCATCTTTGATGACAATGTCTGCTTACCGCCTTATTAAGTATGTCTTTCATCTTGTGCCTATATTCCATGATTCAGACAATTACCTTTTCCAGGCAGTACATTTTTATGATTGAGTAGTGAAGAACACCATTAATGGTCTTCATGCTTTATCAAGTCATTAGATATTGCTGAAGATGTTGTGCAGGGTGACTATTGTGAATCTGGTGATGAATCTAATGGCACTTTCTTATTGCTGCTACACGACTAAATTGTGCAGATGATCATATATTCAGGTCCAATAGTGCTGATAATTCCTGTTGTAGATTGTAGGGATACCAACTAACTCAACCTGTCATGTCATTTTCCCTGTTTAGCCTTTCATTTTGAGGCATTTCTTGTTCTATTTGTGGACATGCATCCTGTAACGCTTGCTTATTTTCCTTTTCCCCTCCTCATTAGGTGTATTTGGGCTCTGTTTTCCAACTGATATGTATGTTTTGTCAAGAATCTTGCTTTGCCTGGCAATAGGAAAGATCCAATTTTATTATTTCCCAATTCTATGGCTTAAGTAGAGTTTGCTTCTTTGGCTAATCGAAGGTTCCCTTCCCCTCTGATGATAAACAAAAGAAAGCAAGAAGTAATAGTTATAGTTGTGGTGTTATCTTCCAATGTGAAAGGTTCAAATGGTAATTTGTATCTTCACATTTGGGTGACAGAGCCGCTCATGAGTCTGGAGCTGCCACTGCAATTGTTAATGTAGGTGTGACACGGGCAGATGATTTGGTTCCTTTGAAAATAAACGCTCGATTGGGAGAGGTAATCAACTTTTCAACATGTTACAAATCTAGCATCTCATAACATTACAATGGTGGTTTTGCTGATGTTTCCATACTTTTCTTTCTTGTAGATACTCCCCAGAGTGCTTCATACAGGATCTCTCAGCATCCCTGCTGTTCGATGACAATAAGAAGGTATTGTTTAGCTAACTAGAAAGGACCGTGTCTTTGCTGAAGCTGATTTATTATTGGAGCCCATTGCAAAGATGAAGCTAGACACTTGAGCAAATCTTTAGTGTTGCCTCAGTTATTAAGCCCCATGAAACAAGTCTTGCCTTAAAGTGAGGTTTACCTGGGTTTGAAGTTGCCTCTGGTTATCTATGAAACGGTGTGTGAAATAGGAAGACAGCTTTACTGATGCCTCTGTCTTTGTTGTTCTTTATACACGGATCATGATATTGTTGAAAGTAGTTTTTTTTATCTTGGACGCATGCCATGAAGAGATGGTGTCTTGGCATATCTCTAAGGAAGAAAGTAAAACGGTGTCTTGATAAATGCAATGTTATTGACTTTACAAGCTTAAGATGAAAATGTGAAACGATTCAAAATGCATTCAAAATCCTAGTCTCCAGGATAATTGTGTTGTTCCCGACAGGTCATGAACACGAATATTTGCTGAAGATGAGTAGATATCAGATATTTTTTCATTTATTTATTTATTTATTGAAGAATTTTGGCGTCAGCATGAGGTAAAACAAGGCCCTTTCGAAGAGAACTCCACAATGTTAATATGTAAAGAGAGACTTTTGAACTTATGAACCCTCTAATAAGCCTAAAACTGTGGACGGATAGAGCAGAAGCATTGCCTGATGCTCTCAATCTTTTTCAACAGCATTCATGTCATCATCGTGACCTTGTCAATGACTATTTTGCAGGAGGCCAAGAAGGTATGTAGAAGCCACAAGGCAGTGTCTCTGTATGTTCTGTCATGACTGCTTAGTATAATGATTCTTTGAAGTCAAGTCTCTCCTACATGTACACATTAAGCCCAGAAGCCATTCATCTGTCTTGTTATTCATTTGTCTCGTCAAATGAAATCTGATACTATCGTGTAGATGTTTATGTGAATCGTAACGATGCACCGGATAGGTTTCTTTCCAACAAATTAGTTTGAAGCTCTCGTGGAGATGGTGAGACTAAATGGGAGACTCAGAAGGGTCATATATCTCTTCATATTATATTTCCAATCACATGCCTTGGCATTATTTCTACAATTGGGTGATCACATACACGGCAATTTTGATGAAATACGTGTCTTTTTAAAAGTCAGCCGTCATATCGATGTGTTTCGTCAGCCGTCCATGAAAACTTCGTCCAGCAGCCGCTAGATCATGCACAGCTAAGTCTCATTGCTTCAGGCTGCTGGAGCATAGCAAAGGCGCATATCATATGATAGTTCTTAACGCTTGAAACTCGCAGGCCTGTCTCCTCTGCCCTAAAATGAAACAGTGAACAATGGTTCGTTTCAAGAAAACATATTAAGTCTTCATTGCGTCATTCGCTAAGATGGAGATATAAATCGTTGCCAAAGAAAACTAATGCGGGGAGACGCATTTTCCCCCGCAATCCTTCAACTAAATCAGAGCACAAAACGGTTCCTTTTCACCAAGATGCATATTTGCCGATCGGTTTATTTGGCTGCTCAATCATGCTCTCTCCAGGTAACTTCCAGTACATAGACTCGAGCACCGAGCTCTACATAGAGAGCCAAAAGAGATGTGCAACTACATACAAACCATTTTACATGTCAGCAACTACTGGCCAATCCCAGTTCACTCCAGCCACAAACCAAAATGAGCTGCCAGTTAATTCAGCAAAGACAGCAGCCGACAAGACTGGTCGCTAGCTCCTATGCGTCCCCGAATGCCTCGTTAATTTCAGGCATGTGCTTCACAAGTTTATTCCACTGCACAAAGCATAAAGACCAATGTGAGGACGTTGGGTTGAACAAACTGTTCAAATTTCAAGTACTAGTAGCACGCAGGACCAAGAGTTTACCTGATCTATGGGGAGAGAAATACCTGGACAACAGACCAAATCAACAGATAGAAAACATTAAGAGAGATCATACTAACTGAAGCAACGAGCAAAAGGTCTGCCAGAGTATTATGACATGGCAATAATAGAATAGCACCAACACCACCAAACGCAACAATGATGTGGAATGCTAAGTTGGTAACAGTTATATACTCCAAATGGCTGACTTGGCTAGGCAGAAGCAACGCCAAAATAACAAGTTGCATACATGCGTGAGAACAGAGCAACATTACAGGAACCTTCAGTGTTATCAGAAGACAAAGTTTACTTCAACTAATGAAATCAAAGATGCTGACCTCCATTGGGATAAAAATTTTGCGAGAAACAAGCGAAGCACACATAAAGTAGCAACTTCCAAAACCCAGTGTACCATCCACTGAGCTCCCTCAGGTCCATAAAGGAGAGCCAAATGGCAAGGGAGCGACGATCCAATCGAATATACACCTTGAACTAGTATGCACTCTAAAAGATCAGACAAGTTTTTCATTTTAATTGATATCGGTATTTCTGAAGCATAGTAACAGAAACGGGCTGAAACTAACAAAAGGAAAAGTCATGCCGAGACATCAAGATTACCATGATCCTCCCAAAACCATCATGGAATCCAAACCTTCATCTAACATGCAGTACTCACCATGATACTGGTACACAAAGTTCAATACACTCAGCCCAGTTGCAATGCTTCCAACATTTCATCTAGATCGAAAGCCCCTCCAAAAGATGCCAGCAAAAGCATTCTCAAATTCAAATGGAAAATGGGCATTAGAACCAGAAACCCAACTCAAATTCCCACCATCCTCACGCCATGATCCCAAAGCTTTCACCTTTCTACACTTCCAAAGCTCAGCAGCCGAGCTCACCCGCAAATCACAACAACAAACAGACTCACATCAACCAAGGATCAAAACATACTCCCATCAACATGAGAGCATCCCAAACCCAAAAAAGATCACAGCTAGCTGCCCTAAATTCCACATTGCCGAAAGCAAAGCAGAGCAACTCACTGCAGACAACCAAACACAAAGCCTAGAGAGAGAGAGAGAGAGTAAAAAAGAGACCTTTTTTGCCCGGAAGACTCTTGCCGTCCTTGACGTAGAACTCGCGGATGTCGACCACGACCGAGCCGTGCCAGCTCCTGACGGTGAGCCTCCTGTTCTTCGACAGCTGCACAGACAAAGAAACCAAAACCCCCACCGATCAAAAACCCTAGGATCGCCACAAAGCCCCACACCAGCACGCGCGCATTCCGCAGAAATCACTAGACGGGAACCTCGCAAACGACGATGTCGTCGGAGTCGTCGGAATCCTGCCGGGGAGCCTTCCGGGGAGGGGCCTGGCCGCCGTCGGAGTCGCCGCCGCCGTCGGAGGCGGTAGCGTCGTCCTTTCTCTTCCCTTTCTGCGACATCCTTACTTCACTTCCGCTCCGCCGCAAACAGCGCAACCGAGAGAGAGAGAGAGAGAGAGCGTCGTCCTTTGTCTTTGGTTTTCTTTTTTTCCCCACGAAATGATCGATTGATAAAGGAAATTGCTTTCCCAATTACCATGTAAATACTAAATACTAGGGGCCAGGGCTGCCTAACCGGACCGGTTCTATTTGAGAAGTGTGTGTCGGACCGCCCTGAAATCGGTCCAGTTCTAGGGTCCCCGGTTCTTATAATTTATAGGAACCGGACCGAATTTAGAAATTTCTTCATCAAGCTTAAAAGCCTTAATTTTTCTCTTGAAATATTTTTCTCCGTCTCTCTCTTTTTTCTCCATTCTCTCCAATCTCACTTAGATACTTCACAACTCGTGATTCTCCTCCCTCTCCTCGCTCGCTGGTGGCTTACCCTTACTCATTCAAGCCTCACAACCCTACCTCATTTTTTACTTGTCTTTATTCGCTTGTCCTTGTTTATCTTTTACTCTAAATCATTTCGTTATTAATATTATTATGATGTAATAAAAGGAAACTAGAAAAAGAAAAAAAATAAATATAGGTTCTCAAAGAGATTTTGGAACCGAATCAAGAAAAAGATAGGTCCAGGGTCAATTCTAAGGTATACATGATAAAATTCAGATTCCAAAAACTATGGACCCATTCTAACAAAATAGATTCCAAATTTCAGATCTTGAACTTACCCACCTCAAAACTAATCCCTTATAGTAAGTACTCATTTTTTCATCAGGTTTCAAAATCATTTATGTAATTTTCCCCATTTTAGTTTTGATTTGAATGGCTGATGGCTTGATGAAAATTTATATTGACAATCAAGACTTAAATTGAGCTAGCCAAAAAAAGATTTCCCGCTTTTCACATTGATGTTTTAGTAGATAGCACAATCAATTTAGGATGCGTTTGTTTGAGTGAAAAAAAAAAATCTTTCACAAATTAATTTTCTAAATTTTTACATGTTTGATTTGCTGAAGATGATTAGTTAATGGAAAATTATTGCAGTTAAAGAAAATATCCATATTTAAAACAAGAAAAACGAAGTCTCTACCTTTAAAAATATAAATGTTTTCCTTTAAATTGATTTTCATGAATAATATTTCTCTTTTTCATGAAATTTCAAAAAAATTCACAGAAACAAAGACACCAGAGCAAATTTAGAAGCTTCTCTTGTTATCTGGAAAATGTGATCATCTAATTGTTAATAACATTATCCATTAAACATTTTTTAAGATGTCTCATAAAATGAAAACCATATTTCCAAGCTATCCATCACAAGATATATATCACATTCCAGTGCTCCTTGCATCAAGGTGCTCAAGTCATGAGTTACATCTTACAAAATTTACACAATTCATCATCAAGTATCTGACCCCTCATCATAGCTCCAAATGCAAACCCGCGTCGACCGTAGAGCTCTCCGAGCCCGAACGCTTCAAGGGCACATGGCTGAAATGTCTCGACAGGATCAGGCGCGCGACGTTCTCGGCTGCAACGGCGCTCGTCTCCATCGTGCTCGCGGCGTTCTCAAAGGCATTGACGTAGTACAGATGCTGCCCGTCCAGAATGAATGGGGCAAACACTTCAGGAGCCTTGTAACGGGGGTAAGCGCCCCAGTCGATGCGGATCGTGTCCTTCCGAACACTGCAAACAGCAATATCGAGTATTAGCATTGGCCTGTCAGTCCACTTCGTCGTCAAATTCAAAAAGGTGCTGAGTTTTCCTTTTCACTATCTACAGCGTAGTCTTGCGCGACAGTGTATTACTTCCAAACAAGGCAGCGCATCGGCAATCTGTTCGAACACTTCCTTGGCCTTTCAATAAGTCATTTCTGACTGAAAGGCCGAATCGTTAACTCCATCTGAGCAATGAGCAGAAGATTTTTGTAGCTGTGTTGCTCACGGCCTCCTAAACATGAGATCATCTCTGGAAATGACCTCGAGAATTTGTCGCCTATTAGGAGGATCTTTGCATAGATGATAGATCCTTCTCCCTCTCAGCAAACAAAGCAAACACATCCACCAAGTCCAACAAAGAACAAATTTAGCTAGTCTACAACACAACATTTGAAAAGAACTAGAACATGTCACCTGAATATCTGATCCAGCAACGTATCTACCATGGCTTCGTGCGAGAAAACCTTGTAAGTCACCTCTTTTTCATCGTGTCGCTTGAGAACTGAAATGCTCAAGAATGGAATGCCAGGATCCTCGATTGTACTGACCAGTTCTGGAATTTCTTCCACAGAGCTTAGCCCAAAGTATGCCTTTTGCTCACAATGGCATTCCCATTTAAAAGACACAAAAACGAAAACATAAAACACGATTAATAACTAAAATGGTAAGTTATGATGAAAGAAGATATAGATAGATGATTGAGACAGTAACAAGCGAAATGCTCACAGGATCCAAAAGACCCCTCACGAAAGTCGCATGAGTGTGCTGTAGCTTCCTTGGAGGTATTGAAAGAGGAGGGTCGAAGCAAATGTCGACCTCATCCAATGGTATGGCAACCACAGCAACCTCGCACTTATAGCTGTTACCTTCGGAGGAATTGAGCTCATAATAGTTTCCATGATTAGAAATAGACTGTACAGCCTCGTGAAGGTGCAGATCAACATTAGAACGGTTGATTAAACCAGCAGCCATCTGCCAATTTCCTCCTTCGACAGACCATAAGTCACCCCCTGATCCAGCCAAGGAAACAGCACCAGCAAGTCCGCTGATGCTTACGCTTTGACCGTAATTAATCCTTGTGATGATCTACAACATAACAATGCTAGATGGTCAAAATAATAATATTAAGAAGAAATATGCAGAACGAAACAGATGGTCCACTAGGATCCTATATTTGACATTTTGAGTTCTAATCGTATGTATAATCTTTACTTCATGAAGATCTGACTAGATATTATATCTCCATCTCCACCCTGAGTTCATTCTCTGGCAAAAGCATCCAGCACATATATTCAGTTAAAGCTTGAACAGATCATGTAAATTCGTCAAGCAATGTATTGGTGGCTATGCCAATCTGAATTTTTTATGTTTTCTTTCTTTTCTGGTTCAACTGACCCTCTACTTCAAAGTTTCTGATTGATCAGAGACTATCTCATATAACACAATGTCATGGTTGTCTTGGCAATTGACAAAGAGTATAGAGCAAGAGAAGCAATGGTCATTAGCAATACTGCCAATAAAACCTCATTCAGAAACCAAAAATTATACCACATTTTGCCAGTTTCTTCATGGCTTTGAAACCTAACTAATAGAAACAGCAACATATTCTTCCAAGATGAAAATATTAATGTCAAATATCATACATAAATAATAGAAAGGTTATGTTCACAAAAATTTACAATTGGACATATGATATTCAACGAAAAGCAAAATAAACAGGCCATTGAAAGGGCAGGAAATCATTTTCTTTTATCCATGAAAGTTGAAATGTGACAGTTGAAAATAGCTTCAAAGTAATATAAGCAGGCACTAAAAACTCCCATAAGCATGAGACTCACGGGTTGGAGAGTTTAATATGGTCTAGTCTGTGCATGAATGCTACATAGACTGATAAATGCCACAAGCGTGCATATATATTAGCCATTCAAACAGAACATAACGTATGAAATATCCAGCGCACATGAAGTAATTTAGCATCAAAAGAATTGCAAATACAAATCCATGTACCTAGACCTACAGGGACACTCCAAAGCATACATCTAGCAGCCTGCTGCAACAGTAAAGAGCTGCATCAAGTAAACAGTCACGTCGAATCTCATTGTATGATGTCACAGTAATCAAAGTCAGTTTACCTAGCAGTCACTCAACCTCTCTGACAAGAAGCAGAATAACTTATGCTCTATCCTAGAAAGACATCCTATTCTAATTCACACTACTTAGATTCCAGATGCACCGGTTACCAAAGTTATCAGTACAAACTTAGGCTGCAGTCACTTCACAAAGCCTTTGTCACTCAGTTGGATTTTCTTCAAGCCATGACCTAGGAGTATTTCCCAAGAGCTAAGATGACAGACAACAAAAAATATCTCTCAACACATCCAGAAACCACCCCAACTTCCCCCACCTTCTCAGGCCAGGGAGGAATCCTGGAGAAATCCAGAATGAGAGGAAAAAACAACAGAAGACTAGCAGCTCTCTCAAACTTATCATCATCATTCACTAGCAAATCTTCATGCCTTCCATTAACAGTTTGAAATACCACAATGATCATGTGCATTCATGACAACATTTTATGCATATTTGCTACTGCAAACTTTGTCAACTTTTCTCTTTTAATAAAAAAAGATTTAATTATACAGGTTGGTCATCTGTCTGCAAGCCCATTATATAATCTAGAAACACTTTTATTCATCCACTGGTGGCCTGGCCTTCCATGAGGCGGCCACTACACCAATATCTTTCTATCTGTACATGAATGAGCACATACTTTTGGTTGTAGGTTATTCAATCCTTTCTTGTTCTCTTCTTCTGAGTAAAGAAGATTCGCAGCATCTTTGTACAACGTATGGTTCAGGGAGTAGATATTTGACAATTAAAACATTAGAACTTGCATTGCATTCAAGTGAAGGCACCCATAGGATGAACAAATTTTGAAGTCGCTACCCAGATCTCGACAGATACATGGAAAAGCACTGCCGTATCAATACAAATCAATTGTGAAATTTATGAGAATTCTTACAGTGATGAGTTCCCTTATCAGCAAGGGAGACAGCCCAATACTGATCAATTCCTCCTCTAAATTATGCCCAGTGAGATCGTAGAGCCCTGCCCATTTGAGCATCTCGTCCACCGTCTCAAAGACGGGTCTCGAGTCGGTGCTTTCATAGTACTTCAGGAAGTTATTCACAGTCCTCTGCAACACGGAGATGTAGCTATTTTCATTTGTCATGAAGAAAACAACATCATTATGCAAATTAACTAAACCAGACACTTAAGAAAAATCAATTCATCATTCAATTTCACTCCACTTCTCCACTCACACACTCTGTTCAGAATGATTAGACAAAATTGATTGATAGAGAGAGACCTGAACGAAGTTGTCCATGCGAATGAGAGAAAACCCATAGCGCCAGAACAAGAGCCCCTTGTTGGCGAACGACACGATCTTGTCAACGACCGGGAGCTTGGAGCTGACCCTCCACGTCTTGAAGACGAAGCTCTTCCCATCCCAAATCCCAAAATCACCATCATCGTCGCGGCCGTCGCTTGCCGACGTGGCATTCGGCCACCTGATCTTCAAGCCGATCAGTCTGGTGTAATTCAGGGCGTGGTAGTTCTTGGGGTGGAGGATCGCCCCGCCGGCCTCGAAGCTCTCGCCGCCGACGGCGACCCTCGCCATGCGACCCCCGACGACACCGCGCCGCTCGAAGACACGGATGGAGATGGAGGCGGACGGGGAGGCATACTCCCGGAGGAAGTGGGCCACCGAGGAGCCGCCGATCCCGCTCCCGACGATGCAGACCGAGAGAGAAGACGACGACGACGACGACGTGAAGGTTGGGAGCCAAAAGAGCAGGACGAAGAGTGCGGCGATGCAGGCGACCATTGTTGCAGCTTGTCGAGCTTGACGTCTCTTGCTCTCTCTTCTTCTTCAAGCTCGGTTTCGGGGCGACGGAGGAGACCGACGAAGGAAGAGGTTGACGGGTTGCTGAGGGGGTCCCGTGGACATGGTGGGTCGAAGACTGTCTGCTCCGGAAACCACGGACGCCGTGGGTTTTGCAGTGTTTCTGCAGGTGGCCGGATGGTTTGGTCGAAGAAAATCTATGCTCCGGAAACCATCGAAGCGCCCATGGCTTCGCGGTGCTTTTACAGGTTGCGCTGTCTTCTCACGACCAGAAACTGTATTATATTATACATACGTTTGCATACGTTTGCATGATGAGCTCATCGCTCATGCATTTCCCTTTCCTCTAGGTGTTTGGGTCATCCATGAAATCAAGAATGCATGCATATCTCAATAGCCAATCATTGATCCTTTGAATTGTGTCTCCAAAAGCGTATCACTTATATAAAGTGATGAGAAAATATTGAGCACCCTAAAAGGACCATGTCGGTTCTATTATAATTATTCATAAGTTGACACGTGTCTTCATTATCTCATATATTAGCCAATTTCAAACCTAGCACACAAGATGATCTCTTCAGTGTTATTGATAGACAATGAATTGTCATGAACAACATCGAACAAGGATTGATTAGCTGCAATCACAAAATACTAAAGAGGTTTGAGAATCAACTAAGAAAAATCAAAGATAAGTTGTCATTAGTTTGGATTCACTTAAAGCGACTTGAGTCCATTTCTAGTTCCAATTCCAATTCCAATTGTTATCGATTGAGAAGATCAATTATTTTCACATCCCTTGATACTAGTTTACATGACAAATTGAAACCACAAGAAAAAAAAACTTTCCAATATGCATTTGGAAGGATCTTGAATAGTACAAAGGGTATCTTGGATTTTTTTTTCCTCTATTTCTTTTTTTATAAACCCTCGCTTGATGAAAAATTGAGGCAAATAAATTTTTGAGGGGACAAATTAACATGAAAGATATTCGAAATAAAGCCTTTTTAAGTGTGGGCATGCTTTCTATTTTTTTTCCCCATGATATTGGAGGACCCTTTGTAGTATTGTGGCCGTACTGTATAATGACAGATTAATGAATTGAAAGTATAGATGTTAGGTGCATTTAGCAAGAGAGTATGTATTTGAGATTGGCCCTTTTTAAAAATGTTATAAACGCTTCTATGATGTTTACCAAATTTTGGGCTTCGCCTGATTTGACAGCTTTATGGCGGATTATATTTCAGCAGCTGGGCTTAGTGCGGAATATGGACTTGGGCTTTGGAGTTTTTTTTTTTTGGGTGAAAGACTTGGGCTTTGGAGTTGGGGACTAGAGATGTGAAAAATCAAATTAAAAATCGAACCAAATGAAAATTTCCTACATTTTCAATTTGATCCGAATTTCAATTTGAACACTTAAAAAATACCCGATTTTTTTCCCTTTGATTAACTAAATTAAACCAAACCGAAATAAAAATATCCACCAATTGGTCTGGTTATGCGACTCTTGTAACTCTTTTTGGTGGAGTGAGTTTGAGTAAGGCCAAAAAAAAAACTGAAAAACCAAACCAAACTGACCCGGATTTTTTGTTTGGGTTGCAATTTGGTTCAAAACTAATGCACAGCAAATCGAATCATCAACACCCCCAATGGTATTACCTTTGGGAATATGACTGAGATTTGAGTTGGTTTCGAGATAAATTTAAATTCTGGGGTTTGGTTTCAAGATGGAACCAATCATCCCTTGCTCACTATGATAGTATTTCTAACTTCAATGGAGTTTCTTTTCTTTTTTTATAGGCAGGAGTGATTCATGCTATTGGACATTAGTTGACAATGGTGATCATACCTTGACAACGGCCACACTAACTTGCAGATGGCTGCAATGAAAGAGGACGGCTGTCTAAGAATTCGCATCGATCGAGACCCCGATATGAGCCAGCAGAAGGGAGATTTGCCGCTTCCATATATTGCCGTTTCAGTAGATAGCACGACCGGTTTCGAGCTATCAGAAAATGTTGTGCGAGACTACGATTCCGTCCGGCAAAATTGGGCACATATCAGAGCAAACTTAGAAGCTTCTTATCGAATTACGAAATCATATTATCCGTTAAACATTTTTTGAAGGTGTCTCGTAAAATGAAAACCATATTTCCAAGCTATCCATCACATTTCACATTTCACATTTCACATCATGCAGAATTTACACAAATCATCAAAGTGTATGTGACCCCTCATCAAAGATCCAAATGCAAACCCCCCTCATCGACCGCAGAGCTCTCTGAGCCCGAAAGCTTCAAGGGTACGTGGCCGAAATGTCTTGACAGGATCAGGCGTGCGACGTTCTCAGCTGCAACCGCACTCGTCTCCATCGTGCTCGCAGCGTTCTCAAAGGCATTGACGTAGTACAGATGCTGCCCATCCAAAATGAATGGTGCAAAAACTTCAGGAGCCTCGTAATGGGGGTAAGCGCCCCAGTCGATGCGGATTGTCTCCTTCCGGACACTGCAAACAGCAATATCGACAGTCAGCATTTGCCCACCAGTCTACTTCGTCATTGAGTCCATAATGATTCTATGTTTTGTTTATCACTTATCTACTGTGTAGTCTTGCACGACAGTGTACTACTTCCAAAACAAGGCAGTGCATCAACACTCTTCAAACACTTCCCAGGACTTTCAATAAGTCATTTCTGACTAAAGGGCCAAATTGCAACTCCATCTGAGAAATGAACAGGAGGTTCTTGTAGCTGTGAGGATACTTGTGGCCTTTTAACATGAGATCATCAATGGAAACAACACCGAGAATTTATAGCCTATTAAAGGGTCTTTGCATAGATGATAGATCTGACTCTCTCTCAACAAACAGAGCAAACGCATCCACTAAGTGGGACAAGGAATATATCTAGCTAGACCACCAAATAACATATAATAATTAGGGCAAAGAACTAAAGTATGTCACCTGAATATCTGATCCAGCAATGTGTCTTCCATGGCTACACGGGAGAAGACCTTGTAAGTCACTTCCTTTTCATTGTGGCGCTTGAGAACTGAAATGCTTGAGAATGGAAGGCCAGGATCCTCGATTGTACCAACCAGGTCTGGAATTTCTTCCACAGAGCCGAGCCCAAAGTATGCCTTTTGCACACATGGCATTCCCATTTAAAACACACAAAAAGGAAAGACAAAACATGATAAATAACTAAAAGGAGACAAGAAAAAAAAAGGATATAAGTAGAAGATTGAGACGGTAACAAGAAAAATACTCACAGGATTTAAAAGACCCCTCACGAAAGTTGCATGCGTATGCTGCAGCTTCCTTGGAGGAATCGAAATGGGAGGGTCAAAGCGTATGTCCACCTCATCCAAAGGTGTGGCGACAACTGCAACCTCGCACTTATAACTGTTACCTTTGGAGGAGTTGAGCTCATAATAGTTTCCAAGATTAGAAATAGACTGTATCTTCTCATGAAGGTGCAGATCGACATTTGAATGATTGAGTAAACCAGCAGCCATCTGCCAGTTTCCTCCATGGACGGACCACAAGCCACCCCCTGATCCTGCCAAGGAAACAGCCCCAGCAAGTCCGCTGATGCTTACACTCTGACCGTAATTAATCCTTGTGATGACCTACAGCATAAACATGATAGATGGTTAAAAATACAAATAATAAGAAATTATGAAGAACAAAAAAGAAGGTCCACTAGGATACTAGGTTTGACACGTCAAGTTTTAATCGTACAGAAGTTCTTTACTTCATGAAGAGTTAACCCAAAATTATATATCCATGTCCTCCCTGAGTTCATTTCATCTATAAGATCAACACGTTCTACTTCTACAGCATGTAATTACTATGAAAAAAATTGAAGCATCCAGCAAATACATCCACTCCAAGCCTGAACATATCATGTAAGATCTTTTAGCAAAGTACCGTTGGCTATGCTAATCTGAAATTTTTACATTTTTCTCTCTTTTCTAGTTCAACTGACCCACCTCTGGTTCAAATTTTCTGATTGATCAAAGACTGTCATATGCCGCAATAGCATTGTCATCTTGGCAATTGATCAAGATTATAGCAAGAGAAGGAAGGGCCATTAGCAATGCTGCTATTAAAAACCTGCCAATTTCTTCATAGCTTTGAAACCCAACTAATAGAAACAGAAACATATTCTTCCACCAATGAGAAAACTTATGTCAAGTTTCATACATAATTAACAGAAAGGCTATATTCATGAACATTAAGAGATGGAAATATCAAACTCCACAAAATACAATATGCCCAGGCAATGCAGGAAACCATTTTCCTTTTACACTTGAAAGTTGAAACGCGACAATTGAAAATAAATTCAAAGTCAAAACCATCATAGGCACAAGGCCAGGGCTGGAGAGTTTAATATACTCTAGTATGCGCATAAAAAGGTGAACAGACTGATAAATGCTACAAGCATCCATCTATTAGCTGTTCAAACAGGGCATTTGTCTGGAACATCCGGTGCTCATAAGATAAATTAGCATCAAAAGAATTGTGCCTACATATCCATTTACCTAGACCTGCAGGGTTTGCTCCAAAGCATGCATCTAACTGACCACTGCTAAAGTAAAGCTGCATCAAGTAGAGAGCCACATTGAATCTCATTTCATCACGTTACTATAATCAAAGTCAGTCTACCTAGCAGTCAGAACCTCCTGGACAAGAAGTAGAATAATTTATGCTCTATCCTTGAAAGACTCTTATTTTAATTCACGCTACCTCAATCCCAGATGCACCTGTTACCGAAGTTATCAGTACAGACTCATGCTGCAGTCACTTCAGAATTCCTTTGCTACACACAGTTGGCGGCTGGACTTTCTTCAAGCCAGAAACCAAGGAGTATCTCCAAGAGCAAGGATGATAACGATATAAAATGTCTCTTAACACATCCAAAAACCACCCCCAACTTCCCCCACCCTCCCTGGGCCAGATAGCCATCCAGAAGGAGAGGAAAAAACAAAGAGAAGACTGGGAGCTCTCTCCAACTTTTTTCATTGTCTACCAGTAAATCTCCATGCCTTCCATTAAATGTTTGAAATACCACAGGTTATTATTCACATTCATGGCTTCCTTCTGTGCATTTTTGCTACTGCAAATTAGGCCAACCTTTTCCTTTTGATAAGTAAAGATCTAATAATACAGGTGGGTAGTCTGACAACAAGCACACAAATCTAGAAAAATTATTATTCGGCCACTAATGGCCTGGCCTTCCATGAGGCAGCCACCACACCAACATTTGTTCTCTATCTACATGAACAAGCACATACTTTTGGTTGTAGGTTATTCGATCCTTTTTTGTTCTCTTCTGAGTAGAGAAGATTCGCAGCATCTCCATACAGCATATTGGTTCAGTGAATAGATATATGAAATTACCACCATTACACCATTAATGTTCAGCAGGTCATCAGAACTTGCATTGCATTCAGGTAAAGGCATCCATAGGATAAACAAAATTTGAAGTAAGTTGCCAGCCACGTTTCAAGCAGATCCATACTATAGAGGGGAAAGTATTCAATCGTGAAATTTATCAGAATTCTTACTGTGACGAGTTCCCTTATCAGCAAGGGAGACAACCCAGTACTGATTAACTCCTCCTCTAAAGTATGTTCGGTGAGATTGTAGAGCCCTGCCCATTTGAGCATCTCGTCCACTGTCTCAAAAACGGGTCTCGATTCAGTGCTTTCATAGTACTTCAAGAAGTTATTCACAGTCCTCTGCAACATGGAGATGTAGCTATTGTCATGTGTCAAAAAAAAAACAACATCATTTTGCAAATTGACTAGATCAGAGACTCAAGCAAAATCAACCCATCATTCAATTTCACTCCACTGCTCCATTGAAACCCTCTGTTCAGAATGGATAGACAAAATCGATTGATAAAGAGAGAGACCTGAACGAGGTTGTCCATGCGAATGAGAGAAAACCCATAACGCCAGAACAAGAGCGCCGTGTTGGCGAACGACACGATCTTGTCAACGAACGGGAGCTTGGTGCTGACCCTCCACGTCTTGAAGACGAAGCCCTTCCCATCCCAAATCCCGAAATCGCCATCATCGTCGCGGCCGTCGCTAGCCGACGAGGCATTCGGCCACCTGATCTTCAAGCCGATCAATCGGGTGTAATTCAGGGCGTAGTAGTTCTTGGGGTGGAGAATCGACCCGCCAGCCTCGAAGCTGTCGCCGCCGACGTTGACCCTCGCCATGCGGCCCCCGACGACGCCGTGCCGCTCGAAGACGCGGATGGAGATGGAGGCGGACGGGGAGGCGTACTCCCGGAGGAAGTGGGCCACCGAGGAGCCGCCGATTCCGCTCCCCACGATGCAGACCGACAGGGACGACCCCGCCGCCGACGACGACGACGTCGTGATGATGGGTAGCCAAAAGAGTAGGACGAAGAGAGTGGCGATGCGGGCGACCATCTTTGCTGCTTGTCAAGATTCCTTCACTTCTCTCGTTCTCTACTCTTCTTCTTCGTTTTCAAGATTCTTGGGAAGAAGAATTCGCAGTTTCCGGGGTGATGAACGAGGCCCACGAAGGAGGAGAGGTTCATGGGTTACTGAGGGGTCCAGATGGCATGGCGGGTCGAAGAAAGTCTGCTCCGAAAACCCACTGACGCCATGGCTTCCGCCGAGGTTTTCACAGGTTGCCGAATGGCATTGGTCCAAGAAAGTCTACTCCGAATACCCGATTGACGCCATCGCCTGGCTCTTCTTTACAGGCTGCGATCTCCTCAGAAATAGAAGAAGATAAAATGATGAAGTCATCGCTCATGCATTTCCTTTCGCGTTTGGATCGTTCCCGAAATCAAGGATGGATGAGCGTCTCGTTGAAGTGAAATAAAAATAGTCTTACCCTACCGTAAAGATTAGAGTTAGTATCACGAAAAAAATTTAAGCCAGTACGATTATGATAAATTTACATCGAGTTAATTCTAACTTAGTATTATCAATGATAAATTTAATTTCTGTTAATTTTCAATTTTACCGTCAAATTACTGAGTTAAATGATAAATATATAACGGTTGATGAGTATATCAATTTGAGATTTTATTATATATTTGTCATATGTGTACAAATAAATGATAAATTTGTCATATATATATACAAATTTAAGATTTTTTATGATAAAAAATTAGGTTAAAATAAATTGTTATGATTATACCAATTTAAGTTTTTAGTGATCGAAAATTAATTTGGGATAAATTTATCACATTGTACTAACTTGAGATTATTCATGATACTAAGATTAAAGACAATATCACTCATGAGTTATACTTTTTGGGATATTGTAGCATTAAAACAACTCAATTAAAGGATTGATCAAAAGTCATTACAAATGATTGTTGAAAACTCAGACAACTAATGGCAGCAAACTATTGTTGATGTTGAATGAGGATCGAATCGCTAAGATCGTAGAATACCTAAGATTTCAATAACCAATTAGGAGAGACCAAGGACAATATGTTGTTGGCTTGGACTTATTGAATGCAACTTGTGTCCAACTCGACTCGATAAGGGGATTAGCTACTATGTCTAAAGGCACTAGTCATTGAGGTGATGATACATTTATCAAAATTTACATGGCAAATTGAAACTCAAGATGCATTTTGAACAATCCCAAACAATGTAAAGGGCATCTTGGATTTTCTTTAGAGGAGGCAAATTATCCCAAGAAGATGTTCAAGTAGATCCATTTAAGATGTAGAGAGGCATGCTTTGTATTTGTCTTTTTCATAACATTTGAGGTCCGTTTGTAGTATTGTAGCTGAATTGCATATTATGATAGTATAATCTATCATGACCTGAAACCATAGATGTTACATACATATGGGAAATACATGTGCGTTTGAAAGAACCGCTGCGGACTTTAATTACTTAGCAACTGGGTTTAGTGGGAAATATGGAATTGGGCTTTGGGCTTGAGCCTTGGATTGGTCTGAGTCTAATTCTAAATGAAATTGGGCTATACCAAATGTCGAAGTGTCTTAAGGCTATACATAGGCTATCGGATGAGCTAGAGCTCTCACATCACATGCTCTAACATAATTTATCATTTGTAGGGAAAATCTCAAATAAAAACCTAAAATACTATTAGTTTTTCAAATAAATGTATGAGATAGATTTTGTTTTAGATAATCAACTGATAAACAACCCTAGAGAAACTTGAATAGGACTAGGCGAGGTAGTCCTTGAAAGTCACAAGTGAGGGTTGACCATGGCCAGATCTAGGCAAGAGTCGCCTTGCTCGTGGCTATTAAGGACTTTGGCAAGGCAACTATCATGGGTCGATTAATTTAGCATTCCCTCATATCGATACAGACTCAACCATAGCCATGGATCTCTTCTTGACTTGATGGTAGAGATTGCATCTTCTCATCCACTCAACTACCCACATTTATCACCGTTAGTTATATGCCCTAAATCAACCATGTAATAGTTACATGTTAGGGATTTCAGTTGTGTTGTCAAATTAATGGCAAAGATGTATTCATTCATTTGTTCAATTATCTATATGAATGATTCCATAAGATCAGTTGTGATTGGACTTATTCTTGAGACGTTAAGAATATGTGTGACGGGTTCACAGTTAGACTAAATCTTTAAATTGTTCTCGGTCAATGGATCATTGAGTGGATATTAATAATCTTGTTAAGACCAGTGTGTTCTTAGCTTTACTATTAAGTATTGGATGTTTAAGGTAATAACGAGTCACGAGTCATTTGGTATTATGATGCTCGAGTTAGAAGACAGGTGCTTGTAATAGACAAGTTCACTGAATGTGACATACATAGAACGACTGGCAACATGGAAGCTTTTAGCGGGGTCAATGACTAATTGTTCATGCTCTGGTCTTGTGTAAATGATCCTTAGACCTGAGGCAAAATGTTAACTTATATGTTAGATGGCTATGGTTCACAAGTACGCATATTGGCGACTCATTGATTCGTCTCTGTACCTGATAGTCATAACTTGTTCACATATGAAGTTACACGTGTACGCAATATGGAATATGTCTCCTTGTTACATGTAAGATACAATAATGATGTCTTATGCAATATAATTGTGATGGTGCATTGAAATCCTCGGCTAGGGTTGTAACCGAGAATAAATTGTTTATGTCTCGTATAAAATGCAGGTCAATTAGGTTTGTGCATATGATCGAATTGGTGACTTGACAAATATTTCATTGTCTTTGTTTGATCGGGATATAGTAAGATAAAGATATTGAATTACACTGTAGTCATAGATGACAAGTTCATTATGTTCTTAAAGTATTCACATTATCTGGGTAGTCATGAAATATTGCTAAATGTCAATCACGGCTTGTATGACCTAGAGATTGATTGGGACAATCAATTCTCTTGGGAGTACTAATGTGTTAGTGCAAGTCTTACTACCAGCTCAGTAATGAACCTAAGGACACCATCACCAATTCACTCGATCAAACACAGCCCACTCACGAGAGTTGTTCTCTTGCTCACCAACTTTTGGAGGAAGTAGTCAATAACTTATTTGAGAAGTTACAGATTAGCTTCTGAAGGAAGTGATCAATAACTTATTTGAGAAGTTAAAGACCAGCTTATGGAAGAAGTAACTTCTGGAAAAAGTAGTCAATAACTTCTTTGAGAGGTTAAAGACTAGCTTATAGAGGAAGTTAAATGTTGACTTCATCAGGACATTATAAATAGAGCAGAGAGAGGCTGAATGGGTTATGTTAAGAAAAAGAGAGAAAGAGAAAGAAAACTATATGGTTAGTAAATGGTTGCTAACCACGTGCAGAGGATTATCTCCACAAGATTGTTAGCACAATTATAGTGATGATTACTTGCGAGCTCTTTTCATTCGAGGTGCGTTGGTGGTGTGTCTGAACTAGAGGCCTGATATTTGTGGGGCTCGAATTGAAGAACGTTTGAATCAAATCGTTTAAAGTGCGTTTCGAGAGGTAATCTGTAAAATCCCCTTTGATATTATGATTTTTTATTAAAACGCTCAAACAACGCCTTTGGAGGAACAAGTATAGTAGAATTTTATCTTTGTTTCCGCTACGTTTTTGTTTATTTAGCCTGTACATGTTCCATAAAATCCCAACATTCAAAAGAATGTATAATTACAGTATCGCCTACCCCAGAAGTATTTTAGAATGCTCGAGAAAACCCTAGAACTCGGGAGATAGTCGAAGGTTGCTCATTTATGGATTGGTCATGATCATTCGTATATAAACCCTCTAGATCATGTCACTTCTTGGGACCGTGACACAACCCTTGCCAATGGCCGGGGAGGGCTTGCAAGCTCTCGCCAAGGACTCAATTTTCTTCTGCAAACTCCGTCTAATTTAATTAACAGAAAATGCTAAGGTAATTTATATTTTATCTCTCCCATGTGGCGTCATATGTAATGTTAAGTTTAACTAAAACACTAAAACCACATTGTTTTGACCCGAATCCTAATTTTTACACAAAATCTTAATTAAATTAGGTTAAAAGACAAACATGAAAAGAAAAGCTAAAACTTAAATAAATAAATGAAACCCGGCCCTCAACCTGTGACCATTGCCCCATCGATGGTGGGGTATCAATAATGGCCGTCCCTCCTACCTGTATTTTTTTTATTATTATTTCTAAAAAATTTCTAACTTATTTAAAATTTATGTTTGAATTCTCTTTGGACAAAAATGCCCTTGACCAGTCGGAATGTGTAGCCGACCGACAAGGTTAGGCCCTTATTTGAAACTATTATAGCCACTTCATACCCTTATTTGAACTTGTCATGGTCACTTCAAGTCACTTTTTTAAAATAAGATTCATTTCATGTCTTTATTTGGAATTTTCCCTTATTTATATGTATCAAAGACACATTTATTAAACAAGTACAAGCTAACGAAATACTGGAATTAGCCAAGTTTTAAGCGAGTTGATCAATAGAAGATGATCATACCTTGACAAATGGCAATATATTATGATAAGTGGCAGCGTGTCATTACAAATGGTAATAGTCCCCACATATTTGTCAAATTGCCCTTTCAAGCCAACAAGTGTTGCGCTTAGTGGTTTCATCGCCGATTATCCCAAGAGGATGGACTCTTAAGTGGAGGTTTTGTCAATAGATCACTCGTCGGGGGTCGACAACTTAAAATGTTTGCTCAAGTGATGTACTTTTCTTTGCACCATTGGTTATAAATCTTCGCCCCTTTAGGTATGACGTGACGCATGATGCACATCCATCAGTTAGCCAACTCTGTTGTTATCAAACCCTTTAAGTTGTTATCAAACCCTTTAAAAGAGGAATTCTTGTTAGGTTCACTGCCAGTATAAAGAATTACTTATATGACAAAGATACGTATGTTTAGTTTTGTAATCAAATTCTTCCACATGTCATCTATCGAATGGTAAGTATGCGAATTGTTTCTTACACCGATAGTGGACCTATTAAAATTCCCTCACACCTTCCGAATAAAAATGCTTTTTATTAGTAGAGACAATTTTCTGAATTTAATATCTAATTGTCAAACACAGATTGGACTGTCCTATACCCGAAGGAATTCGTGGCTGGGACTCATCTGAGTTCAATTATCGGGTTTGAGTTGACCTCCAACTTCAAGCACAAAGCATTACAATTGTTCGACTTTGGTACCTGTTTATTCAACTATATATCGGTCGCCCCTTCGGACAGGTGTCGAATTAATTCGTATTAAGCTGAAAATAAACAGGTAAATACCATAAAAAAATCATATTATACTTATTATGACATAAATACCTCAAATTTATTTTGTATTATCAAAAACACTAAACTTCCTACTATGACACAAATACTGTCAACTTTTTTTTGTGTTGCGAAAAAATCCAAACTTATAAGTTCAGATTTTTTACAATATAAAAAAGGAAAAAAAGTTTCGGACTTTTATGTCATAATGATCAAGTTTAGTCATTTTAGTAACATGAAATTTTTTTTTTAGAATATCTGTATTACAGTGAGTATAATTCGGGATTTTCTATGGTATTAACCCAAATAAATATACGCCAATGAATTAAGCTGAAAATATGTTTGCTTTAGTTAATTAAACAAAATGTCCGAAATGCTCGCCACCTTTTAGCATGGACTTACCAACCCTCACATGGTTGGACACATACTTAATCATTTGATAACCTCGGACTTTCAAACATAAATTTCTACATAATGTCTGCCTCCTTAAGAAAAATTATCTAGCCATGATTGGCAGGAATCTAAGGAGTTAATCACTGCCTTAAGTAGCAATTAACAAAAGCTATGCACGACCATGAACTTGATGACGAAGTCAACCGTTCAAAGTCTATAAATTGAAGTAGATGTTGCATGAAAAGACATCGTCATTTATCATTTGTCAATCTCTCTTATCAATCATATTCATGTCGATCAACACTTTGAATTTGCTCTATGCTGTCTCCACGTTGTTCATGTCTATTACCCCAACTTCCGCAGGTAAATCGCAGCTGAAATATGTATTTTTATAATTTTGTGATAATGGGCGTGTATTTCGTTTGACCATAGAATGGTGTCGTTGCATGCATGGATGTGCAGTGTTCATCAGCATCAACTGCGGGGCAACAGGCACATTGACAGAGAATTCAATCCAATGGGTTGGTGACGATGCCTACATCAAGACAGGACAGCCTCAAGAAGCCTACGCGCCGCCATCCGAGGTCCTAGGCACGTTACGCGCGTTCCCCGCCGGGAAGAAGAAGAACTGCTACACCATTGACGTCGATGGCGGCAGCAAAATCCTCGTTCGCACAAGCTTTTACTATGGAGATTACGACAGCCTCAGTTCCCCGCCTACTTTCGACCTTTTGCTCGATGGGAACCACTGGGCGACTGTCAATACATCGACTACAGAGGCCGTATACGGCCTCTCGTATGAGGCTATTTACACTGTAAAATCAAACGCGACAAGCGTGTGCATCGCGCAGACGCTGCCAAATCAGTTACCCTTTATAAACTCCCTCGAGATAAGGAGCTTGCTAAGTTCCATGTACAGCCACGTCGACTCGGATCGTGCTTTGCTGTTGGCTACGCGAGTCGCTGCTACTGCGAATGATACTCCTATCAGGTGACTGGTACACCGGTTTTCTATAAATTCTCCAATCATTTACTTGAGATTTCTTTCAGATTTTTTCTATGGACTGTGCATTATCTTTGATAATTCAATTTGTTTGTGCGGTCTGTATTCTTTTCATGGTTGTAAGCATTATTCGATTAGTCTAATTCTAGTGAACTTCCGACAAAATTTATGAAAAACTCTCAAACAGTGCGATCAATGCACTTCAAACGCTCACCTTTGATTCAGGTATCCGAACGATGTTTATGATCGCATATGGAATCCTGCACTTGGGTCACTATCTTTGCATTTTGGATTGAATGTTACTTCAAACGATGCTGGTTCAGTTGATGTCAAAGTCGAGGACAGTCCGCCGGAAGCAGTTTTTCAGAATGCAGTGACGACAACGACACCGACGGGCGGTCCCCTTCAGGCATACATAATGTTGTACTCCTCTAGCCTAAGTCTCACCGAGGCTCCCGTCTATGTGACCACCTACTTCTCTGAAGTAGCTCGGCTAGGCTCGAATCAGAAACGGTCCTTTCAGATGTACGTGAACAGCAACCCTGTCTCGAATCCCATCGTCCCGCCTTATGGAAGTGTAGCAGAATTCTATCTTGCTAACACGACAGCATCCTCGAACACCAACTTCACTCTCAAGCCGACTGCTGATTCGACGCTTTTCCCTCTGATCAATGCATTTGAGCTTTACACCATCAGCAATCCGCTTGCTGCTGGAACCAACACCAAAGACGGTACGGTAGCTTTCAAATCCCTGATGAGGACCAATTTTCCCGCTTTTGTGCAGTTACTTGTTACACAAACATCATCTCGAACGCTTGATTGAACCGAGACCGTGACACATAAACTATCTCATATTCAAGACTGTAATGGACTAGTTTTCTCTACTTGCGCAGTGGAGGGATTATCTACGTTACAAAGCAGATTCCGTGCACTGCAGCAGTGGACCGGGGACCCGTGTCAACCATCAGCATACGCGTGGGATTGGGTGAGTTGCAGCACCGACGCCAGCCCTCGTGTAACAGCATTGTAAGTACAACAAGCCTTTGTATTTCGAATTTTCGAGAATGATGACTTGGGTAATCTGAACAAAAACATATGTACAAAAGTTGAGGAATAACTTACACAGGTCTCTCGGCGGGTTTGGCCTCTCCGGTACGCTTCCAGATTTCAGTGTCATGGATGCACTTCAGACAATGTAAGTTCTCGATCCCATGATACGGAACTAATTAGTTTTCAGGAACTATATAAAGCATGGAGGTTTCGTTTTCTTGGTTTCAAAACTGCAGCGACGTGCATAGCAATAGCTTGAACGGCCCTATTCCCGATTTTCTCGGCACATTACCTGATCTGCAACTTCTGTGAGTCGATCATGTCTCTACTGGAGCACTCCTTTTCTCCTACGCATTTGCATTATCCAAACCGAATTTGTACCCTCTCCATTCCTTATTCCCTTGCAGGAACTTAGCAGACAACAGGTTCAGCGGAATTGTACCTTCTTCCATATCGAAGAACAGCAAGTTGAAGCTAACGTAAGTAGCCCTTAAAGTGACCGTAATATCAAGTGGCATCACATTGCCTCACAGACCAATCTGAGTGGTCTTTTGTATTGGAAAATTTTCTAATCACATGTTAAACAAGCCCGCTTTAATGCATGATACTGCATCAGTAATACGGTATACCTGGTAAAATAACCGTCGTCGGTCCTCTTCCTTGACTAACTTAAACTAATTTAATGGTACAGAGTAACTGGCAATTGCCTCAATGGTGTGGCATGCAAAGCTGCAGCTCCAACGCCACCAGCATCCTCTGATGGATCTCCCTCTTCATCAGTTGGCAACAAGATTCCGCTTAAATTGGCAGTCCTGGTCCAAGTTATTTTCTTTCTTTTCACTCGACTGGGCGACGCTTGAGTGGGACATATTATATACGAGCGGGTAACAGCAAGCTCCGCGAAAGTTTTTCTTATTTATCAGATTCTGTAACTGAATATCCTTCTCGTCATAATTGCTTCTTGTCAATGGTGGGTGTATTTCGACATCATTATCAGAACATGAACGTCTTCATTCTCATAGTGCTTGTGTAAGAAGTTTGAACATCATAACAATGCTAGGCGCGGTTATTTTCCTTTAAGAAGATGAACGCAACATTACGATGCATGGACGGTGATGATTTATATAATGGATATTCGAGGAAACAATTAAACCCATTCAACTGTGATATTCCGATGATTTCGTGTAAATCCAGTTGAGGTAACCCATGTCCTTAGATTCAACAAGTCTCGCAAACCTCTCATGTAATGAAAATTAATTCAATTCTCAATGTTGGAAACGAATTCCTAAAAAAACGAACCGATACTCGAATGATCGAATACCGAAAACAAACACAGGAATGTGCCGAGAAAACATGTAACACCAATCAAAGACATATCATGAAGATGGACATATGTTGTTTGCCACAGATTAAGTACTCGTTACAATCTCAAAGGAATTAATTGAAGCCCTGGAGTTTTGTTCTTCAAGAGGGAGTACATTATTATCTCAAAAGGAGAAAAAGGAACGCTTTACGTCAAAAACTGCTTTTAACGTTCTTTCTTTTTCATTTATATACTGCAGTTATTTTTACTTAAAAAATAACTACTATCTTCCTCTTATGAGTCATTCCTTTATGGGCTGAGTTTGGTCCAATATGAGCAGACGGGCTTGGCTTGGTCCATCAAATAAAAAAATCATCATCTTCCAATCGCACTTGGTGGGCTAAACATAACTTTTTCTTCACATCTCTGCAACATTATAATAGTAAAAAATCCGTGCCACCAACATATTTCGAGAGTTAATTACCATATATCTATTAAAAATATATAGCAGCTCAAAATGGGCATCACGTTTTTTAATTGATATAGTATACAATACTCTAGATCAATCGATCACATTCATATTTCTTTCGATTTCTTTTTAATAATAACATATTGTATTCGCAATTATGATTATTTCATAATTGGTTGACTATTGAATACAAAATTATAACATGATTCTCCAAACTAAATCTTACTCTTTTCTTGAAATTCTCAATTTCAATTCAACTTACTTTTCTAGAAATGTCCCATTAGATTGAATAAATTCATGATTATTAACAAATATTCTAAAATAACAAACATCAAATAGAAATCTTGAAAATAAGTAAAAGTCATAAGTAAAAGTCATGAGAGCACTTAATTGAGGAATTGTTTTCTTTAAGAGTCTCATACAGCATAAAAGTTAGATCAAAACTTTTGCTATTCTTTTTTATCGTCTCATGCATACATAGTATAAAATACATATTATGGTATTAACTCCTTTCTCATTAAGCGTATGTGTATAATTTCAATACCGACAGATGATAGTTTAAACATATCTAATGTCTCACTTAAGTTCACGTATATACTCCCTCAAAAATCCACAGAACTCATATCTGGCATAAAAGACAGATAAAATAAAATATGTTGGTTATTTTGCTTTCGGACATAGTAAAAATTTATATCCTCATCTTAACACTCAGTTAAGGCTACATTTATATTTTAAGCTTGAGCTCTCGATTATCATTTAGATAATAAATTTAAGACCGTCTCATATCTATTTATCACATAGTAATTATAGGCAATTATTCGTGTGAATGGGCTAATATCTTCTTTCTCAATTTTATATGATGCACTAAGTATTAAGATGCATAAACGTCAAAAAAAAAATAAACATTAATAATGAAAGATAACTTCATTAAAAGTGAACACTTAGGAAAATTACAATATTAGGCATTAATAATGAAAGATAATTTCATTAAATGTGAACACTTAAGAAAATTACAATATTCGGTACATCAAGCTCTACGCAATCCTAATGATTTTACATGACCACAAAACACATCTCTAGGTGCTGCTGTACTGGCTTCGTCATGGGTCTACTATCATTATACGCATAGGTATGTACTGTAAGTTCACATCTTGTCATGCAATATTTGGTATCCATATTTTTTGTTTCGTCATGATATTTTGGATCATTAGCATACATTATTACTAATTAGCTATCACAA
Organism: Eucalyptus grandis; assembly: GCF_016545825.1. Lineage (NCBI taxonomy): Eukaryota > Viridiplantae > Streptophyta > Magnoliopsida > Myrtales > Myrtaceae > Eucalyptus > Eucalyptus grandis. Next base: position 2,872,291 of record NC_052620.1, read on the forward strand.
TTAACCAACAAAGAGTTTATAGCATTCTTAACAATACTTAATGACCCAAAAATCTCTTAAGCCAAATACCTTCTTATATTGCTGCTAATAATACCACGAACTCAGCTTCCATTGAGGACAATTATATATACGTTTGTTTCTTACTATTCCAAGATATGAACAAATCCAAAAGTAGATTTCATTTCATCTAAATCTCCTCCTCAATAAGCATTTGAGTAGCCTTCAAATCGTAAATCATTTCTTTAATAACTCAACATATAATTAGCAGTTTCATTCATATACGTCAGTATTCTTTTGATGGCTTTCCAATATACTTGACTTGAATTGAATTAATATCTACTTACCATTCCAACTGCAAAACATATGTCAGATCTTGTACACATACATAACATTGTCTCAATAACTACTTAAGATCATATATTGATTTCAAAAGTCGACATACATTTTATTCTTGGCCTTTAAAAAAGAAACCAACGAATTGTTCTATATAAATTTCTTCTTCTAATTTTCCATTGAAAAAAAAATCTTTACATCCATTTAATATAGTTCAAAATCCATACTAACTACTATTGTCAGAATAAAGCGAATTGAGATAAATCTCACTATAAGAGAAAATGTTTCTTCATAATCAATTCATTCTTAATGATTATACCCCTTCGCCACAAGACAAACTTTATGTCTCTCTATTGAACTATCGGATTTACGCTTTATTTTGATAATCCACTTATTTTTAATCGCTTTGCATTTGAAAAATCAACCACTTTTCAAACATGGTTTGACTTCATTAACTCAATTTCTTCTTCCATTGCATGCATTTATTTTTCCTTGTTAAGGTAATTTAGAATATCATTTGTATTCCCTAACTCATCTTCATCTTGTGGAGCAACCATAAAAGTTTCCCCTTCAATGTCAAAATGTCAACGGGAAATACTTTTACAACTTATTCATCGTATAGGAGATTATACACTTTACATATTATGCTCCATTATGTTCTTACCCGAATTAGATAATGGCGATATTGTCTCATCATGTGGTTGTAATTGAGAATAAGTCGAATTTAATTTATCACTTCTCATATTATTCTTACTTGAATGAACTCTATTAAGTTAATTATCTTGATATAAGGTTTCAAATAGGAAGTAGTCCTCACCTATTTCGCCCTTTTTAAGAAATTCATTCTCTAAGAATGTAACATTTTGTGATTCAAATTCAATTATACACTCACTTTAATACATACCCTTTCAAGTGTTTTAAGTATCTTATGAAAATAATATTCTTGTCTCTAGGATCAATTTTCTATATTTGTGAGAGGGTTCATGAGTGTAGGCAGCACAACCCCACGATTTAAAAAAACTTAAGTCTAGTTATCTACCTATCAATAACTCATATGGAATGAAAGTAATTAATTTGAAAGGCACACGATTAAATATATAGATAGCAATTATTAAAGCATCACCCCAAAAGGTGATAGGTAAGTTATCTAGTAGGATTATGTTTCTCCTTTCTACAATATCATTTTGTTAAGGGGTATAGGGAATAAAGAACTATCTTTTTATTTCTTTTTCATCACACAAATTTCTAAATTCATCAGATAGATATGCTTAACCTCGATCGAATCTTAATGCTTTTATTTTCTTATCTAGTTAATTTTCTACCAAATTCATAAATTTCTTGAAACAACTAAATACTTTATATTTAAGAGAAATCAAATAAACATGTCCAAATCGAGTATAATCATCTATAAGCGTGATGAAATAAATAGCCACATGTCTTCCTTTCACATTTATTGGACCATCAATGTCAAAATGGATTAATTACAAAAGAAATTAAGCTCTTTTACATTTTTCAAATAGTTTCCTTATTGTTTTCCATACTAGGTAATGCTCACATATTGGCAAATCGTCTTTTTCAATATTGTCCAACAAACCTTCTTTGGCTAGTCTATTCATACATTGTTGGCCACTATGACAAAATCTAGCATACCATACATTCACATCATTATCATATGAATTAGAATACCTGAAGAGAGAATAACAAATATTGACATTATTATAGCCATCCGGAAAATAACCATTGCCATAATAGTTTGTATTTAAATATAAATCCACACTATTATTATGGAAGTTTCAACTGAAACCAAGTTTAACCAACACTAATACAAATATTAAATTCCGACAAATCTCCAAAACATATAAAATATCATGTAAAAACAAAGTGCATCCACCACGCATATTTAATTGTCAAGTGCTATTCCAATTTACTCCAGCTCTAAAGTTGTTTCCTACATAGATCTATTTCATTCTAGTTGGTACTCATCGGAATTCCACGAAAGATTATCTATCCTTCATTACATAACATGTTGCTCCCAAATCTACAATCTACAAAGAATTAGATTCAATTAAAAATACATAACTTGATACATAAACAAAGTTCTCAAGAATATAGGGAGAATTTACCTTCTTTGGCTCGCGACAATCGTGAGCATTGTAGCCCTTGTTACCACGGTTATAATACTTCACTCTTGATAATTTCTTTAGTTGAGGATGTTTTTCTCTATCATATTGGTCAACCCTTGGTTTCTTTCTTTCAAAGCTCGCTCACTTGCCTTTTCATCTTTTGAACGAATCAGGATGCTTGCACTTGGAGCTCGAAGCCTCTTGTGAGCTAAAACCAACATAATAAATATCAGTTTCCAACTTAACCACCAAGAGATGGTCCCCTTCTAACTCAAGATGGTGCATTGCATCCTCAAATGTTTTAATGTTCTCATTGTGTGTTAGGCGCACCTTCATATGCTCCCCACTTTGAAGTAAGGAACGAATCATTGCTTGCACTTATTGCTCATCAATCAATATATGGCCAACATCCTTCAGCTCATTAATAATGTTTAACATCTTTCTTAGGTATTGTTTCATGGTCTAACCATGAGACTTCTTGTAAGAATCAAACCTTATAGTGAGTTATATCAGCTTAATCACCGATGTATAACCAAATCTCGCTGTCAATGCTTCCCATATTTCTGATATCATTCACCATGCTGTTCAACATCGTAATGCAAGCAAATGAATTGCTTTTTTTCCATGCTACAAATACATCTTTATCTCTTTTGTGTTGTGCAATGTTCCCATCTTCAAATACCGCGTGCAATAACACTGCTGCTTCCGGCCGCACGTGGGGGCGACATGCCACCTGTCGTTTTTCTCATCTCGACGAGAACTATGATCCTATACTATCAAAAATAAATTTTGATTCACTAAAAATCAAAAAAGAGGGGTGAACAGTAGGCGGGCGTCGGGATTTTCGTTCCCGAGCATCCAACGGCAACATTTCTCAAAATTTCGGCCAAAAAAAAAATTATAAACGTCAACAATGATAAGGAAACATGGACAACATCACTCTGATACCAATGTTGAAAATAGAGTCCTAAAGAAAACGAACCGATACTCAAACGTTCAAATATCAAAAACAAACGAGAAAACGTGCCAAGAAAACATGTAACACCGATCAAAGGCATATCACGAAGATGTACATACATTGTTTACCACAGATTAAGTACTCGTTGCAGTCTCAGAGGAATTGATTAAAGTCCTAGAGTTCCATTCTTCAAGAGGGAGTACACTGTTGTCTCAAAATGAGAAAAAAGAATGTATCATGTCAAAAATTGCTTTCCACGTTCTTCCTTTTTCATTTATATATTACAATTATTTGTACTTAAAAATAATTGTCCCTTCCCTTGTAAGCTGGATTTGGTCTAACATGAGCGGACAGACCTGGCTTGGCCTATCAAATAAAAAACTTATCACTCAACATCAGTAGCAATAGAGACTATGTAAGAATTCGTCCGGACTAGTGGATGAACTCGAATATGCTCGATGTTGTTCATATTCTTGACAAAGTTTTCTACCAACATCTGGCTCTTGAATTTTTAAGGTCTGCTTTCCTTTTACTAGACATCTTGACCGAGTTTAACCAATGCTTTAGGGTCATGTTTCCTCCGACCTAATCAGAGGAAACTCTCTCCGGTCATGCCTTTGATCGATTGTTACAAGCATCAGCATCAACATCAACATCACCATCTTTGGTCTTTACAAGGATCAACCGCACAGGCTGAGCTTTGTACCTGAGGGGCCAAACTCAGAACGCCATGCACTGCGAATTTGATCACAGAGGTCCAGTGCAGCCGGTAAGGGTATCCAAAAGGGGAAGTTCTTGCATGAGCCCTACACAATCACAGGGTGTTAGATCATGTGAATTCCTTTTGTGACCGTCATCATCGACTGCAATTGTCTAGCACAACCCGATCCATTACAGAGTATAGAAAGGCGTTTCATGTCCAAAAAGATCCAAAGGTGTAGAATGACTGAACCACACCGATCAAGAAAGCAAATTCATTTCGTCCTTGGTAGGGTCATTTGAGCTTCTGGGTTAGCTCAAATCGAATTGAAATGCATTTCATGCTAGACAACATTAAAAAGACTAGCATTAATCATATACCTCCACATACGTAGATCTCTATTCTCGTGCCCTTGGATTATCCAAATCAAGACTAGCATTAATCATGCAATCTTGTTGTTTTCAATACATAGACGACGAGAAAAGCAACTAAGTAGAACCAATAAAAACTTTTCTTGGATTTCGAGTTATCAAAACGATGAACTTGGTTCAATTCGATCAAGTTCGGTTCAAGAAAATTAAAGCACAAAGGAATGAGATCGTCGAATACCAAAGATTTCGAGAACCAATTAGCAGAGACCAATGACAATCCGTTGTCCGTTTGGACTTTGTAGATGAGAGAATAAGCTACTATGTCTCAAGACATTAGTTATGGAAGTGATGATATATTTTACCAAAATTTATGTTGCAAATTGAAACTCGAGATGCATTTTGAACAATCTAAATCAATGTAAAGGGCATCTTGGATTTTCTTTTTCCTTTTTTTCCTCCATATATCCTCAAGTGATGAAAAATCAACGCAAATTCACTCACTTCCAATGAACTTTGAGGAGGGAAATTATCACAAGAAGATCTTCGAGTAGAGCCTTTTAAAATGTATAAAGGCATACTTTGTATTTTTTTTTCCATGACATCTGAGGACCCTTTGTAGTATTGTAGCCATATTGTGTACTATGATAGTATAATCTATCATCACCTGAAACTTTGTATTTCACATACATTTGGCAAATACATATGGAATTGGGCTTTGGGCTAGAGCCTTGGATTGGTCTGAGTCGAATTCTAAATGAAATTAGGCTATTTGATGAGGTGGAGCTCTAGTGATAATTCATCATTTATCTGTATTAAAAGACGTATTTCTTAAACAAATATAATCTAATAAAAAAATTGGAATCAAACAAATTTTAAGCTGGCTGATCAACAGATAATGGTCATATATAACAAATGGCAATGGCAATATATTGTGATAAGTAGCGGGCTGTCTTTATGAATGACAATAGTCGTCATGTGTTTTATTCAATCCCAGATCATCTGAAGAGGATGGACTTTAAGGGGCTGTTTGGTAACCATCCAAACAGTACCCAATTCTGATTTTTTGTTCTCGGGAGTAGTTTTGGAATAGAATCGCGTTTGATAAAAATTTTGTTCCAGGAACAAATTTCTATTTTTATTCCCGGAAGTAGATTTGGAACAGAATCAAGAATAAAAAAATAAAAAATAAAAAGTTGATTGTTGTTTTGAGAACAAATCTAAGAATCAAAACCAACTCTTTTTCTTCACTTTTCTGTTCTTCTTCTTCTTCTTCTTCTTTTTCTTCATTGATCGCCATCTTGCAGTTGCTGTCCGTCGCCATCCGCCATCGTCCGCCAACATCCGCTATCGCCACCGCTGGTTGCCGACAACCGGTTCGACAAGCTCATCGAAGGCTCGCCAAGCCGGGCGAGATCCAACAAGGCTCGGCCTCGCCGGGCTAGGCAAGCCTCACAATCGGCGAGGGTAAGCCTCACCGGTGGCCAAGCGAGCCTTGCCCGGCCCGGCGATGCTCGACGGAGCCACCGGCGAGGCTCGGAGGGGTTGGGCGAGGCCAAGCCTCGGCAAGGGTGGGCAAGCCTCGCCTAGTTGCCGTCAAGGCTAGGCCGACGACGAACGGCCTCACGAGTGTCGATGACACTCCGGTGAGATTGCTAGCCCTCGTCGGCTAGTCGCCGGTCCGGCGACCAGCCACAAGAAGAAGAAAAGAATATGAGAAAAATGAAAAATATATATATATTTAAAAATTAAAAAAAAATTGACTTGGGACATAATCAATGAGCATGTTACCAAACGCAATTTTATTCCGGAATAAAAATTTTAAATAGTTACCAAACGGCTTAAAATGCTTAGAAATTGTTTTTAGGAACAGAATAAAAAAGAATCATTTCCGATCAAAATCTATTCCCAGGAATAGAATCGTTATCAAACGCGCCCTAAGTGAAGATTTTATCGGGAAATCACTCCTCGAGGGTTGACAACTTTTGAAACATTTTGCTCAAGCGGTACAAATTAACATGACACCATTGAGCATAAATCTTCGCTCTTTAATATGAGGTGAAGCGCGGCGCGTATCTATTAGTTAACCAATTCTGTCGTTATCAAATCCTTTAAAAGAAGGATCCTTGTTAGGTCCACCAACAGCATAAAAATACATGAGAAGAACAACTGTCGTTTTCAGTTAACTGTATAATCGAATTGTTCCACATATCATCTATCCAATGGTAAGTACGCGAATTACATCTTATACCAATGGTGGATCTAATAGAATTCCTCCAAAGAAGGCGTAATCAACACCCTCCCAATAAAAATGCTTTTTTATGAGCAGAGATAATTTTCTGTAATTAAAATCTAATAGTCAAACAAAAAGAAATTAGAACTATCACATGCTAGGAGGAATTCGTGGCCGGGACATTCTAATCCGAGTTCGACGATCCAGTTTGATTTGACCTTCAACTTCCGAGCAGAGATCTTTACAACTGTATGATTTTGGCGCCTGTTTATTCAACTTATATTTCCGTCGGCCCTTTGGACAGGTGTCCAATTTATTCGCATTAAGCTGAAAAAAAAAACATGCTTACTCGAATTAATTAGCAATATGAAAAGAGTTAATGCACGACCATAAACTCGACGGCAAAGTCGAACGTTCAAAGTCCATAAATTGAAGTGGATGTTGCCCGAAAAACATTGTCATTTCTCATTTGTCAATCTCTCTTATCAATCATGTTTATGTCGATCAACACTTTGAATTTGCTCTATGCTCTCTCCACTTTGTTAATGTCAGTCACCCCAATTTCCGCAGGTAAATCACAGCTGAAATATGTGATCTCATTCATAGCCTAATGTTAGAATATTGTAATTTTGTTGCATGCATGGATGTGCAGTGTTCATCAGCATCAATTGCGGAGCAACAGGCACATTGACAGAGAATTCAATCCAATGGGAAGGCAACGATGCCTACATCAAGACAGGAAAGCCTCAAAAAGCCTATTTGCCGCCATCCGAGGTCCTAGGAACGTTACGCGCGTTCCCCACCGGGAAGAAGAATTGCTACACCATCGACGTTGGCAGTGGCAGCAAAATCCTCGTCCGCGCGAGCTTTTACTATGGAGATTATGATGCCATCAGCTTGCCTTCGACCTTTTGCTTGATGGGAACCATTGGGCGACCGTCGATACATCGACTACCGAGGCAGTACTCAACGGCCTGTCTTACGAGGCTATTTACACGGTAAAATCAAACGAGACAAGCGTATGCATCGCGAATACACTGCCAAATCAATTGCCCTTAATAAACTCCACCGAGATAAGGAGCTTGCTAAGTTCCATGTACAGCCGCGTCAACTTGGATCGAGCTCTGCTGTTGGCTACACGAGGCGCTGCTACGGCAAATGATACTCCTATCAGGTGATGGGTTCACCAGTTTTCCATAAATTCTCCAATAATTTACTCGAGATTTCTTTCAGACTTTTCTATGGACTGTACATTATCATCGACAGATCATCGACAGTTCAATTTGCTTGTGCAGTCTATGTTCTTTTCATGGTTGTAAGCATTATTCGATTTGTCTAATTCTAGTGAAGTCCGGACAAAATTTATGAAAAACTCTCAGAAAGTGCTGATTAATGCGCTTCAAACGCTCCTGTTTGATTCAAGTATCCAGACGATGTTTATGATCGCGTATGGGACCCTGCACTCGGATCCCTATCATTTCATTTTGGATTAATACTATCCAAATGATGCTGATTCAGTTGCTGTCTAAGTCGAGGACAATCCGCCAGAAGCGGTTTTTCAGAGTGCAGTGACGACGACATTGCCCACGGTGGTCCCCTTCAGGCATACATAATATTAGACTCCTCTAGCCTCGGCCTCACCGAGGCTCCAGTCTACTTGACCGCCAACTTCTACGAAGTAGCACGGCTCGGCTTGAATCAGACACGGTCCTTTCAGATGTATGTAAACAACAACCCAGTCTCGAATCCCATCGTCCCACCTTATGGAAGCGCAGCAGAATTCTATCTTGCTAACACAACGGCATCCTTGAACACCAACTTCACTCTCAAGCCAACTGCAGATTCCACGCTTTTCCCTCTGATCAACGCGCTTGAGATTTATACCATCAGCGATCCGCTTGCTGCTGGAACCAACACCAAAGACAGTACGGTAGCTTTCGAACCACTGATGAGTACAGATTTTCCTGCTTTGCTGTTACTTGTTACGCGACCTTCATCTCGAACGCTTGATTGAACCGAGACCGCGACACACAAACTAGCTCATACCCAAGACAATAATGGACTGATTTTATCTACTTGTGTAGTGGAGGGATTATCTACGCTACAAAGCAGATTCAGTGTACTGCAGCAGTGGACTGGGGACCCGTGTCTACCATCGGCATACGCCTGGGATTGGGTTAGTTGCAGCACCAACACCAGCCCTCGTGTAACAGCATTGTGAGTACAACAAGCCTTTGTGTTTCAAATTTTTGAGAATGATGACTTTGGTAATCTGAACAAAAACAGATGTACCAAAGTTGAGGAATCACTTATACACAGGTCTCTTGGTGGGTTTGGCCTCTCTGGTGCACTTACGGACTTCAGTGTCATGGATGCACTTCAGACAATGTAAGTTCACGACCCCATGATGTGGAAGTAACTAGTTTTGGGTGACCATTAAAAATGGAGGCTTCATTTTCTCGGTTTCAAAACTGCAGCAACGTGCATAACAACAGCTTGGACGGCCCTATTCCCGATTCTCTCGGCACATTACCCGATCTGCAACTTCTGGGAGTCGATCATGTCTCTACTGGAGCACCCCTTTTCTACTAAGCATTTGCATTATCCAAAGTGAATTTGTACCCTCTCCATTTCTTATTCCCTTGCAGGAACTTAGCAGACAACAGGTTCAGCAAAACTGTACCTTCTTCCATATCGAATAACAGCAAGTTGAAGCTAATGTAAGTAGCCCTTAAAGTGACGGATATATCACATGGCATCACATAGCCTTGCAGATCAATCTGAGTGGTCTTTTGTATTAAAAATTTTAGGATCACATGTTAAACGAGCTTGCTTTAGTGCGTGATACCACATCTAGTAATACAGTATACCTCATAATATATCCATCATCGGTCCTCTTCCTTGACTAACTTGAACTAATTTAATGGTACAGAGTAACTGGCAACTGCCTCAATGGCGTGGCATGCAAAGCCACAGCTCCCTCTTCATCAGTTGGCAACAGGATTCTGCTTGAATTGGCGATCATGGTCCAAGTTATTTTCTTTCTTTTCGCTAGACCTGGTGATGCTTAAATGGGATGTCCTATACATCGAGCTGGAAACAGTGAACCTCACCAAAGTTTTTCTTATTTATCAGATTCTGTAACTGAACGTTCTTCAAGCCACTATTGCTTCTTGTCGACGGTGGGCATATTTTTGCATCATTATCAGAACATGAACGTCTTCATTCTCAGAGTGCTTGTGTAAAAAGTTTGAACATCATAACAATGCAAAACACGGTTACCTTCCTTTAAGAAGATGACCGCAACACTACGATGCGTGGACAGTGATGAATTATATTATGTGTAATTGCTGGAATAATTAAACCCTGTCAACTGCGTTATTTGGATGATTACTTGTAAATCCTTTTGTGATAACCTGTCCGATAGGACTAAGCATCAGTACAAATCCATGCACTTTTCCTGAGATTCGACAAGTCTTGCAAACTTGTCATGTTATGATAACAAATTCAGTTCTCAACATTAGCACAAACAGAGACAATGTAAGAATTCTTCCGGACTAGTGCATTAATTCAGAACATGTTGCATGGTCTTCATCTTCTTGACAAAATTTTCCACCAACAACTTGCTCTTGCTTTCCTATTACTAGACATCTTAACCGGGTTTCGCCAATACTTTCAGGTCATGTTTTCCACCAACAACATTAGCACAAACAGAGGAAACTCTTTCAGGTCAAGCATTTGATCAGTTGTTACAAACTCAGAAGACCATGTACTGTGAATGTGATCGCAGAGGTCCTGTGCAACCATTAAGGTCATCCGAAAGGGGAAGTTCTTGCATGAACCCTACACAATCACGTGGTGTTAGATCATGCAAAACCCATGTGCAGCCATCATTGTCAGCTGCTTTTATCTTGCCCGACCTGATCCAAACTGGAGTATAGATAAGTATTTCATGTCCAAAAAGATCCAAGGATTAGGTTAAGGTGGATCAACCCCAAGAAGGAAAGAATGCGAAACGCCATAGCTCAAATCGAACCAACAGCGTATTTTATACCGCCGAACTCTATTCTCATGCCTCTGGATATCCTAAACAAGACTAGCATTAATCATGTGATCTTGTTGTTTTCAATACATAGACCACAAGAGAAGCAACTAAGTGGAACCAATTAAACCTTTTTTTTTTATCCGAGTTAGAGTTACGGTTCGAGTCGGTCCAATTCAACTTAAGAAAATTAAAACACAAAAGGATGTTGGAGTCTTGGGCTTAGAAGTTAGAAACCAATTGAAGGCCCAATGGGCCAAACAGCTCTCTCGCCTTAATCACACAAGTTAAAAAAGGTAATGATGACAAGAAAAATGCGTCTCGGGGCATCCGAGCGGGTCCCACCACACACGATCCAATATCGGCAGGCAAAAACACATGCTGCAGAAAAAGGCATCGAGCGGTGGGGTGTCCCCCACGACCGTCCAAAGCCGGGCCCCACGACCACCAACACATGACTTGATTCTCAAAACAACTAAGGAGGCAGAAGAACATGAGCACGAACGTGGGGGTGCGCGCGGAGTCGTCGCAGTTGGGTCAATATCGTGTTTGGATCTTTGCCTCTTTCTGCCGACTCCCCAAGTGCAATTTCCACAAGCACTTGCTCCCAATTCGTTTTCAAGCAGCGTGTAAAAAGCTTGCCAGTTGCTAATTGCCGCCCCGTTAGGATGATTAAAGTGTTGGAAACGCGCAAAAAAAGTCCAATACCTTCAATTCAAGATCATCAAGAGCAAGCTCAAATTTAAATTCGTTAATATATCCAATCGAATCAGTTTTCACTTAAAAGATTAAGCAATGAATCATAAGCTAATTAGAATTATGTTAACTATTCAACACTACATCAATTTTCTTATGTGAAATTTATTTGATACAACTCACTTATAAGTACACCATGACATGATGGGCAAACTACATTATTTTGTTTGAGAGGACACTACTTAGATACAAGTCAAATTTGACAACTTGTGGTTGCGTTTTGATAAACCCGCTCCATATCTTTCGTAATCAAAGAACCTCATTTGTCGGTGTTGAGTGAAAAACGAGCAGAACCATATCTTACCCAAAACGTAGGGCAGGCGTCCAATTCAAAAGGCCGGCGTGCGAGGCGCGGTGCCATCTTAGAAACGCGTGTTGTCACAGGTCTCTCCAACGTCTGGATGGGTTCATTCAAGACTATGGATGCTTGACGACTAAGGGGACGTACCGAATATATTCTTGGTTTTCGTTTCTTTGTCATTGTCAATGTGACAAAAAGACTTGATGTTTATACGGCTAAATTGTCATCTATGAAAAGAGGCTTGAGCATCAAAAGCGCCACAAAGCACCAGAAACCATCTTATGAGTTGTTACATCAGATTCTAAAATCAACAATAATTAATAGTCATGGCCATTAAGCAACCCTTGTGTTCTAAAAGTTTGTGCGGAATCAAAATCTTTCATGTCCTAGAAGAATTTGGTCTTTCCCGAAAAAAAGGTTAATACACGCAAAAAAATATATATATATTAACGATAGAGTATATTGAACTTCAAAAAATTCCAATTTGAAAGCAATGTTTGCCATCAAAGGAGGCTTGGGGAAGATGTTTACTTCAATGGGTCGATGTCAGCTAAAAATTATAGCGACCACATGTTGGAGTAATTATCTTGGTGTAGTCAATTTTGAGCATTTATGTATTACCCTCCATATGCAAACTCCTTGTGATTGGGATGGCCGATGATGGCACTCCTTGATTCCAAAGGGAACAGCCACAAAAATAAAAACTAAATATTTGTTGAATTGATACCTAGTCTAATGTCTTGTCATGTAATAGTTCTCCACAGTAATAATATTTCAGATTTTTATTAAACCGGCGATTAATATAAAAAAAGTACACATTTACCGCGTACTTGGTTTTATTTTAGGAAAGAATCCGATTCTTCTTTTGTATGGAGGCATTCAATCGGTATCTTAATATTGTCAAATCTAGAAAAAGAAAGAAAAAACGAGTCATACAAAAAGTATTTCTGCTTTATATGAAAAATAAAAAGAAAATCATAGATCTAATTTCCAAAAGGAAAAAAAAAAAAAAATGGAACCCCGTGACCCGTGGAAACCAATTTCAGACAAGGATGAATTAAAATATTTGTTCTTTCTTTGGGGGCCCAAAAGGACAAGATTATTAAATATATACATACATAGATACTTGCCACGTTATTGTCTTTTTCCTACAGATTTCTTTTGTTTGTTTCTATAGACAAAACTCTCACGCCTGCGACACGAAGATAGTGGGAGAGTCGTTAGGTGGGACCCGCGCGAATGGCCCGCCAAAATCTAAAGATCGGATCCGCGCAAACGAATCGCCATCCGACGGTCGAGAGGGAAGGAGCTCCTCGTTCGTACGCACCAATCCAACGACAACTTCCCAAATTCCAAAGTAGGACCCCCTCCTGCATTGCGTGCAATCGGACTATGCTTAAAAATCCAAACTAGGATCCCCTTTCTGGCCCCCAAAAAAGAAAAGTTGGACCACTTTTTTTATTAATTCTCCTTTAAAAAAAAATCACTTTTTCAATAACCCATTTCATGTGCGTTGAATAACACTCGATTTATAAAAAAAGTGGCACGTTACCTCCAAAATATAATTTTCACTCTTATCAAATTCCCCTAATGCCGGGTGACCCAAACCCCTTTTGCTCCTCTTGCAGGTTTGGTGACGACAAGATATCAATACAACAAATCATCTATCGACTTTATCAAAATTTAGGCATATGTTTGATATAAACACGGTTTTTATTATAGTTGTTTTGTGCTACAATTGTATTGTGAAACTTTTTCACTTGTTAGGCAGTTCCTAGCTCATTATAGTTTGTGAGTCGCCAACGGAATCTGAATCCGGAATCTGAATCAAGTGATCTCAAGCCTTCGAGTTGGAAATCAACCCTTGATACCCTAGCCAATCAAACCAACCTGCGAGCTTGATGATCTGATGTTTTTATCGATGTCTAAATCGATGAAACTAATAATTGACCATCAACGCACCTTGCGATTAATCCAGACGGATTTTGAATTTAGAAATCCGAATTGATAACCTAACCTATGAAATTGGCTATAGTGCCAGGAATTATGAGCCCTAGACCGGCATAAATGGCATGAAACAAAGATACTTTTTAAGTTCCGTCTGGGATGAGTCTAGGCAGAAGGGACAAAGATACACCGAATTTATCAAGAGTCGCTGTTTTCCCCACTTTTATCAAAGAGGGGAAACATCGGCAAGACAACGGTGTCTCCACGACATTGCATGTAATTAGTCTAATCACAGACGACCCATCACATGCACGGTGCGCCCCCTAGTTTGAGATTAACGTGATGATTCGTGATAGGGTCGGCTCTGGTGGCTGCAGTGAGCCATGGTCCCACTTCGTAAAAACTAATCCAATGATGCGACATGAACAGGTAGATAGCAAGAGAGAAGTGTTAAAAGCACTTACATAACGAACCACTAATTATCTAATAATTTAAACTTTCCAAATAATCAATAGTAATAATCTCACAAAGTTTGTATCAGAGTCAAACCATGCCTTCGTTTACTAATCTCAGTTTTTAAAAGATTGGCGATGATCCCACAAAATTTCATAAAAGATCGTTATAGAAATTGAGTTTAACAAGGGATTAATGAAGAAAATCAATTTATGTGGGATTACTTATTATGAGAGAGGGGTTAGTGGAGAAATTGAGTTTAAAAAGGGATTAGCGAAGAAAACTGATTTACATGGAATTACCCTCATTGACATTTGTGTTGCTTAGTGACCAAATTCATGAAAGGGCATTGATTATGTCACAAGCATATAACAAATTTAACAATATTTCTATGATAAATTTATCTTAAATTAATTTTTTAACTATACACCTATAACAAATTTGGGATTTTTCGTAATATTAACCCTATGAATTTTCAAGTGGACTTGCCACATCAATATAACATGTTGCCATATGTCATCCACATCAGCAAATTTAATAGAAGTCATAGAGGGCAAATTTATTATAAGTGTACGAATTTGGAGGTTTTTATGGTTAAAAAATTAGTTTTTGGTTAATTTATCACATATGTACTAATTTGAGATTTTATGGTAAACAAATTAGTTTAGAATAGATTCGTTACGAGTGTACCAATTTAGAATTTTTTGTGGTTAAAAAATTAATTAAAGTGTATTTGTCATATATGTACCACTTTAGAGTTTTTCAGGGTGTTTATAATTTTTCGTTTAACAATGGCTATTTAGTCTCTTTTTCAATGTGAATAAATAAGTAAATGGATGCGGCTATTGATGCAAGTATAGGTTCCATGGGGACTTGACTAAATTAATTCGAGTCATATAATATTGTTAGTGATATTTAGAATATTTCTTATATCTTTCATGATCATGCTTATATCTTGAGATTCTACATATCCTCAATTGTGCATATCTTGATTGACCATACCTGATTCATGATCACCTTAGATAGTCATCTAATAGAGTATATGAATAGACTCATGTACTCTTCATTAGCTTCATCTAATATACTTAAATTCCTAAATATTCAATTCCCACATTTCTTTATCTCAACGACCAAATTGGATATCGGCCAATTGTAAATGGACTATATTTAACATTTCCCCAACTTTAAAAAAAAAAAAGGAAAAAAAGGGCACCGAATGTATGTAGATTTTGAGTCAACTCCGTTTGTCTCACCAGCGTAAACAAGGACGGCACGGGATCTACCCATGGCCATAAAGAAAAGACTAAAAGATTGCTAAAATCTCCAATTTATACACACTAATAAAGGTATCCTATGTCCATGTCACCGGAGCTAGCAGAAGAAAGAAGGCTTCATTTATTCCTTGAAAAATGAATAATTTAAAAAAATAATTTCTTAAAAATAATTATTTATATTACTTAAAATAATTAATCGATGAAAAATATCTTCACTATCGGCATAATTTATATTTAAATATATTCGTAAATGATGAGAATATTTTCTTATTCATTCATATTATCAAAGATAAGAGGGATTATTTTAGAAAAATGTTTTTAATTTATTCATTATTTCACCTAACGGACGTACCCTTTTTTTTTTGTGTTTTTCTATGCCCCACCCCTTTCCCTAAAAGAAGGGCCGAGCACGTGCGGGCGCGGGGATCGTGGGGACGTGCAGCGGATCGAGCCATGTAAAAGAACCATCAACCATGTGCGGGTTCATCGAGAGAGAACGTGCCCTTCTTTTCTAACATCTCTCCCATTAAAAAAATCAGGTGTTGTCTTCTCTGCACCGTCAAACTCCAAATGACTCTTGTTGGCAACCACCCTTTCCTTCCGCTAGAAGTCGTATAATTTCCTCGTACGTATCCACGTCAGATCAGTGACCCCGAAAACGCAATAAAATACTTGTAATTCGAGATCATGTTAACGAGAATCGTTCGTGGAATTATTAAGCATACTTACATAGGAATCGATTTTGTTTTTTTTGAGGTGTTGATCGAATAAGTCGTAAAACCAATCATGACAATCAATTTGTAACAGTCGTGCGAATCAGATTCATATTGCGTGACATTTTGAATATGGATTGGTTGAGCTTAAAAGTCTCTTCCTTCTTTTTGCCATAAATCCAAAATCTTTTTTGTGGTTGAGCTTGAGAATTTGCTTATTGAAATCGAATGGCTCAATATGGATGCAAGACAAATTTGGATCTGATCGGATTCGGTTGGTACAGGGGATCGAGTGGTAATTAACATCTTTTACTCGAATAGTTTTATAGTGGGCTTGGTTCCTTCAACAATTTCAATTGTGTGAGCTCTTTCGCTTTAGCAAAAGAAGATGTGCCCCTTCACAACTCTCTTAATTAATTACAAATTACTATATTTAATTTTCTTTCTATATATTTATTGGTTTCTTATGAATTCTGAAAAGTGTCATCATTGACTTCAGTCCTTCTAATTAAATTAAAAATACAAAAACAGCACTTGATTGTCTCGCATAACACGACGACAAGTGGAGGCAGAAACAAACATGTGTTCTTCGCACGAAATTCTTGAATAGAAGTTAGTTTGATATAAAAATTTTCCTTATGGACCGTAGCTTAATTATATGAAATATAAAAAAGGGCATAGACATTAGGGTACAAATTATTCCTTATTGTATGCTAAAAGATGAAATAGAGGACACTCGATGAGCTAGACAGAGCTGAGAATAACAAGGACATAAACTTTGTGTTTATCAATTGGAAATTTGGTGGAAACCAATAGAAAAGAGAGAGAGAGAGAGAGAGAGAAGGAAAATATTCAAGAAATCCTGTCTTTATTCGCGCACCTCGAGGATGATACTGTGCTGATGCCCTTTCGCGCCATCGTGTTGCATGCAAAGTGCCTTTTCCTGTGCACGAGTCGATGGCATATGCTTTTTCAAAGCACCATATGAAATGATGGTGTCTTTGACCAAAAATGGTCTATGACTATGAGTATCGTCGAATACAAAAGGTTTTGCATTTCCCCAGGAAATCCACTTATCGGGAACCGACCCTATGATCCCGACTCCAATCTTTTTGCAAATCAAGAATCGAACCGGTTGATTTCGAAACTGCCGATTCTTGAATCGACCGGTTTCAGTCCGTTTCCAAGACCATTACATATTCTTTGGTAAAAAAACCAAATCTTATAATTAAATATGCAAGCTGCAACATTCCATTACAAAGATACTTATTGGTGAAGTTGTTATGTTGCGGTTTCTTCACGTTGATGGCCATGCTTTTAAAATATTTAAAAACAAATTTCTATCTAATGGAGATTTGAAAATCAATTCAACTTAGGAATCGGATTGGTTGAACCGGTTTCTAATTAGAACTAGGGGTTCCGGTCTTACAATCGAGAATCAAATCAGTACTAGCCAATTTTAATTCATAGAATTGAGAATCAAATCAATTCTCCCTAAAATTGGCCTTGAACTAGTTGGTTTGGTTAAATTTCCAAATCGAATGAGACCTGTTGCTCACCCTTGAATTGAGTGTTCCTTCCTTCATCTTTTTAATTTTTTGCCACGCATACATGATAACTTGCAATCTTCTAAGTGTGATTTAAAGTGTAATTGATTTCAACAAGTCATTCTTCCGAAATGGAGACGTTAGTCGTCGTTGGTTTCTTGCCAAGATGAATTTCACTTCACTAAGAAACAGAAAACTCTAAATAAAAAAGGTATTAAAAAAAAATGGAAATCTGGTCAACGTGCAGGGGACAAAACTGAGCACAATGAGGAAACAAAACTGCGGGTCGTTTTTGTTTTCTTCTTTCCTCTTGGTTTTAACTTTGTATAATGCTTTTCTAATTGCCAGGTTTTGGACAATATTCACACTACAAAACGTTAAGCACAAATGCGGAAGAATTTAATTCTGAACTCCAAAATCTCGAAAACTTGGGATAGAATAGCTTTTGTCTTCCCGTCTTTTGGTTCGATTGACATACGACAAATCCAGATAAAATAGATTTTATCATCTCCCATGTGTTGAAATGATGCAAAATCTGGATATGTGAGGATGTTGTTTAGATATAATCTTGATGTAAAGAAATACCCCACCTAGAAGAAGGGTATAATTAGGATATTGCACAACCAAGATCAATGCTGCCTTGCCACCCCATCACTGCCTCCAATGACAGCATCACCGGGTACCGCATGAGAGACACCACCGCGAAGGCCGGTTTATGCTAAAAGATGAAATAGAGGACACTCGATGAGCTGGACAGAGCTGAGAATAACAAGGATATAAACTTTGTGTTTGTCAATTGGAAAATCGGTAGAAACCAAAAAAAAAAAAAAAACAAAAAACAAAAAACAAAAAAAAAACAAAAACAAAAAAACAAAAACAAAAAAACAAAAGAAGGAAAATATTCAAGAAATACTGTCGCTATCGGCGCATCTCGAGGGTATGCCCAGCCGTGCCATCGTGTTGCATGCAAGTGCATTTTCCTGTGCATGAGTCGTTGCCATATGCTTTTTCAAAGCACTATATGAAATGATGGAGTCTTTGACCAAAAATTGTCTTTGAATATCGTCGAACACAAAAGGTTTTGCATTTCCCCAGAAATAGTCGAGGGGGAATCCGCCTACCGGGAGCCGTGATCCCGACTCCATTCTTTTTGCAAATTAAGAATCGAACCGGTTGGTTTCGGAACTGCTGGTTATTGAATCGACCGGTTTCGGTCCATTTCCAAAGCCATTACATATTCTTTGGTAACAAAACCAAATCTTATAATTAAATATGCAAGCTGCAACATTTCATTACAAAAATACTCATTGGTAATATTGTTATGTTTGTGGTTTCTTCATGTTGAAGACCATGTTTTTAATTCTTAATGAATATTAAAAAAAAAAAAAGTCTTTCTAATGGAGGTTTCAAAATCGGTGCAACTTAGGAATCGAATTGGTTGAACCGGTTTCAAATTAGAACCGGAGATTTTAATCTTGCAATCAAGAACTGAATTAGTACTAGCCAATTTAAATCCATAGAATTGAGAACCCAATTGATTCTCCCTAGAACTAGCCTTGGACTAGTCTGTTTGGTTAAATTTCCAAATCGGATTAGACCTGTTGCTAACCCTTGAATTGAGCGTTCCTTTGTTGTCTTAATTTTTTGCCACGCGTATGTGATGACTTGCAATCTTGTAAGTGTGATTTAAAGTGAAATTGATTTCGACAAGTCATTCTTCCGAAATGGACACGTTTATAGTCGTCGTTGATTTCTTCCAAGGATTAATTTCACAACACTAAGAAACAGAAAACTTCAAAGAAAAAATGCATTCAAAAATGGAAATCTTGTCAACGTGCAGGGGACGAAGCTGAGAACAATGAGGAAACAAAACTGCAGGTCGTTTTTGTTTTCTTCTTTCCTCGTGGTTTTAATTTTGTATTTCTATTAGCCAGGTTTTGGACAACATTCACACTACAAAACGTTAAGCACAAATGCGGAAGATCTTAATTCTGAACTCCGAAATCTTGAAAACTCGGGATAAAATAGCTTTTGTCTTCCCATCAATTTGGTTCGATTGACATACGATAACTCTAGATAGAATAGATTTTATCTTCTCTCGAGAGGATGCCAAACCTGGACATGTGAGGATATTGTTTAGATGCAATCTTGATGACAAATAAATAAATAAATTACCCCACCTAAAAAAAGGGTATGGTTAGGATATTGCACAACCAAGACCGATGCTGCCTCACCGCCCCGTCACTGCCTCCAATAGCATCACTGGATGCCGCACGAGAAACACCACCATGAAGGCCGGTCGTCGCCCACTTCCACCCTCAGCTACTATCGCGACCTTTGCATTCCATCACCAATTGCCACCGACGAGTCAACTCTTTGATTTCCACTTGAAAGGTTGGGGTCATCGTCGAGCCTGAGCTCGCTGGCACAATGGAGACCTGGATCTCAAATTTGAGGTTGACCAAGCCATGGATCCAAGATCTAGGGCTTCGATTGAGCGCCACCGAGCCCGAGACACCGTGCTCACACTCCGTCTCGGCTCGGGCTCGTGTGCTACTGTGTCTCCTTTCCCTTAGCGACAGTGTTGCCGCCCCGCCTGTAATACTAGTTGCCGATGCCATGGTTTGTTGGAGGTTGTCGATGCCACAGTTCGTTGCCTATCGACACCATGGTCCAACAGATAATATCTATTGATATTCTATAGCATTTTCGGACATCTACCAAGTAATATATAACATATAATAAATTCCTTCTTACTTTTATTTAATCCAATCCAATCTTATCTAAGAAAAAAGTCAAGACGATCAAATACAATCTCCTCCGTTGATATGTGCATTTACATACTAAACTAGCTGATCATTTTACACACACAACTCCATTATGACAGAAGAGTTCAATAGTACCCATGGCATTACTAGTTGTTTATTGCTGGGGAGCATGAGCATCTCTATCAATGTGATGACAAGATGAATCTCGTACAAATATTTCTTGGCGTGATCATGTGGAACCCGATAGATCTAACCTAATTATAGTGCTAATCTATCTCGATTAACATGATCCTGACGACCCGTGAGAGGCAATAATGTTCATAATCTATTGCACCACTCAATATCTGGCTAGAAAGGGGCCCACGTCAGCAAGCATGCAAGACGCCCGTACACGCACATGCACACGTGTGTGGTCATGGCAACTTGGGCAACTCGTGAGGTGAGAGGAGAAACCGCCCAAATTTTTGACAACTTCCCCCGTCGCAATCAAGGCATCATGTGTATAAGTTTTCAAATTTTCGAAAGGAGAAAGGAAAGAACTACCAGCATATAAATACATTATTAGTTCTTCCCCTTTCCGCAGGCCAAATTCCCACGCCTCTTGCCATCTTAAAAGTCAATAAGTACTTCTTTCGCCAGTCCCCGCCCGGTAGAGACCAGCGAGTGGCTGGCTCGCCAAAGCGTAGAGATGATTTCATATGTGATGGTCGAATTTTCTAAAAAGAATTCTCAACTCTAGGTTTAGGATTATTTCTATCTCAAGTCTTTTTCGCCAATCCCCATCCGGTAGACACCAACAAAGGGGCCGGCTCGACAAGGCATGGAGATGACTTCGTATGTGACGGCTGAATTCCCTAGGAAAGAGCTCTCAACTTGAGGTTCAGTATTAATTCAATCTCTAGGTGTTTTTTTTTTTGTAACTGAGGATCCGCCGGGCCCGCCAGGGCTTATGCTAGACAGCCCACTTTCTAGGTGTTTTTTTGTTTACAAAAAAAAAACTATAATTTCGAGTCTAGACAAATCTATCTCGAACTTTTTTTTGTCTAAAAAGAACAACTTAATTTAGTCCTAAATCTACCACGAACTTTTAACTCTAGTCTCAAATTTGTTCATTTTGTCCAAAAATCACTATTAGTCATTCCTAATTTTCTTATGAAAAAATGATTTCACTCTAGAGATAATTTTCCACTTCACCTTGTTGATATGGATTTGTTGTTGATGTGAAAATATCACATCTAAGTAGTTAATGTCGATTTTTGAACGAAAGGTTAACAGAGGTAGATTCAAAACTAGGTTCAAAGTAAGTGATTTTTTCTAAGACAAACAAAAAGTTAAAAGCATGTGTGGGACTCGCATTAAAGTTGGTAATATTTTTAGACAAAAAATAGTCTTGGGCAAATTTGGAACTAGACCTATAGTTTGAGTTTTTTTTTATACCAAAAACAACTAGGCACAAAATTGGGATTGAATTGAAAGTTTAATTTTTTTAAAGACAAAAAAGTTCGGGACAAAATTAGGATTGGACCTAAAGTTTGGGGTTTAGTAGGGAATTAGGTCTATATTTGACCTGTAAATCGCCTTATCGCAACATGAATAGCCTAAATTTGATGGGATCAACAGGTAATTTTAGTCCGGTGAAGCTTGTTGAGGACATATGCTTCATAATTCCCAATTAAAAATAACGTTAATGAAGAGTTGATTTCTCTAAGCCTCTATGCTTTGTTGACTTTTGGATAATCCTTGGCTTACCTCATGCCCTCGTTACCCTTTTATTTTTCTAAATTATATTGGTTGTTATGACCTTTTATTTTTCTTTATTAGGGAGACAATGAGGAAATCGGTTGTTTTGACTTGATTTGGATAGTCAACGACACGAAATAAAAGGATCGAGCAAAAAAATTTATAACTGGGTTGTTGTAGGAGGATTGAGGTGGGTTGGAACATTTTCCATGACCTATTGTGTGTTATAGGCTATGCCAATACTGTGCTATTCTATATTAATAAATAATGCTCAGAAAAAAAATTCTTGTAAAAAAGAAATCTTTAGTTTGGTGGGAAATGCAACCTGCTTTTTTGGACATTTTTGTCATGATCAGCTTACACGGTATGGCTATAAATTGACTATAGAAGCATTTATAGTTAATGAGTAACTTTGAGATCTTTTCTTTTCAAACATTTGACTCAACTTACCATCCTAAAGTGAAGACATTAAGGTTTATTGATCAAACCTTCAATGAAAAGGAAATCTCGATGTGCTTGTTTGCACGATAAGTAGGAAGGTGCATGTGGGCAAGAGGAGAAATTGAGATACAAAAAGTAGAAAAAGTGAATTTAAAGAAAAAAAAACCCATCTATACATAATTGTTTATGTTTGATTTCTATGATGTCCATCGGGCCCGAATGGAAAGACAAATTGATAGAAAATTTCGGGACAAAGAGTGATTAATGGTGAACTTAAATGCATAACTTGTCGATCGAAAATCACGGTAATCGATTAAGGTGAGTTCATCATCATGATTCACTAATGTTGCGAACTAGCAATTGTTAATTTAAAATGGATAGCTTTACAAAGCAAAGAGAATAACTAGGCAAAGAGAATAAGGAGGAAGCTTTACACGAAAGCCACACCTTGTCATGATTATGTCCAAAGTGCAATATCATGCCCAAGCATCTTTGTCCTTTGCCTTTGCAAAGAGGGGGGGATTAGGTAACTTGAAAAGCGCTTTAAGAACATATACAAAAGGGAGAATATTGGTGTAGCCTAGGCAAGGAATCAAAGGGAGCAAAGAAAATGGGTTTGGGTCTAGAGAAATCACTTTGACCATGTGAGCCTCCAAATGCTGGCCATTGATTCACAACATTATCTCAATTGGACCACTTTTTGCTATAGGATTACTTTTGGGTCAATTTCTGCCTTTTGTTTTTAGGTAGACAATCAGATCTCAGTGATTTTTAAGAATAAAGACCACCCAAGGGGTAATTAATAAAATAAATTACTTTAATTAATTGGTCCTTTATTTATTTATTTTTCTAAAAAAATCTTGGTAGGTGAATTGGCCGAGGCTTTGTTGGGAAAGCAAAGGGAGCACAAAGCTGTCAAAGATCCCTCCTTTGTTAATCATTAAACTTTTGGCTAATAATCATGGGTTTATACATTAATTAAATCGATGAAAGCTGTCATTTTTCTTTTTCACTAGTTGTCGAAAAAAGAGCCCTCACATTAATTACAACATTAATTTACAATTAGTCAATTAATCACAACTATGGTTCGCAAGGAGGGAAATCTAAGTATGATATCATTCTCTTGATCTCACGTTGGTTTACTGCAATTTTAGTCTTAGATCCCATAAATTAATTTCTATTCCTATGTCATGTAGCAAATAAAATCTGAGT
The DNA here is from genome assembly GCF_016545825.1 of Eucalyptus grandis. Lineage (NCBI taxonomy): Eukaryota > Viridiplantae > Streptophyta > Magnoliopsida > Myrtales > Myrtaceae > Eucalyptus > Eucalyptus grandis. The sequence continues at coordinate 2,896,200 of NC_052620.1, forward strand.
AATTTTCACATCATAAATAAATGTCACAGACGCTAATAAGAATATATAATCTTATTAAAAAGTGAAACGAAATCAGAGCACTACAATCAATTCCCGAATTAAAATTCAAGCATGTAAACAAATTTACCGACAAATCCTAAGGGAGAAAAATCAGATTATGCACCCCGAAAATTCGATATGCAATAAATGACAACAACATTAAAAGTTCACGAAATTCCTAAATTTGATCTATGGCTCGCTTGCTCTTGCTGGTCCGGCTGGACCCCACACCTAAGCGCCTCCACAATCCAGCCGAGCGGTCGATGTCCCGACCGAACCCGACCGGACTTAACGGTCAAGATCAGCCCGGTTTGCCTTCGACGCCACACGGTCATCCGTACGGAAATCCTAACCGCGGGCGCACCGCGGGGATTCACACGCGCGAAGCACCGGATCGCCGCCCGGGGGAAGCAGTTAACAGTTCTCCTCTCCCCCGTCTTAAAAACGTGACGGAAGATTCGCCTTTCACTTTCCCCGAGGCGCAGAACCGGCGGACTGCAAGTGTCAGAGCCAGCGACATTAAGAGAGAGAAATAGAAAGAGAAAGAGAAAGAGAGAGAACACAGAGAGAGAGAGAGAGAGAGAGAGAGAGAGAGCGCGGCGGAGACGACGGCGGCCGTTGGTGGTGGTGGTGGCGCGAAGGGGAGATGCAGTTGACGGAGGAGGGCGGCCCCGCCGCCGCCGCTGGGGAGTCGCCGGAGGTGGTGGTCGTCGGAGTGAGGATGGACGCGGCGAGCCGGGAACTGCTGACCTGGGCTCTGGTCAAGGCGGCTCAGCCCGGCGATCGCGTCGTCGCTCTGCACGTCATCGAGGATACATCCTCCATTGGTACGGCTTCTCCCTCCGTCCTCTCTCTCTCTCTCTGTGAGTTTGAGTTTGCTTTGACTTCTTACGGCGGCGTGCGGTGTTTCGGAAGCAGGGACGGCGTCGTTTCTCTCTCTGGTGAAGGCGTTCGATTCCGTGCTGGCGGTGTATGAAGGTTTCTGCCACTTGAAGCAGGTACAGTTTCCATTTCCGTTCGAATTCGAGGAAAATCTTGCTCAATTTATCTGCTTGTTCTGCTTGGGGGCTCGGAAAGTGAGAGCTTGGGTTTGGGTCTCTCTGCTTTGCTTTGTGTAATGCTAAGATATGGCGGTCGCTTTGGACTGTGAGAGTGCTTTTTCACTGCTTCGGTTTACGTTGTCTTCCCCCTATTTTTGTAGGTGGATTTGAAGCTTAAGGTATGTAGAGGACCGTCGGTGAGGAAAGTTTTAGTACAGGAAGCGAAATCGTACCCTTCGGCTAAGGTGGTCGTCGGAACCTCCAAGAGTAATCATACTATCCGGTCACCGGCGTCGGTTGCTAAGTACTGCGCGAGGAATTTGCCCAAGAGTTTCTGGGTTTTCGCTGTGGACAATGGCAAATTCATATTCAAGAGAGATGCAGTAACAGATGCACAATGCAGACAAGGTGTGAATTTTCCTTCCCTTTCCCCTGTTATTTGTTCTTGATCAAAGTGGTTGATTGGGATGCTGATACGTTCGGTAACTTCCACGTGTCTTGAAACAGATAATAACCAGCGCAAGTGTTATGGTCCTGCGAGTCATTGGTCGCTGAGCAGGAAAATATCCGATAAAGACGATCAAGGAAGTCACTGTTGTTTGCAGGAGTGTAATTTTTGTTGTGAGAAGAAAGCCTCTGAACAAAACTCTGCAAATTCGGCTGTAGAAGCTATTGGAGATAGCGACACGGAAGTTGACAATTCGATGGCGCTGGTGCCGTTTCAACCAAATGAAGCAGTTTCAAGGTCTAATTCTTCACATGGCCTCAAAAGTGGATGGATGTTCGTTCGGCGCATACTCTTAGGAGGGCAGCGTATAGAGGAATCTGGTGGCAAAAAGATGCCTGTTCAACAGGTATTGAGACGATCAACCACACATTCTTCTGCTATAGTCCATCCAGATCAAAAGCAGAGCTGTTCTGCTCAAAATCATACTTGCAATTTGGATGGAGAGAATGGAGCAATTGTACCAGATGGGGAGGCAGCTGCCAGTCCTCCTTCCCCTTGCAGTAGCTCTAAAGAGTTTCCTGAAGAACTTGAGGGCCTTCATGAGAAATATTCGTCTACTTGTAGATTGTTTAACTATGAGGAGCTTCTGGTGGCAACCTCTAACTTCATTCCAGGTACTTCTTTCCCCAAATACTAAAATACTGTGCAAGATTTGATGTGTTCAAATTATGAGCCGTGGATTGACCTACTTTCTTGATTTCAGAGAATATGGTTGGCAAAGGCGGTTGTAGTAAAGTCTATAGAGGATGTCTTCCTGATGGCAAGGAGCTGGCAGTGAAAATGTTGAAGCCATCTGATGGTGTAGTGAAAGATTTTGTCTCAGAGATTGATATCATTACTGATTTGCATCACAACAACATAGTATCCTTATTTGGATTTTGCTTTGAGAGCAACAAATTTGTTCTGGTCTATGATTTTGTACACAGAGGAAGCTTAGAAGAGAACCTCCATGGTATCTATCTGATCCTTCCATCAGTTACAAAATTTCACCTTAGCAACTTTTCTTGACTGCTGGCTGTGTCTTGTTTTAAGGCAATAAGAAGGATCTGCATGCATTTGGTTGGCGAGAGAGGTACAAGGTGGCTGTTGGTGTGGCTGAGGCTCTGGACTATATGCATAATGGCTGTGGTCAACCAATAATCCACAAAGATGTGAAATCATCAAACATTCTTCTTTCTGATGATTTTGAGCCTCAGGTGGTGGATGCAGACTTCTTCATTCTGTCCTATTTTGTATTATTGTCCTCACTAATGTCTGCTTTGGCCTTTCAGTTGTCAGATTTTGGAATGGCCATTAGGGTTCAAGATCTTTCTACCCAAGTAATCAGCAACGATGTTGCAGGAACTTTTGGGTGTGTATTATGTCCTCTATCCAGCTTCAGCAGTTCCTTTGTCAGTTTTTGTTACCACAATACCTGCAACTTTAGTCATGCTTCCACATGTTGCTAACATATGCTTTTATGGCAGTTATTTGGCTCCAGAGTACTTCATGCACGGCAAAGTGAGTGACCTCATAGATGTTTATGCATTTGGTGTCGTAATCCTTGAGTTGATCTCTGGTAGAAGGCCAATTGATGGTGAATGTCCAAAAGGTCTGGAAAGCCTGGTTATGTGGGTAAGTTGTTATGGTCCAAATGTTGGGCAAGACACGTACATACACAAGCTGCTTTGCATTAAAATCCTTATGATTGTATATGGGAAAATATGTTTGAAGCCTTGAGTTATTACTATAAAGCATGAACGGATTGGAGCACTTTTATACTGACATTTATATAAGCAGGCCAGTACTCTGGTACTGGAAAAATTGAACTTCCACATCAGGCCCTTATTTGATGACATGTTGACATTTTGTGGAATGGCATTTTGTTAATATGAATATGTGCAACATATCCTTTGCTGAGTGCTTCAGTGGAAAGGATATATTATATTTGCGGTGCTTTTTATGAAAATGCCTGCCGGTAGCAATTATATGAGTGGAGGATTGTTTATGACATGCAGGCAAAGCCTATTTTGAAGGCTGGGAAGGTATCACAGTTGCTTGATCCAAGCTTGGACCGTGATTATGACCCTGAACAGATTGGCAGAATGGTTTTGGCGGCAACCCTTTGTATCAGACGTTCATCCAGATTTCGACCTCGAATAAGCCTTGTAAGCACGGTTATTGTTCTACTGTGACCCCTCCTTTTCTTCAATGTATTGATGACAATTTTCTAATTGGGGTTTAAATTAATTGCAGATCCTGAAGCTCCTACAAGGTGACGAGGAAGTACGTGAGTGGGCAAGGCAACAAATTAATTCCTCAGAAGAACTTGATGAAATGGAAGGGGAAGACTCTCCTGTTAGCATCCAATCACATTTGAATCTTGCATTTCAAGATTTGGAGGATGATTCTCTCTCTGTTAGCAGCACGGATCAAAGCATGTCATCGGAGGATTACTTGCAAAGCAGATGGAGTCGCTCATCTAGCTTTGACTGACCAGCGGTCGAAGGACATACTCCATTGAGCATGGTTTGGTTGCTGTGTGATTTGTCTTTGTAAATTGATTTGTGTAGTCCTGTTGTCTCAATTTTCCACTGTTAATTTCAGTTATTACTGGGTCTTGGAAGAGAGGATTTCGCAAGTTAGGCCCCCTCCTTGACACCAGTATCACTTTTTAGCTTCTAGTCCCTGTTTTGCCGGGCTGGTTTTGACCTGACCATTGGCCTTGGTTCGGTCCAGTTGCGTTGCTAAGATGTAGCATGAGTAAGGCATCATCTTTATTCTGGTCCTCCCCGTGGCTAAATGGCATATGCTGATCCTACAATGGATTATTTGGTCAGCTTTCTAAGTGTTTTTGTGCTAAGCTTCTAACGGCTAATGATGACACCCTGTTTCCTGTAATGTGGTCGGCTAACTAGAGTTGCTAAGGCCTTGTTTGTGGGCAATGGAATTTATTAACTCTCATCATATGCAAGACAGCGGGCCATATAATATGAGTTGCTTTGCTTCTTTGACAAGCATCATTCTTTACTTCCAAGCCTCTAGGATTCGTGTCCCGTTCCTTTTGAACGTCAAGCTAGGATTACCTCATTTTTTTAATTGTACCATTGGGGCCCGAGGGATAAGAGGTCATATGACAATACGTGAAGACAATCCTAGGTTCCACAGATTGTAAGCTTGACAATGGGAATCCTTGTTCGATGTTGAAATCTTAATCCTAGTCTTGTTTCGACTCTGAAATTCCGATGTAACTTGGCTTTGTACAGTAACTGAAAAGCTCCTGAAAGTGGGGTAGCTCAAATTTTGAACTTTTGGTGAGGGCATCATACTCTGTTTGATTTGCCAGCGGTAAAGGCCGATACAATTTGAGTGTAACGGTGGAGACCTTTCTCATTAATCTATCTCGCATCTAAGTTAACCACTTTATTTTGGACGAAACTCCTCGAGACTTTCATTATATTTTCTTCATTACAAAGTATTTGCTTATCCATGCCTTTTCTAGACCTAGACACTAGAAATCACCATTTTCACTTTCGTTATATTTTCTTTCTTTACCCGGTCTAATTCTAAATTTGAGAGTTTGAACTTTCTTAATCTAACTCTTGGACCTAGATGTTTCTCTCTCCCAATTTAGATTTGGGAGTTTAATAATGTTGATGGGAATTCGATACCTTGTGCCTATCCATGTACATGATCTACACCTTTAATTTCAATGAACAAAAAATTACTCTTCCAAAAGTTAGATCTATGTTTATTCAACCTATTTTAGTTATCTCCATATGGCGATGGTGTAGAGGAAGTTGAACTTAGACGCATAGCCCCGGCTAAAAATGCTATAGCTATTGGACAAGAATTTTCGGCGTATTTTCATCATTGACGATGATAAGAAATCTAGTTATTGGCTGCAAATTAATTTGCTTGATAGATCCATTCTTATGGAACAAGTATATATTTAATTCTCGGTACTCTGTTGATTTTCCTTGTTTTTAAAATTTTGTTTTGTTTTGTATTGCTTTGATTTGTTTTGCCATGAAAGCCTATATATTTCTCATGTATTATTTTAAGCAATGATTAAAATTTTCTTTCAAAAAAAAAAAAAAAAAAAAGGCTTCCGCCGGCCCATCCGGGGGCTGGAACTAGCTTTTTCTTTTTTATGCCCTGATATTTGGAAATCGTAGAAGAGAGTATTTCAAGTTACAGACTTTTATAGACACAAAGAAACTCATTTATTTCACGTATGGGCTTAGGAATGTTTCAGATATTTCATGCTAAAATGTCAATTTACGAGAACGCACGCTTGAAAGAAAGCCAAATTGGAGAGGTTGAGAAATAAATGCAATTCGACATTGTCGTTACGTTTGGACAGACATAAAATGCAAAAGCATACAAAACTGTCGGCCTATCATTAAGGTACAAATCAAAGATGGAACGAGTTCAGTTTTGGGCCGAACTTTGATCTTGTAAGGGCACGGATGACAAACTATCTAGCTAAAAATTAATTTTTGAAGAGAAATAGAAGAGAAATAGATTTTTTTATTTCCTGAACAAAAATTTGTATTTGATAACGATGCAAAATTTATATTATTGGAATATAATTTTGTTTGATAACAACACAAAATTTCTCCTTCTTAGGGCGATGGATGGCAGTGGACAGCGGAGGCGACAACCGACGGGCAATGATTGGTGGGTGGTAGGCGGATGGCCGATGAAAAGATTTTTTATTTCAAATTTTAGATTTCTATTCTAAACCTATTTCTGGAATAATAATAAAAATGAAATAGTTTTACTAAATGGATTTCTATTCGAGAAATAAATTTGAAGTAGAAAAATTATTTTTGAAACAGAAATTCTGATTTATCATGTATCCCTAAGTGTTCATTCGAAGAATCTGAGATTGCCGCCTAAAATGGGACAGCATCCACCACTGTTACGAAATAGGGCAGAGAGTGATGAAAAGCAGCAACGGCTCTAGTTGTCGCGCATAGACCACTTCTTCGAAAATTTAAACTAGAATTAAAACCTTCATTGGTTTGCTCAACCTCAAGTTCTAGGAAGTGTTTTGGTTCTCCAAACTCTTTCATCTGAAATCCTATAGAGAGATTTGCTCTGATTCGATATATCACGTATTCATTATCTTCAATAATGATTAGGTCATCATTATAGATTAGTATCATTGAAAGCCTTTTGCCTTCTTCCTTCACAAACTGGCTTACGTCTACTAGTGCTAGTAAGTGGTCACTTTGCACAAAAAAATCATGTGATGTCCCTATGCCTTGTTTTAAATAAAATGTTTTATTGAATTCGTAGAAATAACTTGGATGAGTCTTATTCTTAAAACCGTTCTACTGCTTCATATATATTTGTCAATTTAACTCTCTACATAGGAAGACATTTTTCACATCACCGTGTCATAACTATATGACTTATTGCCAATTAGACATGTTAAAATGGGCCATACATTCATTTCTTAACCCATATTCGATTGGTTGAATTATTATATTGATTAATTATATTCAACGAATGAGTCATAAGTGAATTTAGGATGGTAAAACTTAAAAAATATGAGTGTTAAATGGGTTTATAACTTATTTAGACCTAACCCACATTTATGATTCTTTCTTCACTCTCTCCCTCACTTCTTCTTATGCTTACTCACTCCACGCTCTCATCTAAGTTTGGATGTGGGTTTTCCTCGATAAGGTTAAATATAGAAGTATTTTAGCAATATGGGTTAAGTTGAATATGCTTTACAAAATTTATATTACATGGAAATAAGTATATTTGAGTTGGACTATTTTCGATCTAACCAACTTGTTTGACAGGTCTATTGCCAGTGCTAGTGAGATTTAAACTATAGTAACATTTGCCGCTAGACTAAAGGTTTTGCCATGTGGCGCAGAACACGCTGTCGGATAAAAAGAAATTTGAAAGAAGGGAAACCATGTGTTTCACTTTTATTTATTTATTTTTCGTTTTAATCCGTAGACGCTTCCTTTTTTAATTGGATTAAAGGAAAAGATGGAAAAACATATATAAAAAGAAAATATTATATAGGCCAGACGGCGTTGAGAAGATGCAAAAGTATTAGTAAAGATAAAGAAGTCGGATTCGACAAGAGTGGTTGGGAGGAGAACGACAATTGCTCCACTTAGCGGAGCATCCTGATCAAAGTCGTCTTTTGACTCTCTCCAGCTCGTGCCTCAAGCCGTAAGCATGAATTGAAGGCCCAACGAGGCGTCCCCACGAGCGATTTTAATATTTGGCCTTTTTAATGGGTAGGTTGTAGCATAAGGCATCATCTTTATTCTTGTCCTCCCCATGGCTACATAGTATATGCTGATCCTACATTGGATCATTTGGTCAGCTTTTTAAGTGTTTTTGTGCTAAGCTTCAAACGGTCAATGATGACACACTGATTCATGTAATGTAGTCAGCTAACTAGAGTTGCCAATGGAATTTATTAACTTTCATCATTTGCAAGTCAGTGGGGCATATGATATGCGTTGCTTTGCTTCTTTGACAAGCATTATTCTTTACTTCCAAGGGTCTAGAATTCGTGTCCCTCTCCTTTGGAATTCCTTCAAGTTATGATTACTTTCTGTTTTCCTGTACCATTGGAGCCTAAAGTATTGGAGGTCATGGCAATACGTGAAGACAATCCTTGGTTCCACAGATCGTAAGCATGACAATGCGAATCCTTGCTTGATGCTGAAATCTTAACCCAAGTCTCATTTGGACTTGGAAATTCGGATGCAACTCGGCTTCTTACAGTAACTAAAAAGCTCCTGGGACTAGGTTTGGTCAATTTTTGGGAGTAACAGTGGAGACCTTTCTCATTAATCCATCTCGATATAAGTTAACCACTTTATTTTTGGGGAAACTCATTAATATTTCATTTATTTTGTGAAAGATGAATGATTTGAAAAATATTTTTCTTAAAAATGATTGTTTAGATCCATCACAAAAATGAATGAACGAAAATATTCCCATTGTCCATGAAAATATTTAAACAAAAATTATTATCGATAATGAAAACTTTTTTAACTAAGAGATATAAAATTTTTGTTTAGAAAAATACTTTGCAAACGATTCATTTTTCATAAAATAGCGGAGTCTAGCACTTTAAAATATATTTTCTTTGTCAAAAGGTAGTATTTGCTTATCCATGCCTTTTCTAGACCTTGAGTCTTGACACTAGAAATTATCATTTTCCCTGGTGTTGAACAGAGGAAAAATTGCTTCTGCTGTCCCATCTGGAGCCTAAGTAGCACCGACACTAATGTGCGACACGTGACATGACACGACATAACACGCCGATACGTCGTTTTTAAAAAAACAGAGAATTCTAACACGTTGGAACACGTTATATGTTAAATATTTTTATATATACATAATAAATTATCATTTTTATGATTATTTCAATCAAATTAATTTGAATCAAATTCATAAATAAATAAATAAATAATTTTAAAAAAATCCTAGAATGAATTTATACTAAAAACATTAATCCGCAATTTGTTAATATCATTCATTGTTTCAATTTGACAAATTCAACTCTATTTCAGTATTCATAAAATTTGGAGAAAAAATAAGTGATCTATATTTTGGACTCGCATATTAGATATAGTGGAAGACAGGAAAAAAAAATTAAGGGGTGAATTGTGTATCACGAGAAGTGGGAGGCGGAAGAGAAGAGAAAGACTAGGTTTTTCTTCTTTCTCAATTTATTATTTTTATAATTGTGCTTTATTTTTTCACATATATATATTTTGACCTCTCATTTATTGAATTTTTAAAATCATGTGTCGGAAACTCGTATATCAGAATTCTGACTCGAGTGTCAAAGAGTCTCAAGGTGTCGGATTTTTCGACATGTGTTGACCGAGTGTCCAAGAATGTTAGACAAGACATGAAAGCTCTCGGAGGGTGTCGATACTTCATGGTCTGAAGCTAGCCTTTTCTTTTTATCCCCCAATATCTGGAAATCGAGAAAGGAAATTATTTTAAGTTACAAATGTTGGATGTATGCCCTAAAGCTACTATATAATAGTTACATGTTAGGGATTTCAGTTGTACTATTATTATTATTTTTTAATTAATGGCAATGACGTATTTATTTATTTATTTTTCCAATTATTTTATATTTATGAATGATTCCACAACTAGACCTATTCTTAAGACGTCAAGAATATATGTGACGAGTTCATAGTTAGACTGAATTTTTAAATTGTTTCTGGTCAATGGATTATTGAGTAGATATTTATAATCCTATCGAGACCAGTGTGTTTTTAACTTCACCATTAAGTATTGGATACTTAAGGGAATGATGAGTCACATGTCATTGGGTATTATGATGCTTGAGTTAGAACATATATGTTTGTATTAGACAAGTTCACTGAATGTGACGCATATGGAACGATTAGCGATATGGAAGCTTTTAGCATGGTCAATGTCTAATTGTTCATACTTTGGTCTTGTGTAGATAATCCTTAGATGTGAAGCACAACGTTAACTTTGTATGTCAAACAACTATGGTTTACAGGTGCATGTAATGCCGAGTCGTTGATTTGTCTTTATACCTGATGGTCATAGTTTGTTCATATACGAAGTTGCACATGTGCAAAATATGAAATCTGTCTCCTTATTACATTCAAGGTATAATAATAGTGTCCTATGCAATTTAATTATGATACTGCATTGAAATCCTTGTCTGAAGTTGTAATTGAGAATAAATTGTTTATGTCTCAAATAAAATGCATGTCAATTAGATTTGTACATATGATCGAATTGGTGACTTGACAAATATTTCATGATCTTTATTGATCAGGACATAGTAAGATAGAGGGATTAAATTACACTGTAACCAAAACTGACAGGTTTATTATGTTCTTAAAGCATTCATACTATCTGGGTAGCCATGACATATTGCTAGATGTCAATCATGGCTTGTAAGACCCAAAGATTAATCGGGATAATTAATTCTTTTGGGAGTACTAATGTGTTAGTACAAGTCATACTACCAGCTTAGTGATGAACTTAGGGATGTCACACACTATGATAACGTGGAACAAGAGAGAAATGATGTTGTAAATATGTTTGCAATTACTGCAATCGAATTGAGTCGATTTGAAATTAAATTAAATGAGATTTAATTTAATTTGTATTAAAGCCACGGGCCTACTTTCATATGATGCACACGCATGCCCAAAGTGGATACATGTTAATGTACCCCAAATGTACATATAAAGATTATGTCATTTTTATTTTTATTATTTTTAGTTTTCTTTAAGGGGATTGATTAATTAATTAATTAATTAATTAATTAATTAATCAATATATATATATATATATATATATATATATATATATATTTTTAATTGGGAAGCTTCATGCATGAACGATTGACCGTTCATGCATGAAGCATCATGCAAGATCGTGCTTTAAGAGATGGCCCACGATCAGCAATCGTTGCAGATTCGTAAAATACTATATGAAATTCCGCAAAAAGAGTTGCTAAAAAACAGAGAGAAAAACTGTGTGCGTGTTCTTGTGATTTTTGTGTGTTCTTGTGTTTTTCAAACGTGAGAAAAAGAGGGATTCTCTCTCGTTTGGGCCGCGACTAAAAACATCAAGGATACGACGGATTGTTTCCACGAGATTGTTAGCATAATCATAGTGGTGATTATCCGAAAGTTCTCTCTTCCGTTCGACGTCCATTGTTGGTATGTCTGAACTAGAGGTCCGACGTTGGTGGGGCTCGAACTGTAGAACATCCGAACCAATTCGTATAAAGCGCGCTTCGAGGGATAATTCGTTTAACTCCCATTTTATATTCATATTTTTTATTAAAACGCATGAACAACACCTTTGGAGAATCATGTATAAAATATATTATTTTTGTTTCTGCTGTATTTTTAAAGTTTTACCTATACATGATTTATGAAACCCCACAACAGACTACTATGGACACAAAAAGATCTCATATATTTCACGTATTGGCTAGGAATGATTCATATATTTCGTGCTAAAATGTCAAATTACGAGAACGCAAGCTTAAAAGAGATCCAAATTGCAAAGGTTGAAAATTAAATGCAATTCGACATTATTGTTACGTTGGACAGGCGTAAGGAAAAGAATGCAAAATCATATAAAACTGTTCGCCCATCATTAAAGTACAAATAAATAATGAAGCGAGTTTAGTGTTGGGCCGAACTTCAATCTTGTAAGTGTTCATTTGAAGAATCCGAGAAAGCAGCTCAAAATAGGACAACAACGACTACTGTTACGAAATAGGGCAGAGTTTGATAAAAAGCAGCAACAGCTAGGGGTGTGCAACGGAAACCGCCCGAACCGGGAACCGGCCAGACCGGACCGGACCGGTCGGTTTCGGGCGGTCCTAGAGGGTCTCGGTCTGGTCTCAGGTTCCTATTTTTGGAACCGGTGACCAGATTGGTCCGGTTCCCGGTTTCGGGTCGGAATCGAACCAGATCGGACCAGACCGACCATTTATATATATATGTATATTTTAATTTCTGAAAAAATTATAGTACCCATTACCATCATATTCATTTATTCTCTCATAACTCAAAGCTAATAATCCCTCCCATTTTTTGCGTTTCTGAACTATATTCAACAGTAACAACCATCACATCAGCTTTTATTTTCCAAATTTTTGCAATTCTCCTCACTTGCCTTTCCCTCTTGAAACCTAAATGGCTAAATCCCTCTCTTTTTTTTTTTTGTTAGTTTCTACTTTAATATACAGTAACCATCATATCAACTTCCATTTTCCCAATTTTTGTGATCCAACTCGGCGGTAATTCGATTCAACTTCCATTTTCCCAAACCCTTCCTCCGCGCAACATCATCATCTCTTCGCTCTTTCCCGTCTCCCGTCGCGGCCCGACGATTCCCAAGGCCCTCTCATTCTTTGAGGTGAGTCTCGAGTCCCATCCTCGATCAACTCTTTTGCTCTGTTTTCATTGCCGCGTGGCTTGGTTGTTTGATCATTTATACTCTGTAGTCCCATCTTCGTGTGTTTCCGACATGCGATTGTGCTGTATTGATGTCGCATTTGGGGGGGCGGTGGGTGATTGGATTTCGTCTCCTCTGCGCATTTTGGTGTGGGTGCACGCCTCGTTAGGGGATTTCAATCTCTTGGCTCTCTGTTGAGATTTAATTCTTCATGTCTTGATGAAAGATGGGTTGGTGTAACTCTATTATTTGTGTTGGTTGTGTTTTGTGGACAGTGTTGCTATATTAGGCGCCACCGTGACCTATATCTTCTGTTGTCGATGCTCAAGCGAGTTGCTGAACCACTGGATTTTGTCGAGCTGATTCGAAGAAGAGAGGGACAAAATTTATGCTTTGGATCAGTGTTTCTTCTTTATATGTTTTTTTTTTGTTTGTTGATTATTGATGTTTTGTTGAGTCCCTTTTCTATTTTAGGATTATGATGTGCGATTTTGGAATCCCATCGTTAAGATTTTGCAAAGCTTAGTGGGTTTTGTTGGATGTAATTGAATGACGTCTCCTGTTCTAGAACTTTTGCAAGTAATAAAGAGTGCATTTGTTTGTGCTTTTGGTTGGATGTTACGTGGTCGTTCAACTGGTCTCTGAACATGACCCATTTCTGTTTTTCATCTTTTGTAGTGAATAAGGCGAAATGTTCTTTCTTTGTGGTCTCTGAACATGACCCATTTCTGTTTTTCCATCTGTTGTAGTGAAAAGGCGAAATGTTCTTTCTTTGGAAGATCTCACCTTTCTTTCGATTCTTTGTAGCACGTGATTGTCTGGTGTGTCTTGTTTGTGATGGCTCTGGAGTGTCATTGCTGATGAGTAGAGTGAATGGATGTGTAGATTCCAGTGGGGGGTAGTCATAGTTGAGTGCTGGAATTCTTGGTCAGCTTGTCTACTGAATCGAATGGGATTGCTATGTGCGTGAGTATTGCTGGTGCATAGTCGTTTTCAAGTTCGTGCGCTCGATCTAGTGTCCCCCAATTTGCTTTCACTCGGTGATGAGGAGAACTATTGTTTTGCCGATGCTCGTTCGGCTAGTGTTGATCGAAGAGTAGCTATATTGCCTTGTGAGTTGTGAATGAATGGGCGTGCTTGTTGGTGTCCGCTTGCCATGAATTTTATCTGTTCCAAACTTGATTTTGTTAATTCTTATCTGGCATAAGACCGTGCCCCATTCTTTCTCTTCAAACGTGGAGTAGATATTGATATCCATTTTGTTGGCTTGGCTTAACATATCTTGACCTTGGTTTTGATCTTATTCCTTCCTCCCTTTTTGGAAGAAAAAGTATCACTTTGGCTATTGGAAATTTGCTCTTGCTCGAGGTGCGACTTAATATTTGCTTAATTTTTTAGTATCTATTTTGATAGGTATAGTTATATGATAAATATGGACATGGCATTAAGAAGTAAGGCTGCAATCATATCTTTAGTATCCCTATTGTTGTAAATGAATATGATGGTTTGATGGCTCATTATAATGTTTTGTTTGATTCGGGTGATCTATTTATATGTCAATGGAAGTGGATCAATCAAATGATGATATGAATCCTATGATGGACTCACTAGAACATAAAGGTAAAGAAATTGAAAACCTCGAAGTGGCATTCAACACAAACAAGGTATCTAATGCTTGTCTTTCTAGTGCAAAATTGAGAAGGAGAAAACTATGGTGATTTGCAATTATTATGGGGCCAAGTATATGTACTCTGTTGATAATGGTACTTCCGCTATGTTGAAGCATTTGAAAAAGTGCAATAATCATCCTCACAACATAGATAAGAAGCAAATTTTTTTCACCCCACATAGAGCACAAGGGATAACAATGGAGCATACTAGTACTGATAGTAGTGCAACTGTCTTATCAGCATGGGAATTTAATCAAAATCGTTGTAGACAAATGCTTGTTCGAATGATCATAACGGATTAACTACCTTTTTCGATGGTTGAGCGTGTTGGATTCCGAGATTTTATTAATCAGTTACAACCTCTCTTTCATCACATCTCACGATTTACAGTGGCTAGAGATTGCATAAATTTATATCTTTGTGAGAAAAAAAGTTTGAAGACTTTATTTGGCAAGCTTAAGTCTAGGATTGCACTCACAACTGATACATGGACTTCCATCCAAAATTTGAATTATTTATGTCTTACCGCACATTTTATTGATGACGACTGGAAACTGCACAAACAAATATTCAATTTTGTGGTGATGCCTAGTCATAAGGGCAAGGATATCGGGAAAATGATTAAGAAATGCATCTATGAATGGGGAATAGAGAAAAAAGTGTCCACAATCACTGTGGATAATTCTAGTTCTAATGATGTTGCAATTGGTTTTTTAAAAGGAAAATTATCAAGAGCTAGGCTATTGATCTTGGAAGGTGATGTTTTACACATGAGGTGCACGGCTCATATTTTAAACTTGATTGTGAAGGATGGATTGACTGAGGTACATGATTCTATTATACGTATTCAAAACGTGGTTAAGTATATGAGAAGTTCTCCCATGAGAGCTAAAACATTTCAAGGTTGCATTGAAAGTGCGAGGATCACTTATAAGGGTTCGGTTTGTCTTGATGTCACAACTAGGTGAAACTCTACTTATCTCATGTTGGATACTACTTTAAAATTTAGAAAAGCTTTTGAAATGATGGAAGAAGATGATCCTTCTTTCTTAAGTGAGCTTGACTATGACACTCCTACATATGAAGATTGTGAATATGCCAAAATTCTTTCAGTATTTTTAAAGAAGTTTTATGATGCCACCAACAAGATGTCCGGGACTCTATATATCACTGCGGATGATTGTTTCAATGAGATAGCAACTTTATATAAAACTTTGAAACAAGCGGAGAATGTTTCGGATCTTAGTTTGAAAGTTTTGGGTGCAAAGATGAAGGAGAAGTTTGACAAATACTATGGGAGTTTTGAAAAAGTGAATATGATGGTGTTGATCGCGGTGATATTTGATCCAAGAAGAAAGATGAGCTATGTGCGGTATTATTATAGATTAATCTATGATGATAGTGTGAAAGTTGATGAAATGTATGATAAGGTGAGAATTGCCCTGGAAAGATTGTTTCATTTTTATGAAAAATCTCATCTTAATTCTTGTGATAGAAATTTGGGTATTAATATTGATAGTAGTTGGGATCCTGATAACCATGAGGAGGGTAAGAAGGATGATCTTGATTTGGTTGAGGATTTCAATTCAGACAAGGCATTTGATATCTTTCTTCGCGAGGAGAAAAAAGTGTCGGCAAGTAAGCTATCTAAGCTCGATAAGTATCTTAAAGCCGAACGTGAAGAAAATCGTGATCTTGACCTATTGAAATCCTTTCTTTAATGGCTCGAGATATTTTATCTATTCTTGTAACAACCGTTGCTTCGGAGTCGACTTTCAGTACATCTGGTCATGTGCTTGATGGCTTTCGAAATTCTTTAACTCCTACAGCGGTTGAAGCTTTGATTTGAACTCAAGATTGGTTAAGAAATGCTACCATGCCGATTAATGTTGAAGAGAGTGCATTGAGAATGCGGAAAGATTTGAATGGGGTAAGTCATCAATGTATCTTTTTATCTTGTAATTCTTTTTTATATCTAATCAATGAATGCTCTATTTAATATTTTGTTTTGTTAGATATGAATGATGTTCATTCAGAGCTTACCGGTAAATAAAGTTTGCAAGTTCAAGTGGAAGAAATATATGTGGTGAGATTTTTTCGTTAATTATTTGAGTTCAATTAAAAGTAATTCTACTTTAAAACTAATGTTGAGTTATCATATATACTTATTGCAGGACTATTAACAAGTTTTGGGCTCTTGAATTTGATCATATTTTGCTTGCTTGAACAAAGAATCTATTCCCCTCGGGCCTTGCAACATTGAGTGATTCGGCGAGATGTATGGAGTTTGGTAATTTAATGTTGAATCTCTTGTGCTAATTTTGAAATTTGATTATGTTTCTTATTCCATGGAGGGTTTGTTCTAGATTAGTTATGACCACTAATGGATGGTATTGAACAATGGCCAAACTATGTGTTGAATTTTTGTTGAGTTCGGATTCTGTTTTTCTTTTGCTTTTTGCCTTTCTAATAATATTTATGTTCATGAGAATGGAGGTGAGTGTGAAATATGTTTGGAAATAAAAACTTCTCTGATATTTCAAATTTGTGTGGATCTTTAGCTTATTTTTTTGTTTCATAACAGTGCAAGGACATAGGGTATGATGCATGATATTAATTTTTGTTTCCACAAAGTTGACGTTTTAATTTAATAGGGCGTCACTTTGTTGGTCACAAAGTGAATAAAAAAACTTGACCAGATCATAATCTCATGCATTACTTTACTAGTAATTACTATTTATTTTTTTGTTAAATGAAATGAAAATAAGTGATGGTTCTCAGTTCCAAGACAGCTAGTCCAGTCCACGGTCCAGAAAAGTGGGAACCGGTCCGGTTCCTGGTTCTTGGGTGGAACTGACAACCGGAACCGATCACCCCTAGCAACAGCTCTGGCTGTTGCGCCCACATCACTTCTTCGAAAAATTAAAACTAGAATTAAAACCGGTTTTTAAAAATACTATTAAAAAATTTTAAAAATTTCTTTTGTTTGGCAATAAACGAAAAACCTGAGCAAGCTCTTTTTCCATCGTGTTTTTCCATATTGGTTCTTTAGGTTTTCATGAGCTGGCTCTTTATCAGTAATTCCATCTGATTTTACCTATTTGTGCGGCTTAAAGAATTTGGAGAACTAAAACACTTTTGGGGACTCATCCCAAATTTCTCTAAAAGATCTCGTGCATGCTTTCGTTGACATATGTATGAACCTTCATTGGTTTGCTCAACCTCGAGTCCAAGGAAGTGTTTTCGTTCTCCGAACTCCTTCATCTAAAACTGCACAAAGAGGTTGGCTCTAATTCAATATATCTCATTTTCATTATCTTCATTGATGATTAGGTCATCAACACATATTAGTATCATTGCAAGCCTTCTGCCTTCTTCCTTCACAAACTGGCTTGGGCCTACTGGCGCTAGTGAGTAGTCACTTTGCACCAGAATTCATGCGATGTTCTTGTACCTTATTTTAAATAAAGCATTTTATTGAATTTGTAGACATAACTTGGATGAGTCTTACTTTTAAAACCGTTTTGCTGCTTCATATATATTTCTCGATTTAAATCTCTACATAGGAAGACATTCTTTACATCCATGTGTCATAACTTTATGCCTTATTGCCAAGTAGATATGTTAAAATAGGTCATACACCCATTTCTTAATTCATATTTGATGGACCGAGTTATTATATGGGTTAATTATATTTAGTGGATAAGTCATAAATGAGTTTGGGATAGTAAAATTTAACATAACATGAATATTAAATGGGTTCACAACTTACTTAGACCTAATCCATATCTATGATTCTTTCGCTCTCTCTCTCCCTCACTTCATCTTGTGTTTGCTCACTCCACGCTCTTATTTTAGTTTGGATATGAGTTTTCTTAGATGAAGTTAAATATACAAGTATTTTAGTAATATGGGTGAGTTGTATATAATTTACTAAATTTGTATTACATGGAAATGAGTCCATTTGAGTTGGACCATTTTTGATCTGACCCACTTATTTGACAGATCAATTGCCAATCCTAGTAAGATTTAAATTATAGTAACCTTCGTCGCTAGACTAAATGTTTCGCCATACCCTAGCTTGCACAACTATGGCATAGAACACTCTGTCAGAGAAAAATAAATTTGAAAGAAGGGAAACTATGTATATAGTCTTTTTTTTCTTTTTTAAATCCATAGACGCTTTCTTTTTTAATTGGATCAGAAGAAAAGATGGAAAAAATATAAATATATAAAATCTTATATAGGTCAGAGGGTGTTAAGAATATGCAAAAGTATTAGTAGAGATGGAGAAGTCTGACTTGACGAGGATAGTTGGGAGGACAACGACAGTTGCTCCAATTAGCGGGGCATCCTGGTCAGAGTCGTCTTTTGACTCTCCAGCTTGTGCCTCAAGCCGTAAGCATGAATTGAAGGCGGCCCAATGAGGTGTCCCCAAGAGCGACCTTTCTTTTCGGCTTTTTTAACGGGTAAAAGGGACAAGAAGTATGGCCGGCCGAAAGATTCGATTGCAAGCGTTTCACACCTACGGCCAAAATGTTTGGATGAAGTCATAATTACTTTGTATTACTCGGACTCGAATGTTCAAGATTGAAGGATCCATATTGTTGCAGCCCTATTGAGATTTTAACAGTTGAAAAGTCTCTTAATACTAAAAATGCTATAATTGGGTAGAGCAACACAACATAATTTATTTATAAGTTCACTCATAATGCGATTTAAATTCCTAATCTCAGAGATAACACATTTGCCCTTAAACCAACCATCTTGATTTTTTTTTTTTTGGCATTTAGGACATCCAACTTGTTTTTGGAGAATGACACAGCGAAATGATGGGTTTTAACATATTTGATATAAGTTATTTTTGGCTATTTCTAGCATATATTTGTGCTATATTTGATCAAGGGAGAATGAAAAAGGAGAGAAAACACCTGAAATTTTAAAATTTTCCACTTAAATGTCCATTCGTGACATAGCCTTAGTGTCCATCAAGTGCATAAAATACCAAAAATAGGAAAATTTTGAAAATTAAATTAAATAAAGAAATGGCAGCATGAATTTCTAAACTTAATATTCAATTTAACAGGTATGTACGATAGAAAAATTAGAGAAAGAAGAGTTTGTAAATTATTTACATATTTGGAAATTTCATTTCATTTTTAGTTTAGAATATGCGAATATTCAAAAGTTCAATGTTCTTTAAGTATATTTTCAGTTGAACGTTTTCAATAATTAAGCTTTAACTTGAAACTATCTTTCCGAATCTATTGTTTGAGATTAGCTGTATGTTTGAGATAAATAGATATCAAAGTAAGAGTAACAACAAGAACCATAAAACTTAGTTAGCTCATTTAATTTTTTAAATTATATATAATCCTGAAGTATTAGGAAATATAACAAGATATTTTTCAAATAACTATATTTTTTTTCTAAATTAAGTGGGTTTGTTTGTCCATTTCATTATCTGTCCACTAAATGATTAAAATAATTTATATTTTAGTTTATCTAGGATAAAGCCAAATATCTTTAGTTTATTCCATTTCACTTTATTTTTGGTTGACATGAAAATCTTTTATCCGGTGCAACTTTCGCAGTTCGCATGATTATATTGCTTATGCGAAGTTAGAAAAATCAAAATCTTTTATCTATAAAGCAAAACCTAGTTTTTTAAAATATATTTTTAAGATATGTCTTATATCAGATTTGGTATGAATATCAATCACCATATATGAATCTCTAGATTCCAATTTATGGCAATGAGCCAAACAGGGAATTCTTCGAGGGCACATAACTATTTTTATATAAATTGCATCCGTTTGGATAAGTTTTTCATGTCATTCGGAAAGTTTTTAAATTAAATTCCATGAATATGTCTTTCGGGGATACTGCACTTCTGTACAATTCTTCAGAGTTCTTCATTTTCTGCTTTTGGGGATGAGGCGTGAGTTTTTTGGGACCTATTTGGGAGTCACTAATCTCTGATCCAAGGCGGGTTATCTACATTTATTAGTTACCAAGGAATTTGATGGAAAGTATATTTATTGATTAGTTAGGCATAATTTTTTTTAAGATTTGATTGTACTTTTATAATAAACTTTAAAATTTGATTATATTTTTTTAAAATTTTAAAATTTAATTACACTTTTTTCTTAAGTGCAGTGCATACCATCATTTCATTTTTTTTAAAATAATTACTAATATCACTCTCTCTATGCTAAATTTCAACATTGTAGTGACATTAGTAGCTTACTACCTAGCCATGTTAACTAGTTGTCATTTAGCCTGCCATATTAACCTCTTTAGCTGAGCCTACACCATGGCCACGTTAGCCTATTATCGGAAGGCCTGCACACATCAATTGATTATCTCTTCGGCAGACCAAACTGTTCACAAAGCTTGTTAGGACCTGTATTCTACCATCGGTTAATTAGGGTTGTGTGACAACCTTGTTTCTATTTCAGAAACAAATTTTCTATTCTAAATTTATTTTTGGAATAAAAATCTATTTAGTAAAATTATTTCATTTTTCTATTTATTATTCCAGAAATAGGTTTAGAATATAAATCAGAAATAAAAATTTTCTATATTTTTATTTCTGGAACATAAATGAGAAATAAAAATTCTTCTCATCGTGTGCTCCATTCGTCGCTGCCGACCACCGTTCGCCGATTGCCGGCCGCCGCCGCCACCGGTCACTCGCCGCCGCCGCCGTTCACCGCCACCAGTCGCCGGCCATTGGTCGCCGACGGCTTTGTGTTTTTATCAAACAAATTTCTATTTTTAGAGTAGAAATTTTATGTCGTTATCAAACGGTTATTTTTATTTAGAAACTCATAGAGAAATAGAAATAGAAAAATCTATTTTTTTTTTCCAGAAATCTATTTCCGGCAAGAATGGTTATCATTCGCGTTCTTAAACTACCAATTCTTCACCAAGACACGTCGCATTTTTCAGATCTTCCTTCCATATTATAGTTACTTTTTTAGGAATGTTAGTGATAATTAAGATATTTCTTTTTTTCTTTATATCTCTCGATATTGTGCTTATATGTCATTTTAATATTCATATATATTTCTTGATTGAACTCTCTACATAGGAAGACATTCTTCACATCCATGTGTCATAACTTTATGATTTATTGCAAATCGACATGTTAAAATGGGTCATACACCCATTTCTTAACTCATATTTGATGGGCTGAGTTATTATATAGGTTAATTATATTTAGTGGATGAGTTATAAATAAGTTTAGGATAATAAAACTTAAAATAATATGAGTGTTAGATGGATTCACAACTTACTTAGACCTACCTTGTATCTATGATTCTTTCTTCACTCTCTCTCCCTCACTTCATCTTGTGTTTGCTCACTCCACGCTCTTATCTCAGTTTGGATATGAGTTTTCCTAGATGAGGTTATATATACAAGTATTTTAGTAATATGAGTTGAGTCGGATATGGTTTACTAAATTTTTATTATATGGAAATGAGTCCATTTGAGTCGGACTATTTTCGATTTGACCCACCGTTTGACAGATCAATTGTCAGTCCTAGTAAGATTTAAACTATAGTAACATTCGTTGTGACATTCTGATTTTCGACCTTACTTTCGACTAAATGAAATGGGCTTTTCATCGACGCGCCTATGGTCTTTTTCTCTGAGTTGGCCACTCATGAGATAACTAGTCTATCGGGTGAAGCCGTTAATGAATCTAAATGCAACAGATTTGAGAATTTGACCGGAAACTGACTGCTTGACCGTGCTAATCTACAAGGGTCAATAAGGCACCGTCAGAATTGATTAAAGATCGGAGATAGGTCATTTTTATAGAGGCATGCAATTAAAGTGTGGGTGATTCCACCTAATTGCAAAAATTTTGTTAAACGACATTAAACCGATTTTTCTATCGTTTCTGTACCATGTGCCTATATTTGAAACCTTGAAACTTTTACGACAACTGAGAGTCGCTTATAAGTTGAAGATACACAATGTGACTAAAAAATAATTGACCATGGGTCGATTGCGCTAAAAATTCGTAAAAGCTACCCGGTGGGTTAGGTAATGCTAAAATCGTGTCAAGTTGAAATTAACCACAAAATTGAATCCGATTTCAGAAATTGAAAGTTTTGTTATATCACGATTTATTTTAGGAACGTCAACTCATGATTTGAAATTTTTTTGGCAAACCCGAGTTTTTGGCAAAAATCAAAGTTTTGCAAAATTTGACCAGTAAATTCGAAAGCCCATTTTTTAGTGCGCTTTCGAAATCCAAGTTGGTTCAATTGGCGAGGGAAAATTATGGAATTGAAGTGGGCACCTACCTTGGCAAGTTGGCCACTTAATTGGATTATTTTGGAGTAGATTTGACTTGAAATTGAAAGGGAAATGTCCAAATTCGTAGCTATGGGGGGCAGCAACCTTTTGGACCACTTGGGTGGCTTCTAGGGGAAGTTTTGGAGGGAATAACGCTATTGGACTCAGCCATGGACTTTGGGGGCCAAGTGTTGAATGGTATCTTTTGGAATACTTTTGAGGTCATTTGGGCCCCCCTCAAGCTGTAGCTCTCTTCTTCTTCTTCCTCAGCTTCTATTCCTCCATGGTTGCTGTTTTTGGAGCTAGAAAACTAGAGAAAACTAGCAGAATATTAGCAGCACTGAAGCCAAGCCGCCGCATGCTATCCAAGCGCCGCCCAAGCCCATCGGAGCTGCTCGACCATGCCCGTGCGCCCGCGAGCTTGTCCGCCACGTCCCGCGCATCTAGGCCATCATTTGCCGTCCATCAGGCCATGTCGCAGTCGTGCCAGTCGCCTTTGTTGCCATTCCAGCCGCCAGAAACCATCGCCGTTGGCCCCTGCTCGCGCCACTGTTTTGCCGTGTCGTTTCTAGCCCATGCTAGCCGCTCGTCCAGCCCGTTCAGCCAGCAAGCGGAAGCCGAAGTTTCAGCAAAACCTGAGACTTCATGGCCTGTTTCCGGACCCTTCCAGACCTCCCTTGGTGCCGCCATAGACACGGGTCTTCATCACCTTCGCGTCTTCATCGCCGTGAACCTATCAGCTCGCTAATCTGGTGAGTTAATTCCCTAATCCTTGATTAGGTTGTTAATTGAACTTAAGGGGTTAGTTTAGTGTTGATTCGCTTAATTAGATTAGTACTAAGTGAGATTTGCCTTAAAATGGATTAATGATAAGATAGAATGTTTATATTAGCCTTAAGATGAATTAGTGTTTATCTAATTAGTGAGATTAGCACTAATGAGGAGGGATTAGTCCAATTCGGTAGACTTTCTTCAGTTCTGATTTCTGGACCCTCGTCGTTTGCCATTTTTATGGATCGAAATGTGTTAAGATTTTGGAGTCAATTCCTTCTTGAGAAATGTTTTAGACATCTTCAGCTATGACATATATTTTAATAAAAATTTTTAGAGATATAAAAGTATGAGATTTTATCTCCGTCATTTGCAAACAAATTCTCAGACTGTGTTGGAATTTTTGACCTTTTGAGATTCTAGGAATTTTTATTAACTCTTAGAGTTATAATTTCAAAATTGTTTCTTTACAAAAGTTGTTTGTTACATCTTTTTTTTAACATACTCAAATTTCAGATCAAATGGACAAGTTTTGGGTCTCAAATCAAACTGATTTTAGAAAATATACTTTCTAGAAATGGACCCAGTTTTTGTACCGGATTGAGTGATTTACTGGGTTTAATCTAGAAGGATATGGGTTAAGGTGTCTTCATACAAAATATTATTTTATGTGTCATTTATAACATGTTCAAATTGGGGAATTTTCCAAACTCGTTTGATTAAATTTCTGGATTTAAACTCGGAGACGCACGAGTGAACCGTTTCTACCGGTTAAGACCGGTAGTAGTTTTGGTGATTGTTCTTGATGCTATGCTTGCTGAACCATGCCTATTTGGTGATGCGGTTGCTTTGTGATATGGTTAGAAGTGATGCATGATGAGGCGCGATGATTGTGCCATGGTTGTGATTTATTGTTATTTTTTTTATATGGCAACTATTGAAAGATGTTGAGATGTGTTGAGAAAACCGAATGGTTGTGAATAGGTAAAGGATTAAGTGTGCATGATAGTGAAATTTCATATGAGCCACCTCTAGAACCTTGTACCATTGCTTATGATAGTTGAGAACTAAGTGCTATACGACAGCGTGACTTCATGGGAGCCATCTCTAGTTCCTTGAGCTATTGCTTATTATAGTCGAGAACTAAGTGCTACACGACAATGCGATTTTGTGGAAGCCACCTCTAGTACCTTAAGCTATTACTTATTGTGGTCAGGGACTAAGTGCCACACAATATCGAAACTTCATGGGAGGGGCACCTCTAGAACCTTGAGTTTGAAATTAGAGTTTGAATATTGAGAGTGAATATCGGGTGTGGATTGAACCACCGATATGAGTTACCCGCGCCTGGTTATGAGACGAAATTGTGTGGCATAGAATGAGACGTGTCATAACGATTTGGCCTTATAATCGGGACTCTTGTGAATTATTTGATGAGTGATATGATGTGTTCTAGTTCTTGAATGCATTTACTGTATGCATGCGTTTTATGTGATGCACTAATGTGCAAGAACATGCTGAGGCGAGGTAAGTTCTGAGTGGTGCATGTTTAGGACGCACTTGAGTGAATTCCTGTCCTAATCGGGGTTTAGAGTGTTGACTCACTGAGATTTATTCTTACCCCGTCGTGGTTTACAAGTTTTCAAGTCCTTAGTCTGGAGATATTGGAGGGTGTCGTGGAGGATCCCGAGCCAGAGTCGAAGTCCTTAGGCAAAAGTATTAGTAAAGATGAAGAAGTCGGACTTGACGAGGATGGTTGGGACTTGGGAGGACAACGACAGTTGCTCCAATTAGCGGGGCATCCTGGTCAAAGTCGTCTTTTGACTCTCTAGCCCGTGCCTCATGCCGTAAGCATGAATTGAAGGCGGCCCAATGAGGTGTCCCCACGAGCGACCTTCCTTTTCGGCCTTTTTAACGGGTAAAAGGGACAAGAAGTATGGCCGGCCGAACGATTCGATTGCAAGCGTTTCACACCTACGGCCAAAATGTTTGGATGAAGTCATAATTACTTTGTATTACCTGGACTCGAAAGTCCAAGATTGATGAATCCATCTTGTTGCAGCCCTATTGAGATTTTAACAGTTAAAAAGTATCTTCATACTAAAAATGCTATAATTGGGTAGAGCAACACAACATAATTTATTTATAAGTTCACTCACAACACTATTCAAATTCCTAATCTTAGGGTTAACTGGCGACACATTTGCCCTTAAACCAACCATCTTGATTTTTTTTTTTTTTTTTGGCATTTAGGACACCCAACTTGTTTTTGGAGAATGACATAGTGAAATGATGGGTTTTAAAATATTTGATTTTTATAAGTTATTTTTGTTTATTTCTGGCATATATTTGTGCTATATTTGATCAAGGGAGAATGAAAAAAAGGAGAGAAAACACCCGAAAGTTTAAAATTTTCCACTTAAACGTCCATTTGTGACATAGCCTTAGTACCCATCAAGTGCATAAAATACCAAAAAGAGGAAAAATTTGAAAATTAAATTAAATGAAGAAAAGGCAGCATGAATTTCTGAACTTAATATTCAATTTAACAGGTACGTACAATAGAAAAATTAGAGAAAGAAGAGTTTGAAAATTATTTACATATTTGGAAATTTCATTTTAGTTTATAATATGTGAATATTCAAAAGTTCAATGTTCTTTAAGTATAATTTCAGTTCAACGTTTTCAATAATTAAGTTTTAACTTGAAACTATCTTTCCGAATCTATTGTTTGAGATTAGCTGTATGTTCGAGATAAATAGATATCAAAGTAAGAGTAAGTACAAGAACCATAAAAAATAGTTAGCTCATCTAATTTCTTTTAATTATATATGATCCTGAAGTAATAGGAACTATAACAAGATACGTTTCAAATAACTATAATTTTTTTCCTAAATTAAGTGGATTTGTTTGTCCATTTCACTATCAGTGCACTAAATGATTAAAAAATATATATTTTAATTTATCTAGGATTAATCGATAATGCCATATATCTTTAGTTTGTTCCATTTCACTTTCTTTTGGTCGACACCAAAATCTTTTATACGGTGCAACTTTCGCCGTTATATTGCTTATGTGAAGTTAGATAAAATCAAAATCTTTTATCTATTAAGCAAAACTTAGTTTTTTTTTTAATATTCTTTTTTTAAGATATGTCTTATATCAGATTTGGTATGAATATCAATCACCATATAAGAATCTCTAGATTCCAATTCATGGCAAGATAAACTACAATATGAGCCGGACAGGGAATTCTTTGAGGGCATATAATTATTTTTATATAAATTGCATTTGTTTGGATAAGTTTTTCATATCATTCGGAAATTTTTTAAATTAAATTCCTTTGGATATGTATTTCTGGGGATATTGCACTTCTGTACAATTTTTCAGAATTCTTCATTTTCTATTTTTGGGGATTAGGTGTGAGTTGTTTTGGACTTAGTTGGGAGTCAACTATTCTTTGATCTAGGACGGGTTATCTACACTTATTAGTTTCTAAGGAATTCGATGGAAACTATATCCATTGATTAGTTAGGCATAAATCTTTTTAAGACTTGGTTGTATTTTATGACAAATTTTAAAATTTGATTATATTTTTGAAAATTTTAAAATTCAATTGGACTTTTGTCTTGAGCGCACTAGATGCACGTTGCACCCAAGTGCACACCATCAGTTCATTTTTTTTTTTCTTCTAATAATGACTAGTATCACTACATTGTGGTGACAATAGTAGACTACCACCTAGCCATGTCAACTAGTTGTCATGTAGCCTGCCATATCAGCCTCTTTAGCTGTTCCTACACCATAGCCACGTTAGCCAATTATCGCGAAGCTTGCACACATCAATTGATTATCTCTTCAGCAGACCAAACTGTTCGCAAAGCTTGTTAGGACCTATATTCTACCATCGGTTAATTGGACTACTAGTTCTTCACTAAGACACATCACGTTTTTTAGATATTCTTCCATATTATATAGTTACTTTTATGGAAATGTTAGTGATAATTAAGATATTTTCTTTTGTTCTTTATATCTCTTGCTATTGCGCTTATATCTCATTTTACTATGCATATCTCTAACTAGTTATAATTAAAATCATAATATTTTGTTACTTTAAATATTTACCTAATAAAGTTTATAAAGAGGCTCAAGTATTCTTTATCAGGAGACATACAAATGTGTGCATAAAAAAAAAAAAAAAAAAAAAACTCAATTCTCTTTTCCATATACATATATATTTTTTTTACCTTGGTAAATCTGCACAGTTTTCATAGCAAAAATAAATCTATTTTAAAAATGTGGACATGGGGCCCTTAAACAAAACCTCCTACCCATTTGTTATAATATTCCTAGAAAAATGCAAGGAAAGAGACTTTGCCCCTCTTCGCGATTGGCACTTCTATAAATCCTCCCGAGGTCACACTTGAAAGCAAGAGAAAAAAAAACTAAGAGAGAAGAATCATACATTTCTCTTAAAACTGAGGTCCAGTAGGAGGATGATGAGAAAGAGGGACTCATCGTCGGGTGGAGGTGATGGTGGTGAGACATCAAGGGCTGAATTTGAAGTTTTCTTGAGTTTTAGAGGCTCAGACACAGGCCTGACTTTTACAGATTGTCTCTATCACTCAATGGTTAGAGCTTGGATTCGTGTGTTTAGAGATGCTGAAGAGATCAGAATAGGTGAAGAGATTGGAGGAGAGCTTCTGCGTGCAATCAGCTCGTCTAAAATCTATATGCCAATCTTCTCTAGAAATTATGCTTCTAGTGCATGGTGTCTTCGTGAACTTGCATACATGTTGGAGTGCTGGAGAAATAGAACAAATGACAAAATGATCATTCCCATTTTCTATGACGTGGATCCCGATGATGTGAAGCTGAAAACTGGATTGTACTTTGAAGCTTTGGAAAAGCATGGTGACAAGTTTGGTTGTGATCAAGTGCAGTGTTGGAAGAAGGCTGTCATAGAGGTTGCTCGCATCAAGGGATGGCACTTGAAGGATCAAGGGTAAGGGTTTAATAGTCATGTTACACTCTTAAATTTATATTAATCGAGCCTTTCTATCTGTAAAAGTTGTCTAACCAAGTCCTAACATTAAATTTTAATTCAGTCAAATGCATCTGATGTGGATGTCTAACGACCTTGGAGTATGATATGAACAATATTTTTCAAGGTCCAAACTGAAGTGCGCGTTAGCAAAGAAAGAGATTATCGGAGACGAAGATGATTTTTTATTTTATTTTATTTTATTTTATTTTATTTTATACATTTCCACGTGTCCACATTCACAAAATGTTGAACATTGTCCACGCTTGCGTAAGTTGAATTTGGCGCTATGTAATGCTGGAGAGTTTTGATTAGACAACTTGTACTAGTATAAGAACTAAATTAGAAAAAACAAAAGTATAAGGATTTGGCAAGAAAAAGCATGAAAGTATTTCCAAAGTTAATAATAACAAGTACCCTATAATATACTACGCAAGAAGTTCTTCAATTTTGAAATATAGAGAATTACAATGAATGATTGAATGAAGTCCATTTCAATTTTAATGAATATGATTTACAACAAGTAAGTCGGTAAATTGTTAGCTGAAATAAATTCCCTCACATTATGGTAAGGTCACCTCAACATAAGGCCTCCAATCATAGCGGTATTTTAAGGTAAAAAAATTAAGGAAAATATTAATTTCCCCATTAACGAAGAGTTAAGTCATTTTTAAGATTCTAAGAATATATATGTGCAGTCAAGAAAATATGTATTTTGTTTCCTTTTCCTTAGGAAAATAATCCTTTATTAGGTCAAACCTTGCAAATGCACAAATAGACCGAGTTTTGTGTTATTAATATTCCTCAACTTGATTTTCCATCAACTATCTGTCTCAAGATCTTTGTCTAATATGGCAGACATGGTAAAATCATCAATCATATTATTGATGAGGTTTTGACCAAGCTAATGAAAGGAAAGAGAAATCTCCCTGATCATATAGTCGGATTTCATGATCATGTGGAAGCCATCATCAACATTTTAGATGAAAATTCTCGTGATATTCTTTGCCTAGTAATCCATGGAATGGGCGGTATTGGTAAGACAACTCTTGCTGGGGTTGTCTTTAACCAAATCTCTAATCAATTTTGTGGTTGTAGCTTCCTCTTCGATGTTCGTGAATTTGCAGAAGGTGGTAAAATTGTTGAGTTGCAGCATAAGTTACTATCAGAAATCCTCCACCTCAAATCTATAGAGGTGTATGATTTTAGTATGGGTATTAGTATGATTAAAGAAAGATTCCATGAAAAGAAAATTCTCATTGTTCTTGACGATGTGGATAAGTGGGACCAGTTAATGAAATTAGTAGGAAATTGTGATTGGTTTGGCCTTGGAAGTAGAATCATTATTACAACTAGGAATATCAATTTTTTGCCTATCGAAGAAGAGGAGAACCAAGAAAATAAAGTCTTTCACATCTATGAAATGAGGGAATTGGATCCTTGCTATGCCCTTCAACTTTTCAGTAAGCATGCCTTCCGAAGGGACTCTCCTCCAGTTGACTACGCAGATATTTCACATGAAATTGTTGCCAAAACAGGGGGACTTCCTTTGGCTCTCGAGGTTATCGGTTCCTCACTTTACTACAAAAGAAAATCGATTTGGAAGGAAACTCTAAAGAAGTTAAATTTTGTCCCCAAGCAGGAAGTCCTTAACAAATTAAAGATAAGTTATGACATGTTAGAGGATGATCAGAGAGAAATTTTCCTTGACATTGCATGCTACTTCATTGGTGAAGAAGCAATCTATCCATATTATATGTGGAAAGCTTCTGAGTTTTACCCAAAATGTGCAATACTCTTCCTTACACGGATGTCTTTAATCAAGATTGGGGATGACGATAGATTGTGGATGCATAATCAATTAAGAGATCTTGGAAGAGAGATTGTTCGCCAAGAAGATGTCAAAATGCTTGAAAATCGCAGTAGGTTGTGGCTTCCCAAGAGTGCCTTGGATGTTGTTCAAACGAGGAAGGTACGTAAGTTCGGTCGCTGTTTTCTTCTTAAAAAAATATACACGCAATGCAATTAGCCCGAGTTACACTGAATTATTTATTTCTTCTATCTTTCCTTTTGTTCCCCCTCTATTTCGTCAATACATAAAAGCAGGCGCCTCCCCACGCAAGGGTGGAGTCGAAAGCATGCATAATTGCATATTGCCACATTTGTACAAGATAAGGTATATGCGCTTTTGTTACTGACTTCAATGTCAGCTTGTGCTTTTTCTGTTCACTAGGGAACAGATAATGTGGTGGCCCTCAAACTGACACGAGTTTTTGAAGAGCAGAGCTTCACAAATGATGGCTTTTCAAAGCTTCCCAATTTAAGGCTGTTGGAATTAGAAGGGGTGGGATTTGCGGGTGACTTTAAAAAAAATTTCTCGAAGGTTACCTGGCTGTCTTGGCATTTTTGCCCTCCGGAGTTCCATGCGACTAATCTATGTTTCAACAACTTAGTAGTGCTTAAGCTTTCAAATAGTGACATTAGTGAAGATTGGGCTGGATGGGGACCATGCCTGGTAATAAATCATCTATACAAATTTTCATTGTGACTTTCTAACTGACCTTAATAGTTACCTTCCTTCGATGCTAATTCTTAGTCGTTTTACAGGCGAACAAGAACTTGAAAGTTATACATCTCACCAAGTGCACAACCTTAAGAAGGACTCCTGACTTCTCTAATTGCTCAAATTTGAAGATATTGGTGATTAAAGATTGTATGCATTGGCTAGTTGTCGATAGCTCTATCTCTAAACTAAAGTTCCTGAAGTACTTGGAAGTCTCTGGGTATTCTCACTGGATCTCAGAGGTGTGTGAAGAAAAAGACTTAGACTTGTTTGCGGTATCTTCCGCATTGGGTGGTCTAAAATCCCTCTCAACACTAAAGATAGAGGGGATGCATGTTCGAGAACTTCACCATTCGATTGGAGAGCTTGTGGGTTTGAAGTATTTGTCTTTAGTAGGTTGTAGAATGCTTAGAAAGCTTCCAAACTCCATTGGAGACTTGAAATCATTACTTGAATTGAATTTGGATGACACGGGAGTCACAAAATTACCAGATTCTATTGGACATCTCAAAATGTTGAGAAAAATGAGCCTAGCAATGACTCGGTTAAAGGAGCTACTAAACTCGATAGGAGGGCTAGAATCATTGCTTGAGTTAGTTTTGGATCAGACAGATGTTCCAGAATTACCTGCTTCTATTGGAAATCTCAAAAGATTGGAGTTTCTCCATCTATCCTGGAGTGAATTAAGAGAGCTATCAAAGGCAATATGGATGCTGGAGAATCTCAAAGTGTTGAACGCAAGAGGTTGTCAAAATCTGGAGGGAGAAATTCCAAGTGAAATAGGGGGACTATCTTTTTTGAGAATGCTAGACTTATCGTGGACCAAGATTAGGAGATTGCCCGCAGCAATGGAGCATCTTTCTTGTCTCCAAGAACTACATTTGCAAAGCTGTGATGAGTTGGAAGGGCTGCCAGAACTTCCTAGGAGTTTAACAACGTTAGTGTTTTCATCTAAACTATCATGGATAGTCCCTGACCTCTCAAACCTAACAAACTTAGTATGTTTGGACATATGTGGCGGCACTTATCAGTCCTCCAAATTCACACAAGGATATCCAAAGATAGAGTGGATTGGGAGATTACATAAACTGGAGTTCTTGAAACTATCTCATGCAGATCTCACATTTCCTGCAACTGCAATTGATTTGGCTCTTCTTTCTCGGCTTCAGGTTCTTTACATGTGTTGTGGAGACACTCGAGTAATAACAAGACTCCCTTCCTCTCTCATAGCATTGTCGTTAGGAGATGTTAAGTCCTCGATAGGAAGGCTACTCTTTTCCAACCAAAGAAATTTGTACAAATTAACACTCTCTAGATGTTGTCTAAGAGAGATTCACATTGATGGGGTCCTTTGGCAACTAGAGAATCTCCCTCGTTTGTCGGTGGTCCATTGCAATTCACTTGTGAGGCTCTCCAGTTTGTCAACATTAAATGGGCTTCAGAACCTGTATGTGGATTATTGCCCGCAGCTAATCGAGATCCAAGGGCTTGGTGAATTAGAATCGCTGGAATATTTGCTAATTAACAAATGTGACTCCATGGAACAATTACCTGAACTATCAAAATTACAGAACTTGAGGAGCTTGATCGTCTCCAATTGTGAGTCACTGCAAGGTTTGGTTAATCTGCGTCTACCCAACACGTGTGATCTCACCATCCAAGGATGCCGGAGGTTAGATGACTTTTTTGGCCCTTATGAGCTTTACAAACAAGGGGTGAATACTTGGTGGTATTTCTGAGCAATGCAGCTGCCTATAGCAGTCTCTAGAAAGAATCATCTCACTCAAGTCCAAAAATAATGTATTTTGAGTGGCAATTTGTTTGTAGGGTCTTTCCATGCGCTAAAGTTTGATTAGATTGTATCCGATTTGTGATGTGCATGTTCATCTAAAGTTTCAAAGAATTGAAGCGTTGATAGCCTTGATCGACTCCCCAAATGTTTAAAAATTCAAACTTTGTGTGCCTTCGTTATCTTGATATCTGCTTTAGAAAATATTCAATGGTATGAGCATGTCACGTCATCCGTTCATGTGGTGCGTATTTACCAATGAGATACCAACACGTGTCCCATGAACGGAACCCACTGGAAAATGAAAGGGCTGCTTGTCGGCTGGCTCAGCTCAGCTGCAGAAGAAAGGACGGGTCAGGGGTCAATAAATGCGCAATACTCTCGCTCAAAATATTTCTCAATCCTCAATTGAATTTTCTGGGTTCTCTCTCCTCGTAAAAAACAAAGAACGACCAAGACTTCCTTTGTTTCCTTCTCTGTACATCCCACCTCCTCCGCCTTTGTCTCCGGCTTCAGCTTTGCCTGCCTAAAAGCCTCGCCGGTCATCGGCCTCTGGCATCCTCCGTCTCTGGCATCTACTTGTCCTCTTCGTCCCGTCAGCCTCCGCCACGAAGACATTGGCCTTTGGCAGAAGGGAGGCGGCCTCGGTCTCGTTCCCGAGCGGCACTAGGCTCCCTGCCACTAACTAGGCGTTGTTCCTCACGCTGGGGTGCTCGGTTGCGAGGGAAATCTCGGCGGACCTGGGCGGGGTCGACGTCGCGGAGAAGAAGGAGAGGCGTGGGCTGGAGAAGGATTCCCGCTTGCTGTGAAGGAGGTACGTGAACTGGTTGTACCAGCACTGGGAGCTAGGGCTTTTCCTGGACATGAGCTGGATCGGCTTCACAAACGAGTTCATGGAGGAGATGGAGCCCCAGTTTAGGCCGCGTTCAAGGCGATAAAGGAGCTGGAGAAGGGTGCGATGGCGAACTCGGACGAGGGCTGCATGGTCGGGCACCATTGGTTGAGGAAGTCGGAGCTCGCGCTGACCCGATCTTGAAGGTGTAGATTGAGAGCACGCTCGACGCTGTCTGCAATTTCGCTGCTGACGTGGCCAACGGTAAGGTTAGTTCTAAATTTCCATTCGTTGTTGCTCTCCTTGTTTGCTATTGTAGTTGCCTATGTCAGATTTCTGGTAAATGTGAACATTGTCTTAGTCGTTCTAGACAGCGTGAGCTGAGGATAAATTGAAGTGGTTTCTGGTGGAATAGATGGAGAGCTCATTTACGAATTAGTCACTTGAAATGCCTGTGTATGGAAATCTCCTACTTGTTAGCTAGGTTCACTCCTATGTGGAGGAAGCCCAATTAGTTGCAAGCCCAAAAAGGGCTTGAGCTCATATAATAAGTTATATGAGGAAATAGGGTTTCTCACTATCTATATAATAAACACAATGAGTTGCAAGCCTAAGCTGGCGTTGGAGGTCGATTCGTGGTCCGATTGAGCTGAAATTTTGTCAGCATGTTCGTGGCGCAATTTTAATCGAATCTGAACGGTTTGATTTTCGTTTGAAGCTCCATACATCAGGTTTTTTGTGGATTGATCAAAATCTGCGTTTTTGGTCAGATTTATCCTTGATCTCTTGTGAAGTTCATGTGTATTGTCAAGAATTATGTTCTTGAGGTGTTTGCTGCTATGTACCTCTAGTATTTGCTAGAGAAGAACAATTTTATTAATAGTGAAGATTTTCAGGTGGACTTCGGTCTCGTGGTTTTTTATCTCCTCACATCAAGGAGGTTTTTCACGTAAAAAATCGTCTTGTGTTCACGTGCTTGGTATTTATTTTACTCTACTATATCGATTCCTATTAGGTTTACACAAGAGGGAAGATTATTTTATTCCGCTGCGTTGATTCGATATTGTTCGAATTATTACCATCCTCCCATCACTACTCTGAGATGCAGTAGTTCCAAAATGACAATTTAGAAGATTCCGATTAATGAATGTGTATGAAAAATATCTTTTTCCGTTTGATCTCCATGGGCAATACCTGGGCTGTGTACTCCGAGACGCAGTCAGGTATTAGCTCTTCTAGTATGCATTATTGTGTATGAAAAATATCATTTTCCGTTTGATCTCTCTTATTGTTCTATCGATATGCTTTTGTTCCTTAGGAAGCAATAGTCTTGCCTCCATGTATTGCCCTTGCTGTGCGTCCTAGGCCTGGTGTGTGGGAGTACATTAGGGTAAATATCCACGTTCTTGTTGTTGAGGAGTTGCAAGTGACCAAGTTCCTTCATTTCAAGGAAGAACTTGTCGATGGAAAGTAAGTCTTTCTTTTTCCATTTTTGGCTTTTAACACCACATGGATGCTAGCATACTTTGCTTTTGGCGGAAGGACTGTAGGTTACTCGAATTTGTGGATTGTTGGCAGTCATGGCATTACATCGTGAGATCTATAATATGCAAATGAATGTCGCTTACTCTGTTGCAGTTTGAATGGAAACTTTGTGCTTGAATTGGACTTTGAGCCATTCACCGCCCAATTTCCCCGCCCAACTCTTTCGAAGTCCATTGGAAATGGAGTGGAGTTCCTCAACTGCCACCTTTTGGCAAAGCTCTTCCATGACAAGGAGAGCTTGCACCCTCTGCTTGAGTTCCTTCAAGTTCATTGCTACAAAGGAAAGGTAAGCCCATGGGCAGATAACACTCATCTCACTCTCTCGGATCTACTTCCTATGTGCCGCGTGTATCACTCAATTGTATTAACAAGATTGTGTAAATGACAACTCAAAGGAAACATTGCGACGTTCACATAACTTCATAACTGTTGGAAGGACAGTTCAGAGTTGCTCATATTTTAGATGCATGGACTGAATCCTTTTTTTTTCACAAACAATTACTTGAGACTCATTTATGCTGATCTGTGATGCATAACATGATGGTCAACACAAGAATTCAAAATGTCTTCTCGCTCCAACATGTCCTGAGGAAGGCAGAGGAGTACCTCTTTGCCCTCAAACCCGACACACCTTACTCACAGTTTGAGCACAAGTTTCAGGAATTTGGGCTAGAGAGGGGCTGGGGCGACACTGCCGAGTGTGTGCTTGAAATTAATCGGCTTCTTCTGGATCTACTTGAGGCTCCCGATCCATGCACCCTTGAGAATTTTTTGGGAAGAATCCCCATGGTCTTTAACATTGTTATCATGTCGCCTCACGGTTACTTTGCCCAAGACGATGTCCTCGGATATCCTAATACCGGTGGCCAGGTCATTAATCGTCTCAAATCTTGATGTAGCATCTCTTGCCAGTATTTCTACATGCAATTCCATCATCATGCGTTGTTCACATTTTGTAGGTTGTGTACATCTTGCACCAAGTTCGTGCATTGGAGAGTGAGGTGCTTCAACGTATCAAACAATAAGGGCTGGATATTACTCCTCGGATCCTCATCGTAGGTTCTTGCTTTTTTACTGATATTAGAATAGTTTTTTGCTGGCCAATTCAACTAACTTGTTATGTTTGTTTTGTGTCCTGCCCCTTTTGGCTGCAGGTCACTCGTCTTCTTCCTGATGCAGTAGGAACCACCACGTGCAACCAGCATCTTGAAAAGGTTTTTGGAGCATAATACTTCCACATTCTTCGAGTTCCCTTTAGAACGGAGAAAGGGATGGTGCGAAAGTGGATTTCACGATTTGAAGTGTGGCCTTGCTTGGAAACATACACCGAGGTATATTAGCTCATAATATTATACTTTGCAAGGATTTCTTGTTGACATTCCAATCTTTCGTCATATAAAGACTAACCTTATCTTCTCTCATTAGGATGTCGCCAATGAAATTGCTGGAGAACTACAAGGCAAGCCCGATTTGATCATTAGCAATTACAGTGATGGTGACATTGTTGCTTCTTTGCTGGCCCATAAGTTGGGCGTTACGCAGGTTTGTCCTTTCCTAGTTTTACTCTCTATAGCGGCACTATGATTAATCAAAGACCAAATGCTAAATATTAGTTTCTTCTGATTTATTATGCAATGCATGATAGCTCATGCCCTTGAGAAGAGCAAATACCCGGAATCTGACATCTACTGGAAAAAGTTCGAGGAAAAATATCGTTTCTCTTGCTAGTTTACAGCAGATCTCATAGCCATGAACCACACCGACTTTATAATCACTAGCACCTTCTAGGAGATTGCCGAGAGGTAACTGATCTTTCTTTTAGATGTGGATTCATGCTAAAATGCTCCTCCATCCACCGCAATGTGCTAAACTGCTCATATAATTATATGGTTTCAGCAAGGATACGGTTGGGCAATATGAGAGTCACACCGCTTTTACACTTCCTGGACTGTACTGAGTCGTCCATGGCATTGATGTTTTCGATCCCAATTCAACATCATGTCACCAGGAGCTGATATGAGCATTTATTTCTCCTACACGTGGAGAAGCGGAGGTTGAAATCTTTCCATGCTGAGATCGAAGAACTTCTGTTCAGCGATGTGGAGAACAAGGAACACCTATGAGTTTTTGGAGTTTTTTTCCCCTCCCATACTGGACTTGGACCTACATTAGCATCCTGTGTTTTGAATGATAATGTTCAAGCTCAAACAAAAGCTGACATGGATGTGTTGGTTAATGTCAAAACATATGCGTATTGAAGGATCGGAACAAGCCAATCTTGTTCACCATGGCAAGACTGGACCGTGTCAAGAACTTGACTGGGCTGGTCGAGTGGTACGGAAAGAACACCCGCCTGAGAGTGCTGGTCAACTTGGTTGTGGTCGGTGGTGACCGGAGGAAGGAATCTAAGGACTTGGAAGAGCAAGCCGGGATGAAAAAGATGTACGGGCTGATTGAGACGTACAATTTGAACGGCCGGTTCAGTGGATCTCCTCCCAGATGAATCGGGTGAGGAACGGAGAGCTTTACTGGTACATCTGTGACATAAGGGGAGCATTTGTGCAGCCCGCTCTCTATGAGGCTTTTGGACTGACCGTGGTGGAGGCCATGACATGTGCATTGCCGACCTTTGCAACTTGCAGTCCTGCTGAGATCATTGTGCACGGCAAGTCTGGATTCCACATTGATCCTTATTAGGGGGATCAGGCAGCGGAGATCCTCGCGGACTTCTTCGAGAAGTGCAAGGTGGACCCGAGCCACTAGGACAAGATCTCACAGGGGGCGATGCAGAGAGTCGAGGAGAAGTAAGGATCGGGATTCTTGTTAGGTTCAATCTTTGATAGGGAAAAAGAGCACATTTCAACTTGTTCAAGAAATAAGTGGGTAACATGTGGTGCTTTGCTTTTGGCAGGTATACATGGAAAATTTACTCTGAGAGGCTGCTCAACTTGACGGTGGTGTACAGCTTCTGGAAGCACATCTCGAATCTAGACTGTCTTGAGAGCTGCCGCTACCTGGAAATGTTCTATGCCCTCAAGAATTGGAAATTGATAAGAGACTCAGCTTCTCATCATATCATGAGCGTGATAATCTGCACGCATATTTTGACTCCTTGTTCGGATATTCACACACTGCTCCTTTGTCTTGACAGGCTGAGTCGGTTCCCCTTGCCATTGAGTGAGTTAGAGGTGAACTAAAGGGCAGATCTCAGGAGGCAGACAGCTCCAAATTCTCTCGAGAGTTGAGGAATAATTGCCATTGCATTGGATTGGAAGAGAGCCCTTTCTTTTGCTTTTCTTTTTGCAACTACTTTCGTCAATCTTTCTTTTGCTTCTTTTTACTGTGAATGTATGTTGGGTTAGGTTCTTCAAAAAGTCAATTCAATGAAATTTCCTTCTTCTTTTTCCCAGTGTCCCCTCAAATTACCTGTCGTCTTCCACTTGTAAGTTCACGTTCAACCATTTTCCTTCGCTTTTAAGCTAGCAATGTGCATCTACGTGTTACTCGGATCAGCGATGGTAGTAGTCCCTTGGATATAGCACAAGACTATCCAAAAAAAAAAAATTGCCAAGGCAAAATAAGTCTTTTAAAATAAATCACAAGGAAAACTTGTATACCCTAATTGACTTTGTTCCAGTCAGCTGTACACATCTGACCTATGGAGAGAGGACAATCAATACAAAAGAACAGGAGGTGGAGAGAGCTTGTACTGTACAATTTAATGTTGATTCCGTTATTTATACACGCATCCACGCAACACGCTCTGTCAAAATTGCCTTCTATTTTTGAGGCATTCTATTTCTATCTACACCTTCATGAGTAAAAGAAGAAAAAAACCGGCGGAGGCTAAAACCATCTCCCATCACCGATGCGCCTACCCAGAAATAGAATGCAGAGAGTTCCATACCCTCCAAATCGTGCATCAATCCACTAGTCATGTAGCTACTTCCGTATGGGTCTTGTAAGTTCCTTTTTCATGACGGCTTCTCTTGGGTAGAACATAATTGCCAGCACCAAAGAGAATGTAAGGCCCCCTATCCTACCGAATGGTTGGAAAGGATGAGTCCCCGTTATCCAAAGGGGGAAGTTGGGGTTGTAGATCAAAAAGCCACCTGACTGGAGAGTGTAACTTGAGACTAATATCCCTGCGCGGAGCCCAATTGGAACACAAAGGCTACCTTCACTGATTTGTTGAAGCCTGGCCAAGCTTAGTGATAAGAGCCACAGCCCAGGTACTGCCCATGGAGACCTAAAATGCAGAGGATAAGTCAAGTATCTTTGATGTTGACTCAAAGGGAAGATCATGTCAAGCAAATTGATCAAGTGCATGACGGAAACATGAACCGAGGTTCGAAACGTACGCTTTAACCTAAAAGAGAAAGGATGAAAGATCAAGCTAAGAAGAAAGAACGTTGTCCTCATTGTAGCTGCTAAAGAATGTGACATGACACTAACAGATCTAAGCCTTTCAAGAAGGCAAGTTTGGCAAGTCATAAGTTTGCCTGCATCGTCAGAATGTTTATTATGTAAACATCTCTCAATAAAAAAACAAAAAATTTGCAAGCATGTTCAATCTAGAACCAAGATTTCAGTATGAACAGGTTAGCATTGTTGCATGATTACTTTAAAATAGAAAAGGGTGGTCACCAAGATACAACCTGATTTCCGAGTGCTGATTTACTTGTCATATTTTGAGTAACATGCTGTTCCTGGCCCCAATAGACATTTTCCCACAACAAATGAAGAACAGAAAGCTGAAGGAGAAAATCCAAGGACAACAAGGAGTCAAAAAGTTGGAAGGAACGTGACTTAATTAAAGCAATGTAC
This sequence comes from Eucalyptus grandis, assembly GCF_016545825.1. Lineage (NCBI taxonomy): Eukaryota > Viridiplantae > Streptophyta > Magnoliopsida > Myrtales > Myrtaceae > Eucalyptus > Eucalyptus grandis. The sequence continues at coordinate 2,936,094 of NC_052620.1, forward strand.
CTCTGGAACAGGTAGAATGCAAGCCCTGACAAAATAATTCCCGGGTGATATCCAAGATCAGCAGCAATGTCTTCAGTTAACCATGATCTGAAAAGCAGCTCTTCCACAAGGGCAACAGAAGTTGCCATAACAACACCTCGACCGAACAAGATGAGAATTTACCCATATGACTTGAGCCTTGTCATGGCATCTAAAGACGATGAATGAAGACTTGGAGGCCAAGAAAAACTCATGCAACCTAATAATGAATTAACATACTGTATGGACAAAACAAGCAAAATTCCCCCAACCAAACTGCTCAAAAAAGCTTGGATCTGCAAACAAAAAGCTGAAATGAGCTCATTAAGAAGAAATCCCTAGGAAACATCTCATGCATCGCAACTCTAATGAAGTAAAGCCAGTGAGCACCACAGAAGAATTTTTAAAAAGAGAACGAACTGCAATGAATCTTAGGTCAGTAGCAAAGGCATATAAGAAGAGACCAAACAGCTGGACTTGTTTGAACCACATTATTCAAGCTCGTGATGTTCAACTCGCTGCATTAGCTTTTCAAATGGAACTTGAGTTTACTAAAATTTGCTTTGAATGGTATGCAAGCCAAATCTAGTATTTAGTGACTGTTATAATATGTCAATGGCTTTTATTATGACATTTACACTCTGTCCATGGTCTCTCTCTCCCCCCTCCCCCCAAAAGCACACACTATTTTTTGGATTGGGTTCCCTCACTAATCATCTTTTCATCAAAGTTTGTGTTCTTGTTCAACTCTGCTCTAGTTAGTATCTTTAAAGAGAACATGAAACTCAACGACTTGTCGGTGAAACTTCTATAGGCAGGGGGAAAAACTTGGGACCAAAACCTATTTTGCAAATTCCAATCCCATTTCATGAAAGGCCTTATGTACTTCCAATAAGCCATTTCTGGTTTCAGGATTGCCACCACTTTGTAGGACAGGAAGTAACAATGAATTACTATATATTCTTCTAATCTGCATAAAGGAGAGATCACAAAGCAAAATACATGCAGGCATCTTTGATTTCACAATAATAGGGTAGAAGAGAGCTTAGGACCAAGGTGCGCACTATGATGGTCAATTCTAAGACGGATTTGTGTTGTCAATGAATCTAATCTGCCAAAAGTAAAATTGAGATATCATCTATACCGTCAAAAGTAAAAAATGTAAGAGTTTTCCTTATGTGGACTACAATAATTGAGATTGTAATTACCGTTTTACGGGGTTGGTCTAATAAGGTAAGGTATAAGGTTTTCTTAATGGTCGAATATAGGCCTGGTATTGTGTGGGCCGAGTTGAGCCCGGCCATGATGAGAGGGTCCATCCAAAACTCTATAAACAACACTAAGGTCCCTCCTATAACCCTCATTCTTCCAAAAACTCTCTCTCACCTCACATAAGGCAAGCTGTGAGTGACGGTCTCATCGAGCTAGGAACCGAGGGTCATAGAGGAGAAGATCTTCAGCGTTAAAGGCTTGGATTGCCATTGTTTTGCTCCAAGAACTATGAATTCAAAATCAAGTACGCAAATCTTCGCCTTTTCCTTTAGAATGTTCGAGTTTCTAGCTATGTCGATCTTGGGGAGCCATTCTGACGGCCTACATTTGGTATTAGAGCAGGCATAAACTAGAACTCGAACATAGGGAATTTGCCCTGTTTTGAAGAATTTATCCATTGAAACTTGATTTTGACTGTATATTCGGATTCATTTTGTCGAGCCGAGTGTTTTCATGGGTAGCATGTCTCCGACGGAGGCCAAACCTGCTGTCTATACCCATTTTGGACTTGACTCAAGCTCGGAATGTTTTGCTTACTTTTCATGAATTTTGATCTGGTAAAAGTGAATTTTGATTGTATAAATGGCTTCTACTCTTCCATACGAGCATTTTGGTGGGTGGAACATCTCTAGACAACACCGGAAACGGCCTCACATGCCACCACGCGCCCAGGCGGTGCTGGGAGTTGGCGACACGCGCCGCCGCGTGGCCTCACGCGCGCTCATGTGTGTCGACGCTTGGACTGCCACGCGGCCTCATGCGTGGATTGCTTTAGCGGTGATGATGTCATTTGTGATGTCATCCTGCCAACTTCACCACCGCCATGGACAGGTGTCCATGACGACGTCACGTAAGTCGCCTTACATGCCATCGCCACATGGCATGTGACGTCACCGATGACATCACCACGGACCCGACCTGATGTTGACCGGGTCGACCTGGCCCAAGTTGATCGAGTTGACCCGACTTGAGTTGACCAGTTGACCCAACCCGGTTGACCGTTGACTGGTTGGGCCGTTGATCGGTTCGACCCGTTGACTGATCGAACCGGTTTCAAGACGACAGCTTGTGCCGCTCAAGCGCCACACACTGTAGCTACGCGTGAGGGTGCGTGTGACGTGTGTTTGGTGCGTGATTGATGTGCACGTGCTCATATGTGAATTTTCTATCTTGTGGTGTATTTATTTGCATTGTTTGATGCCTTTAAGGATGTGAAAATGCATGTGAAACCCTAAGGTACGTGATTTTTGGGTCATTTTTGAAAATGAGCCATGTATTTCTCTATGGTTTTGGAAGTGCGTTGTGAGCTCACATATATATCATCACATAAAGATTGTATAGAGCATTAATTCATTGATAACATGTATAATGTTCAGCATGTATTACTGAATGGAGCAATGCAATTAGCATGACTTGTGATTTTAGTGACAAACAGCCTTTGTCATCAAGTCTAAAATCACATTTGAAAGGTGAATGTGAGTTATAAAGTTATATCTCTAATATGAGAGAATTTCAATGATTCAGTTTGGTTATGACCGCCAAAGTGGCACACTTGATTGGATTTGAAAAACATCGGTCTCATATCGTAATAGGATGTCTCCTGTTCTGATGCATGTTTATACTCCCAAAGGAGGTAATTATGTGTTAGTTCATGGAGGAATGCATGCACAATATATGGTTGTGGAGTGACTGACCCTAGTGGTTCATACACCCAAAGGTGGTGAATTTGCGAAAGGTCAGAATATATTCTCATGACCGCTGTCATGTGGAGAGTATGCAATTGTATGTTATGTATTCTGCCCAAAGGTGTTTATATAATGATGTGTGTAACTCTCAGGATGTGTACTTATAAGGTTTTCAAGTTACACAATACTCACATGGTGCCAATTATATATGCTTCTTGTTATTAAGTTACATTATATGTAATGACAACTCCATTGTGATTAAGATCCCTATTGGTCAAATTTTAAGTAGTGAAGAGGATTTTTTGTTAGGGATGGATGCTGGTAAATGTTCATATTACTATTGCTTTGAATAAACTGAGAATCTCACTGTTAGTTATATGGAATTAGAATGTATTCATTGCTGCTTGGAAAAGGGCAATTGAATTTGTCCATCATCCATAAAGGATTCCATTTAGGAATATTTGAAAATGGTTACCAGCTGACTACATTACTAAAAGGATGATAGAAGCCCTAGTGACTTGAAATTGTGTCTTGTCTATTACCGATATTGGTATAAATGCAAGAACTCTTCAACATAAGGTGTGATGGTTCTAATGTGGTTAAAGATTACGTCCTAATGATGGTAGATTTAAAGTCCGGAATCATACTCATAAGGGAATTCATAAAACTGCCGGTTATTTTGACAATCTGATCTCAAGATAATACATTTTAAAAGAAGTGGTGTCATTTACTACTATTGTAGAAAGAAATGATACATAAAGATATTGTAATGATATAAAGCTTGATTGTCCAAGCATGAGTTAAGAGTTAATAATTCATTAACATTCATTTATGAATTCAATTCCTATCAAAAGCCTCATCTAGTTTTTGCTGGCTAAATAGCGGTGCAACAAATTATGTTGTTTACCATAAAGAGATTCATAAATCTAAGGAATCCAGATCAAAATGAATCATAACTCATCATGAAAAACCACATTTAATGTCGTTTTAGTGGGAGATGTTGTTTTGACTATGGATACTAGTTAACATTTGACGTTGAAAAACACTTTAATGTACCTTCCTTTAGACGGAACCTAGTTTCGTATCATGTCTAGAAGTGTATGGCCATTCTTTTGAGATAAAGAACAATGTTATTTCAATGTTTTATAAGTCAAATGAAGTTGGATGCTATAATGGGTCAAATGAATTATACCAATTATGTTCACTTCCCAAGGATATGCACCTCGTTTTTATAGTTGGAAATGTTGTTTCCAATAGATATTTACATAAAGAACAATCTTAAACATTGCGGCATAGATGTCTTGATCATATGTATAGAGAAAGAGTAGACAGATTGATAACGTTGACATTTTGTCTACTCTAAAATGTTATCTAAAGACTTGAGTAGACTATAGTGAAAGCAAGATGATTAAGATAAGGAAGAAAACTGCAGTCTGAAGTTCTGAATTATTAAAGGTCATTCACACCGATATTGGTGACCATGTATGGTAAAGTTGTATAGAAATATTGATGACTATTTCCTTTTGATTAAAGAAAAGTTTGAATCTTTGGATAGATTCAAATTCTTTTGGATTAAAGCCAAGAAACAGTTGAGATAAGTCTTAAAGATTGTCAGATATGACCACAGTGGTGAGTATTTTGACAAATATGGCAATGCTGGATAGCTTAAAGAGCCATTTGTCAAATATTTAGAAAGATTCTGGGATGGTAACTTAGTTTACTATATCCGAAAATCTTGGAACAAATTGGTGTGGCCAAAAGGCGTAATTGCACTATGATGGACATGATAGTGAGTATGATGACTAGGACTAACTTATCAAGTTTTCTATGGGGCGAAAAGTCAATTATGCATTAAACCGTATTACTACAAAATGTGTTCCATTAACTCCCTTTTGAGTTGTGGATTGGACGTAAACTTGACTCGAATCATCTTAAGATTTGGAGCATCTTATAGAAGTTTGGTTATATAATCCAACATTAAATAAGTTGGAATCTAGAACCACTCGGTATCTTACCTAGATCATTTGAAGGGATATCAAGTTTTCAAATCCCAATGGAGGTGCAAGAGTTATGGAATCAAAGATAGGAAGTCTCTAGAGTTCAATGAAAATGCAGAGAATAGTTGCTCTTAGACTATTAAGGTAATTGTATGGTGGGGACCATTGTGTCTTTGTCTTTTCCTATACAGACAATTGTGGAGTCTTTTACACCACATATTAAGCTTGTGAGGTTCAGGATATTGTTATTGATACGATTTCTAATGAAGTTTCTCAAGTCTCTTAAGTGCAAGATAAAATTATAGTAGCTCCACTCAAGAGATCTATTACAGAAAGATGTTCAGTTATACCACTATATTATATAGTCTATTTGTAAGAGCATGATTACGATATCTGCTACGTGATCGATCTAGTAACTTGTATATGTAAATGTTGTTTCTTGTCCTCAGTCTGATATGTGGTTAGACATAATGAAAAGATGAGATGCAATTTATAAAATGTGATAGTGTTTGGGAGCCTATGGAATTGGTTGAGGGTCACAAGCTCATTCGTTGCAAATGAGTGTATGAGACTAAGAGAAATTTCAAGGGAAACAATGAGAAGTTTAAACTCAAATTACTAGTATAAGGTTTCACTTAGAGAGAAGTTTAGTCTTTTCTAAAGATTATTTCAGAGTGAATATGGTATTACTAGCTCAATTTTATATAGAGTTACATTAGATAGATGATTCTAACTATGTTTCTCAATGAATACCTTGGTAAAGAAGTCTATGTGGTATAACCCAAAGGTTTTGCAACGGATGATTCGGATAAGTTTGTATATAAACTAAAAACCCTTATTTATGGCCTTAAGAAAGTTTGTAGATCAGACGATGCTTGAAGTTTTATAGCATTATCACTTCATTTAGTTTTGCTGAAAATAAAGTAGATCAGTGTATATACTACAAGGTCAGTGAGAGAAAATTTAGTTTTCTCATATTCCATGTAAGTGATAACTTTCTTGCGCTAGCAATATTGGATTACTGCATAAGATAAAATAGATATTGTCGAGGAATTTTGACTTGAAAGATCCTGGTCAAGTACCTTTTTTCCTTGGCATTGAGATCTATAGAGATCGTTCTTGACGTATGTTAGATTTATCTCAGATTACATATGTTGGTTGTATTTTGAAAATATTCAATAAGCCATGAGTTACTGTTGTTGTTAAGACTGATAGACTGAATATCTGGCATTGTCCTTGTTCAAATTTTATTAAAATCCAAATGAATGATACACTCTATGCTAGTGAACTTAGAAGTGTCATATAGGCTTAAGTCCACATTAGACTACATATTACTTTTGTGACAAGATTTTTTGGGCAGATATCGGTTAAGTCTAGGACATGATCACTGGATTGCTATCAATGAGGTTTTGAGATCCTAAAAAGGACAAGAAAACTATATACTGACAAATATGTTCAGGATCTAGGGCTGGTAGGATATTCGAATGTAGATTTTACTAGCTATAAGGATAACAAGAAGTTGATAACATAATATATCTTTGTATTAGCAGAAGGTGAGGTATTATGACAAGTGTTAAACATAAATTTATGTTATCCTTTACCATATAAATGGAGTTTATAGCATGCCTTTTAGCTGCTACTCAAGATATTTGACTTCAAAACCTCATTAGGGAGTTGGCTATGTTTGATATTATGAATAGACCCATACGGTTGTATCGAAACAATAACTCTTTGGGTCTCGAGGGGTCTAGATATATGACGGTCAGGTTTTTGACCATAACGAAACGATATAGAACGGTGATACTATAATAGAACATATTTCCACAGATGATGTGATTGTAGACCCACTAATTAAAGATTTTCACCCTTGTGTACTTGAACGATGTGTCATGAACATGGGCTAAGGAGCATCATTAGATGCTGTTGTTTAGTGGGAGCTATTTTGATTTTGCTCTAATAAAACTTATATATGTTGCACATTCAATAAAATGTTCATGAATGTGTGGTCACCATATTGAATTGATTATATGTAATGAAAATCTCAAGGTATTATGTAAGCCTTGAGTGAAGACTGGGGGCATCTGGTTATCAGCCTTGAACATATGTCTTGATTATATATAAAGAAATATTGACCATAAAGATAAGACATATGTTGGTTTATTAGAACCATAAGGATATTCTCTAGTGGCACATCCGATTTTCCAGTGACACTTAAGGTAAGAGAATAGTAGCCGACAAGGGAGATAACACATAAGGTATTACTTTTTATGAGGTGTTATCCGTTTGTCACACAATCATATTGAATCCATATCAATAAAGTTGAAAGCATTTATAACCATGGAAAGCTCTGTATGAATACATGCAGTTACCGGCATGATTCGATATTGGAGACTTTATGGGGTAAGATTGGCTATTAAGAATTGCCACTAGATCAACATAAAGGTGCACAATAAAGTACAGTCTCAATTAATATAGCAAAAGTGGGAGAATGTAAAAGTTTTCCTTATGTGGGCTACGTTAATTGAGATTGTAATTATCGTTTTACGGGATTGGCCTAGTAAGGTAAGGCATAAGGTTCTCTTAATGGTTGAATATGGGCTTGGTATTGTGTGGGCCGAGTTAGGCCCGGCCCGTGATGAGAGGGCATGTCTAAAACTCTATAAATAGCGCTAAGGTCCCTCCTCTAGCTCTCATTCTTCCAAAAACTCTCTCTCACCTCACATAAGGCAAGCTGTGAGTGGCGGTCTCATCGAGCCAGGAACCGAGGGTCATAGAGGAGAAAATCCTCAGCGTTAAAGGCTTGGATTGCCGTCATTTTGCTCCAAGAACTATGAATTCAAAATCAAGCACACAAATCTTCATCTTCTCCTTTAGAATGTTCGAGTTTCTAGTTATGTCGATCCTAGGGAGCCGTTTTGACGGCCTACAAAAAAATTGCTAACACAAGGTATTCACCCAATGTGCCGAGACTCATAACTGAACATTCATCCATAGCTTGTAACTTTACTTAAATCTGATGTGCAAAATCTAAAATTTACTAATGCTTTTCAAATACCAAATCAAAGGATGAAGACAAAAGACCTAAGTACAATTTGATCAACCAAAGTAGATCTTTTTTCATTGCGCATAAGTGATCAAGTAGCATATATTGCTCCAAATAATGGAGGAGAAATGTGAGCGGGAAGAATACAGGGAAGGGAGTTGGATCATTCTCATATCTATAGTGATGAACTTGCAACGAAATGCCCGAAGTGGAATGACATCACGACTAATCCAAGTAGGAAGAATAGCATTAAGAGAACTGTTCACTTGAGGGAAGAGTTGCCAAGACTTGAGAAATAACTTTAACTAGTAGAAACGGCAAGAAAGGACGAAGACAAACAAGCCACCACCAACTCATCTACTATGTCTAAAGACACCTTCAATGGAGGATTATCGGGACCCAATGCCTCTGCAACAAACCGTGGCCCATGATTGATCAATGGAGGATTATCTAGCTTTCTATGTCTTTATTATCTTGATCTCTGCTTTGCCTTGTTCACGTTGTTTGCTTCCTTGTCTCCGCAGTTTAAAGCAACTAATCTTGCACTTCCTATTCTGCTTACAATATCTTGTACCTCTCTAATTGGTTCAAATCATGGCCCGATTTTAGGAAAGCTGTTCACTACAATGATTCTTACAACCATCATCAAGTGGAGGTAAGCAAGTCATGCCTCTTCTCATCCCCTGGTGTCACATACTGGGCAACCAGTTGATTACTGTATCGACAGATTGTTCTTGATGTCAATCATCAATTGTATTTGGTTCCTGTGAAGCTAGTTTGCCTACGGCTGAAAATGCCTTTGAAGACTGTTCCATTCAAAATTTAGCCTGTTCCTAGATAAGAATCACAATATTCCATCAGTAACACATCAATGAGAGTTTGGGTGTTCGTCTGATTTAAGTTAAAATATGTTAAATCTGGGGGCACACATTACTTACCGCTCGTTCCATGCATGCCATGTAGAGCTGAATGAGGACCTTTAGCCATTCTCGTGCAGAAGGATCTACTCTCCTTACAAAGCTCTAGCAGGACTTGATATTGTGATAGAGATGTAAAGCCCATTGACCTTGATGCGATTTGATTCTTTTTATTTTCAGAAACGCCCCTTACTTTACCTTCGAGATTGTGCTTATGGCAGCTAATTGTGAAGTATAATGCCTAGGTAGGGAGAGAGCTGTATTCACCGTCAAGTGAATGTCTACCATTTTGAGTATGCAAATAGGAATGCTTGGAGGTCGTCCTTTTAGAGGATCATTAGGCAAAGTCTTTATTTGCCATGTCTGATAGATACACTAGAGAAATATGCATAAAATGAAATGTTATTGATCCAGGAAAGTAACCTTGATTCCTCAAGATATAGAAAAATCTGAAACACCAGAGAAGAATGAATAAACTGAAATGTAATTGACTACCAGATTAATTAATGTTGAAGAGATGACACTTATATCTGCAGGGTGTCTAAACTCGATGACCAAGTAAAAATTATAATGGAATCTAGATCATGCTTATCTAAGGATATTCTAATCAAAATGAAAATTACATCTCATAATAGAGACACCAATCCTAATCATATCTAATATAAAATAAATAGCAAAATAAAACTAATCAACCAATTTTTATTTTTATTTTGAGAGAACAAACTTCACAAAATCTTTTGTTGGCTATCCAACATCAGTTCCCTCAACTTGAAAAAAAAAAATGGGAAAAAACTACCAAAAACCCCAAATTTACCATAATTTTTTTTTTGTGACATGAAAAACTTCAAACTTTGCAAATTGTGACATATTTATCCCACCAAAAGCATTTTCATCTTTTTTTCCCCTCTTCTTTCTTCCCTTCGCTAGCCATGGCGAAGCCGGCGTTGGGTGAGGGTTGCCCTAGCCGCTCTTGCTGGCGTCAAGCGAGGATGGCCCTTGGGCTGGGTCGGGCGAGGGGCAACCCTCGCCAGATCCCGGCAAGGCCGTCCTTGCCGGATCCGGCGAGGTTGCCCTCGCCCGACACAAGCGAGGGGTGCCCTTGTCGGCATCTGGTGAGGACAGCCCTCACTCGACCCAGCCGAGGGTCGCCCTCACCTAGCACCCGCTTAGCCTAGGTGAGGGCAGCCCTCACTGACTCGGCTTCTCTCGCCAACTTCGCCATGGCCGGCGGGGAGAAGAGAGAAGAAGAAGAAGAAGAAAAAAAAGTAAAAGATTAAAATGCCCTATAGTTTATGGTAAATAAATCACACGGATATAAGTTCATGATTTTTTGTGTCACGAAAAAAAGTTTGGGTAAATGTGTCACGGTGTCAGAGTTCGAAGATTTTCATGTCACAAAAAAAGGTTTGAGGTAAATTTATCACTTTGGGCAAAATTTGGGATTTTTGATGGTCTTTTCTCAAAAAAAAAAAAAAAATTGACCTCGAATTAATATTTGGATGTGCTAATCCACCTAAAATGGACTAACTTAACAGCCATGAGGGGGTGAATTGGCTGATATACGGCTTTTAAAAATCCTTTGGTGCAAAACCGCGTATAGAGGATAAAACAGCATTTGTAGACAAAATATGGTATGCAGATCAAATATCTTATATCATTAGAAATGTGAAAAGAGTAAGGGATAGAGGAGTTTGCAAAAACACTATTTACAGTGATCACGCCAATGTTCTGTCAAACAATACACTCGGATTACACAGTTTTCCCCTCTGCCATCTTCAACGCTCACTTTGCCACATGTTGGAGACTTCACATGGGTCAAAGTGGTCGTTGCATGAGCCGCTGTTCACAGCTCAAAATGTCTTTTTACAGCTAATAAGGGTTCGTTTAGTAACCATTTTATCCCTGAGAATAATTTCTACTCAGACAATCAATCTTAAATTTGCAAACCAAAAACAAAATCAACAAGTAATCTAGCCCACGAGGTGATGTGTGACGGCTATATGGAGATAAGAATAACATTTCTTGTATATCTCTGAAACTCTGATGCGGAATAGGAACAAGATACATTCATACTTCTGGTTCGTACTTTAAATTCATATCCCCCTGGTGAAAAGCCGCAATTTCTTCCTTGAAGAATTTAAGCAGATCCTCAATGCTCACGACAGATTTGTCGGATTTGTCTTTCACGTGAACTCTAACCTGGAGGATAAGGAAACAACACGACTGCATCCCACAAGCCATTTAAATTCTCAAGAGGGTAACTGATGTAGTTGGGGACGTAAAGAGTTGGCTAAAGGGCGAAAACAAATGCTGGAACTGAGACAAATTAAAGCTGGAACCTAAACGTGATCTGCTAGGGGTTAGAGAAGCCAATATTGTCCATTGAATGGAAAAAAGTCAACCAAGTGACTTAAAGGCCTATCTATACTAGGGTTTAAGATGATCTCAACCCTTGATTGAACAATTAGATTGGATAGCCCCACGGAAAATCGAATTAGTGGTTGTGGAAAGGGCTGAAGATACTTTCTATTAGAGACTCAGTCTCTAAGTCCTCGCTATCCAATAACAATTCGATGGAAAATTGGCTTTCGAAAATTGACATGAAAAAAAAAGATTCTTTCTTTTCAACAAACCCTAGTCAAAAATGGAATAGGTAGTCCTCCGATTGTTTCACAGAGACAATACTTAGACAGTAAGAATTAGATCAAATGGGAAATAAAAGGATGTGATAGATAACGATCTATCTTGACATTCTATTTTTCATATTTTTATACCTTGTCTAAAGATAAAGACAAGAAAAGATATAATAGGTCTTATTATTCCTACATCTTATAAACTTATAATCTCAACCACCCAACCTCGAAGTCACATGATTATGACATGACCTACACTATTCCCCTCGGCTGCATTTGGTCTTCAGATTTTTAGCCAAGATAGAATTAAAAAGGATATAATATGAAATATAGGGATTTGCTATATTCTATCAACTGTTCGATAAATTGTAATAATAAAACCGGATATTTTCATTTCCTATACTACCCATTGCTTTGTTGACATATTGATAAATCTTCATTGGTTTGCTCAACCTCAAGTCCTAGAAGTGTTTTAGTTCTCCAAGTTCATTCGTACAAAACTACATGAAGAGATTGATTCGATCATATCCAATGAGGGAAAGTATTAAAGAAAAGTTGCTCCGCCTCTTTTTACTAGAATTCTAGATTTCTCTAGGGTACCCCATTCCTCTTACTGTTTCCATTTTTCTTGTGTCAAATTAGGAGATATTTTATAGAATAGTGTAGAATCGTATGGCTAATAATTACGTCACAAGTAGGATTATCGGTATTCTATAAGACTAGATTTGATGGGCTAGATATAACTTTGCATATGATAATTTTTATTTTATTTAGCATTTGAAGTAATGTGAAATTCGAATATAGCCTGGATATAGTGCGGATAAAAAATCCCACATAAAGAATTTATAAAAAAGGAAAGAAAAAGAAAAGTAAATTTTACAATCTGGGCAAAAGCTTCTGTTATCCCTGTCGCCTTCGCCCTCTCGCCTTCGCCTTCTCTTCCCATCATCTCTCTCCCTCTTCTTCTTCGACCAATTTCTGCTCTGTTCATATTCACGACTCAACCAACACCACACGAAGACAAGAAAGTCTCTGAAAAATCCCCAAAACCCACTCTGCTTCACCCCGATCGGTGATCAAGGTTTTGATTATGGTCTGAATTTTTTATGCCTACGAGTACGGCTCTAGATTGCATGTATACACAATCCTCGCTCTCTATGGCTTCTACATGTACCTGGAATTGGAGCTCGTGCTCGCCATCTACATCGCCCCGGCTTGTGCCGCCCTAGGGCTTGACTTCGCGTGGCAATTCGATGAACCCTGCCACAGGCCCTTGCGGCAGGACTTCTGGGCCAGCGGAGAAACCTTATGATCAACAGCATTCTACGGTCCAACCTGTATGACCCAGTGCAGCAATGCTCGCACCCCTTGTCCAAGGTGGTGGCGAGCGTAGGCGATGAGTCGTGAATAGTTTTCACGACTTACATGATTTACTTTTAATGTAATCTTATAAATCAAACACTAATTTGAATAATATTTATTTAAATCCATGTGAGATCTAGACGTTAATAAACGTTGGATGAGATATTTAAAATCGTCAACAAGTCTTCTTAGGAGGTCTGGCACACAAAAGCCACCGCCCCCTCTTCTCTTCTCATCGGAAAGTCTCCATTGAAGTTTACTTTCGGCAGTCCGGGCTCCGGGGGACTCCAAAACAGGTTCGACCCAGTAAGTGTCTGCTGGGTTTTCCAAGATTGTTGACCCCGGACTCCAAAACAGGTGCTCAATTGACTCTAGGACTCCACCTTTGCCCAAGGTACAACCATGGCGTGGCTCGACTTTGCTAGACGCTATGCAAGCTTGCCCTCATCTAGCCAATCATTGAACCTTGACCAGCCATTGATGAGGGCAACGTCAATGCTGACCGCATTATTAAAACATTATTAAAATTTGTCAACGTCAATGCTGACCGCATTACATAGGACGTCCAACGTCTATGTTGGTGATTTTCAGGCAAAATTGACTGAATTAACTGAATTGATACAAATGCAAAATGTTTAAGACTCGGTTAGCAAAACAAAAAGATTTAGAACTGAACTAATATAATTGCAATAAATCTATGACCTTTTAGTAATTTTTCCTTTATACTTTATGACTTGAGGATGCTATCACGTCATATTTTTCTAATATTCCTGTTATTTTCGTGGTTGGTTATACCTTATAGTATCACTTCAACAATGATAATTCTTTTGTATATCCTTGTAGCCAATAGTCACTAGCATTCTTTCAGAATGATAAGTCATCTCAAATTATCACAAGTTCAAAATGTCCAAGTGTTTTTAATATTTCATGGGAAATCGTGAACTGAATCGTAAATTCCTTTTTTCTATCTTTCGTTAATTTATCTTAACGGTCATGACTTTGCTGGGGAGTTCGTAAATTTGAGTGTGCAAATATGGTTAGTAGGAAATATAAGTTCTTACAAACTTTAAAATGTTCAAGATGTGAAAGTTGGGAGATCATCACTCCAAACAACGACCGATACAAAGGAACAGATATTGTAAAGGTGCTAGGATGAATTAACTGTCAAGTTTGTATATCGACTTTAGTTATCACGAAATTATATGTAAATATCCACGCATCATGTGTGCATATACTAGGTAAAACTGGGGGGAAAAAGCAAAGAGTTGAAGAGATTGAGTTATAATATTATTTTGATGCTTGGGAGAGATGACTATAAAATATTAAAGAAAAAGGTCTAAAAAATTCTAAATCTATTGCGTGAGTGCTAATTTAGTCTTAAAGCTTTTTAACTTAGCGTCATTCAATCATTGTGGCTATTTTTTGGTTGGGCATTGTTGACGTGGATGTCGGCCAAGTTTTGTGACACTTTTCCCTAATATATTATGTTGATCTAAACATCTATTTTTATGCATCTTTCACTACAAATAAAATAAGGGTATAGATGAAAAAGAATAATTCTTTTAATAATAAACTAATCCCTTGAAATCGCTTCATATTCAAACGGATAGATTTGAGGAGATTTTAGAAAGCAATACGACTCCACCAATCCTGCATAGTCTTTTCTTATTTTCTTCCTTCATCTCTTTCCCAAAATAAGGGAATCTGAGAATTGCTAGAAGAGACGATTTGCAAAGGGCAACGAGTCATTGGGATAACTACCTTCCCAAGAATCTTAAAATAGGTTGATCACGAAAGCAGTACGATAAAGAAGAGAAGGACTTGACCACCTCCTTGTCTTCAATGTATTGCTGACAATTTTCCTAACTTAAATTGATTGCAGATCCTAAAGGTCCTACAAGGTGACGAGGAAGTATTTGAGTGGGCAAGGCAACAAATTAATTCCTCAGAAGAACTTGATGAAATGGACGGGGAAGACTCTCCCGTTAGCATCCAATCGCATTTGAATCTTGCATTCCAAGATTTGGAGGACGATTCTCTCTCTCTCTCTCTTAGCAGCACGGATCAAAGCGTGTCAGCGGAGGATTACTTGCAGAGCAGATGGAGTCGCTCGTCTAGCTTCGACTGACCACCGGTCGAAGGACATACTCCATTGAGCATGGTTTGGTTGCTGTGTGATTGGTCTTTGTAAATTGATTTGTGTAGTCCTGTTGTCTCAATTTTCCACGGTTAATTTCAGTTATTACTGGGTCTTGGAAGAGAGGTTTTCGCAAGTTAGGCCCCCTCCTTGACAACAGTATCACTTTTTAATTTCTAGTCCGTGTTGCCAGGCTGGTTTTGACCTGACCATTGGCCTTGGTTCGGTCCGGTTGCATTGCTAAGATGTAGCATAAGTAAGGCATCATATTTATTCTTGTCCTCCCCATGGCTAAATAATATATGCTGATCCTACAATGGATAATCTGGTCAGCTTTTTAAGTGTTTTTGTGCTAAGCTTCAAACGGCTAATGATGACACCCCGTTTCTTGTAATGTAGTCAGCTAACTAGAGTTGCTAAGATCTTGTTTGTGGGCAATGGAATTCATTAACTTTCATCATTTGCAAGACAGCGGGGCATATAATATGCGTTGCTTTGCTTCTTTGACAAGTATTTACTTCCGAGTGTCTAGGATTCGTGTCCCTATCCTTTTGAATTCCATCAAGTTAGTATTACCTCCTTTTTTTTCTGTACCTTTGAGGCCTAAGGGATAAGAGCCATTCCTTTTTTTTTTTTTTTTTAATAAAGCATTGGGGCCAAGAGGGCATGGCAATACGTGAAGACAACCCTAGGTTCCACAGATTGTTAGCATGACAATGCGAATCCTCTGCTCGATGCCAAAATCTTGATTCAAGTCTCATCTCAACTTCGAAATTTGGAGGCAACTCGGCTTCTTACGGTAACTGAAAAGCTCCTGGAACTGGGGGAGCTCAAATTTGGAACTTTCGGTGAGGGCATTCTATGTTTGATTTGCCATCGGTAATTTGAGAAGAAGTCGATGCAGTTCGGGGTAACAGAGGTGACCTATCTTATTAATCTATCTCGCATCAAAGTTAATCACTTTATTTTGGACGGAACTCATTAAGACTTTCATTATATTTTCTATGTCAAAAAGTAATTGCTAATCCATGCCTTTTCTAGACCTTGAGTATGGACACTGGAAATCATTTACATTATATTTTCTCTTCTCCTGGTCTAATTCTGAATCTAATTGTTTGAAATCTCTTATTCTAGTTCTGAATCTAGAAGTTCTTCTCTCCCAATTTAGATATGGGAATTTAATAATGTTTTTGAGGATTCGATATCCCCATGTTTTATCCGTTTACAGGTCCTTCGTTTCTAGTTTCATCACAGGAGCTCTAACGTCTGGCTAAGCTACAAAAAATTGCTCTTTCAAAAGTTAGATCTGTGATTATTCACCTTATTTTGATTATCTTTGTACGGCGGTTATGTAGAGGAAGTTGAACTTGGGTGCATAACGCCAACTAGCAATGTCATAATTATTAGAGAAGAAATTTCTAACGTGTCCTCATCACTAATGATGAAACGAGATCGAGTTATTGGCTGCCAATTATTTTATTTGTTCTTCTGAAATGAATATATACTTAGCCCGGTGCTGTATTGATCATCCTTGTATCTTGATTTAGCTTTATTATGTACTTCTCATATATCCTTTTGAATAATGAATATAATTTTTTTACAAAGAAAATGCTTCTGCTGTCTCATCTGGAGCTAGCTTTTTCTTTTATGCCCCAATATTTGAAAATCGAAAAAGAGAGTATAAAACTGTTCGGCCCATCATTAAGAGGTACAAATTAAAAGGGAAGCGAGTTTAGTTTTGGGCCGAACTTCGATCTTGTAAGTGTTCATTCGAAGAATCCGAGACAGCAGCTCGGAATGGGACAGCAACTACTACCGTTATGAAATAGGGTCGAAGGTGTTGAAAAGCAGCAATAGCTCTGGTTGTCGCGCACACACCACGTCTTCGAAAAATCAAAACTAAAATTAAAACTGGTATTTAAAATAACATTAAAAAATTGAAAATTTTTCTTTTGTTTGATGACATACGAAAAACGTTTTTTTTTCCCTTTTTGATTGAGGACATACGAAAACTTGAGCTGGTTCTCTGTCCATTGTGTTTTCCTATGCTGTTTCGAAGGGTTTTCATTTTTATGAGCTGACTGTTTGTCTGTAATTCCATCTTATTCGACCTATTTGAACGGCTTAAGGAGCATGGAGAACCAAAACATTTCAAGATCCCAAATTTCTCTAGGAGATATCGTGCATAATTTTGTGGACATATAGATAAAATTTCATTGATTGGCTCAACCTCAAGTCTTACGAAGTGTTTTAGTTCTCCAAGCTCATTTGTTTGAAACTGCACAAAGAGATTGGCTTTGATTAGATATCTCATTCCCATCATATTCGATGATGGTTAGGTCATCAACATCGGTCAGTACTATTGCAAGCCTATTGAATTCTCCCTTCACAAACTAGAGTCTACTGGCGCTACTGAGCAGCCACTTCGCACCAGAAATTCTGCAAGCTTCTTGTACCACGTTCTCGGGGCCTTTTTTTAAACGATAAAGCATTATATTTAATTTGCGGAAATAACTTGGATGAGTCTTACTCTTGAAACCGTCTAGCTGCTGCATATATTTATTTATTTATATTTCTCGATTTAACTTCAAATCCATTTGTCATAACTTTTGTGACTTGATTGCTGCTAGTGCTAGTAGACTTGCACTATAGTTACCTTTGTCTTCGGCTAAAGTTTTCACCATATTCTAGCCGATACTTCTGACATAATTTTCAAGCAACTAAGCGTGCCTTATAATTGGAGTATTAGCATAAAATTTTATCTGCTAAGTCAAGACTTGTGTGGTACAGTTGGCAGTGGCAATATCATAGCACCATGGATGCTAACAAGCTGAGAAAGTGCAAGATAAAAGCTGGTGAGGTGCTCTAACTTCTTGCAGTGACTGTTGAAGATAAGTTGTTATAGTGCATCGAGAGCACAAAGACTTGGCCAAGGAGGTGTAGAATGCTTTGATGGTGTTGTTTGTGAGGACGAACTATGCCAAATTGCAATGGTTGGAGAATGAGATACTTTCAATCTCAAAATCAAATATGACAGTGAGTAAGTTTTTCTCCAAAGTTAAATCTTTTTGTGAAGAAATTTCAACGTTGAATCTTCATAATATTTTGGCACTACAAAGTACAAAGATTTGAAAAGCAGCTCAACATGATCGCTAAATCCACATTGAGAAATGAGTAATCGGTGAGGGAAAGTATTAAAGAAAAGTTGCATCGCCTCCTTTTACTAGAATTCTAGATTTCTCTTGGCTACCCTATTTCAGATATATTTTATAGAACAGTGTATAATTGCATGGCTAATAGATTCATCACATGTAGGATTATTAGTCTTCTATTATGTTGGATTTGATGGGCCGGATAAAACTCCGGATATGATCATTTTTATCCTAATCGATGTTTGGAGTGATGCAAAATCCGAATATAGTTCATATAAAAAAAAATCTCACTTAAAAAGTGAGATAGACTCGGATAAGATTTGAAATTTGAAAAAAAATTAAAAAGGAAAGAAAAAGAAAATTCAATTTTAAAATCTGGGCAAAAGCTTCTGTTATTCCTGCAGATTTTGCCCTCTTTTCCCATTCTCTCTCCCTCTTCTTACTTGTTTCTGCTTCGTCCACACTCACGACTCACCCACCCTGAAATATCCCCAAAACCCACTCTGCTTCCCCCGAGTGGTGATCAAGTTTTTTATTACGGTCTCAATTTTTCACGCTTATGATTACAGGTCTAGATTGCATATATACACAATCCTCGCTCTCTATGGCTTCTACATGTACTGGGAATTGGAGCTCGTGCTCGCCATCTACGTCGCCCTGGCTTTGTGCCACCCTAGGGCTTGACCTCGAGCGGCAATTTGATGAACCCTACCTCAGGCCCTCACCGCAGGACTTCTGGGCCAGCGGTGGAATCTTATGATCAACAGCATTCTCCGGTCCACGGTGTATGACTCGGTGCAGCATTGCTCGCACTCCTTGTCCAAGGGTGGTGGCAAGCCTAGGCGATGAGTCGTGAATAGTTTTCATGACTTCTATAGTTTATTTTTAATGCAATCTTGCAAATCAAACAATCATTTGAATATTATTTATTTAAATCAATGTTATATCTGGACATTAATAAATATTGGATGGAATATTTAAAATCATCGACAAGTCTTCTCAGGTGGTTTCGGCACACAAAAGCCGCCGGGCCCCTCCTCTCTTCCCATCATAATGGCTCCATCGAAGTTTGCTTTCGGCAGCCTGGGCTCCGGGGGACTCCAAAACGGGTTCGACCCAATAAGCGTCTGCTGGGTTTTTGAAGATTGTAGACCCCAAGCTCCAAAACAGTGCTCAATTGACTCTAGGACTCCATCCTTGCACAGGGTACAATCATTGCGAGGGTCGACTTTGCTAGAGGCAAGGCAAGCTCACTCTCACCAATGGCTAATTGAGGTCCGATGACTGGCATGAGGAAGAAGGGAGGAAAAAACAGAGAAAGATAAAAAAGAAAAAAATATTCAAAAAATATTAAAATATTATCGAAAATTGTTAATGTCAATGTTGACCAGGCTATATATGATTACTAGCGAAAAAGTCGGCGATTTTTGTTATAATTATGGTTAATGGATCAATGAATGCCAATAAATTAAGATACGTCTTTTCTATTCACGTATCTCTTTTGGATTTATGAATTTCTTAAACTTTTATGTTCACGTATTCATTGAATTCATGAATTTCCTAGATCCATGTATCTTTTAATTTATGTATTTATTGAGTTCACGAATCTCTTGAATTCACGTATCTCTAGATTCGTGAATCTCTTGAATTCATGTATCTCTTGATTCATGAATTTCGTGGATACATGCGTCTATTTAATTCATATATCTCTTTTATACGTGAACTAAAAATCTCTATAAATAGATGGGAGCACAGAGCTTCATAACAGTTTTTGGTTTTTCCGACTCGATTCCAAAAGGCTCTGATACACTTTTCTACTCTTCTGATTTTTCTGAGTGTGCTGGTTCAATTGAACGGTTTAACTAAGTCCTGTTTGCATAGTGCTAATCCAAACAGGTTCGAGGTGTTGTATCTTGGGAGGCATAGTTCGTGAATCTGCGGAGCACCATTGGCAGGAACTAATTGCCTTAAGGAGATTCAGATATTCGTACCTCACATCCAATTTCATGTTCTGATTGCAACAAATAGTTTGTGTTTTCTTTAGAGTATATTCCAACAATCATAAGGCAATTATCTCACTCACTATTTGTTGTTCTTGTCAGATTATTGAGATGGCTGGAAACAACCAAGTGCCCCTCAATGTCCCAAATGTTTCTGGAGACGTTCCTATGGTCGATTCGACCGTTGCCATGGAAGATGTTCAACCCTCAGGGTTTGAATTTGTAGCAGCCAATGCTACAGGCCCTTGGGCTAACACCAATTTTGGTGGTGCGGGTACAAGTCATACGACTGGTATGCCTAGAACTGTTTTTTAGAACAGTACAAGCCAAATGGCTTTTGGCTCCGTTTTTGGAGGGATAGTTCAATGAACTTTGCCTACTGTGATGGCAACACCTCCAATTACAGCTAATGAGAAACCAGAGAAATTCACCGGAGTGGGCTTTAAACAGTGGCAGCAAAAGATGTTCTTCTATCTGACCATGCTCAATTTGACGAAATATTTATCGGAGGTGTGCCCGATAATTAGTTCAAATGAGCAAGATGTCACGATGTTCGGTGCATTGGAGGCTTGGAAGCATGGGGACTTCTTATGCCAAAATTATATCCTTAACTGTTTAGTGAATTCTCTTTATAATGTTTATTGTAATATTGAATCTGCTAAACAGTTATGGGAGTCCTTAGAGAAAAAAATACAAAATTAAGGATGCTAGCACCAAGAAATTTGTGGTTGCCAAATTCTTGGACTACAAGATGGTGGATTCTAAATCTGTCATGAGTTAGGTTCAAGAATTGCAATTAATTCTGAGTGACATCTCGGCTGAGGAATGATACTTAGTGAATCATTCCAAGTGGCAGCCATGATTGAGAAACTACCTCCGGGCTGGTCAGACTTCAAAAATTATTTGAAGCACAAATGGAAGGAGATGAGCCTTGAAGATCTCATTCTGCGCCTTAGAATCGAGGAGGACAATAGAAGGAGTGCGAACCCTTCTTCTGAGCCAAATGCCAACGTTGTGGAATCTTCCAAATCCAAGCAAGATAGAAAAAGGAAGATGTCTTTTCAAGGAAAAGGCAAGCAGAAAGAGCAGTTCCAGAAATTCTAAGGGATGTGTTTTATATGCAACAAGTTTGGCCATTGTGCTAAGGATTGCAAGAAGCGCCCGAAAAAAGGCAAGAACGAAGGTGCAACCCAGCAACTGAATTTGACAGAGCATGACAATATTGAGAGACTGTCTGCTGTGGTAATGTTTGAAGCATCTTTGGTGTCGAATACTAATGGCTGGTGGCTAGACACGGGTGCCATAAATCACATCTGTGCAAATAAACACATGTTCTCATCTTATGAGAAGGCTGAAGAAGATGAGAAGCTTTATATGGCTAACTCTACATCAGCAAAGATCGCCGGAAGAGGAAAGGTGATCCTGAAGTTTACATCTGGCAAGGAGGTCGCCCTACTGAATGTGCTGCATGTACCAGATATTCGGAAAAATCTAATTTCTGGCCCTATACTTGTCAAGAAGGGTTTCAAAGTTGTATTTGAATCTGACTAGTTTGTACTTTCAAAAGGAGGGATGTATGTGGGGAAATGGTACTTGTGTAATGACCTGTTTAAGGTCAATGTGGCTGGTTGATGTAAACTCAAAGTATGTGTACCCAAAGACTATTAATAAATAAAAGTCTTTAATTTACACTGTTGTGTCTCCTTATCTATGGCATGGTAGATTATGACATGTAAACTATGGTACAATGAAAAGAATAGCAAACTTGGGATTAATTCCAAGATTTGAGTTGGATGCCCGTTACAAGTGTGAGACATGTGTTGAGGCCAAGTTTGCCAAGAAACCTTTCAAATCCATTGAAAGAACAAGTGAACCTCTACAATTAATCCATAGTGATCTATGTGATTTAAAGTTTGTAGAAAGTAAAGATGGAAAGAAGTACTTCATCACATTTGTGGATGATTGTACTAGATTTTGCTATGTTTACTTACAAACTAGCAAATATGAGACTATGAGCATGTTTGTCAAGTATAAAAATGAAGTTGAAAACCAACTTGATAAATGAATTAAAGTGCTTAGGTCTGATAGAGGAGAAGAATATAGTTCAATCAATTTGAAAGAGTTTTGTGCTAGTTTTGGAATAATTCTCCAAACGACTGCACCTTATACTCCACAACAAAATGGAGTTGCCGAACGATTGAACAAGACATTAAAGGAGATGGCTAACGCCATGCTTTAAGTTCAGGTTTACCTCGAACTTGTAGAGGGAGGCGGTTTTAACTGCAAATTATATTCTTAATAATATACCCCACAAAAAAGCAGGTAAAACTCCATACGAGTTATGGAATGGAAAGTTGCCATCCTACAATTTTCTAAAAGTGTGGGGGTGCTTGGCCAAGGTAGCGATTCCTCCTCTGAAACAAACTTGTTTGGGACCTAAAACGGTGGATTGCATATTCATTGGTTATGCTCAAAATAGTAGCGCATATAGATTTTTGGTGCATAAATCTGAAAATGCGGAAATTCATGTCAATACAATCCTAGAATCAAGGGATGCCGAATTTTTTGAGGATATATATCCTGCAAAAAGAAATCAAGGAGAACTTTCTCAGAAAAGGCTTAGAGAATCAGAATCTGAGAATGATGAAGTTGTGGCCAAAGAAGCCGAACTTCGAAGGAGTAAAAGGTCTCGAATTGAAAAATCTTTCGGACCTGATTATTTAACATACATGTTAGAAGGTGAGCCCCAAACATATAAAGAGGCAATGTCATCTCCAGATGCTCTTTTCTGGAAAGAATCTATTGACAATGGAATCCATTCTATCCTAAGTAACCATACTTGGGAATTGGTTGATCTTCCACCTGGAAATAAACCAATTGGATGTAAATGGATTTTCAAGAAAAAACTAAAAGCTGATGGTTCCATTGATAAGTACAAAGCTAGGCTTGTAGCCAAAGGGTTTAGACAAAAAGAGGGTCTTGATTACTTTGATACTTATTCACCTGTCACAAGAATAACATCTAAGGATGTTGATTGTTATAGCTTCGCTATACAATTTGCAAATACATCAAATGGATGTGAAAACTGCATTCTTAAATGGTGATCTCAACGAGGAGATTTATATGAAACAACCTGAAGGGTTCAAGGTCAAAGGACAAGAACACAAAGTGTGTAGACTTGTCAAATCATTGTATGGACTTAAACAAGCTCCTAAGCAATGGCATGAGAAATTTGACCGGGTAATAATTCAAAATGGGTATAGAATCAATGAGTGTGACAAATGTGTGTACACTAAATCCACTTCAGTTGGATATGTACTTATTTGTCTATATGTAGATGACTTATTAATTCTTGGAGATAACATTGAGGTCATCAAAATCACCAAGAACATTCTCAAGAAGAACTTTGAGATGAAAGATTTAGGTGTTGCAGATGTTATACTCGGCATCAGAATTCTAAGGAATTCCGATGGCTTAGGTTTAACACAATCTCATTACATTGAAAAGATATTTGAGAGATTTAAAGGATTTGGCATTAAAGATGCAAACAATCCTTTTCTTCCACACCTAATTTTAAGAAAGAACACTGGAAATAGTGTTAGACAGCTAGAATACTCTCAAGTAATTGGCAGCATCATGTATATCATGAATTGCACTAGACCGATATTGCGTACTCGGTAAGCAACCGAGTAGATATACCAAGAACCCGTCATGAGGACCGGAATGCTTTGATGAGAGTATTAGGATATTTAAAAAAGACAAAAGACTATGTTCTACAATATAGCAAATATCCAGCTATTTTGGAAGGTTATTGTGATGCCAACTGGATTTCAGATTCTGATGAATCGAAATCGACTAGCGGATATATGTTCACGCTAGGAAGTGCTGCAGTGTCATGGAAATCCTCTAAACAAACTCTAATAACACGCTCTACAATGGAATTGGAGTTTGTTGCTTTGGATAAAGCTGCTGAAGAAGCAGAATGGCTTCGACAATTTTTAGAAGATGTTCCAATGTGGCCAAAACCTATGCCTGCAATTTGCATACACTGTGATAATCAAGCGGCAATTGCAAGGGCGCATAATGTGATTTATAACGGTAAGTCTAGACATATTCGTCGTAGACATAACACCGTAAGGCAGTTGCTCTCAAATGGAATCATTTCTATAGACTTTGTAAAGTCAAAGGAAAATATCGCGGATCCGCTGACAAAAGGTTTGTCAAAAGAGCAGATAAACTGCGCATCGAGGGGAATGGGTTTAAGAGCCTTAACCAACTAAAGAGATTCCAGGGTGGAAACCTAACCTATGCGATTGGAGATCCCATGGTCTAGGTTCAATAGGACAACGCAAATTTTGGAAACTCTAGTGTAAGCACTGTCTCCCATTCCTATGATGCAACAGTGCTTTCCTACAGCGTTATTAAGGGCACGCTATGCGTTTAATGATTCCTATAACTTGGAATATAACATCCAAGTAAGATATGGTAGGATATATTTAATAGTAATGCACCTATATGCGTGGAGCTGGCCGACTCTATGAAAATCTTTAAAGGCTAGATTTTCTAAAGCACACATGAATCCCGAGAGGTTCAGGGTCAAAAGAATGAACACAACCGAGAACCAATCTTGAATTGGAAATACTCTGTGTGAGGTTTATTGTCTAGGCTTACACAAACAAGTGGCGATTTAAGGCTTAGTCCATCAACTAGTTAAGTAAGTCCGATAGGCTTTCACTAAAGAATGTTCAAGGTGAAAGCTACCTATCTTGATGCAGTGTATTTCAACAGGTATGCTCAGATTCCTTCAAGTCAAAAATGTTTTGTTGATCCATTAATGTGGGGGATTGTTATAATTATGGTTAATGGATCAACGAATGCCAATAAATTAAGATACGTCTTTTCTATTCACGTATCTCTTTTGCATTCATGAATTTCTTAAACTTTTCTATTCACGTATCTATTGAATTCATGAATTTCCTAGATCCATGTATCTTTTAATTCATATATTTATTGAGTTCACGAATCTCTTGAATTCACGTATCTCTGGATTCGTGAATCTCTTGAATTCATGTATCTCTTGATTCATGAATTTCATGGATACATGCATCTATTTAATTCATGTATCTCTTCTGTACATGAACTAAAAATCTATATAAATAGATGGGAGCACAGAGCTTCATAACAGTCTTTGGTTTTTCCGACTCGATTCCAAAAAGGCTCTGATACACTTTTCTACTATTCTGATTTTTGTGAGTGTACTGGTTCAATTGAACGGTTCGACTGAGTCCTATTTGCATAGTGTTAATCCAAACAAGTTCGATGTGTTGTATCTTAGGAGGCATAGTTCGTGATTCTGCGAAGCACCATTGGCAGGAATTAATTCCCTTAAGGAGATTCGGATATCCGTACCTCACCTCCAATTTCATGTTCTAATTGCAACAAACAGTTTGTATTTTCTTTGGAGTATATTCCAACAATTTTCAGCCAAAATTGGTTGGATGGATTGAATTGATACAAATGTAAAATATTTAGGACTCAATTAACAATAACATAATTGCAATAGATTTATGATTTTTTTTGGTAACTTTCACTTCATATTTTTATGACTTTAGGATACTATCACATAGTATTTTTCTAATTTTCTATGGTTGGTTGTACCTTGTAGTATCTCTTCAACAATGATAATTCTCTTGTATATCTAAGTAGTCAATAGTTACTAGCATTCTTTTAAAATGATAGGTCATCTTGAATTATCGCAAGTTCAAAACGTCCGGGTGTTCTTAATTTTTCGTGGGAAATCGTGAATTGCATCGTAAATTTCTTTTTTCAATCTTTCGTTAACTTATCTTAACCATCATCACTTTGCTTTGGAGTTTGTAAATTTGAGTGTGCAAATATGGTTAGCACTCACAAACTTCAAAATGCTAAGATGTGAAAGTTGAGAGATCGTCACTCCAAACAATGACGATGCAAAAAAAGAACAATTGATATTGTAAAGGTACAGGGATGAATTAACCGTCAAGTTTGTAAATCGGCTCTAGTTATCACGAAATTATATATAAATATTCATGCATCACGTGTGCCTATACTTGGTAAAAGAGGGGGAGAAAAAGCAAAGAGTTGAAGAGATTGAGTTATAATATTGTTTTGATGCTTGAGAGAGATGAATCTAAAATATTAGATTTAGAAAAGTCATAAATCGATTTTAATTGTGTCAATTTAATTCTAAACCTAATTGTATCAATTTAGTCATAAATCTTTTGACCTATAACTAATTCAAGCTAATTTTGGTCAAATATTGTTGATGTGGATGCTAGTCATGACTAAATTAGCACCATCAAAATAGGCTTATGATTTTTCTGACATTTTTTCTTAACAAATTATGTTGATCTAAACATATATTTTTACACATCTTTCACTACAAATAAAATAAGGATATAAATGAAAAAGAATAATGTTTTTTTAGTAAAAAGCTAACCCTTGAAATCGCCTCTTTTCTTTTGTTGGTAAAATCGCCTCAAATTCAAACGGACAGATTTGGGAAGGTTTTAGGAAGCAATATGATTTCACAATCCTTCTTAGTATTTTCTTATTGATAAATGATTGTGTGACAGTATTTAATGTACTGTGAGAATAATACTTTATTCTAGATAACAAAAAATCAAATTACAAATAATTATATATTTTTGTGGAACTCACTTTTTCAAGAATTTGTTGCTTATAATAAATTATTATTCTCATGGTATTCCAAATACTATTATGCTAGCAAAGCCCTTTCTTATTTTCTTCCATCTCTTTCCTTAAAAAAGAACGTCTAAAAATTGCTAGAAGAGGTGATTTGCAAAGGACAATGAGTGATTATTGGAAAAATTACTAAAAAAGTCATAAACCTATTGTAATTTTTCCAATTCAATCATAAACTCTTTTTTTTTTTTTTTGTCAATTCAATAATAAACCTTTTATAATTATAACAATTTAGTTTATTTAGTCAATTTTGATCGGCCGATGCTAACATGAACAATATGTTAATAATATTTTTTTTTTCGAATTTGTTATTAATTTTTTCTTTTCTTTTTCTTTCTCTTTCTTTTTTTCTCCTTCTTCATCCTCCCTCTAGCCGACAGCGAGAGGCAAGCGTCAAAAAGGCGACAAGGCCACGACCTGCTCATGGCTGGCGAGGCTCACCTAGGTAAGAGGTCATGTGAAGTCTCGCCCTTCGAGTGGCCTCTAGTGAGGCACCACCTTCACTAGATCCAAAGAGGTCGAGCCTCGTCCAACCATTGGTAGCCTTTGCCAAAGGCCGCAAGAGGCCCAATGCCGATGAGGGACTGCCGACCTACCTGGCAACCGGCTGGAGGAAGGCGGAGGAAGTGAAGAAAAAAAAGAAAAAAGAAATTAAAAATTAAAAATATATATTATTTAAATATTGTACATGTCACTGTTAAGCGGAAAACTAAATTCACACAATTACAAAAGGTTTGGGATTGAGTTAAAAAAATTGCAATATGTTTAAGATTTTTTTGGTAATTTTCCCAATAACTACCTACCCAAGAATTATTCATCTTGTGGGGAATCTTAAAATGACTTAATCGCAAGAGTACGATAAAGAAGAGAGGGACGTGACGAGGCCTTTGTCTGGAAAGAGGGCCGGGGAGTCGAGATCCTTATGTCGCGAAAAGAAGATGGCGGAGATTGTGCCGTGAACGAAACGTTGAAATAAGTTACCGCGGAACCGGCAAGACAAAAAAGAAGTGGGGCTTGACACAAGGACTTCGGACCCCTTGAGAACAACCCTCGTTCCAATCGGAGGGCTCTCCTCAATCAAGTCGTCCTTTGCACCGTCTCCAACTTTGAAGCCATTGGCTTGACTTAAAAAGGCGTCGCTCTTCTTTCCAACGCGTGCAGAAAAGGAACCAGTTCAGCCCTCTCGACACGGCTTTGGAAATGGCCCTTCCGATGAGCTGTGTCCGCAAGAGCCACCTTTCTTTTCGGCCTTTTTCTTCTTCTACAGGGGAAAAAAAGACACGAAGGGACTGACAAGTCTGACATTCGGGCGGGGTCACAATTACTTCGTATCATCTGTTGCTCGAAGGTCCAACATTGGCGTGCCTATCGTGGCCAATCTCTAAAATTTTAGTAATATATTAAGTATAAATTTTAATTTTTTATCAAAATAAAGCAATCTAAAAAATAGATGCCTAAAAAAAAAGAAAACACAAATAATTAAACAAACTTATTCTCTGAGTGCTAATACAAAGGAATTTTTTTTATATTTTAAAAATACAATGCTGAAATAACCATTAAATTTATCATATACAAAGAAAGATATTGATATTATAAAGTAAATGTAACAGTCACAAAAAATAGATGATAAAAAATAAAAGAAAACACAAATTACTAAACAAACTTATTCTCTGAGTCTAATACAAAGTTTTTTGATATTTTAAAAATACTTGAAATAACTTTTAAATTTATCATATACAAAGAAAGAAATTGATATTATAAAGTACAAGGATAATGTAACTGTCAAGTTTATATCTTAAGATTAGCTATTGTGATATTATATATAAAAATCAATGCATCGCATGGGCATGATACTAATTAATAGAGAAAAGAAAAGTGAAGAGGTGAAAATAGTGATTTATTATGGTGTTTCGATGTTAGCGAGTGATGCATTAAAAAGAACAAATTATGACCAAAATATCTTTTTTATCCATCTTAAACTATAAATAAAATTGGAGTATAAATGGGACAAAATATTTCTTTGTGTAAATAATACATTAATTCCTTCATGTTTATGGGATGTTTGGAAGAGCATTTGGGTAAAGTCTTTGCATAAATGCAGAGGACTTTAGGTTGAATGATTTTCACTAAATATAAAAAGTGTATAGAAAAAACAAAAAAGAAAGATTGCAATAAGTGACAGTCCCAATAAAAAAAAAAAAAGAGAAAAAAGAAACGGTGACAGTTGTAACTCGGGCAAAAAACACATTGCGACAATGACCCCAGCTCCGGCAGTGACCGACGCCTCGGCCTTGTGACCTCAGGTGAGCTAACTTGGGACCATAGGGCCTCTGATGTCCCGCACCAATGGGTCGCTAAGATTGCACGATCCTAGGTGAGCCAATGTCGAAGTCACATGAACCTAGGTGACGGGCTGCCGATGCCGACCATTGGGGCTCTAACCTTATGCGCTCTAGACGAGCTGATGCTAGAGTTGCATGATCCCAGGTGACGGGTCATTTTGGTCTTGTGACCTTAGGCAAGCAAAATCTGGACAAAAGGTGAGTATCGCGAATATTAAATCTAAGAAACTCCAGCCACTTCCTCCGTAAATCCAGATTTGCAAAATTGAGGTCAGCGCGACCCTTGGCAATGGCAGCTAAAACGCGACCATCAACCATTTTCGCTTGAAGTCGTGTAGCCTCATGTAAGGTGCGGTCGTGCAACCTAAGCCTCCTTCGGCGACTATCAGCGACAATTTGGACCAACATGGTTTGGGAGACGATTGAGTGCAAAACAAGAATACGAAAGTGTTAATAAAGACAAGATTGGAATGGAAAAATTCATTAACTCTAGCTTCTAGTGTTTCGAAAATACTGGAATGCCAATGCTGGTACGAACTGGCTTTGAGATAAAAGTTTTTAGAAATGTGTCGCCTTTGCCAAACCAGCTTTCAAATTATTTGAACAAACACATTTGCATTTGGTGAAAGGTTTTCAAGAACTCAAAGTTCCTCAACAAAGTATTACCAAACCTACTCTTAGAAGGATATCTTGGGAGAGACTTATGAACCAATGTATTCCTCTAATCCTTCCCAGTCTTTTCTTGTTTCCTTCCATCCAAAATGCAATTGATTTTTAGATGATTTGCATTGGGCAAAGAGTGACAGCGATAATTAGCCGAAAAGAACTCTGTCTTAAATGAAAACTTATAATAAGTTACCATGAAAACAATGACATAAAGAAGTGGGACTAGACAAGAAATTGGTGGGGGAGGAAAAACAACCATGGACAAGGACTTCGCACAGTGCCCATTAACTAGGGATACCTGGCCGACAAGTCGATTAACAGATATTGTGCGAAGCACAAATCAACTTAGTAGGAATCTTTTGAAGTTCCATCTCCTTACTTAGGCATGGGCGGCTACTAGCCTTCTCCCAAAAGAGGATGTGGAGTCTACATTTCCCATCAGAGACCCCTTGATTTCTTCCACACCTAAGAGGAAATATCCTCGAAATTTACACTTCAAAGTTCAAACAAAATAGTTTAAGGACTTACTTAGGTCCATGGACAAGGACTTGGTGGGGAAGGAAAAAGGACCCCGGACCCTGGAGAAAACAGTTATTCCCATTCGAGTGCATCTTGCTCAAGTCGTCTCCAACGGCAACGGATGGCCCCAGCAATTGATTTGAGCCTTGACTTAAAGGCGTCCTCTTCTTTTTGGCTTGACAAAATTGAGTTCCTCGGAGATGTCCGCCAGAGCCAACTTTCTTTATGGCTTTTTATTTTTTCATAACTAAAATGGACAACGAAGGATGACCAAAGTCTTGTATCCGTTACAAAAATATTTGGATGGAGTTATAACTATTTCTCATTATTCACGAATTGAAATTTCGAAATTAAACAGCCCATTATTATAGCTTTACCAAGATGCTGATTGAAGTCTCTTCATAAGAGATAAGTCGTAGTCAAACAGTGCAGTTACAAATTATTTTGAGATTTATTCACAAGGTGAACTAATTTCTTAATCTCGTGAATAATGGCGATTTCTTCACCCCTTAAAACAGCCGCCCCGATATTTTTTATTGGCTCTTTTGATAAGTGAGAATAATTCACCATAGTGACTTGCTAATCCAAGGACGTGTTGCTTGTGCATATATTTTCTATGAGGAAGATATGGAAAGTCTCATCATATTTTTAACTTATCTTTAACACCGTTGATTCTCTAACTCTCTCAGTTTGTGCATATATCTCCTCTGACTATGCACATCCATGATTGGTTATAATTCATTCTATGATGTTTTACCTTGTATATTCATTTCATTAAGCCTTAAATAGGTCATTGTTAACTTTCATCGTGAGACACAATTTACATATAGATATTACACAATTTTCATCCGCTTACATATTGAGGCTTACCAACAAGCGATTAGCCTTGCATTGCAACCATCTCTGCCAATTGTTGCGTAGCCTACACACGTTAACCGGTCCCCTCTTCAGTAGACCAAACCGTTCACATAGCTTGTTGGACCTATTCTCTACCATCGGTTGATCATACTACTGATTCTTCACTAAGACACATCATGTTTTTTGGATCTTTTTGCAAATTACAGTCACTTCTTTGGGGATGTTAAGTAACATATTTTCTTTAGTTCTCCATATCCTCTCTATTGTGCTTATATCTCATTTTATTATGCATATCTATATCATAATATCTTGTTATCTTAAATATTCATTTTATAAAATTTGTAAATATGCTCATGTATTCTTCATCAAGGGGACAATTTATATACACATATATAATATCAGAAAATACAAAATTCTCTTTATCACATATTTCTTATCTTGGTAGATTTGCACAGTTTTCATAGCAAAAATAAACCCACGTGAAAAATGTGTTGGACATGGTGCCCTTAAACAAAACCTCCTACCCTTTTGTTATAATATTCCAAGAAAAATGCAAGGAAAGAAACTCGGGCCCTTTGCGCCATTGGCACTTCTATAAATCCTCTCGAGGTCACACTTGAAAGCAAGGAAAAAAAAAAAACTCAGAGAGAAGAATCATCATACATTTCTCTTGAAACTGAGGTTCTGTTGGAGGATGAAGAGAAAGAGGGACACATCGTCGGCTGGAGGTGATGGTAGTGAGACATTAGGGGCTGAATTTGAAGTTTTCTTGAGTTTTAGAGGTCCAGACACAGGCCTAACTTTCACAGATTGCCTCTATCACTCCATGGTTAGAGCTTGGATTCACGTGTTTAGAGATGCCGAAGAGATCAGAATAGGTGAAGAGATAGGAGGAGAGCTTCTGCGTGCAATCAACTCGTCTAAAATCTACATGCCAATCTTCTCTAGAAATTATGCTTCTAGTGCATGGTGTCTTCGTGAACTTGCGTACATGTTGGAGTGCTGGAGAAAAAGAACAAGTGAGAAAATGATCATTCCCATTTTCTATGACGTGGATCCCGATGATGTGAAGCTGAAAACTGGATTGTACTTTGAAGCTCTCGAAAGGCATGGAGACAAGTTCGGTTGCGATCAAGTGCAGCGTTGGAAGGAGGCTCTCATTGAGGTTGCTCGCATCAAGGGATGGCACTTGAGGGATCAAGGGTAAGGTTAATTAGAATAATGGTACACTTTTAATTCAATTTAATCGAGCCTTTCTATCTGTACGAATTGTCTAACCAAGTCCTAACAGTAAATTCAATTCGATCAAATGCATCTGATGGGGGTGTCGAACTACCCATAATGTGAGATGAACAATATTTTTCAAGGTCCAAACTAAAGAAAAAGATTATTAGAGGACCAGGATGATTTTTTGTTCTATTTTATACAATTCCACGATTCCACATTCACAAAATGTTGTCTATGTCATACCTGGGCATTTTCCGTGCCTGCGTAAGTTAAATGTGACGCTATGTAATGCTGGAGAGATTTGATTAGACAACTTGTGCTAGTAGAAGAACTAAATTAGAAAAATCAAAAGTATAAGGATTTGGTAAGAAAAATCATGAAAGTATTTCCAAAGTTAATAATAACAAGCACCCTATAATATACAACGCAAGAAGTTCTATAAATTTGAAATATAGAAATTGACTATAAATGAAGTCCACTTTAATTTTAATGAAAATGATGGACAACAAGTAAGTCGGTAAATTGTTAGCTGAAAATAAATTACCTCACATTATGGTAAGGTCACCTCAACATAGAAGCCTCCAATCACAGTGGTGTTGGAGGTAAAAAATTCAGGAAAACACAGGGCGTGCATTATAATCATTTTTTTTTCTGTTTATCTATTTTTCTGTTCTAATGGTTTGATATGCAATTTCATTTTTCTATTTCTAGAACAAATTTCTAATCCAAAAATAGATTTGGAATAGAAATCAAAAGTAAAAACTTTCTACTTTTTTTAATTCTAGAACAAAAGTAAGAAATAAAAACTCTCATCATCACTACTAGCTGGTTGCCTACCCATCACAACCCATTGGCCGCCCACCATCGGTTTGCCGCATTCTCCCACCACCGCTCGGGAAAGAGAAATTTTGTCTCATAGTCAAACGAATTTTTACTCCAAGAATAACAATTTTATGTGGTTATCAAATATGTATTTTCACTAAGAAACTTGTCTAGTGAATAAAAATAGAAAGCTCTATTTCTACCCAAAATTGATTCCTAGAACAGAATGATTATCATTTGCGATTATTTCCCCATTAAAGAAGAGTCTAGCCATTTTTAAGATTTTCAGAAATTTGTGTGATCAAGAAAAATGTGTTTTGTTTCCTTCTCCTTAGGAAAATAATCCTTTATCAGGTTAACCTTGCAAATGCACATATAGACCGAGTTTTGTGTTATTAACATTCCTCAACTTGATATTCCATTAACTATCTATCTCAAGACCTTTGTCTAATATGGCAGGCATGGTAAAATCATCAATCTTATTATTGATGAGGTTTTGACCAAGCTAACGAGAGGAAAGAGAAATCTCCCTGATCATATAGTTGGATTTCATGATCATGTGGAAGCCATCATCAACATTTTAGATGAAGGTTCTCGTGATATTCTCTGCCTAGTAATCCATGGAATGGGGGGTATCGGTAAGACAACTCTGGCTGGGATTGTCTTTAACCAAATCTCTAATCAATTTCATGGTTGTAGCTTTCTCTCCAATATTCGTGAATTTGCAGATGGTGGTAAAATTGTTGAATTGCAGCAGAAGTTACTATCAGAAATCCTCCACCTCAAATCTATAGAGGTGTATGATTTTAGGATGGGTACCAGCATGATTAAAGAAAGATTTCGTGAAAAGAAAATTCTTGTTGTTCTTGACGATGTGGATAAGTGGGACCAATCAATGAAATTAGTAGGAAATTGTGATTGGTTTGGCCCTGGAAGTAGAATCATTATTACAACAAGGGACATCAATTTTTTGCCTATCAAGAAGAGGAGAACCAAGAAAATAATGTCTTTTATATTTATGAAATGAGGGAATTGGATCCTTGCCATGCCCTTCAACTTTTTAGTAAGCATGCCTTCAAAAGGGACTCCCCTCCGGCTGACTACATAGATGTTTCACATGAAATTATCACCAAAGCAGGGGGACTTCCTTTAGCTCTCGAGGTTATCGGTTCCTCACTTTGCTGCAAAAAGAAAACCAATTTGGAAGGAAACTCTGAAGAAGTTAGATCTCGTCCCCAAGCAGGAAGTCCTCAACAAACTAAAGATAAGTTATGACATGTTAGAGGATGATCAGAGAGAAATTTTTCTTGATATTGCATGTTACTTTATTGGTGAAGAAGCAATCTATCCATATTATATGTGGAAAACTTCCGAGTATTATCCAAAATGTGCAATACTCGTCCTCACACGAATGTCTTTAATCAAGATTGTGGATGATGATAGATTGTGGATGCATAATCAATTACGAGATCTTGGAAGAGAGATTGTTCGCCAAGAAGATGTCAAAATGCCTGAGAACCGTAGTAGGCTGTGGCTTCCCAAGAATGCCTTGGACGTTGTTCAAAATAGGAAGGTATGTAAGTTCTGGTTGCCATTTTCTTCTAACAAACCAACACGCAATGCAATTAGCCTAAGTAACTCAGAATCATTTCTTTCTTCTATCCTTCCCTTTATTCCCCCTCCATTTCTTCAATACACAAAAGCAATCATCTCCACACGCGAGGGTGGACTTGAAAGCATGCAAACTTGCATATCGCCGTGATTGTGCAATTTGATGTTGGCTTGTGCTTTCTTTGTCACTAGGGAACAAACAATGTGGTGGCCCTCAAATTGACACCAATTTTTGAAGAGCACAGTTTCACAAGTGAAGGCTTTTCAAAGCTTCCCAATTTAAGGTTATTGGAATTAGAAGGGGTGGGTTTTGTGGGTGACTTTAGAAATATTTTCTCGAAGGTTGCCTGGCTCTCATGGCGCTTTTGTCCTCTTGAGTTCCGTGCGACTAATCTATGTTTCAATAACTTAGCAGTGCTCAAGCTTTCGAATAGCGACATAAGTGAAGACTGGGCTGGATGGGGACCATGTCTGGTACTAAGTCATTTAATACACACAATTTCATTATGGCTTTCTAACTGACCTTAATATTTACCTTCCTTTGAGCACTAATTCTTAGTCGTTTTACAGGCGAACAAGAACTTGAAAGTCATACATCTCACTAAGTGCACAACCTTAAGAAGGACTCCTAACTTCTCTAATTGCTCAAAATTGAAGATATTGGTGATTAAAGATTGTACGCACTTGCTAGTTGTCGATAGCTCTATCTCTAAACTAGAGCTCTTGAAGTACTTGGAAGTCTCCGGGTATTCTCACTGGATCCCAGAGGCATGTGAAGAAAAAGACTTCGACTTATTTGCGGTATCTTCTGTGTTGGGTGGTCTAAAATCCCTCTCAACACTAAAGATAGAACGGATGTGTGTTCGAGAACTTCACCATTCAATTGGAGAGCTTGTAGGCTTGAAGTGTTTGTCTTTAGTTGGTTGTAGAATGCTTAGAAAGCTTCCAAACTCCATCGGAAACATGAGATCACTACTTGAGTTGGATTTGGATGACACGGGAATCATAGAGCTACCTAATTCCATTGGAGATCTCAAGATGTTGAAGAAAATGAGCCTGGCAATGACTCGGTTAAAGGAGCTACCAAACTCAATAGGAGGCCTAGAGTCATTGCTTGAGTTAGTTTTGGATCAAACACATATTCTAGAATTGCCTGCTTCTATTGGAAATCTCACAAGGTTGGAGCTTCTCCATCTATCTTGGAGTCAAATAAGAGAGCTATCAAGGGGCATATGGATGCTTGTGAATCTTGAAGAGTTGGACGCCAGAGGTTGTCAAAATCTAGAAGGGGAAATACCAAGTGAAATTAGGGAACTATCCTTTTTGAGAATGCTAGACTTATCATGGACCAAAGTTAGGAGATTGCCCACAGCTATGAAGCAACTTTCTTGTCTCCATGAACTATTTTTGCAAGGCTGTGATGAGCTCGAATGGCTGCCAGAACTTCCTCCAAGTTTAACAATGTTAGAGTTTTCATCTGAATCATCACGGACAATTCCCGACCTCTCAAACCTAACCAATTTAGTTCGTTTGGACATATTTGGTGGCATTTATCAGTCCTCTAAATTCACAAAAGGTAATCCAAAGATAGAGTGGATCCAGAGCTTATCTAAATTGGAGGCCTTGAAACTATCTTATGCAGATCTCATGTTTCCTACAACCGTGATTAACTTGGCTCTTCTTTCTCGACTTCAATTACTATGCATATGTTGTGCG
This sequence comes from Eucalyptus grandis, assembly GCF_016545825.1. NCBI lineage: Eukaryota > Viridiplantae > Streptophyta > Magnoliopsida > Myrtales > Myrtaceae > Eucalyptus > Eucalyptus grandis. Next base: position 2,972,815 of record NC_052620.1, read on the forward strand.
GACCCTCAAGCTCTAACGAGGCTCCCTTCCAATCTTGGAGAATTGTGGTTAGGAGATGTAAAGTCGCCGATAGGAAGGTCACTATTTTCCAACCTAAGAAACTTGTACAAATTAACACTCTCTAGATGTTGTCTAAGAGAGATTCAGTTTGATGGCATCTTTCAGCAGCTAGAGAATCTCCGTCGTTTGATTGTGGTCCATTGCAATTCGCTTGTGAGTCTCTCAAGTTTGTCGACATCAAAGGGGCTTTCAAGACTTTATGTGGAATATTGCCCACAGCTAATCAAAATCGAGGGGGTTGGTGAATTGGAATCACTGGAATTTTTGTTAATTAGGAAATGTGACTCCATGGAACAGTTACCTGATCTATTGAAGTTACAAAAGCTGACAAGGTTGATCATCTCAGATTGTGAGTCGCTACAAAGTTTGCCTGATCTACCTCTACCCAACGAGTGTGATGTCACCATTGAAGGATGTAAGAGGTTAAATGACTTTTTTGGGCCTTATGATCTTTACAAACAAAGAGTGAATACTTAATAGTCATACTTGCTGAGTATGCCGCTGTCTATAGCAGTCTCTAGACAGAACCATCACGTTCCTTACATTGTAAGTCCAAAGTTTATCCACTTTGAGTTGTGATGTATGTCTTCCCATGCACAAATGTGTACATTTAAAAGTTCGATTATGATATATCTAATGTGCATGTTCACCTTAAGTTTTTAAAGAATTGAAGCACCAATAGCTTTGATTAGTTCCCCAAATCTTTACAAATTCTAACTTTCTATGCCTTTGTTATCTTGATCTTTGCTTTACCTTGTTCTAGTTGTTTGCTTCCTTGTCTCCGTAGTTCAATGCAACTATTCTGGCATTCTTATTCTGCTTGCAAATATCTCATACCTCTCTAATTGGTTCAAATCATGGCCTGATTCTAGGCAAGCCGTTCTCTACAAGGATTCTTACAGCCAACCGTCATCAAGTTGAGGTAAGCAAGTCAGTCTCTTCTCGTCACCTATTTTCATATACCGGGCAGTTAGTCGATTACTGTATCGACAGATCATTCTTGATGTCAAATCATCTATTGTGTTTGATTCGTGTGCAGCTAACAAGTTTGCCTATGGCTGAAATTGCCTTTGAAGACTTTCCATTCCAAATTTAGCCTGTTTCCTGGAGAAGAATCGCAACATTCCATCAGTAACATATCAATGAGAGTTTGGCTGTTCGTCTGATTTAAGTTTAAAAACGTTAAAAATCTTGGGGCACACATTGCTTACCGCTTGTTCCGTGCATGCCATGTCGAGCTGAATGAGGACCTTCAGCCATTCCTCGTGCAGAAGGATCTACTCTCTTTACAACGCTCTTGCAGGACCTAGGTCCCTTTGGTCTTACTTTGAAGAGATGGCTTTGCATTTTCCCAATTTTTTTTTTTTTTTTTTGAACGAAAGGACATTTGATGAAAATAATAAGTGTCTGAATAACTCATTTTGGTGTCCATTTTGCAAAGCAATTTAAAGTTTAAAAAAAAAAAAGTAAAAAAAGAAGGAAAAGCAGGTCTGAGCGAGCAATGGCAGGGGCAGGGGGGTTGGGCGAGCTTCGCCTGCACTGACCGCAAGCCGGCATCGACGGCAACCGAAGGCGACCGTCGACCGTCACCGGCGTCGACCACAGGCTCCACCGGCGATTTGCGACGTCGATCTAGGGTTTTTTGAGGACGCACGATGACAAGGATTTGCAACCATGGCATCTGCAACCTCAGCAAGGTGAGGAGGACGTGATTACAGATCTGGAGGCTTCACCCCTAAGCCATATGGTGATTTGCAACCTTTGCAAGGTGAAAAGGCTTCGCCCTTCGACCGTCTGCAACTCAGGCGACGGTCGCCGAGGATGCGCAACGCCGAGGTCGCACGGCCGCGGTCGAAGGGCATCTGGGTCGCTCGACCCTCAACCTCCTCGAACCACAGCAGCTCCGGCGAGCGGCTCCACGACACGTGCGACCCTCGATCTCGATCTCGACGACAGGCGACCTTGAGCAGGTCCTCTCCGGCGGGGATGCGCTACGCTGACGTCGCATGGCCGCATTCGAAGGGACAGATCTGGGTCGCTCGACCCTCGACCTCCTCGACCAATAGCAGCTCTGGCGAGCGGCTCGACGACGCGTGCGACCCTCGATGTCGACCTTGACGACGGGCGACCTCAACCACGACCTCTCCTCAACGACGAACCAGAGAGCCCAAGGAGGAAGATGAACAGTACTTCTTCAGGCATAAGGGGAACGCACTAAATATTTTAGCATTTCGAAAATGATGAAAGCCAAAAACTTAAAACAGATCCCTATATATTTGAGCTTGGCACTTTGCCTCTCTCAAAAGCACTTGCCAAATGCCCGTTGACTTAAGATGCGCTTGGATTCTTTTTTTTTCAGTAATGCGTTTGCTTTACCTTCAAGATTGTCCTTATGGCAGCTAATTCGGAAGTATAATGCCGAGGTACCATTGTCAGGTAGGTAGCTGTACTGACCATCAGGTGAATGTCTACCATTTTGAGTATGCAAAGAGGAATGCTTGAAGGTTGTCTTTTCAGAGGATCATTTGGCAGGGTCTTTATTTGTCATGTCCAATGGATACGCTAGAGAAATATGCATAAAATGATATGATAGTGATCCCAGGTAAGTAACCTTGATTCCTCAGGGAATGGAAAAATCTGACCCACCAAAGAAGCATGAATAAACTGAATATAATTGACTGCAAAATTAATATAATATTGAAGAGATGACACTTATTTGTAGGGTGTCTAAACTCGATGACCAAGTAAAAATTATAATGGAAACTAGATCTTGCTTGCATCTAAGGATATTCTACTCCAAATTAAAAATAATACCTCATAATAGAGACAACAACCCTAATCATATCAAATATAAAATAAATAGCAAGATAACAACTAAATCAACTAATTTTTTTTTTTTTTTGAAAGATCAATTTTCTTCATAGAATCTCTTGTTGCCTGTCCTACATCAGTTCCCCAACTAGAGAAAAACTAAGACCTGGAATTAATATTTGGATATGATAATGCACATGAAATGGACTAAGTTAACAACCATGAGGGGGTGAATTGGTTGTAATTTGATTTTCAAAAACTCTTTCTTGCAAAACAACGTACAGATGATAAAACAACATTTGTAGACAAAATATGGTACGCACATCAAATATTAACTACATCAATAGAAATGCAAAGTGATGAGGGCTAGAAGAGTTTGCAAAAGCATTCTCCATGGATTCCAAGGCCTAAAATTGGCTTCAAATCACCAATTAGAACTTCAAATTTGAATCAAATTGATCTAGAGCAAGGTTTTTATTTTCAGGGGCGTGGAGTGTAATCCATTGAACCTGTAGGCTGGTCATGACATCATTTCCATTCACAATGACCACACAATTAGATTTCTTTAGATTTGTGCCACTCGACAAGCAATGTAGTGTGATGACACTCGCTCTGTTATCTTGGGAAGAATCCAGACCAGAAACAAATCCTGGAAAAATCAGTGAGCTAGCCAAGGGGTAACAGCTTGTTTCACTAGAAAATGCAGTGGCTAACTTTGATATCGGGTAGTGCTGACTCAGTAATATCAAAGGCTACATAGCGGAGAACTGTAAGTCTAGGTGCAACTGGAGGGAAATAATGAACTGAAAAATATAGCTTGGTTCATATTTTATATTCATATCCCTCAATGAAAAGCCGCAAATTTCTCTTTGAAAACTTTGAGCAGATCCGCAACGGTCATGACAATTTTGTCAGCTTCGTCTCTCGCGTGAACAGTAACCTGGAGGATAACCACACCAGACAAACAAGCTACCATGAGATAACACAATGGACAAACATTGCTAAAGCAAAACCAATTTTTTCCCTAGGAAACCATAGACTGAAATGTAAAGTCCAATGGCCTTCCAACCTGTCAACTCTTGGGTCTGTCACAAAAAATGTGATACCGTGCAGTCCATAATAAACATAAAACTGAATGGTCTCTTTGAGATAAATTGCTAATTTATATTTGTTAGTCCTATATGTCTGAGAAGGCAACGGACATGTTCAGGGCCCAAGCAAAAGTGAATTGCAAGAAAATTATATGTCAAGATAACAAGCTCAATGTTTGGAATATGAATGATTTTAACATATTGAAAAGCAAATGCTAATAAAAATGGAAATTCAACCATCCAGGTCTTAGAGAAACCCCAAGAATGATTTTGGAGAAGTTCTCGTGGATACGAGAAATGATTAGTTGACAGAAAACCAGTAGCATCATTGCTCGATAAGGTAACCTAATTTTCAGGGGGCACGCTTGTCCAAAGCATGTCTGCACCAATAAGACTTTACACTAATTAATGATATCGAATACCTGTCCAGTGCCTGCAGCCTCCTCGCCAACGACAAGTATGTAATTGTATTGCGCCAATCGAGCTTCACTTACCTGCAGGCAGAGACGGATATGACTACTGGTGGCCAGAATATTAGAAGAACAGAGGATATCGGAAGAAGAATTAAAAGGAAGAAATGGAGTCAAAATAAATCAGGAAATGTTCGGCAAGAGTTATTATCCCTTTTTATAGACCAGGATACCACATGGACAGCTTTGTCAAGCTCTAATTCCTTCAACCACAGCAGCATATGGTGATGGAAATGTGTTCCCATTGCCATCACAAATTATTATGAAATGTGTGCATTTTAGTATCAAATTAGTAGATGGTTCCAATGCTCTCATGAATAGAACTTGCTTGTGCACATTCACAATCCAAAATAAGGCAGTTGCTCCTCTCCATTTTACCCAATCATCTTCCCTATATTTCATACCGATCTAATGTTAGAGGAGAAACCGCTGTCAGAACTATCATAGCTAGCCAGTTGAGGAGCAGAAAAGATATTATACAGAAGGCGACAGATCCGAGTTCAATGTTCAAAAGTAAGTTACGAGTCTGTAAGGCTCAGCCATGGAAATAGGACAGTCCGGACATCTGAAATAGTCATAAAAGGAGTGTTTGGCATACCTTTTCCTGAATCTTTCTATCAGTTTCATCAAAATCAACATAATGACCAGCATCATGAATTTGATCCCGCACCTGCAAGGATACATTTTAAAAATAAGCAATACTTTTTCCTGATTTCTTCAAGAACCTAGACTTTTGGCTGATGATTAGGAAACAGAGGGTCCAACAAGAGTTTACCAAGTATTTACTAGCCAAACATGACATCATACACAACTCAGAAAAACAAATGTTATCCACACATGGGTCCTCAATGACCAAGAAAAACCGCAGTAGTGTATATGTTGAATAAGAGCACTTTGTAGCAGATGCAAAGAAACATTTGAAGCAACGTGATATCACAACCTGTGACATATATAGAACTTTCAAATAGCATCAGATAGAGAACACAAATATTATTCAAACTGGCTTTAATTTCATTGTAATGTCGTGAAATTTTTTCCCTTCCCCTATTTTTCCCAATAGAATATTGTATGCTGCAATAGCAACAGATTAGATAAACACCAGCAGCAGATCTGTGCTATATGACACAACTAGAGGCCAGCAAGTAGCACAAATCAGAGACACATTCATACACTTTCACAGACATTCACATAATTTAATCTATAAGAAGCCAGGGGCCTTTAGGTAAATTGCCTTCAGAGAATAAGATCGAGACTTCTCCGACACAGGGAAAACGATTGCTTGGCGTGGACTAAGCCAGAAGGGCCATTTCCCCTGGTAATGCTCCAATAGTATGGCAAACATGCGCTCAACAGAACCAAGGACAGCTCGGTGTATCATAACAGGAGTCTCAGACTTGCTTTCATCTTCTGCTGTGTAAGACAACCCGAACCGAACAGGAAGCTGGAAATCCAACTGCAATCACAAGGAATCATCAGTCACCCACACCCATGAGAAATATCACTGAACAAGCAATAAAGGTGCGTATCAGAGACCTGCAATGTAGCACACTGAAATTTCCTATTAAAGGCATCAGAAACACTGATGTCTATCTTTGGTCCATAAAATGCACCCTCCCCTTCATCTTTCTGCAAAATGTGAACTACCAATCAGCGCTGACAGTGAAAATAGATAGGAAAATTCTATGTATAATAGTGTCACAAAGAAGATATATGTTACAAGAGCAGAATAGTTTTAAACTGCGTAAGGTCCTGCCAATGGATGTAGTTTTCTGCATCTCAAGGATAGATTTAGAAAGGGGTATAGGGGCAGTAAGGCTGCATATCCTTGAAGCATTAATTGTGCAAGAATCATATGGGAAAACAACAAAACAAGGATATAGAATTGAATGTTTGAAGAGATTATGCAATGCCGCAGATTAAAAGCAGTAAAACATGAACTATGCAAATTTAGTGAAGAAAACACAGAGTATAACCTCTAGCTACCTCGACATCACAACAAATGAAACTGGTGACATGTTGTCTTTTAACTTGATTACAGATAAAAAGCCACAAGATTACCTGCCACCGCTTCCCAAACTCATTCAAAGCTTCAGTAAGGGCAGACTCAGCTTTCTCCCATGTTCTTTCATCTCCTATGTAATTCTCAGGTCTCTACACAACAAAACATGTCAGACTTAATATATCATCACTTGCACATACAGGTGGACACAACAGACTTACAAAATGATGGTAGACAAGAAAAAAACAACACAACAGCATCCCAGACGCCAGTTAACAGGTAAAGTGCAGAGTTTACATTTAAATTACCGAGAGGGTAACTGATGTAGCTGGGGATGTAAAGAGTTGGCAAAAGGGCCAAAAACAAATGCTGGTATTGAGACAAATTAAAGCTGGAACGTAAGCACAATCTGCTAGAGGTTAGAGAAGCCAATATTATCCCTTGAATGTAGAAAAAGTAATAATCCATGTGGCCTAAAGACCTAAGTAATAACCAAGTGACTTAAAGACCTAAATATACTAGGGTTTAAGATGATCTCAACCCTTGAGTGAACATAAACTTATAATCTCAACCACCCAACCTCAAAAGTCACATGACTATCACATGAGCACTCATTAATCTAAAAATGTTAAAAAGACTAAAAATGAATTGTATGACTTAAAATATTTTCTACATCATTCTCCTAGGATTTGAAGAATCAGCCACAGGTAGTCAAAACTTTAATGACTTCAGCATACGTCTCTAGATCAATCCTCTTGATCTCCTTCAGCTGATTTATCTGACCATTTCACTACGAAATTTATGTCCATGATCTTAACCAGAGACAGGTGTCATGCTCTATAAAATGGTGGAAAAAAGTGGCCTTTTTCTTGTCCACAATGAAACAGTTAAAATCCCAGGACATCTCTGTACTTACAAACAGGAAAGAAAGTTTCAATGGACTTATAGCAAAGCAAATAAATAACGTTAAGACTTGCAAAAAAAAAAAAGACTGAAGTGCTTTGTTTTTAATAGAAATGTCCCTTTTTGCATCTTTTAGTAGGAAACACACAATCCTCCAAAAGTGGCCTTGTATGTTTGCCCAGTAAAATTAAAAGTATTAGCTCCATATTATTGCTCAATCAGTCAAATCAAATGGAAATTTCAGAGACCACTATGCAGGCAATTGGGTAACTAGCCATCCTAGCTCCTTCAAACAATTTTACTCATATATATCAGAAACTACACATCACCATACACTGAAACAGTCTGAGGACTTCTGCACAAAGTGTCAATTGAAATGAGTTCAACCGAATAAGACGATATATCAAAAACTTCAATGCTACATATCATCATAAGCAGAAACGGTCCAAGAAAAACAATATAAAAAAAGGGATTGATAAAATGACCTAATAAGGAGGAAATATCTTACTGTAGACAAGTTGAGGTCAAAAGTGAGCCCAAATACTCCATATACATCTCTGACAAACTCTAAGAATGCCCTAACTTCGTCTTTTATCTGCATTTACAAGAAGCAAGAATTATGCCAGGAAAATGCACCAAAGGGTCTAGCAAATTTATGTTAAGCAACACCGCTATCACCTGTGACTCCCTGCAAAAGATATGAGCGCCATCCTGCACCAGAAGATAGAGAAAACTTTTAGACTGAGAATCATGGGTGACTAGTACAACAGATTAAATATATTTGTTCAGCATCTTTCCTCCACACAACATTATCATATCCTAAAAGATAGAACTGCAGAAACTCGACAAAGCAAGGGTAGGAATCACACTAAACTGATTAAGCCCAAAATTTAAAATTGCTGGAAAATATATAAATAAATACCTGCTGAAATCTCCTGACCCTTGTCAATCCAGTAAGAGCATCACTAGCCTCTTTACGATGCAAGACACCAAATTCAGCAAATCTAAGAGGAAGTTCTGCCAAAAAACAATAAAAATCAAATTGAGAATAATGTCAAAACAACTAAATAAAACTAAACAAGTAAAAACCTCAATGTAGCAAATCTTCACCTAGTCAACAATAGAAATTGCAAGAGTGAGAGAGAGAGAGAGAGAGAGAGAGAGACAGAGAGACAGCAGAAACAACATGAGCAACCTATAAACAGAGCAGTAGAAAGAGGAATTTGCAGCAACAAGACAACTTGAACCTTAGTCAATGACATAAGGGATAAAAACCTACAATACAAAGAAAGCAAAAAGGTAAAGAAAACTAGTCTTTGTTTCCTAATGTATGGTTTGCAATTGCCAAAGATTTATGTCTTCACATTCACATAAAAGACTTAGATATTTATAATGTATGCTACCTTTTCACCCACGCAAACCAATTTCACCTTAAGGTGCATACCTTTTATCTCATTGGGAGGTAAAGAGACTGCTTAGCTTTAGAAGATAAAGCTCATAAGGGACCAAAAACAATACATTCAAAGCAATGCCTTCAATCAAAATAGAAGATGGAAAATAAAGTAGACAATTGGTGCCTCTAGCAACTAGCAGCACATCATCTCACCTTTGTATGAACGGACTCTATGTTTAAACATCAAGCAGTGGCCAGGGCAATTCATCGGTTTCAATGCAAATTTTTGATTTTCAATCTGCACAACAAAGGAAAAGAGTTATTATTAAACTATTCAACTAGCTAGATTAAGCCACGAGGAATGTTGATGGAATTATCGTATGTCAACAACAAAGATAGAGGGTTGAAAAGCCATAAACAGCTTAGTGACAGCACATCTCTCACTGCCATCAAATTGCTCATTGTTATTTCAAGGTAATCATAGCATCATGAAGAAAGTCCAGATCAACTGGCACCTGTCAAACAACCACTTCAGATAGGAAGGGGTATAACTCCTTATTTACAGTTAACAGAGCCTACTTTGGTAAAAGTTTGCATCATTATGTCAACAAATGTGATCCTCTGTGGAATAAAATCATGATACGGAACCAGAGAAGCGAGATCGTCTCATGAAAATGGAGCTATAAGTAGATTCAGGGAAGATGGAAGGATTTTTTAACTGGTTAGTATAATTGTAGGCATTGAGTAGTGAGAGACGTAGTGCTGCAACAGCTCAATGAATCGTGCACTGTCATGCTTTTCAGAGAGTATTCCTGGAAGTTAGCAGACTTGTGGTGTATCGGAATGCTTGTGAGCAAGCAATGGCGCTACCTCAAGGAATATATTGTCTCAAGAAATAGCTCTGAGGGAAGGGAAGAGGTCGAGATTGAAGTTATAATGTTTCAGATGGCTTTTTGTTCATTCTAAAACATAAAATAAACTATAAAAGCCCCTTGCGGTAAGAACTAATTCTCTGGTACATAGCAGATTCTATATCAACGTATTGGATCATGGGAGCTTCATAGGATCGAGATATTTGGGCTTGGCAGGATATAACAGTCCCCTTCAGTAAGTGAGAATTTCTCTACAGAGTACCTTTCTTGAATTTGCTCGGTCAAGAGCAGACAGGATTTACTTACAGTGTCTTTCTTGAAGGGCCTATTTTTCAAGTGTAAAATTGATCAGGAAGAGAACGCTATGTAGGATGCTTTCTCTACAAGTCAGCGTTCCCTGTTTCCCAAGAAGTATAAACCTCACCTCAAGAATGAACATGTTCTCCTTGTATTTCCCAGCATGACCAGATGTTTCAAAAACTCGCATATTAAACATGTTGGGGGTCACCACCTGTACATGAACTGATCGATCAGTGGATCATAGCATTTAAGATGGAGTAACGTAATTAAACACCAGGCCAACAACCTCTTCGAACCCCCTCTTCCAATATTGACCTCTTATAAATTCCACGAATCGATTGTAGATTCGAGTTCCCATGTGGGAGGAAGAAGTAGCTTCCGGGACTGAAAGCGACAACACACGAGGCATCAGGAGCAGAGGAAAGCAATGTAGGTTACAGCTTTTCAGCTAAAATGGCGGCGGGTTGATTACCTGTCTGGGTGCGAGAAGAAGAGCTCCTGTTCAGCACCTAAGGATGTATGGTCAGCTACGACGTCCTCGGTACTCGGCGTTTCGTCCCCGTCCGACACAGCGAGACACGACGCGGCGGTCGTGTGAGCCGAAACATTAGCCGAGCTCATCTTGCTGAGGAAGAAAACACAGAGAAGAAAAGATGTAAACCTCGGCTCAAGGTATACGCCTCTCTCTGTCTGCACCTTAGAGAGAGAAACCCCGTCGTCTTCAAAGAAATAAAGAGAAGCCGAAGAAAGGAGAGAGGAAGACGCACCACACACGAGTTCAACTTATTAGAAACACAAGACAGCCAATCAGAAATGTCACGAAATCCCCCGCTCTTGGGGGATGTCCTCAGCGTCGAGGAACATGTACTAGGGTGTATGTGCGACTCGTTCAGATCACCAGAAAAGCGATAAAAAAAGAAACACAGAATACCCAGGGACTGAAACCGACAACAGGCGAGGCATCAGGAGCAGAGGAAAGCAAATGTAAAACAGAGCTTCTCGGAAAACGAGGCGGATCGCTTACCTTTCTGGGTGGGAAAAGAACAGCTCCTGTTCAGCACCTAGGGATGTGTGGTCAGCCAAGACGTCTTCTGGACTTGGCGTTTCGTCCCCGTCCGACACGGCGGGACACAACGCGGTGGTCGTGTGCGCGAGGAATATGAGAGGCGCCGAGACATTGGCCGAGCTCATCTTGCTGAGGAAGAAAACACAGAGAAGAAAAGATACAAACCCTACGGGAAGAACGTTTGGTTTTCCGCTTCTGTCCATTGAAGATGCACTGCCTTTCTCTCTCTCTCTCTCTCTCTCTCTCTCTCTCTCTCTCTCTCTCTCTCTGGCCCTAAGATTTGTCCGTAATCTGTCAGCTGCCGGAGTGCACCACCTTCGGGAGGAACGCCTGGCACAATAAATAAGCCGAAGAAAGGGGGAGGAAGACGCGACCACGTGCATGCCAGTGGAACGAGAAGCCCTTCGACAATTCAGGGTCACGTGAATAACTTACGAATCATGGCATCTTAAAAATATATGGTACGATAATTAATGGTGTGTTGCCACTTAAAATTTAGCCAAAAGATTTTATTTACACATTTTGGAAAAAAAAACTATAACTTATTTTTTCAATAAAAAAGTAAATAATATTTAATGCGACATATTTATCATAATTTTTTGTCTGTAATACCAAAAAGTTAAAAATTATACTTATATAACACATTTTCTTTTCGTTATTGAAGAGGGAATTTTTAATGAAAAATTTTATTGTGTTTATATTATTTCATTGAGTCTTTGAAAAGTAAAAGCCTTTCAGTCATCCCCTCGAAATTTATTTAAATAAAAACGGGTTTCTTCTTGCTATTAATTGGACAAGGAAAGAGGAAATTCCGACATAAGAAGAGGGAAACAATCGGGAAATCTCACCCGCAATTAGATGGCGAAGAGATAAAGGCTGTTTTCTTTAACTATTACAGATGGCTTGTAGTGTAATAGATGCGTGCGTAGTCCCGTCGGCAACTATGTACGCTGCACGCACATGCGAGGCATATTTTAGAGATAGAGGAATGCGTTACAGGTGTTCTCGACAAGAACCAGTATTGTTCATCTTCTTTTTTTCTTTTCCGTGAAACATTATCATCTCAGGAGAAGTTCACGTAGGAAGGGGAAAAAAACGCAGAATACCCAGGTGAGTTTCTTTTTTTCTTAACTGTCTATTTGCTCTATTCCCTTTCTTTCAACAGATTATGCTACAGATTTTCATTAACAGAAATATTGACGAATAGTTCATATTTATAAAAGTCTGAGATTTTTTGTGTCATAAAAAAAAATCATGGGTAATTGCAAATGTGCCGTAATAAGCATAGCTTTTTATTTTTGATGTCACAAAAAAAATATCATGATAAATGTATCGTCACGAATACTATTTAGTGCTTTTGATGGCCTTTTTTCCTATGCTTGGGCATTTAGTAACTTTTTTTAATGTGATTAGTTTTCTTGAAATCTACTTTCCAACCAAAAAAGGGGCGAGAGCCAAGAACTTGAATGTGACTAGCCAAGCCTCAAGAGACTAGATAGGTTGAATTGATCAAATTAAGTCAAAATCACCAAATTGAAATTAGGTATTTTTGGACAAGGAAATCACCAAGCTTGAGTAAAATTGGGCAGAGCAACTTGCAAAAAGTCTGGTCAGGGGATTTGAAAGCCGATGAGCTGTCCAGTTGATAAATACTTTAGCCAAATCAATAGATTAAAGCACTTAAAATCCAATCCCGTTCGAGAAGGAACTTTACTTCGTGGGCCACCATATCTCTGTTGGCTTTCGTTCCCTACAGCCAAAACTGGCAAAAATTAGGTGGAAAGATTCTGTACGGACGGGCAGGCTGACGAGGACAACGAAAAGATAAGGATAGGGCGGTTCCATAGAACTGGTAGTTTTTGTATATTTTTATTTATTCTACACATTGCAAAATGAAGAGTATAATTTACTGTACTATATATATACACACACAAGTGAGAAAGCAGCGGGCAAGAGAAAATATTGTCTATGTTTGGTGAATAGATCCAAAGTTACGTGAATTTTGAACCGCGAAATTCAATTTAGGAATCATTAAATTATGAAATTATATGGAACGATAATCTAGGGCGTGTTACCACTTAAATTTTCGTCAAAAGATTTCATTTACATATTTTGGAAAAGAAAATTATGAATTATATTTTCACAAAAAAAAAAAATAAACAATGTTCAACTTATATTTTCATACAAAAAAAAAAAAACATAAACAGTGCTTAATGTGATATATTTACCATAAATTTTTGGTCCGCAATATCAAAAATCTAAAATTTATATCTTTGTAAAAAATTCACTCTTCTTCATTGAAAAAGTAAAAGTTTATGAAAAATTTCGATGAAAATTTTTATCACGTTGATATTGTTTCACCGAAAGTTTGAAAAGTAAAAGTCTTTCGGCTATCTCCTCGAAATTTTTATTTTGATTAAAACGGGTTTCTTCTAGCGATGAATTGGACAAGGAAGAGAAAATTCCAATATTAGAAGAGGGAAAGAGAAGTCAGAAATCGGGAAACCTCACTGGCAATTAGATAGCAAAGAGAAAAAATCTGTCTTCTTTAATTATTACAGATGGCTTGTAGGATATATGCCCGCGCGGTCGCGTATAACTTCGCACATTGCATCCACATACGAAATCAATGAAGGGATAGAGTAAGAGCACCTGACGACAAAGATCAATCGTTCACCGAGCAGGAGGCATATTTCGGAGAGAGAGAGGTATACAGGTGTTCTCCCAAGAATACTAGAGCTTCACAAGAAGCCGTCTTGTTCATTATCTTTTTTTCTTCTCTCCGAAACATTATAATCTCAGGAGAAGTTCATGACGAATAATCAATATATCACATATATAAAAATTGCTACTTTTATATCATAAAAAAACTTGAGTAACTATATCATAATAAGCATAGTTTTAAATTTTTGATGTCACAAAAAAAAATTAAAATAAATGGGTCGCAACGAATACCATTTAGCACTTTTGATGGCCTTTTCCCTAGGGATTAGTGTTGCAGAAGTCCTAAAACTTGTTACAAAAATGCAATTAAATGCTAAAGCTTACAAAAAAATACAATCAAGTCCTAAAATTTGTCAAATTGTTTTAATCGAGTCATAAAGTTAACACCGTTAGCCTTTTTAATGGAAAATACTGTCGTGGCACGGACGCGGCATTTTAAATAATTTTTCTTTTTTTTCATATGGCTTTTTTAATTATTTTTTATTTAATTTTAAAAAATAGATTTAAAAATTAAAAAGAAAAGTTAAAATGTATTTTTAAAATTGTTAAAAATAAAATAAAATCAACGTCTCCTCCCGTCACTACCGCCCATTGCCGGAGGGGACGACGGCCGTTGCCTGCCCTAGGCGAGGCCTCGTCGACCCTCGCTCGAGGTCGACAAGCCTCGCCCCTAGTAGGGCGAGGGCTACTAGGGCGAGGGCCAACCACCCTTGCCCGGTCGCTAGGTCCTCTGGGCGATGGGTGGCGACGGCGGTGGGGAGGAGGTCGCTGATTTTTTTTTTAAAATAATTTTTATAAATTTTAACTTTTCTTTTTAGTTTTTAAATCTAATTTTAAAAAAATTGAATAAAAATAATTTAAAAAATCACGTGGAAAATGAAAATTATTTAAAATGCCACATTAGTATTTTTAACGGAAAATGCTAACGGCGTTAATTTTAGGACTCGATTGAAACAATTTGACAAGTTTTAAAACTTGATTACACTTTTGCAAATTTTAAGACTCAATTGCATTTTCGTAATAAGTTTTAAAATTTATGCAACACTTATCTCTTTTCCCTATATATGACTTGGGCATCTAGTACCTTCTTTTGTTTTTTCAATGTGATTAGTTTTCTTGAAACCTACTTTATAACTAAGAATATTGGCGAGGGCTGAGGACCTGAATGTGACTAGCTAAGCCTCAAGGGGTTAGATTGACATTAAACTTGGGCCAAGTCGAATTGATCAAATTAAAGCCAAAATCACCAAATTAAATTAAATCGTAAATCAAGTATTCTCATACGACAAAAATGGCCAAATCTAAGAGACTTTATGGCATAATTAGGTAAAGCAACTTGCAAAGTCTAGCTTGGGGATTAGAGAACTACAAATCAGCTTTCCAGTTGATCACTATTTTGGGCTAGATTAAAGCACTTACACTAATTGCTAAAATCTAATCCCGTTCAAGAAACAACTCAAAGCTGAGAGGAAGCAACTTTGTGGGCCCATCGTGTCTTTATTAGTTAGGGGTGCGCATGACAAAATTTATGAAACAGAACACCTGTCGTGGTGGCTCAACTGGGTAGGCGCTAGACCTCCATCGAGAAGGTCTAGTGTTCGAAGCTCCTGCAATGCAGGAAGGCTAGCTTGAGACTCTTGGCGACTTGCTCAGTGACACGTGTGTGGCTAGCACGTGTCGCCCAGTGATTTACCTCCGGTTGTCGACCGTGCGAGATTCCTTGAGTCAAAAAAAAAAATATGGAACAAAAATTGATTTCTTAACTTTTATTTCAGAAATTGAGAAGTTAAAAATTTTAGCTTCTGATTTCTTCTTCAAATTTATTTTTGAAATAAAAATCTATTCCAAAAATAGAAAAATCAAATTACATTACCAAACGAATTTATGTTCCAAACCTATTCCTGATAACAAATAAATAAAGAAATAAATTTTATCATCCGCGCCTAGGTGACCCATTGCCAAAATTAGCAAAAGGTGCTATGAAAAGATTCCGATGGATTTGCGAGCTGGCGACGGAAATGAAAGGAAAACAATAGACACAAATAATGCGGCTCCACGGAATTTGTATATTTTTATTTATACTAGACATTCCAAAATGAAATCGTTTTCTTGGAAAGGAAAACAAAGGGAAAACAACAATTTATTTATTCTATACAATCCGATATGAAGTCACTTTTTCAAGAAAACAGCGGAAGAGGACAACGGCGTTTTATTTATTGTAGGCAATCCGAAATGACGAGTATAACATCCTATATGTATGTGTGTGTCTATATATATATATATATTATTCATTTCGAATTTTAAAATCAATAAAAAAAATTAATACTACGAAAATCCCTAAACTCATATGCTTATAATAAATTTATCCCGAATTAATTTTTTGACAATAAAAAACCACAAACTGGTATTTACCCAAAATTGTTGAAGATACAATTGCCCCAAATTGATCCTAATTGATTATTGACAGTTCATTGGAAAACAAGAATATCGTGTATTAGGAATTTGATTTTATTGATTTTATTCTGTATATTCTTTCCGGGAATAGTTCGACTTATTATAAATAGGACTGTAACCATACAATGTTAGTACGAGAAAGCAGTACACCTTTTTCCAATTTCCAACAACTTTCCATCATCTAATTCTCTGACATACCATCAGAGCTTTTTCTGTTTTAACTTCCGCATACCGACCCTTTTTTTTTTCCAACCACAGCATTAGAAAACCACTCTTCTTCTGCACCTGTCAAGAATTCTTTTTTTAGTTAGAACAAGACCACAAAATGCCGAAAAATCAAACCTCAAGAGTCAGGAACATTCGAGAATCCAAACATTTCTTCCAACGATCAGAATTGGAAAACTCACCTCAGCATCCACAATCAAGGGCGTCCTGATGAAGGACATCTGGGTTCCATTCAGCCTAATTCAGTGCCTCCTCAGTCCAATCCAGCGCAAGTACTTCAGGGACCATATATTCAATGGATCCCTGTTCAGATCTAACCTGCCCAGAATGCCATGAGCTCGACAGAGAGAAGCCACGCAGAGAATAGTGGGCCAGGGGGAGGCTCGACGTTCGCCACTGAGCCTAATCCGGGACCGGACCGGATTGGCCCGACCCGAACCAGAATGGGTTGAGTCCGACTATTCTTCCTTACCCGGGTTTCGGATCCGGCTACTTTCCCTTCGCAGGTACCTCCGGTGGCCGGCCCCAGCCAGGGATGTTCTATATATAAGCGCCGCCGACGGACCCGAGCTCCGCCTGATTTCGCAGCTACTCTCGGGAACGGAGAACTATTCTGTTTAGTCCCGACGGAGAACTATTCCGTTTGGTCCCGAGAGAGCTCCTTTATTGACGGAACCATCCCCGTTCCGGCGGACGAGCGGCTGGCACGGCACTGGAGGTAGTGCAACCAGCCTCACCCCGGAAGTGGCCGCCGGAATCCTTCCGACCGAAGATGCCCAAAAATTCTGGGAAAATATACGAGAAATGTACGGAAAATTAGATCGGGCTAAAATTTTCTCTATAACGCAGGCCTGATCAGAACTCAAAACAAGGAAATCTCTCAATTTCTAAGGTTTTCAACCGGCTGTCGGCGTTATGGAATGAGTTGGAGGAATGTGTTGGACATGCCGAAGAAAAATTACAAGGCCCGGAGGAAACCCTAACTCAGTACCGCAAAATCAGAGAGAGGGAGAAGGTAACACGCTTCCTATTGATCTTAAACGAGAGCTACTTACCCTTTCGCAGCCAAATCCTCGCCATGGAACCGGTACCTTCCCTTGGACGAATTTTCCCGACTCGCGGTGCAAGAGGAATCGCGGCGGCTGGCATCGTCGGAATACCTCAAGATGGAGGACCGCGTCGTCCTCGCGGCGAAGGCGACGCCGGACCAGCGCTTGTTCGTCGCGAGGTCCGGTAGCGGTGTCTTCAAGGATCGGGGAGCTCGGAAGGGAGGAGAGGCACGCAAACCCTAATTTAGGGGGAAGAACAACAAGATGAAAAGTCTCTTTTTCAACCACCCGCCCGTGGTGGCACCGATTGTAGATCCCAGTCCATTCCTCCATGGAGGCCTGGGTTCGAAGCCCCTGCAACGCAGAGGGGCAGTTGGGTCATTTGTGTACGTTGCCCGATGCGTGGAGTAGTGGTTTCTCCACGTTGCTCCCAGACTTTACTCTCACCAATAAAAAAAAAAAAGTCTCTTTTTCAAAGTGGACGGCCGTTATACATTTGGCCCACCAATGGCCTAAGATCATCGTCCGAATCCAGCGGCCGAGATTCATCACCGGATCAGACGGCTTAGGCTTCATTCTCGCGGCGCCCAGATCGGACGGTCCGCACCGAGCCACGTCAGCTCCTTGTTGATAACAATCTAATTGGCAAATTTCCTCATTTTTTTTTAATAAATCACATTGCCAAAGTCTCAACAAAGGTAAGGACATTTTGTGATTATTGCTAATGTCCTTACCATACTCGAGAAAAATATTAAAAATTATAGGAAAAGCCGGTAGATAAGGAAGACCCTGCAACGCAGAGGGGCAGTTGGGTCATTTGTGTACCTTGCCCGATGCGTGGAGTAGTGGTTTCTCCACGTTGCTCCCAGACTTTACTCTCACCAATAAAAAAAAAAAGAGTCTCTTTTTCAAAGTGGACGGCCGTTATACATTTGGCCCACCAATGGCCTAAGATCATCGTCCGGATCCAGCGGCCGAGATTCATCACCGGATCGGACGGCTTAGGCTTCATTCTCGCGGCGCCCGATCGGACGGTCCGCACCGAGCCACGCGGCTCCTTGTTGATAACAATCTAATTGGCAAATTTCCTCATTTTTTTTTTAATAAATCACATTGCCAAAGTCTCAACAAAGGTAAGGACATTTTGTGATTATTGCTAATGTCCTTACCATACTCGAAAAATATTAAAAATTATAGGAAAAGCCGGTAGATAAGGAAGACCCCGCAACGCAGAGGGGCAGTTGGGTCATTTGTGTACCTTGCCCGATGCGTGGAGTAGTGGTTTCTCCACGTTGCTCCCAGACTTTACTCTCACCAATAAAAAAAAAAGAGTCTCTTTTTCAAAGTGGACGGCCGTTATACATTTGGCCCACCAATGGCCTAAGATCATCGTCCGGATCCAGCGGCCGAGATTCATCACCGGATCGACGGCTTAGGCTTCATTCTCGCGGCGCCCAGACGGACGGTCCGCACCGAGCCACGTCGCTCCTTGTTGATAACAATCTAATTGGCAAATTTCCTCATTTTTTTTTTAATAAATCACATTGCCAAAGTCTCAACAAAGGTAAGGACATTTTGTGATTATTGCTAATGTCCTTACCATACTCGAGAAAATATTAAAAATTATAGGAAAAGCCGGTAGATAAGGAAGACCCTGCAACGCAGAGGGCATTGGGTCATTTGTGTACCTTGCCCGATGCGTGGAGTAGTGGTTTCTCCACGTTGCTCCTAGACTTTACTCTCACCAATAAAAAAAAAGTCTCTTTTTCAAAGTGGACGGCCGTTATACATTTGGCCCACCAATGGCCTAAGATCATCGTCCGGATCCAGCGGCCGAGATTCATCACCGGATCAGACGGCTTAGGCTTCATTCTCGCGGCGCCTGATCGGACGGTCCGCACCGAGCCACGTCGCTCCTTTGTTGATAACAATCTAATTGGCAAATTTCCTCATTTTTTTAATAAATCACATTGCCAAAGTCTCAACAAAGGTAAGGACATTTTGTGATTATTGCTAATGTCCTTACCATACTCGAAAAATATTAAAAATTATAGGAAAAGCCGGTAGATAAGGAAGACAAAAGCAAAATATTTATGTCATAGTGCATGGCCTTCAATAAATTATGAGAGCTATAAACCAATTGAGAATACAGATAAAACAACCGGCTTTGCATGTACCTCTCATTATGTGAGTTTTTTTTTTTTCAAAAAAGGCATGAATTATTGATTCTGGTACAATAAAGTTTTCTAATTCTAATGGGACATAAAATTATAAATTGGTTTATTTCATACTAATTTTTTTTTACCTCCAACAACTTGAAATTAGTACATTTAAAAAAAAAAAACCCTCCATTGAATTCGATTAATATTATAAAAAATCATAAAATTGATTAACTCAGATAAACGGAGAGTAAAATTTCAAATCTACTATAATTTATTATTCAATTCAATAACGATAAGTAACAGAGGGTGAATTTATCATAATTTGAGGTAAATTTATTAAATGTGTACTAATTGGGGTTTTGGATGGTCAAAAAATCAATTTAAAATAAATTTATCAATTTAAATTTTTCATGATTCTCTAGGCTCGCATTATCCTTATCTTTTCGTTTCCCCTTCATATCCCTCGCCAGCTCGCGAATCCACACAGAGAATCTTTTCCGCAGCGATGGGCAAGGGCAGTCAGCGTACAGTTTCCAAACTCCCCGGAGTTCCATGCGCAGGCCGCCTTCCCCGATGCAATCCCCGTCGTCTTCTTTCCGCTAAATCTCCAATCCTCTTCCCCATGCCCTCCTTGCTCTCGGCGGCTAATCCCTCCGCCACCGCTGCGAGGCTCAAGTGCGATGACTAGCTCATCCCCGCAGCCTCGAGCTCTGGGCCCGATGAACCTGTTGGTCAGCTCTTTAGTGGGTTGAGGGGTCCCATCGTTGAGGGATTTGCCGCTTCTCCTTGCTTTGCGGCCATGATTTCCAAGTTGAATCGATTTCAAGTCGAACGAGTAGTTGGTGCTTGGAAGGTTGATAGCCTAATTTGGCAGTCGCACCATGCCTCTCTTAGGCCTTATCTTGAACCAATTTTTATCATCCAACTAAACTCCCAATATAAGGTTTTCTAATATCAGTTTTTGATGCACAAAATCCTTATAAAGACAAGCGCAAAAGCATACTATCAAAATAATGAGCTATATTACCATTTTAAGATATTTAATATGCTAGGAACCGAACTGAACTAATCCTAAGGAACCGTCGATTTTGGGCCGCTTCGGTCTAATTATTAATAGTTCCATATATCTTTATACACCCCTAATTGCCAATGTTAGAAAGAGCTGAACTATAGTAACATTTGCCACTATGCTAAAGGTATCGCCATACTCTAGCCTATATTTCTAATAGAGTCCTCGAGCAACGAAGCATACCTTATAATTGGAGTATTAGCATACAATTTAAACTTCATTGGCAGTAACGATATTAAACCACCATGGATGTTGACAAGTTGAGAAAGTGAAAGATAAGTTTTTTTGTGGTGACAATTGAAGATGAGTTGTTACTTAACACAAACAAAAGAAATGATCTAGTGTCGGACATTATAGTCAAGTCACAAGGGCAAATATCACGTTAGAAATGGTCTCCTGTTGGGCATTATGGTCAAGTCACAACTGCAGATATCTCAAGTTCTGTAAGTGGGAGTCGAAAAGCTATTCAAGCATTAATGCCGCCACTCTGAAGTGCGCGGAGATCTAGGTTACGGCCTTGAGTTTGGTGCTTCCGATTGTGGAGGTGGTCAGCGGGCATGACGTTGATATATTGTAGATTACTGGATCCGCCGACGAAGCCATGGTAGCTTTTCGACGTCACCGCCTTGCGCGCGATGCAAAATGTCTCGCATCGTTCGCTCCTGCCTGACTTCTTCAAGGATATTATAGCTAGACTAGTTTTGCTTATTTTTGTCAAAAATTTTCATTACCAATTACATTTTTACCGTTTATGAAAATTAATTATCACTATTGAGAATAAAAATATTTTTTCATATTAATTAATTATTTCAAATAATACAATCATTATTTTGAAAAACAAAAAAAAAAAAGTGCTACCGTTGAATTGGCCAAATTAATTTTCAAATCTTTGATTTGCCTGCCCTTTCTTTGCCCTTCGCTACGCTTGCGACTCCCAAACCCAGACAAAAACCTTTGCAGCGCCGAGCAAGAGCAGCAGCAGTCCCTCTGTGCATGCCTTCGAAGCTCCCAAGGTTCCATGCTCGCCCGCGTTCGCCGATGCAATCCCCTCCGCCTCCCCGCTAGTTCTCCAATCCTCTTCTCCATGCCGTCCTTGCTCTCGGCGGCCAAGCCCTCCGCCACCGCCGCCGCCGCCGCCGCCGCCGTGCTCGACCGCGGCGGCGACCACGACCCTATCCCCGCTGCCTCGAGCCCCGGCGACCCTTTTCGTGAAGTCATTGCTGCGTTGAGGAGTTCGGGAGTGGAGGGTTTCCTTGCTTCTCCTCGCTTCGGGGCCGTAGTGTCGAAGTTGAATGGGTTCCAGGTCGACCGGGTAGTGGGCGCTTTGCAGGCCGAGAGCCCGGACTCGGCGGTCGCTTTCTTTGACGTTTTGAGGAACGTGTACGGGTTCCGGCATTCGAGGTTCTCTTGGTTGCTGATCTCGCATGTCTTGGCTGGGAAGTGGGAGCTGGGGCGGTTGCGTTGGGTTCTTCAGCAAATGGTGGAGGAAGAAGGTAAATTTTGAGTAACAAGGGCTTTCTCATGTTGTGGGTTTCTGTTTGGTTCTGCTGAGCCGGGCGATGCTCTTCAAAGTTTTGTTTTGGGGCAAGATATATGGGCTACCAAGTGCCCTTTTCTGTTTCGTGCAGACTGAGGAACCAATTGGAGATTTTGCAGATTCTGTTTGTAGTTTAGCTTCCTAAGGAGGTTGAACTAGTTGTAGGTCTATAGCATTTCTCATGTCGCTGCTTTTGATTCTGTGTAGGCTCTGGCTCCGCACCTGCCCTTTGTGAGGTTTTGTCGAGTAGCTTCTGCGATTGGGAATCGAGTGGTGTCATGTGGGATGTTCTTGCCTTTGCTTATTCAAGAGCCGGGATGGTGCATGACGCCCTCTTTGTCCTTGCCAAGATGAAGGATTCGAGATTGCGAGCTTCTACAACGACATATAATAGTCTATTGCATAACTTGAGGCACACTGATATCATGTGGGATGTATATAATGAGATCAAAGCGAGTGGCATCCCTCACAGTGAATACACTCATTCCATTATTTTGGATGGCCTCTGCGGGCAGTCGAGATTTCAAGATGCAGTTAAATTCTTCTGGGAGACTAATAAGATGGAATTTGGGCCCTCGGTTGTGTCGTTTAATACCCTCATGTCAAGGTTTTGTAAATTGGGTTTTCTGGATGTTGCTCAGTCATTCTTTTGTACGATGCTCAAGTTTGGACTGCCACCTGATACATACACTTACAATATCCTCGTCCATGGTTTATGTGTAGCAGGTTCCATGGAAGAGGCAATAGAATTTGCAAATGATATGGAGAAGAATGGATTGGGTCCTGATGTTGTGACATTCAATATTCTTGCTAAAGGATTTCATCTCCTGGGTCTAATGAGTGGGGCTGGGAACGTCCTTAAGAACATGCTGCTCAAAGGGTTGCATCCTGATCAGGTAACGTACACCATTCTTATATGCGGACATTGTCAGGCGGGCAATATAGATGAAGGCTTAAAGCTTAGGGAGGAGATGCTTTCACTGAATTTGCCATTGAATTGCATCTCATACACAGCACTGCTCAGCAGCCTGTGCAAAAGTGGTCGAGTTGTTGAAGCATTGAACTTGCTCTATGAAATGGAAGCTACTGGCGTGCGACCAGACGTAGTGACTTATTCTATCCTCATCCATTCACTTTGCAAGCAAGGAGAAGTTCAAAAAGCTATTATGGTCTATCGGGACATGATATCAAAGAGGATCTTTCCAAATTCCTTTACACAAACTTCCATTCTGCTGGGAATGTGTCAAAGGAGGACTATAAAAGAGGCTAGGATGTATTTCGATGCTCTCACCAGAAGCAATTCGACAGATTGTGTTGTTTGGTATAACATTATGATTGATCAGTATGCAAAATGTGGAAAAATTGGAGAAGCTGTGGATCTCTACAAACAGATTGTTACAAAGGGGATCACTCCTAGTACTGTAACTTTTAACTCTCTCATTTATGGATTCTGCAAACAAAGAAAACTTGACGAGGCTAGGTGGTGGTTGGATGCTATGAAGGTATATGGACTGATACCTAGCGCCATAACTTATACTATTCTTATGAATGCATTTTGTGAAGAACGTAATATGAAGAGCATGCTGGCATTGTTTCATGAGATGGAAACAAAAGCTGTAGTTCCGACACATGTCACGTACACAGTGATCATTAAAGGACTTTGCAGGCAATGGAAGCTGCAAGAGGCTGTGCAAATCCTCAATGACATGTATGCTAAGGGCTTAAGACCTGACCAAGTCACCTATAATACCATTATTCAGAGCTTCTGCAAAGCAAGAAACCTGGAAAATGCATTTCGGTTGCACACTGAGATGTTAGCACATGACCTTGTGCCCACTCCAGTTACTTATAATCTACTTATAAATGGACTTTGTGTATATGGTGAATTAACAGATGCTGATAGCTTGCTTATTTCTCTTCAAGACAGAAATGTGAGCCTGACAAAGGTTGCTTATACCACCATCATCAAAGCACATTGTGCGAAGGGTGATGTGCAAAGAGCAATTTTTTACTTCAGTCAAATGATGGAGAAGAGATTTGAAATATCAATTAGAGATTATAGTGCTGTAATTAATAGATTATGCAAACGGTCCTTACTTACTGAAGTTAAGTTTTTTTTCCTCATGATGTTATATGATGGCATATATCCAGATCATCAGATATGTGAAGCAATGCTCAATGCTTTTCATGAGGGTGGGGATCTTCAATCATACTTCCAACTTCTGGGCAAGATGATTAAATTTGGCTTGCTCCTAGATTAAGCATGGGGATTTAACTATTGATGCCCCTCATGGGAAGGAAAGCTGTGTGTCCATGTAGAAATTGACATAACAGGTATGAATCTACTGTATCGGTGGCATCATCTTTTCTTTATCACAGCACTAGAACTTCAAAAAGTGCAGTGGATTTTTCTTATGCTTGCTTTACCATTTTATCCTTTTATATGTGACTGAGTACCGTGGAATGAATCTAACTTCTGCTTGTCTAATATTCACAGTATGGTATTCCCTCAGATTTTATGCATTCTGAACACTGATTTATAAATGGAGCTGGTTGCCCTCATTGAACTCTTCAACTGCACTCCCTGGTGATCAGACATGGTTCGTCTTATTGGTTAATCTGTGTGGAATATGCTCCATTTCAATGTTTCCGTTGAATGTCCACATCAGGTATTAGTTGACATCATGCCTAGTTGTATAGTACATTTAAGATGCAATTGTGTTTTACCTGAACATAGGTTAAATTGTAGTTTGTTTGTTTGGTGTATTGTTGAGATTGAATAGTTGAGAACAGGTTTCTAATTGTGGGTTTTATCACATATGTTTCAGCCATTTTGGAATGGATTTGTAGGCATGATTAAATCATTCTTGAGCTTACTGTGCAATTTATTACTTTTATGGGAATGTACTCTTTAACTATTCCTGGCATAATGTATGTAGTTGACACTGGAAGAGAAAAGGTGAAGAGCTACAACTTTTCCAATGGGATAAAGACGTATAAGATACAATGGATAAGTAAAGCATCAGCTGCCCAGTGTGCTGGAAGAACTGGAAGAACTAGTCCTGGTCATTGCTACTGTCTCCACTCTTCTCCAGTCCTTATTAAAACATATTTTGTGACTTCTTGGCTGAAATATCTAAATACCTGTTGATGGGGTTGTCGTTCTTATGAAATCTATGGGTATCCATAAGGTAGGTCCTATGCAATCCTGCTCTGCTAGATAATAATATGATTTTCATGATGAAGTACAATGATTTGTACCTCTGCATTGTGAATGTCCATGCAGGGCCTTTATCTTGTGCAGCATCGCTAAATAAAACTGCCTCTGCGAGGTGTTGCTGCATGCCCCTTTTTATTTATGCTTGTGTTTATTAAGTACACCGTTTATTCATGACCACGCTCCTTAAGCTGCTACATCTATGATGGTCATTTCTTTTTTAACCTCACCATTGGGTCTTTGATTATTTAGTGTCGGGCTTCAGATTGATTGCTTGTATTCTTTGCTTATTTAGGTTGCAAATTTTCCATTTGCATCACAGCCTGAAGCAACAGCCTTGCTTGAAGCAGAGTGCAGCCTGAAGGCTCTTGAAGCACTTGGCAGTAATGGGAAACTGACATCCTTTGGGAAAGCCATGGCTCATTATCCAATGAGTTCCGCCATTCGAGGATGCTCCTAACTGTCATTTAAATCATGAAGATGGTTGATAATTGAGCTTGGGTAAGTGGACTTAGTGTCTGGTGACTGAAGGGATTTTGGTAGTTTTCTAGCGTCTCATCAAGATGGAAATGTGAACTTGACAAAAGTTGCTTGTACCGCCACAATATTGAAAGTACATCGTGCAAAGGGCAATGTTTCAAAGAGCCATTTCTTCTTCTGTGAAATGGTAGAGAAGGGATTCTGAATATCAATGAGATAGTGCTGTTCATTAATAGATTGTGCAAAAGGGTCCTTCCTTTCTTGCTGAAATCTAAATTTTCTTTCCAATCAAGTGTTATGATGTCCTACCTCCATGTTAACCAATATGTAACCCAATGCTTGATGTTTACCGTGAACACTGGCACTGAAAATCAGTTTTGCAACTTGTGGGCAAGATGATTAAATTTGGCCTACTTGCAGATTAATCGTGGGGACTCCATCTTTGATGCCCTGAAGCTCTTTGCTTGTATAAGCTTGCGTAAGAGGTACAAATTCAGTCTGTGCATGCATCATATCTCTGTCTTTTCTTAGAGCACTAGTATTTGGAATGAATCTAACTTCTGCAGTCTAATTCTTGTCATGCATTCTTAGGTCATGGTTTCATGTTCGTGAAGAACTCATTGATACAGTTCTATTGATTCTGCTGCCTTGGGTCATTCCTTGAACTGCATTTTTGTGATGATCAGACTTGGTGTTCCTTATTGGTCAATTGGTGTGGAACTTGCTTTTTCTAAATGAGTTTTAAGTAATTACTCATGACGAGTTCAACTTCATGTAAATGCAAGTGTGAGGAAGTTTAGCTGGAAAATCAGTCGAATTGGTTTAGTTGTCTGTTTGGAGTGCTATTAAGGATATAAACTCAGTTTTGGATTTTAGTTCAGCTCTCTCATTTCATCCCAGTTTGGATGAGGTGCAATTATGGCCAAGTTGTTGAAAATTTGTTAAATAATGAGGTGCAATTATTGCAAAGTTGTTGAACCATTGTTTTTGATTTTGACTAATGAGACCCTAATCTTAGGTGAATGCTCAAATTCTTTGTAAAAGTGCATCAACTATCCTCACAAGCTACATTAGCCACCTTTATTATTCTTATTCTAATCTTAGGTGAATGCTCAAACTCTTTGTCGTCATTGTTGTGGTGGTCGTCATCGACGACTTCTCTTTTTCCTTAACCTTGTCTTTGTACATGAGATGTTTATGCCCTAGATTGGCATTGTGCATGACTAAAAATTACAATTCTCTGCTGCTTAACTACATTACCAAATGAACCCATGGTACAGTTTTCATTGTAGTTTCTGTGAAGTTCATGTGTAATCATTAATGTACTTTTCAGATATTTGGCTGCTTTGTTTTTGAAACTATCTAACGGATCCACATAAAAGGAAATGGATATGATTTCACCTGAATTGTCACTCTTTCGTCTGCTGCAGAGTCTTCTCCCTTGAGATATTGTCATTGCCAGATGGCGCATTCTATATAGCATCAGGCACTCATGATTTTGATGCCACCATTCCTTGAATCACTAAACAATGCTAATTTGTGGGTTATATATCTGCAGCATCCGTCCCCCGTGTTGCAGTTTCGTGCATTGTTGGGGGGGGAGGGGAGGAATGACCCTTCATGGGCATTAAATGCCTGCAAAGCGAAGATAGCCTACGACTTATCAAAGCCAAACAAGGCATACTAGCAGTTTGAACATCACCCTTCTTTCCTGTTTATTACTCTGTAACTGGGTAGACAGTTTATTTAGTCTTGCTCAGCATAGGAAAACAAACTGTCCACTAAGTGCAAATAACGGAAGCTGATCTTTTCTTCTTGCTTCGTTTGTATAAGATGAAATAGAGAGGTGACGCTATCTAGCTCCGCTAGATCCACCGAGAGTTCTCTGTTTTAAATGCCTGCAAAGCGAAGATAGCCTACGACTTATCAAAGCCAAACAAGGCATACTAGCAGTTTGAACATCACCCTTCTTTCCTGTTTATTACTCTGTAACTGGGTAGACAGTTTATTTAGTCTTGCTCAGCATAGGAAAACAAACTGTCCACTAAGTGCAAATAACGGAAGCTGATCTTTTCTTCTTGCTTCGTTTGTATAAGATGAAATAGAGAGGTGACGCTATCTAGCTCCGCTAGATCCACCGAGAGTTCTCTGTTTTGACAAAAGCTTAAGAGCCTTGTCCGGAGAGCTCAAGGCCACCGCTTTATCTCAAATATATCTTCTGAAGATTCAAAGTATCTTATACATCAGTCGATCAAGATCTGTGTTAGTAATATATGAGAAGGTTATTATATAATTTGGGATACGAACCTGGGTATATATCATGATTTTTTGTTAAAAGTACTTCAAAAGAGTTCGGCAAGCTATATTGGAATCGTAAAATGACGTTACTATAATTTTACATCAATTGTATAGTAAACAAATAAATCCTACATATTAACAAATAAATCCTACATATTACAAATAGGGCTATTTGAATTATGTAATTTAATAAAAGAGTCTTATCAAATAAGTGAATTTCGTTACTAATTTATACTTTTCATTGAGAAATCACTAGTGCATTGCATTTATTTATGAAAATGATATGAAATTAGGAGGAAATCATATGTCGGGTATGTAAATGATTTTTAACATGTTATAATTAAAGAAAAAGTCATGAAATAAATTCAAAATTGGAGTACAAAGTATTTCTACCGAGTTCAATACACCATATTTTTTCACACGTATATTTCGGTACCCCCAAAGGTACAAAGTATTTTTCATTAAGTTCAGCAGACCAAGTGTTTAGGATACGTACATTATAAAAGCATCGTACTAATAAAGAGATCAAGAACACCCAAATGCAAATTTCTCAGGGCATTGCTACTCTCAATTCTCTTAAAATTCGAATTCATGGGGGAAAAGTTGATGAATATTATTCGTATTGAGAAAGTAAAGCAGAGAGAGAGAGAGAGAGAGAGAGAGAGAAAGAGAGAGAGGAGCATTCATCTCGTCCAAAATGAAAGAGAAGAGGCCTCTCCCAAAGCCCGCAAGCGAAAAAGTCTGTGTTGTCTTGAAGCCTCTTGGTCTGGTGGGCCTCTACAGTCGCCCAACCCAACAATGGCAAATGCCTCCTCCTCTTCTTCGTTGTTGAACTCTCTCCCTCTCGGCACAGCTCGGCTCCCCCGCCCACCTTAGCTCCCCGCACCCATCTGGGTTGTAGTCAGTCGTCCGGCGAACTCGTAAGTCATTCGCAGCCGCCACCTTGCTGCGAAGGTCCTCGACCTCTAGTTCTCGGGCGCGTGAGTGGGAGTGCCGCCGCCCGTGTCTGAATCTCTCTCCCTGTGTACGTGCTCATTTGGGCAGGTGGGTTCGGCGACTGCTCTGAGGCTGTTCACGTATGTTGTCTTTCTTTCTGTTATTCTTGAAGAATTTTTTTCTGGGAGGGTTTAGGGTTTATGCTTTGTGAGTTTTGTCGTTTCGAATTTGTTGATCACCCATCTTTTGTGTTCGTGAATTGCAATGCTTTTTGAGAATTGGGTATTTGCCGACGTCTCTTCTTGCGTACAAATATAAGGAATGGATACTGTCTCTTTAGAGAATTACATGCTTTCGTTGTGAGCCACCGGCTAATTAGTTCTACTTACCCCATGATATGATCTGTATTGCTGAATTCGATCCCTTTTCTAGTTGACTTTTCTGCTGAATTTAGTGGTTGGCTAATCTTCCAAGGTTTCATATGTTGTTCCCTGCTTTGGACTGGTAGAAGTCTAGCATCTTAATTCGCAGAATCGCCCAAATGAATTAGGTCTGTGAGGATCTTGATTTTCGCGAGTGACTGTTTAAACTGAATGGTTGCTCGGGTGTGTGAGCACTGTGCATTCCTCTTTTATTTTATGAAAGTCTGGTTTTGAATCTCTCCGGCTGTTTGCTCTTTTGATTCGTTCTGGTTTGTTACCTGTTCACAATCCAATATCAAGGAAGGCGAGAAAAAAAATTGATTTCTTTGCCATTATTGCCATGTCTTGTTTTGTCTTGAACCCATTTTGCTTCGGCTTGTTTATGTTTAATAGGTTATTCCATGGGAGTATTATGTGAAGCTTGTAATTCTTGTTCGTGACAGAGATAATAGGAAAACAAATGAGATGGAAACTTCTTGCTTCAGTCTTTTCTGTTGTTAATACTAGCTGCAGAATTAATCTTTGGGTAATGATAGTTTGTCTGCAGACGTCTGTAGAATACGACCCTAGAATTACCAGTGCTTGCATATCATTTGACAAATTTTCATTTTTGACAGTGAAATCTGGCAGGGGAAAAAAATGACAACTGAGCAAAATGAAGATAAGCAAGCTTCTAGCCCCTCGGCCGTTGGCTTGAAAGAAATGGTGGAAGAAAAGTATCGGAAGATAAAAGAGAATGCAGAAACATACCCTTACGTCTGGGCTTCATATATTCTAGTTTATGGAGGATTCACTCTTTGGACAACTTATAGGTGGAGAAAGCTTCGGAGAACTGAGGACAGAGTTC
This sequence comes from Eucalyptus grandis, assembly GCF_016545825.1. Taxonomy (NCBI): domain Eukaryota; kingdom Viridiplantae; phylum Streptophyta; class Magnoliopsida; order Myrtales; family Myrtaceae; genus Eucalyptus; species Eucalyptus grandis. The sequence goes on from NC_052620.1 coordinate 3,003,200, forward strand.
GAGTCCTTCAAGAAAGACTTCGCAAGCTCGTCAAAGCTGAAGAATCAGCCAGCCCCGTTTCATCGGTGCAAAAAGGTCAGCAATCTTCTGTTGCATCAGTCGAGAAGGGCTCTTCATTGGGTGGAACATCACCTTCAGCTACTAAACAAGGTCCTCAGTAGATCTGCTTTCAGCGAAAAGTTGAATGAAATGCTCTCGAGTTAGGATCGACTAATGAGAGCTCCATTTTTGGGAGAGGGAAATTGCTCATTAATCCTCAGGTTGTCTTGGGAATGTTTTCTCGTCTTTGCCTAAAAACAACATTTGATTACTTGGCAATGATGTTTTCTGTAACAGGACGTGAGAGCTGATTGTGTTCTTGAAAAGCCTGCGGCTAGAGAAAGGAAAATATTTTAGCGGTGAATTGGAGCTTAGATTGGTGTAATTGTTTCTTGGAGGTTATTATAATTTTCCAAACATATGCATCTCGGAAGTCCACTCGAATCAACAGCCTTGTTACGATAAGGAGACAAGACAGATCATTTTTGTCTAAAACAACCAAGATGAACAGCTGACCACATTGCAATGCCGACAAAAAGTAATTCATTATTCATTATTATCTATGAATGTGTCAATCTTGTGTTACTGTGTCATTACTTTACCATGCAATTATGTGTTTTTATTAGTTTTGCGAGTTTTGATGATCCAAATGAGTGAAATGTTTTAAGTATATACGCTCTATATATACATGAACCCCGGTCTTACAACCTTAGATCTTTCATGATCGATTTAATGGTGCATATAAAATCGACCAATCATCTTAACCAAACTAACAGAGACTTATATAGAGATGTGTGTAAGTGTACAATCCTCATATTGCCTATTGAAACATTCAGGAACGCCCGCAAATGCGAGACACAAGCAGCCTCTAAGCACTCATTAGTCGCCTTGGCTTCATCCTGGCCGGTTCGTGCATGGGCTTTTTCTCCTTGTTCTGATTGCTTTCTGCCACTTCCTAACCTTATATACTGGTTTATCCTCTTCCAATACCCCTTGTAATAGCTGCCGGGGAAAAAAGAACGAAGAGATCTTTTTCGGTTGTGTTTCTAGTATATACTTAGTTGGAGAGACTGTTTAAATTAATGCAAATATTAGTAAACTTTTGACGGAATTTTGGTTAACCTCCATTCTAGAGAGAGCTCACATTCATAATTCGATCAGATGAATCCCTCGTGTGCCTCACCTCATCAAATAGTGCATGCGAGGTGGACTCACATGCATCTGGTGCAGCTAAGATTTGTCCCTTCTAGGAGGCTCATAGGTGATTGGATAGACCAACAACTTACATGAGTTCTCATCGAATCCAATTGACCTATAATTTCTCTCAAATAAGTTGGTGGGGAGTCTGGGATTTCAGCACCCAAGCTTTGGGTGGGAAGACTACAGGCTAAGAAAATCATCCACGAACGCACGTCACATCTAGGCCTCACCTCCAACCTCAGGACTCTTTCCCCTCTTTTTCACCAACTTTCTCTTGGCCGTCAACCACTCCTGTTACCATTCTTCCCTTTTTCTTCTCCTTCAACACTCATTTAGTCGGTCCTTCGTCGCCATAACCACCTCTCATCAAGCTTCCAACACCACAGCCACCACTTACCACTGAGCTGCCCCTCCAACTACACCGTCTCCGGCAACCAAACAACCCCATCAACGCCTTCGGCTTGCAACATATCACACCACACTTTGAGACAATGAATCGTTTGACTGCTTCACTAAAATATTCTCATTGGACCCCACCTTGCCCCTCAAAACTGAGGGATCAAATTGGATCGAACATGTTTGAGGGGCGCACACAGTGGTACAAATGAAGGTGGTCTCATCAAGGACAATTTTCAGCAGCAAAGAAAGAAAAAGAATGATTAGTGGCTCTGTCGAGGTCGTATCTCAGAGGTGAGAATGAAAAAAAAAAATGATTCAGGTGATTCCGTTGAGAACTATTCAGCAGTGAAGAACGAAAAGGGGTGATTCTCTATTCAATAACACAAACTATCAAGTTAATATACATTGAATGTGACGCTGCATATTCACCTAAAAGAAAAGGAAATTCAAAGGGAAAACAAGTGAAAAATTCGATAAAGGAAATTGGAGTTCTTTTCTTTTGGGGTTGGCCCTACTCTACTCCTATCTGGCATGAGAGCCGAAACCCACACCTGATACTAAATCATCCCCATCCCAGCTCCCCTAAGAAGGTGGGGATTCGAACCCCAGGGAAGGGGGGCCAAATCTCCTGCTATATTTTCTGTTAGTTTCATATCAGGATAACATGTACTCCAACCTTGAGATTCAATGCATTCAATGTCTGCAGGTACTTGCAACTCCCTCCAAATATCTCCATCTTCCTTTTTCCCAAATTCAATCATCAAATTATCAATTCATAGCAACTGCAATAACCAATGTCCTGGAGCACTTTGACTTGGCAACTTAGAAAGGACATGAGATATTGGCTGCGCCAGAATAATAGCGTTGCAATACACCAGGACTCGATCATGGACAAAACCTCAATTGTCTAAAAAATTATATGATCATGAGGGAAGACTATGATAATGGGAAAGAGAGTAAGAAGGCACCTCAACATTGTCAAAATTGCTGTGATATGGCGGTAAATTATCATCATTCTGGAATGTCTTCTATTTTGCAGATAACAGAGCAACTTCAGATGTGGGCAGCTGAAAATAGATTCTCCAAAGTATACCAGATATATTGCCAGATCTTGTGCCTCCGAAACTGTCCAATGTTCTGAGAGGATATAAGGACTACAGGCATCACATGCCCCATCTGTTTCCCAATACCTTGTTTACTCAAGTTGCGCCCAGGCAAAGCAGATGGACAGAAAGCTTAGTTTTAGACAGCCTTGCATCAAAGACTTGGTCCCCAGGCAACTGCTCATTAACATCATCAGAAGCTAATAGCTTATGCTATAGAAGCTTTAGAGTTCACCTGCCCGTTATCTTCCACAACACAAGTCAGCAACTGCTGTCTCTTCTGTTCCTGAATACTCCTCCGGTTTGATTCAAGTATGATAAGAAGAGCAGTAATATCAGCTGGGCTTACTCCACCAACTCTGCTTGCTTGTCCAATATTCTGTGGCCTTACCTGCCAGCATAAGAATTGATATATGGAAAAAATTACTTATTGTTCATGCATTATTATTTCTTTAAAAAAACTTGGAAATGACATATGGTATCCTGAAACCAGAACCAGAAAGTTTCGAGTTGCTAAGAGTTCATATAAAATGAAATGACAGGTTTCAGACCCCAACAATTGATAGTCTCCTGATAGGGTAGTTCCAGGATGGACTCGATATCCTACCACCTTAGAACTGTTCACTCTTGTTCCCGATTCCGATATGTCAAACAAATTGTTTTATTGTATTTATTCAAGATTCTTTATCCTAATTTTATGTGACAGCAATTTGGTACATATGTAACTCAAACTGCAATAACTAATGGATGCAGCACAAAGAAAGCTCTTGCAACTAATTGAACATAAAATAAGGAAATTTCAAGACACAAAAGGAAAGAACCCCACAGAGAATGAGCCAAAAGAGCACGGGTTGCTAGTTTGAAATCACAATGTACAGCAAATCTAATTGACTAGTTCATCAATTCTAATGCATTGTTAATCTAACCAGAAACTGAAATGTGCTCTTGCATGCATGCATGGGTATCATTGGCCCACCTAAACAGCATATACTCTTGCATGCACGCATTTCTTCCATCACCAGATAAATTGGTATAATACTAAACCTCCGAGTATACAATGTTAATGATATGCCCCAGTTAATAATCCATAAAGATGTCAATTGAAATAATAAAGTAGAGAAAATTGGACCTTGGAGAGTTTCTCCCTTGCTTCAAGAGACAAAGTAGTCATAGCATAGTAATCCAAGTCATCAGGAAGTGGTCTATGTTGTTGATGAACCATCTGCAAGCCAAATGAATGTGAGAGAGAGAGAGAGCCCCCTTTTTGGGGGAAGGGAGGGGGGTGGGTGGGGTTTGGGGCGTGTTGGTGGTGTGTGAGGGAGCATGCCAGAGCAGGTCTAGGGGGAAAGATGGACTATAAACTAAAACTATCAAAATGACTAGGGTCCCAAAAAAAAAAAAGATATCAAGGGTTATCCACCTGCTGGAGTTGACTTTTTTGGCGCAAAATGAATCCCTCGTATTTGGTATCAATGTCAACACATTCTTTCTCCATTCTGGAAAGTTTTTTATTGCCAAAACCATGCAGGTCGAGGACTTTGTATTGTATGTGTGGCTTCTTGAGAAGACTCTCGAGACTTGAAAAATCCTTCACAGGCTGACCAGACAAGCGGGTAACATCAGCTGCCAAATCTCCTCCTGGGAAGTAAGAATTAGAAGGGGAAAACGAAGTCATCTATTACATTTTGACTATGAATCCACAAACACATGAACTTGTAAATGTTCAAAATGTGAAGATGGGGACACACTATGATACTAGAAGCCAGATCTAAATAGTGATATAGGACATAGCACTAAGAAGCTAGTTACACACTATGAAGACCATCACGCTTACAGAATACCAGCTTCCTGATTAAAATCATAATTAGTGTGTACATGGTATGCATTTTTCCCGACCCATTCGTAGTCTCCACAAATAGCTTGAGCGCACCTTTATGCATGCAATCCATCCATCAATTCGTATACACAAGCAGATTCTACATGCATGCTCATGAACCAAATCAGAAGGGTCTAAGTAAGCAACGCTTAGCTCATATCTTACTTCTTTAGGCTATGTTTGGAAACTAGGAAGGAGAGAAAACGTCCACTAGTTTAAATTTTCCCTCTTCTCTCTACTTGCAAGAATTTGAAATTTTCCAAAACTATCAACTGAAATTTTCTTCACTTCCATTTTCCCAAATTCTCAGACATAGCATTAAAGAAACAAGCAAAGCAATCATCATGGTCATGGTGTTAACCATCATAATGGAGTTTGCAAAAATATGGCCAAAGTTAGAGTTTTCCCGCTTAGTTGTCACTTTCAGAACACAATTTTTGCAACGTGCAAAGGCCAATGTTAGTGCATTATCATTGAATCAGACAGGTCCCTGTCCTTTGTCAAAAAAGACAAAATATCAGAAGATGGTTTTTACAAGAGTTAATTTGCTACAATATCCCTTCCTACGTTAGTTATACTTTGTTTTGGGAAGGCGGTGGGAGGGGTATAGGAATTTGGGGAAAATTTTTGTTTTTCATAAGTGAAAGGAAAAAATATATATATATATAGATATATATTTAAATAGGCCCAATTTTCTACAACCTTCACATTCATCCCTCTCCCAAACAAAAGCATTAAGATGCTCCACTGTTAGAGGAAAAGTAGTAGGATCCTTAAGTCCCTTCGTTAATACTGGAATACAGACAGACACTGCCCTTGGGAAAAACATGTACCTGCTGATATCCTGACACTTTTAAGCCGCTCTTTTTCCTCTGAAATTCGAGCTTGCTTCTCTTGGTAAAGTTTCCAGCGTCTATCATCTATTAACCCTATCTCCCAACCCAAAGGAGTAAGACGACTATCAGCATTATCTGCTCGAAGAAGCAACCGGTGTTCTGAACGGCTAAATGGAGAAAAACATAGAAATTAAAATAAGAACAAAAATTGGGGGATATAATCCTGTCAAGAAACTCATTACCAAATCTATTGTGACTGCAGAAAAATTGGACACGGTAATTAATATATACAAGGACTACATATGCAGGTTGAATGGAAAGTTTCCAGCTCTAAGTAATGTACAGACTCATCAATAAATAATTGTAATTTTACTCCTGCACATTTAACATGTCTGTAATCGAAATTAGATTCCTGAAGCAGAGATGTAATGCATTGGGTGCAAGAGAAAGATATTATCTCCTAGACATGCAAGAGATTGCATATACTCAGCATTACTTTTCAAGAATAAAAAGAGAATTTCAGTTCTTGCTAATGAATTTCTTAATTCTATGCATCAACAGGTTAGTAAACAATGAGAATGAAACTCCAGAGTGTCAGTAAAAATCTGTGTTCAATGAGAAAAACTGAAAAAAGCCATGTTGAGAATTTGCATATTTGCTAAAGAACTTTTATATTAGCTGTAATTGTGACTCCATTCAATTTAACAAAGGCTAGACTGGTGACATATGATACCAAAAAAAGGAGAAATTAGGGAAAAAAGATGAAAAAGACTCATCAAACCAACATAATATACCTTGTCAGCATTCGATACGGCTCTCTAAGGTCTTTGGTGACAAGATCATCAATTAAGGTCCCAATGAAACTACTTTCTCGCTCAAGCACAATGAGGGTTTTCCCATCTGAAAATCTAGCGGCATTGATTCCAGATATGATGCCCTGAAAATTAATCTAACTAAAGTTAACAAAGAGTCTAGCTAAATATTATCCAGGACTAGCAAAAATATAATGTAAAATGAGACTAGAGATAGATAGCAAAAGTTGTTAAAACTGAAACACTGCATTCGAGTACTTAAACCGTAGACCTTGATAATTGAATATTTTTCAGAGTAAGATTTGGGTTGAAAAGCCAATCACCTGTGCAGCAGCTTCTTCATAGCCTGTTGTTCCATTTATTTGACCAGAGAAGAAAAGTCCCTCGATTTTTTGGTCATCAGAGACCTAGAACATTGATGAGCGGGTAAGTAATCGTATTCTACAGCATAAGCTGGCCTTAGCATTGAACAATTCTCGAGTCCAGGTAAAGTTCTCAGGAGAGGCAACTGCAGCTGCTCTGGTAAACCAGTCGAGAATCCCTGTCAGAGAAAGTCTGTCTTCATCATTGTCATTATCTTTAAATAAAAGATACAAGAAAAATAATCACAGGAGCAGAGAGGGACAATAGATTTGAGAATACTAGATACTTGAATCTAGTCCTTGTCCAGTTACTATTTCACTTAAGACCATAAGATCTGTCCCATGTATAATCAGCTTTGATTATCTAAAAGGGTAAAGGTACAGCCTTGTTTGTTTTTAGGCTGAAAATCATAGAAGCTTTCTCAGTACAAGTCAAATCAGCCCATTGTATCTTCTCAAACTAAAGCATAGCACAAGTTCCTGATGAATGAAAATGGGATAGCAATATACTGTCATATAGTACAGCATCATAGATGAACCATATGAGACAGTTCTGAGGGAGATATTGTGCTTAACATTGAAGATTTCCTCCCATGGAAGCCACATAATATGCATATCCATTGTGCATCTCTATCTGGTGATACTATCTAGATTGTTAAGATGATGCCCCCTTAGGTGTCCACAACCTGGAAAATCCTATCACCACGTGAAATCTCCTATGCACCCTGATCTGATGGAATAAACTTTCTAAGGTGCAACAAGAACAGTGGCAGTGACATGAGGGGTTAATTGAACATCTGCAGATTGCTCAAGCAATAAATCAATCAAATCCATATATTTTACAAATTACAAGTGCATACTCGAGCTAGAGAGGATTGTAATCAGCAAAACCATGGAGCCAATTGCATTTGCTCAAAATTCAAAGAAGGCCAGCTAAGGAAAAGATATCCAAAGAAAGAATAGGCACATTCTCAAGCTACGCCAATCCTATCCATTTCACTGCTTTATGGAGAAAGATAGTAAAAAAAAAAACTTACCTGCACATAGAGCTCCGGCACAGTACGACCCTCTGGTTCAAGAAAAATTTGATGAGACTCTTTATCTTTGAATCTAACAATCTGCAAAGAAAAGCATTTTCTATAAACGAGCGCCCAAATATCACATAGGAAATGCCACTATGTCAACATCCCACCAGTTGCGAACACTATGCACATTCCACTCATTGAAATCAGCATTCTATTGAATGTTTTGAAATCTAAAAGGGAGGAATTTCATGGAAATGTTCAAATTCTATTAGACGAAGGTTTAGAATTTATTAACTAATAAAAGAGTAGGAGTAAAACAAAGAGACAATTGTATATAGAACTAACTGGGGCCCTTTTTTGGCTGATATAGCAAGTAGGCTTTACTGTACAGAACTTGCTATCAAAAAAAGCATTAGATGAATCACGCTAGGGGAGCAAGCCCTATAAGGATACCAATGAAGCATGAGAGAAGATAGGTGAAAAGCAGAGAGAAAATCCACTTTAACGACAGGACCAGTTCTAAGTTTGTACACACTTCAAAAATTGCTAGTCCTTCACTATAATATCACTTTGCCAGCATAATGGTCTGGGCCTACAGATTCTTAAGAAAGAAAATTGGAAAAGAAAACTGTGGAAGGAAACTGAGAGAATGACATGCTGAACATTTGAAGGAACTCAGAAAGATGTCCATGTAACACTATTCTGCCGCTTCAAAACCTCCTATTTTGCCAAAGATGTGCACCAAATGACAAATAAAATTGATCTGCCACTGGGTTAGCACTACTTTCTGAGAAAATGCCTCATATATTTGGTTATTGGAGAAAATTGCACAAGTAGAGGCATCCAAAGCACAAGCCCCTAGCAAAAGTTCATTTTCAATAAGAAAAAAATGAAATTGCCAGACTGAAATGTAAGCAAAACTCAAAGAAAACAGATACCGAAGGCATACTAAAGGTGCTAACTAGCCTGCTAGATGTTACCAAGGCTTAGACAGTAGTGCCAGAAAACTGGCGAAGTGTAATGTAGGTTTATTTTGGTTAAAAATGCACTCCACAATTATGCAACTAGGCTAACCATCAAAGAGCAGGCAGGAAAATCAAAATATCAAATAATAAGGAGGGCAAGGAACAGCAAAATGTATCTTGTCTTACCTTATCTTCTATTGAAGGGCAATATCTAGGTCCTTTAGCTTCGACCCATCCACCATAAGTAGGGGTTTCATGCAAATTCTCTTCAATTAGCTGGTGTGTGCTCTTTGTTGTTCGCGTGAGATAGCAGCACATTTGTTCTCTTTCAATATGAAATTCAGGGTCAAAGCTGAACCAGCTGATCTGTTAGCAGTTAGTCCCCAATAAAGTACAATATTAGTGAACAGATGATAAAGGTGACAAATGCATGGGAAAAGAAGAAATAGATTTTTGCTATTCTCTGCAGCATTGCAGTATAACTTATCTTTATCTATTAACCTGCAATTTCTAAGATGAACTCAACTCAGGTTAAGGAACATCCTGAAGCTGCTGAATAGTAATTAATAAGAGACTAAGATCAGTCTTTTATCTATGTATTCTACATTGTATCTCAGGATAAGGAACATCCCAAAGCTGCTGAATAGTAACTGGAAAGAGACTTAAATCAGTCTTTTGTTATCATGTGTACCACACTGAAGCTGTATCCCACAACAAGAACTGTGCATTACTTGCAAGAGTATACATTATTTGATATCTAAATCCAACATAGGACAATGAACGAAATACCTCTTCATCTCCGTGCTGGGGTTCCAGTCCAGAAAAATCTACAGTACGAGAGTCCACACGTGCTGGAGTTCCAGTTTTTAATCTATCAGTTTCAAATCCGAGATGCTGCAAATTCTCAGTGAGCCCATGTGAAGCTGATTCACCAGCTCTTCCGGCAGACATACAGGTTCTACCAACCCAAATTTTACCACTCATAAAAGTGCCAGTTGTGAGGACCACAGAGGGTGCATAAAAATTCATCCCAAAAAATGTACGAACACCTTCCACATTGTCATTCTTCCCAAGCAAGACATCCGTCACCATTGCCTCCCTAATAGAAAGATTCGGAGTGCTGAAAATTCATAACATTAGTCAATGACAAGAAGAACAGAAGAGTGATGTAAATGTCCCAAGAAAATAGCAACCATTTTTAAACCATACTCAAACATCATAACTTTAGATAATTAAAATAGATGCCACGAGTACATGTACTTAAATAATTGTGAGAAGACTTATCTACCTATTTGCCAAAATGAAAACTTTGTGAGCAACAACGTTGATTTCACAATTCGAACCTTTGAAGACAAGCACATGTCACCCCATGATTGCACATGTATACATACACAACAAAAATCTTTTTGAGTTGTAGATTAAGTAAAGATTTTGTTAGAAACATAGAAGAACGGGAAGACAAAAGGAGGTGGCATATCTGCATATAGAGCAGTAGTACTACAAATTGTGATTATACTTTTTCTATGTGGATTTATGGCAAAAACATGGTAGGAACAAGAATTGAAAAGGACCCAAAGTGGAAAAGAAGGGACTTGCCTTTCCACTATCTTTTTCATTTCGATAGCATATTCCCTTTTATCAGTCTGAGCCCGCAATGCACGAACAGCAGGACCTCTAGACATGTTGAGAACACGTTTTTGCAAATAGCACCTAAAGCATAACACGGAAAGTGAAAGTCGTCAAAGAACAAAGCAAGGAAGGAATCAAAATCAATCAAAATGGATCCACATATGAACAAAGCACTTAGCTTAAGAGGCTCAAGCACGAAATTTGATATAATGCAGTTAATAGCTAATCAGGAAGATAGAACACAGAAAGGCTACTATTTCAGACAAGGCCAGATTGAATAGAACACAAAATTAACTCTTGATTAGGCACTACAGGAAAGGAAAAATAAAATAATAAGACAAACAAGTATTAATTTCATGTCCGGCCACACAAATTGTAGAAATCATAAGATTGTCCAAACAGTCCAAGTGACTTTACTACTGCATCTAGATTCATCTTTTTGATCCCCAAGTATTCCCAAGGAGGCTGCAGTCAGAATTAAGCATCCTCCTTACTCTAGGCAATGACCATGCTTATTGTTGAAATTTGACATCTGCAAGATTGCCTTCCTTGTACTTGTTCAACAGTGAGAAGCGTCATAGTTTTGTGTGTGTGTGTGTGTGTGTGTGAGAGAGAGAGAGAGAGGAGAGAGAGAGAGAGAGGGAGGGAGGGAGAGAGAATGTATGTATCTGCACTAGCTGCAGTATCTGCAGTAACGACTAGGCCAGCTGGCTGAGAGCCTCACTAGCCTATAACCCCTACATTGCATGCAGAACTTTTCAATCAAATGTCAGATTTCCAGAATGCAGTTCAGACAGATTTTTTTCTCCCCCATGCTTGAAAGACAAATGTGTCGCGAGTACCCATGACGACTATAACATACCTGTCAGCGACCTTGCCAATATCTCCCCCAAGTGCATCCACTTCATGTACCAGTTGGGATTTAGCAGGGCCACCAACAGCAGGATTGCATGGCTGGAAAAAACTGGTATCAGAATAACTTCTAGATGAAATGCTTGACAAGTCATTGAAACACTTGCCAAAACAGTGAAATACTGATAACTGAGCATTCTCTCTAGAGTCTTGTTCCCTGCTCATTCAAGCCTTACAAGGCCAACTATTATGGGGTCAAGAGGAATTGGTAGATGTCATCCCAACCAAGGATGACGGATTTAAAGATGCAAAAATAGTTCCATTCTAGTTTAGCAAAATGGCACATGACAAAAGAGATATTGGTTCGCATAGAAACTGGAAATCCTTTCACCCTTTCGAGCATGAAAATCAGTACTTATCAGCAAAGTGTAGGCATTATAGAAAAGAAATTCATGTAATAAGGCAATTTTCCCAGTTTGAAGTACATTATGATTAAAGAAGACAAAGCACTAACCTGCCATGCGATACGATCAATATTTAGTGTCAGGAGGAGAGTTCTTGCCCCCAACCTTGCAGATGCAAGAGCAGCTTCGCAGCCTGCATGTCCCCTCCTACTACAATGACATCATACTTCTCATTCACTGCATCAATGTGATTATTCCATCCTGCCAATGATTCAATGATCATATCATCTTTAAATTAAGATATTCCTATGACTGCATTATTAGCTTGACATTACCATTTGCTAAGTTAGAACAATAACAATGAAGCTATAAAGGCAACAATCAAGACTTATTACAGGGACGTTATAAAAACAGGAAGAAGCTAGGAATCATACTGTATAGAACAATCAAAGGCCTGCTGCAAAAGCTTTTAGTGAAACTTTGAGCATAAACACATTTCACGCTTATAATTCATGAAAAGACATAGAAGCATAATCAAAACATTTAGCAAAAAACAAAAAAAAAAATTTTCTTTTTTCTGCTACAGTTGAATAAAGAGTTATAGTAACACAATGTTAGTATTCTTGTTTAGCACTAAGACTGCTGTAGACAATTGCAATCCTCCCTGCTTTAGCCAAAAAGAAAACGATACAAGAAGAAGCTCTCATGTGACTGGAGAAGCTCCTCTGTGTGATATAATATAAAAGAAACCCTCCGTTTCTTTATCTCCTTCTCAAAGTTGCTATTTCCCTATTTGATTTTGCAACAGACCAATAAAAACTGCACTTTATAACTAAAAATTAGTCGATAAGACAAATTGATTATGAATCGCTAAGGAACTGGGTCTTAGCCTATTTCTTAGACAACCCTGTACATCTCATAACTGATTAAGATGAACTAAAATCTTTCACTCAATGATGAGGTAATAGACAATTGTGGCAGCCACCTGTTACTGCTTTCCTCTAGAGCATCCAAAATCACATTCATTAATGATTCCATGAATGGTTGGTTCCATATATGAGTTTCAGCGACATCCTCAGTCTAACCATGAATAGGGTCAGCAGTAAATTATGCCAGACTAGAAGTAAATGACAACACTGAGCTGCTACTTACCAAGTGGAAGGGAGAGTGGGGGAAGGACACGAATATGCTGCTAAAGGGGATTGAAAGAACCATGAAAAAATGATACCACTGCAGTCTGATGAAGAAAAGCAGCTACGCATTACAAGTCACTTCTAGTCCAAATCTCTAAGAATTCCTGAATAATTCGATGCGAAGAACCACTCAATTCAGCCAACACAAATTCTGTTCCCAGGAAACATCACGATTTATCAAATTTCTCAGGACCAAAGCAGAGCAACACCTCAACATCAGCCAAGAAAGCTACAACCCGATATTTCAAAATCCGAAATTGGCACCACGGACGCGCCCACCAAATTTCCAACCGACAATGGTCAGTTAAAACGGCCGGCATCAGTACCTGGAGAACCGGAATCGGCGGAGACGGAGAACCGGCGGGTGCTGCCGCCGAAGAACGTGAAGCTCCGGCCGTGCTTGCGGCGGAACGGGAGGCGAGCGGCGCTCGGACGAGAAAGGAAAGGACGGCCGGAGAAGAGGGGCCTGGGAAGGGAGAAGGAAGAGAGGGTGCAGCGGCAAGCGAGCCGAGCTCGAGAGAGGCCGTGCGGAGACAAACCCGCCATCGCCCCGACGCTCTTAGAGAGAGAATTGGATCGGTCTGCGCAGTTGCATTTGCAGCAGAGCAACGGGAGCGTCTGAAACGGTGGCCAGAAGAAGGGACGACGACGACGGAGAAGGAGAGCGAACCAGCGCTTTTAGCGAGTGCGGTCTTATCTTGCGGTGGCAACCGGGAATTGGTCGGACAGGGGACTATGAAAGTTTCGGTTTTTATGTTGTTCTCTTTGGGACAAATGAAAATAGATTCATTGTGGAAATAAGAACATGTCCATGATGCCTTAATTGAGCTATTTTATCCTGTTCCAACTTTTATTCTGGCTAAGAATCGTTGCCCTTGAATTCTACTTGCGAGATTGTTAAGTCGGCATTGCAACGAAAACCCATTAACTCGAACTTCAAAAGTACGACATTATAATAAGGAAATGTTAAAGAGCTGGGTAAATGGAATAATTGAGCTCTTTTATCTTGTTATGATGTTCATCGAGTAAGAATTGTTGCCCTTGAATTCTACGTGCGAGATTGTTAAGTTGGAATTGCATCGAAAACCCATTAAATCGAACTTCAAAAGTACGACATTATAATAAGGAATTATTAAAGAGCTAGGTAAATAAAATAGTTGAGCTTTTCTATCTTGTTCCGACTTTTACCCTAGCTAAGAATTATTTTCCTTGAATTCTTTGAGCGAGATTGTTAAGTCGAAGTTGCATCGGAAACCCATGAAATCAAACTTCAAAAGTACAAGGAAATATAAAAGAGCTAGGCAAATGGAATAATTAAATGGAGTATTGACTTGGAATTTAAAACGTAATAACCCCTTTTCAAAAAAATAAATTAATTAAAAGGCATCTTATTTTGTCTAATCAATCAGCCAAAATAATTTAAGCAAGTTATACGAGCCATTTTCTAGAATTAAAGGCATTTATAATATATATATATATATATATATATATATATATATATATATATATATATATATATATATAAGAGAAAATAAAATAAGGAGTTGACAAATTGAACTTATTTTGTTGAGTCTTTAGGTGTCGATCTGATGTATTTCCAAATTGAACTTGTTCTATATCCTTCTAATTTTTTTTTTTAATTAATCTTTGTCGCATTAAGTTATTCACTAGATTTCACTTGCATATCAATTAGAATTACTTGTTTGGATCAAATCATATGTAACTGTTCCGTATGAACTTTTCAAGAAGCCCTTCAATGAAGAGATGGTATTTGCTAGTTAAATATCTTAGAAACTGTATGTCTCTTGTTACGAGGGTTAGGAGATGATTCTTTTAGTCCGAGTTGGAAATAAAGTCCGTGCCAAACCACAAGCAGGCCTAATACAATCGACCCCAAGGGTGACCTCTTTCAACGGGATGCAGCCAAAACAACCGAGATAAAGCAAGCAGAGTCCATTGCAATTTCGATTTACATATCGATTTGATTTTTACTATCCCCGGTCATTAAATTATTTGGGTAATTTTAAGCACACCCCGTTTACACAGTCCGAATACTTACATTTTAAACAGATTTTTTTTGTGCTATGTACAAAAGTTTGTATGCTCGTCTTAATTTATAAGTATGTAGGCGTTTGTTTAGCTCTCTCCCAACATTTTGGTATTTCCTCAACAAGTCCTCTCTCTGTGCTGTTGCATGCTCAGTTTGTCCATTTCCTTCTCATCTCATCCTTCCTGTTAAAAACCACCATCACTCTCTGCTCATAACCACGCTTACATTTCACAGAAAAGGAGGATCACAGCCAAAACCCCATCCATTTCTGATGGCTGTTGATGCTAGAGCAAAGGGATCGAGAGCCATCTCGATCCTTCGCTCTCCATCACTTCTTAGGAAACAGAGAGCTCATGACCACGTATATGAATTATGCGATTCTGGGGGGTTCTTGGCAAAATCGAATTAGATTTTGTTTTCAGGGTTTCCATCAGTTTTGATTTGGCCTACCAAAATGCAAAGCTCTTCTGGATGCAAATTGTAAAGAGATCATCACACTTTGCCCAGCCTAAAGAATAAATGTGAAAATGCATTCATGCACTCTAAAGCTTGCTAGAAAGTAGCAAAAGCATATGGGCACCACCTCACTTCTTATGCAGGTCATTCATCTAAATTCAAATGTCCCTTTCAACTATTTTGCAAATAAAATTAATGTCATACCAGTAAATGTAGCAACACTGAGTCATCTCTAAAGTGAAACAAGGCTCTCTACAACCGTGACCAAATCGCATTGCCTCGATAGTGGAAGATCTGTGTATTGGCCCGTGATTGGATTCCAAGAAACTTTTTGATCATTTATCTCCACCAGAAGCTCGCCATTCCTCATGAAGCCATGAACTTCTGTTAATACTCCACAAACCTTAAGAGAATACAACTTAGTCCAAGACTCGGCCCGCTGTGTTCCCTCAAAATCCAAACAAAACAAATGGAATACGGTGCAGAATACACAGCCGCGTCCCTGAAATTGTTGAACACAGCCAGCGAGTCATCTAATACTGCCAGACGCACCATAGCGTGTTCATGAAAAGTTTCCCGCAGAGTCATTTCATCAAACACCTCACCTGCAAGGTCGAACGAGACTATTGATCCGTACCAACCCCTGCTCTGCGGATCACCGTGCTTGTAAACAAGCCAGTACAGCTTTCCATTCAAGAAGACCGAGGACTGGTCAGGGCAGAAAGCAGGAACCTCACGCTCCAAACTTCTCCACGAATCCGTACGGAGTGAATAAATCTCAACTCGATTTATATCATCCTGACAATAAAGAATCCTCAGAATCTTATAATCATTCGACCTAGCATCGAAGCCAAACCCAAGAGCTTCATTATAAGTCTCCAAATGGCGGGCCCAAACCACCTTGTGCTTTCTGGTGAATAAATTCCACAAACACATCGTCCGATCACGAGTACCTCCGATAACATCTGTGAAGCAGATCAAGCCATTACACGAACCGACAAGACTGTAATCGTTGACAGGATCAACAGAGGGAATTTCGATCGGCGACCGGGAATGCAGAGCGAGAGACTCATTGGGAAACAGAGAGCACGGGCGCTGGTCAGGATCGTACCAATTTAGGCACGCGAGATACCGATGAGAGGCATCGAGAGCGGAGTGGTTCAGGTGGAGGGCCACGAAACGAGGGTCATCGATGGTGGAACGCCATGACCGGCAAACGCACCTGAATCGGAGGAGGGATCCCACCGGCAACCGCTTCAGGATCTCCACGACCACGTCTTGAGGGAGCTTCGGGCCGTCGTCATCGTCGGAATTCATGATGGTTCGGTTAGGGCTGAGAAGAAGGGCGGAGTAGGAAAGCCGGTTAAAATTTCGCCGCAGCACTTCCGTTTTACCTCCCTCTCTCTGTTTGCCACGTGATATCCACGTGACATAGCACAATATTTTTCTTTATTTTTTCTTTTAATATCACCCTCTCTTTCCATATATATATATATATATATATATATGTATATAAAAGCACCAAGCGTAGCTAGCTTAGATACTAGCCCCGGATGTCTTCCCCCCAACACAGGCAGCACGCGCATGAAAACTAATTAACATATAAGAGATTATTAATCTTCATCATTCCTCAAAACTTAAAAATTCTTTTTTTCCCGCTTATACAATGTCATAGAAGAAGCAATAAGTAAAGAGTAAAAATCATATCAAAAGGCTCTTAAAAAGTTAGTAAGAGACACTACTGGCAGGGATTATAACATTTCAAGTCTTTTTTAGTTGGGTTTCATTCTAGTTTGAGTAAAAAGTTAAAGAAAAAAAATTGAGTATCATGATAAAAATATTGAGGAAAACATAAGAAGTGAAAGAATTTCGCCTCTTTCTTTAGTAACTACACACATCATCCTCAGGATGGGAGGGGCCTAGTTGGTTATATATATCTCTTTTGAGATGTGGATGTAGGGGTTTAGACCCAACTTTTGGAAATCAAGAGGCTAGAAAACCATAATAATAATAGTAATAGTAGTAATAATAATAATAATAATACTAATAATACATAATTAGATTCCATCCATTTACTTTAAGAATTACAAATATCTTGATCGTACATAACAATTTTGATTGATACACGTGCAATGTCATTGTCAATGTTGTAACAACATATTTAAATTCTTAAAGTACATAAAATTAACATGATAATGTATTTGATATGTACTTTGAAGCCCACATATCTAATTCATTAAATAAAGGAAAACTGCAATTCTTTTTTTAAATGAGTTTATACATTGCGTCATCAACTGCATGAAACAAGAGGGTCATTGGGTGGAATATTCCCACAAGCAGCCCAACGGGACAGAGGCAAAAGTTATAAGCTGCACTCAAACAAGCACAAACTATGCAAATCTAAAGCATCATATCAATCATCTCATTCTATCTAATCAATCGGCCAACATAATTTAAACAAGTTAAGTGGGCCATTTTCTAAAATTAAGGGCGTTTAAAGTAAAAAGAAAAAGAGAAAAAAAATCAAGGAGTTGACAAATTGAACTTATTTTGTTTAGTCTTTGGTGCCAATTTGATGTATTTTCCGAATTGAAACTGTTCTATATTTTTTTTCCCTATATTTTCGCTGCATTAAACTATTCACCAGATTTCACTTACACATCAATTAGAATTACTGGTTTAGATAGAACAATATGTAACTTTTTCACATTAACCTTTCAAGGAGCCCTTTGATGGAAGGATAATATTCACCAGTTAAATGTCTTGAAAATTGTACGTCTCTTTTTATAGGGGCTTCACAAGTAATTGTTTTAATAGTTTGGATGAAATTTCTCTAAATCAAAATGCCCATTCCGAGTTGAAATATAATCCATGCCGAACAACAAGCAGACCTAATACAATTGACTGCAAGGGCAATTCTTTTCAATGGGACGACAATCAAAACAACTGAGACGAAGGTAAGATAGTCCATTGCGATTTCGGTTTGATTTTTACTATTCCTGATCATTAATTTATTTAGATAATTGTAAGCACAACGTGTATACAGTCCGAATACCTACATTTTAAACAGATTTTTCGTGGTGTGTACACGTTTCTATGCTCGTCTTAATTTATAAGTATGTAGGCGTTTATTTTAGCTCTCTGTGCTATTGCATCACTCAGTTTGTCCATTTGCTCCTCGTCTCATCCTTCCTGTTAAAAACCACCATCACTTCTCATAACCACGCTTACATTTCACAGAAAAAAGGAGGATGAGAGCCAAAACCCCATCGATTTCTGATGGCCGTCGATGCTAGCTCCGGCCATCTCGATCCCTTCGCTCTCCATCACTTCTTTATAGATTTCGTTTCTCAGGGCCTGGATCGGTTTTGATAGGGCTACTGAAATTGTAGAGTTCTTCCGAGTGCGAAATTTAAAAAGAGAACACACTTTGCCTAGTCTATAAAGAAAAACTCAAAATGTGAAAATGCACATATGCAGTCTAAAAGCTTGCAAGAAGTACCCAATAGGAGATGGTGCACCACCATCTCTTTCAACTCTCTTGCAACCAGGATCAATGTCATACCGGGATAAGCAGCACCAGAAGCAGCGACCAAGTTGTCTCTCTAAAGTGAAAGAAGCTGTCTACGACGGTCACCACATCGAAATGCGCTGATAGTGGAAGATTCGTGTATTGGCCTATGATCGGATCCAAAAAACTCGTTATCATCCATTTCCATCAGGACCTTACCATTCCTCATGAAGCCATGAAAATTCATTAGTAGCCCATGCACCTTGAAACTATACAGCTTAGTCCAAGACTCAGCCACGCCGTACCCCGTCATAACCCAAACAGAACAAGAATGCACAACGTCTGCGAGATGAATAATAATGGCCAGAAAGTCATTTAATACCGCCAGATGTGCCACCAAATTGCCATTGTCTTCACGAAATATCTCTTCCTGCAGAGCCATTTCATTAAACACCTCAGCCTGCGTTGAACGAGAGTATCGACTTGCATCCGCCCTGATCGTTGTGCTTGAAAAGATACTAGTGCAGATTCCCATTCAAGAAGAATGAGGGTCAGAAGGCGTAGAAAGCAGGAACCTCACACTCCAAGCATGCGAGTAAATCTCGACTCGATTTATATCATCTGGACAATAGAGAATTCTCACAACTTTATAATCATTAGACCTAGCGTCGAAACCAAACCCTAGAGCTTCAGGAGTAGTCGCCATGCAGAAAAGGCCCGGATGGGGCATTCGAACCGCCTTGTGCTTTCTGGTGAACAGATTCCACACGTACATCCTCTCATCACAGCCATCCTTGGAGAGTTCAGTCAAAGCCATTACACGAACCGACGAGAGCGTAACCGTTGATGGGATTGACGAAGGGGATTTCGATCTGCGACTGGGAATGCAGCGCGAGGGACTCGCTGGGGAACAGAGAGCAGCAGCGCTCGTCGGGATCGCACCAATCCACGCACACGAGGTACCGGCTGGAGGCGTCGAGAGCGGAGTGGCTTGAGTGGAGGCCCACGTAGCGAGGGTCGTCGATGGTGGACCGCCATGACCGGCAGACGCTCCGGAATCGGAGGAGGGATCTCACCGGCAAACGGATCTTTGGGCTGCCACCGCCGCCGCCGTCGGTACTCATGATGGTTTTGGGCGGCGAGGTAGAAGAACCGGAGAGACATAGCAGTTTTGCCACGTGACTTGACACGTGAAAGCTAATTAACATATGAAAGATTATCAATCCTCACCGTTTCTCAAAACTTGTAGTTCCCTGCTTATACTATTTCATGGAAGAAGCAAATAAGTAAAGAGTGTAAAAATCACATCAAAAGGCTCTTAGAAAAAGGTAAGACACATTGCCAGTAGGGGGTAATAACATTCCCAAGCCCAATCGACCCAAACTAAACGTTTCAGGTTTTTTTTTTTAGTTGGGTTTCGTTCCAGTTTGTGTAAAAAGTTTAAAAAGAATTGAGTATCCTGATGAAAAACATTAAGAAAAACATGAGAAGTGAAACAATTTCAGCACTTTCTCTAGTAACTGCATAGTTCATCCATCGGATAGGAGGGATCTAGTTGATTACGCATATCTTTTGAGATGTAGAGGTAGGAGTATGGACTTAACTTTTTGGGGATCAAGGGTGGTCTCAACTAGAAAACCATAATAATAGTAGCAGCAATAGTAAAACACAATCAAACTCCATTCACTTTGTTTAATAATTACAAATATCTTAATCATACATAACAATTTCGGTTCCTACATGTACGTCATTAGCAATGTCACAACAACATATCTGAAATATTAAAGTACGTAAAATTAACGTGATAATTTATTTGATATGTACTTTGAGACTCACGTATCTAATAGAGGAGAACTGCACTTCTTTTTCCAAATAAGTTTATAAATTGCATCACCAACTTCATGAAACAAGGGGGTCATTATGAGGATATTCCCACAAGCAGCCCACTAGGATAGAGACAACAACTCAAACAAGCACAAACCACGCAAATCTAATGCGTTATATCAAGCAGATGCTAAACTATACAGATTTCAAGTTTGATTCATCTAAGAATGTCCTCTTGAAACTAGAGGGACTTCAAATCGATGTTCAACTAAAACTTCGATCAATCTAAGTACATCCTCACAGAAGTAGCTGCCTGACCATGAAGCATAATATTGCTTGCCTTCCAAATAAGCTATATGCTAGCCACTCCCCATTTGCAAGAGCCAGTTGAACTCAGATTGCCAATCACTGGAATTCCTGTCAATAAAGAAGTGCTCCAGAACCTTGCAGCAGACTTCGAAAGGAAAACTGTAATTCGAAGTCACTTTCCTGGATTTCTATTGGAGACTTCTATGATGCAGATCAAACCATCACACGAGCCAACAAAACCATAGCAGTTGGAAGGAGTAACAATGGGAAGCTGGAGCTGTGGCTCGGCAGGCAGAGGGAGGGACTCATCGGAAAACAGAAAGGACACCCATTGGAGAGGATTCCGCTAATCTGCACAGATGGTGTGCCAATTCGAGGTGTAGAGAGTGGAGTAAAAATTGGGGGAAGAACATGAAAATGCTGCTATAGGGGATTGAAAGAACCATGAAAAAATGATACTACTGCAATCTGATGAAGAAAAAGAAGCTACAAATTACAGGTCGCTTCTAGTCCAAATCTCCAAGAATTCCTGAATACGAAGAAATACTCAATTCAGCCAACACGAATTTTGTTCCCAGGAAACATAATGATTTAATCAGTTTCTCAGGACCAGAGTAAAACATCAAAATTACCAGGTAAAAAAGATCAACATCAGCCATGAAATTGGCCACGCACGAATCCAACGGAATTTCCAACTAGCAATGGTTAAACACATGGTATCAGTATTTGGAGAACCGGAAGCAGCGCAGACAGAGAACTAATGGGAGTCGAAGAATGTGAAGCTTTGACCATGCTTGTGACTGAATGGGGCATGAGTAGTGTTCGAACAAGAAAGGAAAGGACGATTGGAGAAGAGATTCTTGGGATGAGAGAAGGAAGAAAGAGTACAGTTTGCAAGTGAGACGAGCTCGAGAGAGGCCATGTAGAGACAAACCCACCATGGCGTGACACTCTGTAAAGAGAACACAATCAGTTGCAGTTGCATTTGCTACAAAGCAATAGGAGTGTCTGAAACCGAGGCTAGAAGAAGGGATGGTGACGACAGTGAAGAAGAAGAAGAGAGTGAATTAACGCCTTTAGCAACCACTTGTCATCTATCTTATGGTGGCAACTGGAAATTACTCGAACAGCAGACTATAAAAGTTTCGAGTTTTATTTGTAGATTCGTTATGGAAATGAGAGGACAATATTCGAGATGCCTTAATTGAGCTCTTTTATCCTATTGTGGCTAAGAAACGAAGTCTTTGAGTTTTATGTGGTGTGAGAGTGTTAATGAGAATTGTGGCAAAAACCTATTAAATCAAACTCGAGAAATACAACATAATGATGGTGAAATATTAAAGAGCTGATGATAAAAGGAACAATTGCATGAAGTTATTGACTCGGAATTAAAAACATTGCAACCCGTTCTTGCATAGTGAAATTAGAATCACCCAACATAATTTAAACAAGCTATAACGGTCATCTTCCAAAATTAGAGGCATTTAAAGATAAAAGAGAGAGAAAAAAGAGCAAGGACTCGACGAATTGAACTCATTTTGTTTAGTCTCAGGTCTCAATATGATGTAATTTCCAAATTGCACCTGGTCTCAATATGATGTAATTTCCAAATTGCACCTGTTGTATATCCTGCAATTTTTTTTTTAATATTTTCGTTTCATTAAGTTATTCACTAAATTTCATTTACATTTCAATTAGAATCACTGATTTAGATCAAACCATATGTAATTTTTTCGTATCAGTTTTTGAAGTTGCCTTTTGATGAAAAGACAATATTCACTAGTCAAATGTATTAAAAATTCATTTCCTTTTATTTATTTATTAATTGTGGTCGACCAGGGATTCTTTAGTAGTTTGGAGTTGGATGAGATTTCTCTAAATTAAAATGTTTGGTTTGAGTTGACCTATAGTCCGGGATGAACGACAAGCCGGCCTAAAGCAATTGACCACAAGAATAACCCTTTTTCAATGGGACACCAGCCAAAACAACCGAGACGAAGGAAGCATAGTCCATTGCAATTTTGATTTTTGTCTTGATTTGATTTTTATTATCTCAGTTAATATATTATTCAGATAATTATAAGCACGCCATATATACAGTCTAAATATTTCATTTTAACAGATTATTTGGTCTATATATTATGCACATTTCTATGCACTTTGTCTTTATTATATAAGTACGTAGGCATTTGTTTAGCTTTGTCCCAACATATTGGTGTCCTCCATTAAACCTCTATCTG
Source organism: Eucalyptus grandis (assembly GCF_016545825.1). Lineage (NCBI taxonomy): Eukaryota > Viridiplantae > Streptophyta > Magnoliopsida > Myrtales > Myrtaceae > Eucalyptus > Eucalyptus grandis. The sequence continues at coordinate 3,026,285 of NC_052620.1, forward strand.
GACTCGGCCAAGTGCCTCTCTCTGTGCTGTCGCATGCTTTGTTTGTCCAGTTCCTCCGCGTCTCATCCTTCCCGCTAAAACCACCGTCACTCTATGCTCATAACCATGCTCACATTTCACAGAAAAAAAGGACCTTGTGGATTTCTGATGGCTGTTGATGCTAGAGCTCTGGCCATCTCGATCCCCTCGCTCTCCATCACTTCGTAGGAAACAGAGAGCTCGTGACTATGCATATGCATATGTGACTCGGGGGTTCTCGGCAAATGTCTGATTAGATATGGGTTTTTTGAGCAGTTTTGATAAGGGCTACTAAAATGCAGAGTTCTTCCGGGTGCAAATCGTAAAGAGAAACAAACTTTCCCTAATCTAAAGAACTAAATCAAAATGTGAAGACTTTGCCTAGTCTAAAGAAAAACTCAAAATGCGAAGATGCATGTATGAATTCTAAAGCTTGCAAGAAGCACCAAAAGCAGATGAGCGCCGCCTCAATTCTTTTGCCCATCATTTTGTGGCCGGAGCGGACATTTTAGATGTCTCTTTCAACTCTTTTGCAAGCAAAATCAATCTGTCATGTACCGGTAAATGCAGCCGCAACCAAGTCATCTTTAAGGTGAAACAATGCTCTCTATGACAGTGACCAAATCGCTTTGCGGTGGCAGTGGAAGATTTGCGTATTGGCCCGTGATTGGATTCCAAGAAACTTGTTCTAGACCACCTATTTCCATGAGAAGCTCACCATTTCTCGTGAAACCATTAAAATTTGTCACGAGCCCACGAGCCTCGAAAGAATACATCTTAGTCCAAGACTCGTGGACACCATACTCCCTCATAACCCAAATAGAGCAGACAGAATCTGGTCCAGGATGCCCAAGTGCCTTATTGAGATTGGCAAACACAGCCAGCAAGTCATTCAACACTGCCAGGTACACTGATAACCTGCCATTGTCCATGCGAACAATCTCTTCTGGAAGAGGCATTTCATCAAACACCTCACCTGCCACATCGAACGAGACTATCGATACGTATTTACTCTCAGCCCACGGAACATCAAACTCCAAAGCAGACCAGTGCATGTTCCCATTCAAGAAGACGGCCTGTTCATCGTCACAGATAGCAGGGACCTCGCACTCCAGTCTTCTCCAGGAATCTATACCGAGGAATAAGTCTCGACCCAAGGCTTCATCCCACCAATGCAACGATGATTATTATCTAAAAGATAGAGAATTTTAACAATCTTATAGTCATTCGACCTGGCGTCAAAGCCGAAGCCCAGAACTTCACGGGGAATCCCCAGAACTCCACAGGGAAACCCCACGAGAAAGAACCGACTGTCCAGACCAGATCGAGGAACCACCTTGTGCTTTCTGGCGAATAGATTCCACAAATACATCGTCTGGCCATACCGCCTTGCGGAAATTTCTTTGACGCAGATCAAGCCATTACACGAACCAACAGGACCGTGAATGTTGCGAGGATTGGCGAAGGGCATTCCGATTTCCGACTGAGAAGGCATGTCAAGAGACTCGTTGGAAAACAGAGAGCACAGGTTCCGGAGACCGCCCCAGTGCAGCCACAGGAGATGCCAATTGGAGGCGTGGAGAGCGGAGTGGCTCAAGTGGAGGGCCGCGAAACGAGGGTCGTCGATGGTCGAACGCCATGACCGGCACACGCACCTGAATCGGAGGAGGGATCTCGCCGGCAACCGCTTCAGGATCTCGACGGCGACGTCCTGAGGGAGCTTCGCTTCGTCGTCGGAGGAACTCATGATTTTAGGCGTTGAGAAGAGGAGCGAAGTCGGCCGCGCAGTCCAACCTTTACCTTTCCGCTTGTCACGTGATAACCACGTGACTTAGCGCTGTTTTGTCACGTGAGGAGTACCAGATGACATCCTTGTCAAAGGTTTGAGTTTCGTTGCTTGTAAAACGAATAAGAAATCCTAACAACCTTGTAGTCGTTAATCCTGTTGTTGCTGCATCCAAATCCTAGAATTATAGGAGCAACATACATGTCAACAAACGAATAATCCAGAAGTGAACTTAGAACCACTTTGTGCTTTCTAGAGAAAACAATTCCACAAAAACATTGTGTAGCTATGATATTCAGTATTAAGCCAAAGCGAGACAGATTAATTCATTGTGCGAACCAACAACACAATAATTGCCTATCTGGCTAATAAGTGGAACTTAGATTTCCGATTGAGAAATTGTTGTAAGAGACTTTTGTGGATAGAAAGAGCTGCTTTGATTGTGAGAAAAGTACTCATATGTGAGAAGAACGTACCAAATCATGCCGCTCATAGCGGACTGCTTCAAATACATGTCCATAAAGTCAGGATCTTCGATTGTCCAATGCCACAATTTGGAGATGCATTTGACTCTCATGAGAGGCTTCATCGGCAATCTCTTGAGAATTTTGAGGACTATCTCACGAGGGAGGTTCTTCTGTTGCCTCGTCATTAATAGAGCAACACGAATCTGAGGCAAAAAACTCTGAAATTGAGGCAAATAGTAAGTTTGTGAGACTTAAATGTCCTGATCTCGAGAAGAAGATTAAACATCATAGTTAAGAAAATCTAAGTCTTATTCTATGTGTTGTCTGTCAAGTGCAATTTTGTAACCCTATACTTCTTATATATTGGCCTTCGGAAGAAAAGAAATCTCAATGTCTTAAGAGAGGGAAAGAAGCGTCATGGAAAAATTTAGTGATGTTAGAATTATAGCGAAGGCGGATCTATTCATCCATCTGTGTCTTATGGCTGTCTAAGGCCAGCTCGAAGGCCACAGAGCGACTTCCGAAGGTCATTTCTGAGTGATCATATTAGTGATTCGCAGGGTCTTCAACCGCAGAGGCCAGAGCAACTTTCCTACTAATCTTTCTATAATTTTTGCATTTTAAGCTAGACTCGATCTTTTGAATTAAACCACATGTGATTTGGACCCGTGAAGTTTTAAAGGTTCCTTATGATAACATGACATCTACAAGTTAACTTCATCATTTGTTTATAATTCCATTGTTAGACATTATGTTAACAAATTAAAGTCGAAACAAAAAGAAAAAAAACTAATGTCCTTTTATTAAGGTTGATAGTTACTTTTAGTAGTTTACGGTTGAATCGAAATTTTTCTAAATTAAAATGTCTGGTTTGACTGGAAATGTAAACCAAGAATATTGTTGAGCATGCTTGATACAATCTAGATATGAGGGTAACCTTTTCGTCAGGACAAAAGTGGGGATGACTTAGATTAAGGAATAATAGTCAATTGGATAGTAAATTGTCAACCTAAATAGATAGTGATTTTGATATGCATACAGTCCATATATTTCATTTTCAACAGATTATTTGTTCTATGTATGCATTTATGTGTGCATTATTTTTTGTTGTAAGTGTAGGCATTTATTAAGCTTTATTACAGCTTACGCACTTGTCAGGAGAGTACCAATGTATACTTTAGGAGAAATATAGCGGTTACATTATTATTTTTTGCAATATTCAAATAAATAGTTAATTCATTTGATAAATTTTCAAAGTCAAGAAGCTATAGCCTAAATTTGCTGTCTCCATATCATCAAACAATCAAACATGTACACATACAGATAAAAATTTACAGTGGTGGACATAGATATATAACTCATGAGATGAGATAAAAAAAAAAACTACAATACCTAAGTAATGGGGACGATATAGGAAGTCTATATGGAATTTCATACAATGGCTAGTACATATATAGTAAAAAAAAATACATGTATATTGGTATTTCCTCCTATAAACTTTGATTACGCTCCATCCATTAAAGTTGACTTTTTAAATATTAGTTATAAAAAATACACCAAGCACCATGTAGCCAAGGGCATGTTGATCCCCACCAGCTAGGAGTGTCAAAAATACCCGAATTGGCCTAACTTTGAGTAATAGCTTAAAAAATGGGGCGTTGTGGCGGTTCGGGTCAAAAAGAGCTTTTGGGTTTTTCATTTACTCTCAATCAACCTTGCCATCGAAAGAAGTTTCTCTTCCCTTCTCGCTTGGTCACTCTTAGATTACACTCGGAACTCCATCCTGGTCGGTCACCTATCATCGCTGCCAGTGAAGATGAATGGCGTGGATGTGGTGAAGCAAATTCAGCATATGGTCAGATTCGTCAGCCAGGAGGCAAAGGAGAAGGCCAACGAGTTCCTCGTATCTGTTGAAGAGGTACTCTTCTCTTTCCGCTCGATTCAAGTCAATTGAAAACGGGTGTTCGTTTCTTATATCCGTGAGGCGAAAATGAGAACCTGTCTGCCGAGTTCCACATTAAGGATCACTGCTTTTGTGTCTCGGACGGCCAGGATGACATCTTCGTGGATCTGAATTTTGAGGAGACCCATCAACTGTTCCAATGTCGAAGAAGAAGCAGAAGACACCTACGACAATGCTCAAGAATGACAAAAGAAGGTGATTCTATAGCTCTCCTGTGTGGTGAAATTAATCAGGAAAATGCTTTTTTTGTTTCCACGATGAGAAGGGAAGCACTAAGGTGTACATCTTAGTGATTTTGATAGGATGCTTGCGTCGACTTTAACGAGACCTCTATCTCCCGTTGATGATTTCGTTCGAGAAATTTTAAAAATTGAAGAAGATAACCCAAAACCTGAACCAACCTTTAACAAGCCCATATTGTTCATTTTCCAGCTGACCCAACTTCAACCATAGACATCTCTATCGCCAGCCTCTTTGGCAATGTATGTCTTAACAACATTTCTAAATTCTCAAAATATGTAAAAAAAACAGTTCAAAATGTGATTAGCATTGTCTTGTAGAAGCTGAAAAATGCTTATCAAATCAAACATATATATATGCACAGCATTCCAAAAGTCTCGTCATTCTTTTTCCACTTTATCTAAAATCTGCTTGTAGCGGCAATGCTGTAGTTGTAGATGGATGCTGTCATGTGTTGCATACTTAGCATAGTCTAGAGAAGTGGATGCGATTTGAATTTGATCATGTCAAAAATCTCCTTTCACGAACAAAAAATTCTCTCTCTCCCCTTCTCCCACAGCCACCCAACCCCACACACACTTGTATCTACTCATTCCACTTTGCATCTGAAAATAAAGAGAATCGAGTACTTTGCTTTCGTGTTTTCTTTCTCCCTCGCTTGAAATAGCAGAGCAAGGTCAAGCAGCAAATAAACTTCTCTCTGGACTCTGCAAAGTCCTCTCTCTGTGGCTTATGCATGCTCTGTCTGTCCATTTCCTCCTAGTCTCATCCTCCCTCTCAAACCACCAGCACTCTGTGCTCATAGCCACGCTTACATTTGACAGAAAAGAAGCATAAGAGACAAAACCCTGTTGATTTCTGATGGTAAGTGTGACTATCTCAATCTCTTCTCTCTCCATCACTTCTTAGGAAACGGGAGAGCTCATGACTATGCATATGCATATGCCATTTGTGGGGTTCTTGGTGAAATCAGATTAGATTTCACTTCTGGTTTTGATCAGTTTTGATGTGGGCAACAAAAGTGTTAAGTTTCTGCAAATTGCAAGGAGAACAGGCTTTGCTTAGTCTAAAGAAAAACTCAAGTGAAAATGCGTATGCATTCTATAGTTCGCAAGAAGTACGGAAAGCAAACGGGCACCACCACCTCACTTTACATGTCTCTATCAACTCTTCTACAAACAGAATCAATCCGTCACACAGGTGAATATAGTAGAAATCGAATTATCCTAAAGTGAAACGAGACTCTATCACATAGACCAAATTCGATAGTGGAAGATATGCGAGTTGTTGTGTGACTGGAATCTAAGAAACTCGTTCTACACCATTTATTTCTATTAGAAGCTCACCATTCCACGTGAAGGCTTCAAATCCTATTACTAGTTGACTAGCCTCAAAAGTATGGACTGCCTCAAGAGTATACAGCTTAGTCCAAGACTCGGACACATTGTACTCCGTCATAGCCCAAACAGAACAAATATAATGCAGGATCCAAAACTTCCTCCACATGAATAGCGCACACAACCAGCAAGCCATTCAATACTGACAAAATAACTTGCGCAAAAACTCATCCGATCGAGCCATTTCATCAAACACCTCACTGGTGACATCTAACAAGACTATCGATCCATATCCACCAACCTTCTGCAGATCATCGTGCTTTTCCAGGAGGGTGGATATGGATCGATAATCTTGTTCGATGGTGTTTGATGAAATGGTTCTGTCAGATGAGTTTTTACGCAACGGGGTTTGTCTCTAAGAATCTGGGATGATTAACTGGAGGATCAATAATCTCTACAATCTTATAGTCATTAGACCTGACGTCGAAGCCAAACCCTGAGCTACATGAACAACCTCCACGAAACGAAATCGACTCCACGGACGGTTGTGAGGAACCGCCTTGTGCTTTCTGGTGAATAAATTCCACACATACGTCCACTCGCCATATCCATATCCGGAAACTTATGAACCAACGAAGCCATAACATTCGGAAGGAGTGGCAAACGGGATTCTGAATTGCGACACGGAAGGCCGAGCAAGAGACTCACCGGAGAACAGAGAGCACAGCCTCCGGATAGGATCGTGCAAAGCTAGACACGCGACATGCCGATTAGAGGCATGGAGAGCGGAGTAGTTCAGGTGGAGGGTGACGAAACGAGGGTCGTCGATGGCGGAGCGCCACGACCAGCAGACGCACCTCAATCGGAGCAGAGATGCCACCGGCAATCGCTTCAGGATCTCGTCGACCACGTCTTGAGGGAGATTCGGGCCGTCGCTGGAGGCGGAGGAACTCATGGTGGTTGGCGGTTGGCGGTTGAGGAAGAAGAGCGAGCGACCTGGAAATGAAACGGTTGATGTCGGAGAGATTCTTTCTATTACTGAGAACACATGGAAACTAGAAGGCGGGAAAAGAGCTCGGTGCAGTACCCCTTTCCATTTCTCTGTTTGTCACGTGACATATCACGATTTTGTCAGACACGTGTGGAGTTTTCTAAATCTTAGGCTCTATAAATGTTTTTGTGAAGCGAGTAGATTCCAGACCTATATGGTCGATTCCCCGTTGACCTTCTGAGTCAAATTAAGAACTACACGAGGCTTTTTATTTTATTTTATTTTCTATTTCATTATATACTATGAAAAATTTACGTTGGATCAAATATGAAATTATAATTTTTTTTTTTTTTTTTGTTTTGATTCAGGATAATATATCAAACATATTCAATTTTAATAAATATTTTGATTTCAAAAATAGAACCTGCTCCAAACAACCCTTAAAATCATGAAGAGAGAGAGAGAGGGGCAGCAAGAGTGAAGCTTCTCAACCACATACGATCAACGGGGCAAAAATCTAATTCGTGAGGCAAGATAAAAAATTCTGCAATATCTAAAAAAGGGAAGATATATAAAATTTATATGAAATCTCAAAATATAGAAAAACATTCATCAAGATATCGTTATTGCCTTCCTCCGGTAAGCTCTCACTACCCTTTGTTCATCAATTAGGTTGATTTGTTTACATATACACTCATAGAAAATACACTAAGCACAAGCTAGCTGGCGCTATAAAGACCGTCGGCCCCTTTCAATCCGTCATTGGCAATGTCCCAACAACATATCTAAATTCTTAAAGTATGTAAAATTAACATTTTAATTTATTCAATATATACTTAGAGACCTGCATATCTAATTCATTGGGCAGAGGAGACTAATTGTTGAATTCATTTTCAGCCTTCGTACAAATTTGTGGCAAATGCAGCTGCTACTTCACTGCTTTCCAATGAATTCGACCTAATGTAACACGTTTCGGTATATACTTTGAGACCCGCATATCTAATTCAATCTAAGAACACCCTCCACAGAAGGAGCAGCTTGCAATGAAGCAGATTATTTCTTGCCTTCCAGATAAACTATATGCTGGCATTCTGAAGAAACTTGAACAATGCATTCTGTTGTTCTATGCCATTCTCGTTTTTTGCAAGAGCTAGGTGAACTTGGATTGCCAAACACCAGAAGTCCTGTTAACAAAGAAGAGCTCTAGCACCTTGCATCAGACTTTAGAGAAGAACTGCAATATATAATCACTATACCAAATTTATTTCCAAGAAGGAAGCAGAGAGATTATCTCATCTACAGACCACATTCTCAAACAGCTTGACGTGCAAAATCTTGAGTGAAGCATGAGATGGAGTGAGACTTCCAACCCACAATTCATTTAAGGGAAAAAGAGAGTTTATCATGATAATATAGTCTCCAATTTTTCCTTGATGCATTAATGCAGTTATCTGCATGAATCAACAGACAAGCTTACTTGGTATGCATTGCCAGTGCTACCAAAAAGTCTCAAGATAGGAAACAAAACATAGTAGCCTGTACTTGAACCATGTGCAATGCCCAGAGAACAAGATGCATAATTCAAAACCACGAATAGTTTGGTCTTATGGAAGCTGAAAAATACTTATAGTGGCGTCAAATCAAACACATACATGCATAGCATTCAAAAAGCTTCGTCATTCGTTTCCCCATCCGCATCGTCTAAAATCTGCTGGTATGGGTAATACCGAAGCTGTAGATGTAGATGCGGTCTTAAGTAGCATACTTTCATCAGCCTAAAAACTAAAGTGAAAATGAAAATGCATTCTAAAGTTTGCAAGAAGTACCAAAAGTAAAAGGTCACTTCCTCTACTCATCATTATGTGGCCAGAGTGTATATGAATAAAATCATATCTTCTCAATTCAGATGTAACTTTGTACAACATAGTAATAATCAATGTTATAAAACTTATAAATTTTTTTAATTTGAAATATATAGAAATTCTACAATCTCATTTCCGCTTATCCAAGTGAGGTACTCCATGCTCGCCAGCATCTCTCATTGCTCTCTGGCTTGGGATGTCAGCAGTGATAATATCAAGAACTGCCCTTGACGTTATTCTCTCTTCTTACGCGATTTTTGAACAAGAATATGTTGGACCAAATTATAATACAGGTAACTATAGTGGAAATCAAATCTTCTCTAAAGTGAAACAAGGCTCTCTACCACTATAACCAAATTGGATTGCATCACTAGTGGAGCATTTACGAATTGTCGAGTTTGTGGATTCCAAGAAACTCGTTCATCTTCATCATCTATTACAATCAGAAGCTTGCCATTCATTGTGAAGCCATCAAATCCTCTTACTTGTCCATTCACGTGAAAAGAATACCGCTCAGTCCAAGACTCAGCCATGCTCCTCCTTCAAAACCCAAATGGAACAAGCGGAAGGATGCCCAACTACTGCTGTGCACACAGCCAGCAAGTCATTCGATACGGATGACTCCACTACTTTGCTGACACTAATCATGTGCGAAAGCTCTTCCGACAAAGCCATTTCATGGAACACCTCACTGGCGAGATCGAACATGACTATTGATCTGTATTCAAACTTGGAAACAAACCAGTGCAAGTTCCCATTCAAGAATACTGCGGAAGGTCTAGACCTAATGAAAGCAGGAATCTCACACTCCAAACTTCTTCAGGAATCTGTATTGAGTGAATAAATCTCTACTCGAGGCATCATCGCATCCCTGAGCGTTTCACGTTCGGTGATTGAGGATGGGTGGTTGGAGTCTAGCATCCAGTGACCGATGTTTGGAGTATGGCGACCGACGTCCGGAGTCCCGCGGCCGACGTCCGACTTGTCTGGAGTCCGGCTGTCCGATGTTCAGAGTCGGGAACGACTGATGGGGTGGCCAGCACAATGGAGGGTCAATGTGACGTTCGGAGGTCTGTGAACAGCGACTAACGGTAGGTGGCCAGCACAACGGAGGGTCTGATGTCCGACGTTCGGAGGTCGGCGACGGTGAACGGCGACTAACGGTAAGTAGCCACGGAGGGTCCGATGTACCATCCTGACAATCTTATAGTCATTCGACCTAGCATCGAAGCCAAACCCTAGACAAGTTCCTTGGAAAATAAAGTCAACCCCCGGACGGGGTGGTCGAACCGCCTTGTACTTCCTGGTGAATAAATTCCACAAATTTATTGACCTGCCATAGTCATTTATGAAAAGGTCCGTACTTCTGGAAACTTCCGCGACGCAGATCAAAACGAGCCAACGAAGCGGTAACAGCTCAAAGGAGCAGCAGACGAGACTTCAATTTCTGATATAGAAAGAGACTCACTGGAGAACGGAAAGCACAGACTCCGGGGAGGATTGCACCATTCTACACATGCGAGATGCCGATTGGAGACATCAAGAGCGGAGTGGTTCAAGTGGAGGGCCACGAAACGAGGGCTGTCGATGGTGGATCGCCATGACTGGCAGACGCACCTGAATCGGAGGAGCGATTCCACTGGCAATCGCTTCAGGATATGCTCGATGACGATGTCGTCAGGGAGCTTTGGGAGGTGGTGGTCAGCGTCGGAGGCGGAGGAACTCATGGCGGCCAGAGGTTGAGGAAGAAAACCCTGTCCGAATCCCCGCCTAGGAGTATGGAAGAACGAGAGGGAGCACGTGCAGGTCGGAGCCGAACGAGTGGGATGGGGAAGAGGTCGTTCGTTGTTAAAATACGGAGGTTGGGCCCTCGGGACGCGACAAAAGTCTTGGGCGCTTGGATGCCGGCCCGAATCCTGCGGTTGGAAAAATAATCCAAAAATAAAACACAAACTGAAATCGAACATGAGGAGGTGAGCATATCCGAATCTCCTTAAGGCAATTAGTTCCCGCCAATGGTCTCCATGATTCACAAACTATGCCTCCCAAGATACAACACCTCGAACTGTTTGGATTAACACTATGCAAACGGGATGGGGTTCAAGAGCACACTCAGAAAAATCAGAAGAGTAGAAAAGTGTATGTTAAAATATTATGAAGCGGAGATTTTTAGTTCATGTACAGCATGAATTAAATAGACGCATGTATCCACGAAATTCATGAATCAAGAGATACATGAATTCAAGACAAATCCGAGTCTCAAGAGGTGAACTCAATGAATACATGAATTAAAAAAGATACATGGATCTAAGAAAATTCATGAATTCAATAGATACATGAACCATGAATCCAAAAAGAGATACGTGAATAGAAAAGACGTATATTAATTTATTGGCATTCGTTGATCCATTAACCATAATCATAACATAATTACAACAATCCCCACATTAATGGATCAACAAAACATTTTTACTCGAAGGAATCTGAGCATGCCTGTTGAAATAAACCATTCCCCTTCTTTAGTGAAAGCTTATCGGACTCTGTCGATGGACTAGCAATCGCGTTGTTTGTGTAAGCCTAGACAATAAACCTCACACGGAGTATTTCCAATTCAAGATTGGTTCTCGGTTGTGTTCGTTCTTTCGCCCCGAACCTCTCGGGATTCATGCCAGAAAATCTAGCCTTTAAAGATTTTCTCTCACGCATATAGGTGCATTCCTATTAAAGATATCCTACCATATCTTACTTGGATGTTACATTCAAGTTATAGGAATCATTAAACGACGTACCCTTAATAACGCTATAGGAAAGCATTGTTGCATCATAGGAATGGGAGATAGTGCTTACACTAGAGTTTTCAAAATTTGTGAGATCACCCTGGAATCTCTTTATTGGGTTAAGGCTCTTAAACCCATTCCCCTCGATGCAGCTCTTTTGATGAAATATTTTCCTTTGACTTTACAAAGTCTAAAGAAATTATTCCATTTGAGTTACGGTGTTATGTCATTTTTAGACTTACCGTTATAAATCACATTATGAATTGATTGTCTTATGCAAATTGCAGGCAAAATAACATCTTCTAAAAAATTCGCTTCTTCAGCAAGAGCTTTAAAAGCAACAACTCTGATTCCATTGTAGAGCTGTTAGAGTTTGTTTATAACATTGCGCATAACACATATCACATTCAACCATACGATCTGTTATAGATATCTTTTGTCTTTTCAAATATCCTAATACTCTCATCAAAAAGCAGATGACCTGGAGTTATATCTAACTTGATTTTTTGCAATTCATGATATACATGATGCTGCCCGTTACTTGAGTAATTCTATGTGCATATTTATCTCTCAATGTTTTCATCCTAAGGATTGTTTTTTGATGCCGGAAATATAACACCTAAATCTTTCATCTCAAAAGTTCTTCTTGAAATGTATTTGATGACTGTATCTCCAAAAATTAACAAGGATCAACATATAGCACAAATATATACATATATCCTCTCTCAAATACCTTTTCAATGTACTGTACAACATCTAAATACTAATTGTCAATTTCTTATTTTGAATCAAAGTTTAAGTCCATTATTTGACAAGTCTACACACTTTGTGTTCTTGTCCTTTGACCTTGAACCCTTCGGGTTGTTCCATATAAATCTCCTCGTCAAGATCACCATTTAAGAATGCGGTTTTCACATCCATTTGATGTATTTGCAAATTGTATAGCGGCTATAGCAATCAACATCCTTGCGATGTTATTCTTGTGACAGGTGAATAAGTATCAAAGTAGTCAAGACCCTCTTTTTGTCTAAACCCTTTGGCTACAAGCCGAGCTTTGTACTTATCAATGGAACCATCGGCTTTAGTTCTTTCTTGAAATCCATTTACATCCAATTGGTTTTATTTCCAGGTGGAAGATCAACCAATTCCCAAGTATGGTTACTTAGGATAGAATGGATTTCATTGTCAACCTTCTTTCGAGAAAGGAGCATGCAGACATTGCCTCTTTATATGTTTGGGGCTCACCTTCTAACATGTATGTTAGAAAAAATCAGGTCCGAGAAAGATTTTCGATTCGAGACCTTTTACTCCTTCGAAGTTCGGCTTCTTTGGCCACAACTTCATCATTCTCGGATTACGATTCTCTAAGCCTTTTAGAAAGTTCTCCTTGGTTTCTTTTGCGGGATATATATCCTCAAAAAATTCAGCATCCCTTGATTCTAGGATTGTATTGACATGAATTTCCGTATTTTCAGATTTATGAACCAAAAATCTATATGCGCTACTATTTTGAGCATAACCGATGAATATGCAATCCACCGTTTTGGTCCCAGCAGTTTGTTTCGGAGGAGGAATCGCCACCTTGGCCAAGCACCCCCACACTTTTAGAAAATTGTAGGATGGCAACTTTCCATTCCATAACTCATATGGAGTTTTACCTGTCTTTTTGTGGGGTATTTTATTAAGAATATAATTTGCGGTTAAGCGCTTCCCCCACAAGTTCTGAAAACTGAACTCAAAAGCATGGCATTAGCCATCTCCTTTAGTGTCTGTTCAATCGTTCAGCAACTCCGTTTTGTTGTGGAGTATAAGGTGCAGTCGTTTGGAGAATTATTCCATGACTAGCACAAAAACTCTTTCAAATTGATTGAACTATTCTCCTCCTCTATCGAGACCTAAGCACTTTGATTCGTTTATCAAGTTGATTTTCAAACTTCGGTTTTATACTTGACAAACATGCTCATAGTCTCATCTTTGCTAGTTAGTAAATAAATATAGCAAAATCTAGTACAATCATCCACAAATGTGATGAAATACTTCTTTCCACCTCTACTTTCTACAAACTTTAAATCACATAGATCACTATGGATTAATTGTAGAGGTTCACTTGTTCTTTCAATGGATTTGAAAGGTTTCTTGGCAAACTTGGCCTCAACACAAGTCTCACACTTGTAACGGGCATCCAACTCAAATCTTGGAATTAACCCCAAGTTTGCTATTCTCTTCATTGTACCATAGGGCAAAGTGAGATCAAAGGTGGGTGCAGATGAAAAGGGAAGGTACGTCATTTGGAGAGATCTTCAATTAAAATATATTTTGTAATATGCTTAGAGATAATCGCATAACTCACATTCAACCATACGATCTGTTATAGATATACTTAAAGAGATTCTAACTTGATTTTTTTTGTTAATATAAGGATGTGCATATATCTATATCCATTGTACAACATCTAAATACTAATTGTCAATCTTATAAAGTTTATAATTTTCTTTTAATTTGAAATATGCAGAAATTACACAATTCTCTTTTCTGCATGTCCTAGTAAGGTACTCCGTACTCACCTGCACCTCTCTCTTCTCTTTGGCTTGGCATGTCGGCACTGACAGTGGTCAAGCTGCTCTTGAAGTTAGTCTCTTTCTCTCCTTTCGCGATTTTTGAACAAGAATATGCTGGATCGAATTCTAACGGGGACATGATTCTCCAATAAGAAAATACAATCCTCTGCTAATCAATTAAAATCTTTCCTACTTGACTGACCACAGATGTGTCCCTAACATAGTTCTACCAAGTCGAAGAGCATTACGAGCAAGTGATAGCAATCAACGTTAACGAAGCTTAGCTAAGTATCCCAATGCCACATCCTCGAGTTCACTATGTGCGTGCTCTATAATCCACGTTAGAGGATGAAATGGTGGCCTTGATGGGGGACAAAAATCATGTCAATTTGCTCATCGTTACTATCATAATGCACCGGTTTGACTTTCCAAAGTTTTACAAGCTAACCAAACCCCTTCTGCGTGAGCCAGGAGGTATATTAGCTATTTGGCCTTATAACGACATGGTTGTTAATCCTGAATTCAACACTAGAAGTAACTTCCTCTGCAAAGCTTCTATGCAGTTTAGGCACTCGGATGCCAAGTACACAATTGATGGGTGCAAAAATCTCCCTTTCCTTTTGAGTGTGGGCTTAGCCCACGAGGGAAAAACCAATGCAACTCGAGATTCCAAACAAGATCATGTTCAAAGGTTACTTGAAGTACACAAAATCGTCATTAGCATTTGCCTTAGAAGAGGAACAAGGGGTGTATTTGTTTGATGAAGAAATAAATAAAGATGTTCAAAGTTCTTGGGGAGAGCCTACCTGGTCAGCATTGTGGCCTACAAGGCTTTCATGCTGGTAGGAACTCGGTCCTCAGTTGTATATTTGGTTTGCAAGACTACATTTCTTCAATAAAAAGTTCGACCTTTCTCCACCAATGATTCCCCGTTTCTCTTCTCACATAACTTGAACCAATAGCATATGACAAAAACCTGGGCTGGAATTGGGTAATCCAATACTTTGCATAGCTGTTCAACAGAGCATGAATTATAACAATCGAGAAAAGTCTCAACAAATGCTTCGAATGAATGGTCAAGATTCCAATTTGAAATTTATATGATCATTCAACAATTTGCGAAAATAAAGTGTATATTCTTAATTTCCACTTTCAACATTCAAAGTAAGTTTTTTTAGCTCAGAGCAACAAAAAATAAACTAAACCAACATTGAAGGTTAAAGCTTCCCAAACTACTCAAGACTAATCGTTCCTTTCGAGAAACAATCCGAAAGGCCTAAGCAAGTGTGATAGGAGCTAGTTAACATATCGACACATATCTTTGATGAGAGAAAACATGTTTCAAAAAGGTTATATGCCTCAAATAGGAATGTTCATATTTCCAAAGCACAATCCCTTAACAAGCACTTCAGAAGCACTCATTAACATTTTCCGGATGACATTTTTTCAACCTGATGTTCCTTTTTGTAAGCAAAAGAGCCAAACTCGATGTGAGGCTCCCAGTCACGTATCTGGTTTGATGATGTTGTCATGTTGGGTTTGTTTGTTTCCTGGCAAAAGCTTGTTCTAAGCTGTCTATTTTCATTGGGAAAAAAGTGGTATTTTGTTTGGAACTCTCTTTTATCTTAAGGTGCGAGTACAAGCAAAGGAAAAACAGAGAAACAAGAAGCAATAGGCTGGCCTAACTCGTGGAAACAATGTTCCTAACATGTCTCCCAAAAGAAAAGGAGATAACCCTGGTGTTGTGATTCAACGATCCAATACCTGATTAAAGCATAGCTCCATCCTTGGATTCCACGTAATTAAGTCAAGATCGAATGTTCCCAGCAGAACCTTGTCATTCCTTGCGGAGCCATGAAAGCTCAGTGGCATACAGCATAGTCCAAGACTCCGTCATTCCTCATTGCATTTATTTCAAACGAATATAACAAGCATGCATAAGTAGAAGGGGATAACTCAGACCACGTCTCTCACAACCCATTTTATGTATTATCCCTTTTTTCCGTAAAAATGGACATTTTTCTTCATAGGAACAAACGAAACTCAAGGGAGGGAAAAGCACGAGAGATGCTGATCTTGGAATGAAGAGTTTACGTGAGCAAGAACAAAGAATAGTATACATATTCACACGACGATCGAGGAAGAAGCTCATTATCTCTAATGCATGCATGGAATGCTGAATCAACAACCATTGATCCTAGAAAAATATGAACAGAGAGCAGCAACAGTATAATTTTCACTGACTAAATCATCATATAAAGATGCTCAACTGAATTCCCCATAACCAGAAGAAAAACATAAGATGGTCCCTGCATTGCCGGGATGCTCATGCGCAAACCGGTGCTTATCAAAAGCAATGAAATGCTTCCTAGAGCGGGGGATAAAAAAGTGGAGTATCAACTGTGCACATTACTCGTTTCCAAAATAAAAAATAAAATGCATATTACTTGAAAAGTGCCTGATGGAATGCTTTGAGTCCTCCGTATCGTCATCGTATTTGTATTCAGCAAATAAACCTCGATTTCTGGTTCACCCAAGCATCTTCCATTAATATCACCGAAGTATATTATTCGAACAACCTCTTACTCATTACGCCTCTCACTGAACCCAATACCCTAAGACCATATGAACATCCTCAATGTTGAGAATCCGACAGAATTTTCACCTAGTCGTAGAGCATTTCAAGCACCTAATCAGGACTTCAAAACTTGTATAAGTGAAGCTCAGTAAGTTTTCTCATGCCATTTGCTGAATGCATATCTCCAAAATCCATGTCGGACAATGAAATGTTGGGCCTAATGGAGGTAAGATGAAATCATGTCGGTCTGGTCACAGCTTCTGCTACAGTGCTTTGGCTTCGATCTACCAATGTTTTACAAGCTTGTTAAAAGCTTTTCACGTTAGCTAGGAGGAATGCTAGTTATTCGGCTTGATAGAAGCGCAATCCAAATTTGACAATTTAAATAAGTGCTTCATCGAAGCATCATTGCGATTTTGGCGAGCAAACACCGAGTACATAATCTATGAATACAGGAAGAGCTCTAATTTCAAACATGTCGTCATCAGCATTTGCAATAGCCAAAGATTAAGGGGTGGATTTGTGGCTTGAGGAAGTTATTAGAGAACTTAAAAAGAGTTGATGATGTATTAATACGGTCAGAGCTATGACACACAAGGCTTTCATGCTTGGAGGGATCAATGGAGAAATCTTCACTCGAATATTTAGCTCCCAAGAATTAGTTTCTTGGAGAATACCTTGATTCATCCTTCTTTGATAATTGGCATGAATCAGACCGAGACATCTCATCTTCTTGCCGACAATAGTAAAGCAACAACTAATTTTGTTCCATGGGTAAACAAACTCTCCAACACATTCGCTATATCAAATCTCCCCAATTTCCAAAGGAGTCAGGTAAGGCTCACGCTTGGATCCCACGAAATCAGCTCATGTTGGTATGTTCGCATAAGAAGCTCGCCACTCCTCGTGAAGCCAAGAAATCTTAACACTCCATCAAGTTCTAAGTTATGCAACTTATTCCAAGACTGGGGCACGCCATACTCTTGTCATAACCCACATGAGTTTTCTAATGCTACGATCTTCGGAAGCTTTTGTAAGGCAAGGTGCAGGGTTCGGCCTAGTGCATCAGGGATTTGAGCTCAGGGGAGTGTCGAGATTGCCTATTGGAGGCGATTCGGACGATTGAATAGCGAATGCAGCACGACACTCTATAGTGACATTTTCTTGGGCAAATGTTACTCGAGTTATTTGACTGGTGGAGTTGAACAACATCTATATCCTTAAGCTCACGAGGGTGAGTCATTCTTTTTATAGATTAACTCAATTTACCATATATGTTACCAACTCTTTCCTAAAAGAGAAGGTTAAATCAAATGCAATTGAATCAACCAATCAATTCTTGAATTGGGATTTTGGAATGATTTGCTGGTAAAAGCACCAATCAGGGATCAAAACATTTGCCATCATTGTTGGGTTATTAGCTGGAGTGGCTCTTCTCATCATTTTCATTGCCTTCATCATAAAAGTTTTTGAAGGAAATGGTAAAATTTGAAATGCCCATCTTCTAAATCTTTTCAATTTTATTCATCTGAGCTGATTTTATTGATCATTACATATCATTCAATGGCTTTCTTATCATGTAGGTAAGTAACTTTGCATCTCCTCCAATCACAATCCCCAAAAACAATTTGAATTGCTCTTGCTTTTGAGTGGTCCCCCCTTTTGCTTCTTTCTTCTCCATCATGATGACTGCTTTTCCCCTGATATTGCCTTTTGAGTACTGGCTTTACATGTAAATTCTCCCAAAAAGCAAAAGATCCGGAAGCCTATGAAGGGCTTGGTGACCTTGGGAAAGATGAGAAATGATGATGAGTGTATTATGTCACTAAATCAAATCTCCCCAATTTCCAAGGAGTCACGTCAGGCTCACTCTTGGATCCCACGAAATCAGCTCACGTTGGTATGTTTGCACAAGAAGCTTGCCGCTCCTCATGAAGCCGTGAAATCTTGACACTTCATCAAGTTCTAAGGTATGCAACTTAGTCCAAGACTTAGGCACGCCATATTATTGTCATAACCCACATGTAACACATTTGGTAAAATGGACCTATCACGTCCCTAGATTAATTAGCAGCGCCAACGAGCTTTTAAATATTACAAGATAAGCACAACTATATGCAAGTCCAATGAAAGAGTTCTTTGGCAGCACCATTTTGTTGAAGAACTCACCCTCTACCCCAAATTTGATGATTGATCAATAGCACTAGCGACGAGACGATCTTCACCAGCACCCATTGATATCTAATGCGAGTTTCCATTTAAAGAAACCCTCAAGAGAAGTCGCTCCGCTCACACCTGACATTGAATTCACCACATATGTGCACAACATTCAAAAAGCCTCGTCCTTTTTCCGCATCATCTAAAATCTGCTAGAAGCGGCAATGCTGTAGCTGTAGATGCTGTCTTGAGTTGCATGCTTTGCCTAATCTTAGAAAACTGAATGCGATTGACTCCTTTCGTCAACAAAACATCTCCCTCCCCCCTCACTTGTATCTATCTGTTCAACTTTGCATCTGAAAATAAAGAGAACCGAGTACGTTGGTTTCGTGTTTTCCTTTTCCCTCGCTCTAAAGAGCACAGCGAGGTCAAGCACCGAATAATTCTCTCTAGACCCTGCAAAGCCCTATCTCTATGGCTTATGCATGCTTTGTCTGTCCATCTCCTCCTAGTCTCATCCTCCCTCTTATACCACATCACTCTGTGCTCATAGCCACGCTTACAGTCCACAGAAAAGAAGCATAAGAGACAAAACCCTGTTGATTTCTGATGGTAACTCTTCCCATCTCAATCTCTTTGCTCTCCATTACGTCTTAGGAAACGGAGAGCTCATGACTATGTATATGCCATTTGTGGGGGTCCCGGTGAAATCAGATTAGATTTCGCTGCTGGTTTTGATCAGGTTTGATGTGGGCAACAAAAATGCCAGTTTTTCCTGGTGCAAATTGCAAGGAGAACATGCTTTGCTCCATCTAAAGAAAAACTCAAGTGAAAATGCATATGCATTCTAAAAGTACAAAAGTAAATGGGCACCACCTCACTTTTACATGTCTATATCAACACTTTCACAAGCAGAATCAATCTGTAATACAGGTAAATGTAGTGGCATTGGACGAGGCTCTAGAGAAACAAGGCTCTCTACCACTGTGACCAAATTGGATCGCATCACTAGTGGAGGATATGTGAATTGTCTAGTGATTGGATTCCAAGAAACTCGTTCATGATCATCGATTACCATCAGAAGCTCACCATTCATCGTGAAGCCATCAAATCCTCTTACTTTTTCATCAACCAAAAAAGAATACAGCTTAGTCCAAGACTCAGGCATGCCGTACTCCTTCATAACCCAAATGGAACAAGCAGAACGCCGTCGAGGATACAGACCTACTGCTGAGCTTGTGCACACGGCCAGCAAGTCATTCAATAGTGACAACACCACTACTCTACTGACACAAACTTTGCGCAAAAGCTCTGCCGACAAAGCCATTTTGTTGAACACCTCACTGGTGACATCGAACAAGAGTATTGATCCGTATCCACGGTCCCTCCCCAGATATTTGAGCCGGGAAACAAACCGATCATTGTGATGGGAAACAAACCAGTGCAGATTCCCATTCAAGAAGACCGTGGCTCTGGAGCAACTTAAAGTAGGAACCTCACACTTCAAACTTCTCCAGGAATTTGTACTGAGGGAATAAATCTCGACTCGAGGCTTTGAGACTGGATGCTCTGCATATGGATACGAATCCCCAGCACCATAACGTGGATAAATCCTCACAATCTTATAGTCATTAGATCTAGCGTCGAAGCCAAACCCTACAGCACTGCCCACTCTTGATCGTGGAACAGCCTTGTGCTTTCTGGTGAACAGATTCCACAGATACGTCGACAGGTGATAGCGCAACCCAATTCTGGAAATTTTTGTGAGGCATATCAAACCATTACACGAACCAACGAAGCGGTAACGGCTGAAAGGAGCAGCAAACGGGACTTCGATTTGTGACATGGAAAGAGAGTCACCGGAGGACAGAGAGCACAGGCTTCGGGGCGAGGCCAGATGTAGAGGATTGCCTTGGGCCAGATGTAGATACGCGAGATATCGATTGGAGGGGTCGAGAGCGGAGTGGTTCAGGTGGAGGGCCACGAAAAGAGGGCCGTCGATGGTGGATCGCCATGACCGGCAGACGCACCTGAATCGTAGGAGACATCTCACCGGCAGTCGCTTCAGGATCTCCTCGATGACGTCCTCAGGGAGCTTCGGGAGGAGGTCGTCGGAGGAGGAGGAGGCGGAGGAACTCATGGTGACCAGGGGTTCAGGAGCAATGGAGAGAAGCTGGAATGAACTTCGCTGGAGTTTTCGCAAGACTCCCTTTTATCTCTCTCTATGTCACGTGACAGCGGTTTTGTCACGTGACTTGACACGGGGAGTTTTCTAATGTTACGATCTTCCGAAGCATTTGTAAAGCAAGGTGCGGGGTTTGGGCTAGTGCGTCGGGGATTTGAGCACGGGGGAGTGTCGAGATTGCCTATGGGAGGCGATTGGATGGTTGAAGAGTGAATGCAGGACGGCAATCTATAGCGACATTTTCTTGGGCAAATGTTACGCGAGGTATTCGACTAGTGAAGTGGGACATGTATATCCTCAAGCTCACGAGAGGGAGTCATTCTCTTAAAAAGATAAATTAACTCAATTTACCATATATGATACCGACTCTTTCCTAAAAGAGAAGATAAATCCATCGCAATTAAATCAGGTAATCAATTCTTGAATTGGGATTTTGGAATGATTTTCAAGTAAAAGCACCAATGAGGGATCAAAACATTTGACATCATTGTTGGGTTATTAGCTGGAGTGACTCTCCTCATCATTTCCGTTGCCTTCATCAGAATTTTTTTGAAGGAAATGATAAAATTTGAAATGCCCATCTTCTAAATCTTTTAAATTTTCTTCATCTTATTGATCATTATGTATCATATAATGACTTTCTTCTCATGTAAGTAACTTTGCATCTCCTGCATCTCATCTCCAATCACAATCCCCCCCAGGCAGGCTTCTTCTTTCCTTTTTTCTCCATCATGATGACTGCTTTTCCCCTGACATTGCTTTTTGAGTACCGGCTTTACATGTCTGAAGAGCTTCGTGAACTTGGGAAAGATGGGAAAGAATGATGAGTGTATCATGTCACTAAACATTTTAGTGGAAAACAATCCCCTCCCCCCCGGCGGCTTCTTTCTTTCCTTTTGCTTTTGAGTACTGGCTTTACATGTAAATTCTCCCAAAAAGCAAAAGATGCGGAAGCCTACGAAGGGCTTGATGACTTTGGAAAAAATGGGAAAGAATGATGATGTGTATTATGTCACTATACATTTTAGTGAAATGGGCGAGAAAAAGATGGTGGCTTCTCCACTTCACATAAAGTCGCAGTGTCGCATTTGGTAGGGGGGTGCTTTTGTGCATCGTATTCTGTTTACCTTTGAATTAGATCCATCCCTTATCAGCTGTTGCTCATTTGTTGTGCATATGAGGGGATAAATTTATGAGTTCTATTGTATGTGTAAGCAATGCAATTGATTTTTCTTTTCAGAGTTTTACTTTTCCATCACATGAATTGGGTTGAGGATTATTGATTGATGTATAAGTGCGACCTATGTACGCCAAAGTGGTCACAATCTTGACTACTCCTTGTGGGTTGGACCAAGTCGTTCTAAATTTGTAAGTTGAAGCCATACATTGGTTGGACACGTGAGATTGATTCTATCTAACCCAAGAGAGATGGAAATTATGCATTCAATTGTACTGGGTCCTCTGATATTTTGAAGTAGTTGAAAATTCATAAAAATCCGCCTTAGATAAACAAAAAATGCCAAACATTCAATATTACCATATTTGTTGAGCACGAGAAACCAGTTACTTCAATCACTGGAATAAATACGCTTGATTTAGTTGTCATCACTAGATCAAATTTTCCCCCACAAAGGGAAAAAAAGAACTACTTTAGACTTGCCCATACATGCAGCTAATGTGATTGATCTGTTATATTATATTGGCGCCTGTTGTGCATAGGCAGAATAACCTCCCATGATGAACTTAGGAAACATGGAGACCAACACAAAGAAACATGGAGACCAACTTTATGTGAAGTAGGGGTGTAAAGCGACTAATTTTAGGGTCAACCTAAGAACCATACGAGGTTATTATTATTATTTTTTTAGTTTTATTATATAATATGAAAAATCTTCATCGTGTGAAATATTAAACTATAATTTATTTATTTATTTATTTTTTTTTATGTCTGCTTCAAGATAATGCATCAAACATATTCGATTTCAACAATTTTTTTTGTTTCAAAACAGAACCTACCCCAAACAGTATTTGGAATCATGGAGGGAGGAGAGGGGGCTAAGGGTGAAAATACTGAATCACAAAATTCGAGACTAAACCGATGAAGATTATTTTATTGGTCATTTTACAAAACTACGATTGTCTAATCTGTTTATATCTTTATCCATTTATGTTATTCGCTAAAAGTCATTTGCATTTGAAGTAGAATCAATGCTTTAAATCAAAACACACATAGTTTCTTTGGATGAATTTCTAAAAGTTCCTTTTGATGAAAAGATTATAATGGCGAGCTAAACTTTATCATTTGTTTTATGATTCTATTGTTTGGGCATTATGTTAATTAGATAAAGCCGAAGCAAAATTAAAATGTTTGGCTCGAGTTGAAATGTAGTTCATGCTGAACCACAGGCACGCCTAACACAATTGAGCACGAGGGCAACCCTTTTAAATGAGACATCAGTTGAAGTAACCAAGATGAAGGAAGAATAGTGATAATAAAATTGTCAACCTAAATAAATAGGGGCTTTGATTTTTGTCTTGATTTGTTTTTATTGTCCCTGTCATTGAATCACTTATATAAAATATAAGCAAACCATAGTGTAAAGTCCAAATATCTAATTTTCAATGGATCATTATTCTATGTATGAGTTTGTCTTCTTTTTCTTTTTTTTTGTATTTGTAAGTAGGTAGGCATTTGTTTAGGTTTATTATAGTTTTCAACTCATCCGATAAGCTCTCCTTGCCCTATGTCCATCAATTAGCTTTCATTTCCACATCATCTAAAATCTGCTAGTACTGGCAGAGCTGAAGCTGTAGATGCAGTCTTCAGTAGCATACTTTCACTAGTCTAAAAGTAAAAAATGAAAATGAAAACGCATTCTAAAGCTTCGCAAGAAGTACCAAAAGTGAGAGGGCACCACCTCACTTCCTCTGCTCATCATTTTGCGGCCAGAGCGTATATCAGTAAAACCATATCTTCTCAATTTAGATGTCATAATATGGGTTTAAATGGAGCAAGTTTAGTTATTAGTAAAGCTGAAGTCAACGAGGGTACTACTATGAAAAAATTAAAACCTCGAGCTCGAAGGGCGGAGTTATACAATAAAAAGACCCACTTGTTATATAAGGATTGTATTGAAAGATAAATCTTTCTATGAAGACGAAGATTTATTTTGCTTAAAAAAATCCGAATGGAAAAAAAAAGTATACAGATATGACATATCATTATATGGATAAGGGTGGGGATGCCACTTTCAACTTTTATGCAATTGGAATCAACCTGTTGTACCGGTAAAGGTAACAGCAATTGAATCATATCTATAATGAAACGAGACTCTCTACAATGGTGACCAAATCACATGTCAATCACAATGGAAGATTTGCGAATTATCCCATGATTGGATTTCAAGAAACTCGTTCTTTGCAACTTATTTGAATAAGAAGCTCGCCATTCCACATGAAGCCATCAAATCCTGTTACCCTTCCACTAGCCTCAAAAGCATACAGCTTAGTCCAATACTCAGGTATGCCGTAGTCTCTCATAACCCAAACAGAACAAATGAAATTCTGTTCAGGACACCTAATTGACTCTTGACACCCAATTGACTCTGCACGACTAGTGAACACAGCCAGCAAGTCATTTAATATTGCTCCAGAGAATATTAAGCCGACTTGGTGATAATCTCTTCTGGCCAAGCCATTTCATCAAACACCTCACCTGTGACATCGAACAAGACTACCAATTCGTATTTACCCAGCAGCAAACCAGTTCAGATTCCCATTCAAGAAAATTGCGCGTCTGTAGCTGAGCAGCAACCTCACACCTCAGAATTCTCCAGAATCTGTACTGAGTGAATAAATTGGACTTAAGGCTCTGACCATCTGAAATATAGAGAATCCTCACGATCTTAAAGCAGTCTCCGTGGAAACAAATATACTCCTGGTGAATAAATTTGACAAATATATCGACCGGCCATAGCCATTTGTGGAAAGTTCCGTGATGCAAATCAAACCATCACACGAACCAACGATGTCGTAATAGTTGAGATGAGCAGCAGACGGGATTTCGATTTGGGACATGGAAGGCCAGGCGAGAGACTCACCGGAGAACAGAGAGCACAGCCTCCGTTCAGGATCATCGCGCCAATCTAGACACGCCAGATGCCAATTGGAGGCATGGAGAGCGGAGCAGTTCAGGTGGAGGGCCACAAAATGAGGGTCGTCGATGGTGGACCGCCCCGACCGGCAGATGGACCTGAACCGGAGGAGAGATCCCACCGGCAATCGCTTCAGGATCTCAACAACGGCGTCGTGAGGGAGCTTCGGGAGATGGTCGTCGGAGCCGGAGGAACTCATGATGGTCAGGCATAGAAGTCGAAGCCGGAAAGAATTCGCTCCACGTGATGACGTGACGTGGGCTTGTTGACTGATATTCAATTGGAGTTTGACATATGTGGACGTTAACTTGAAAAAAATATAATAACTTTATTTTTGGTCAACGACAGAATAAAATATAAAAATACGACTTTTTTTTTTTCTATTTTCCTCCTCCGTCCACGGTTGCCTCTTCGCCGGCCATCCATCGAGAATCTAGCTTTGGCCGTCTCCACCTCCCAAGGCCACCACTGCAGCCTCTGTCCTCGTGCCCATGGCCTGCCATGGTCGCCCCGCCTAGCTGTTAAGCTCGTTCTCAAGGTGGGCGTGGAGGTCGGCGAACATCTTGGAAGCACTAGATTTTGTCCTTATCTCACTCTTTTATATCCTCAATTAATGATAATTGATTTTAAGGTAGATCAATTTCCATATTCAAACCTAAAATCGGATCAACAAGGCTAATTTATGAAACCGGGAACCAACTCACCTGATTCTAGAATCGAGTGGAACAAGGTATTCTGAACAAGAGAGAATTTTATCATCTTTTGTTGAGGTATAAACCTAGTTTGATATGATTGAGAAATTTTATGTAACGTACACTCTCTTACTATATTTGTCTTACTCCATTCCCATGAATTTATTTCACAAATTAACATGGTTGCTAAGGATTTAGCTCCTGCAAACATACTAATATTTGTGCATGGCAAGAAAATCTATTAGTTTGATAGGAAAACATAGTTCAATTTCGCATGAAGTGATGAGACTTTTCTTAATCAAGTTCAACTCCAACCCTCAAAGTAATGAGTTGTGTCATTGCTTACGCAAATTGGCATCGAATCACTCAATCCAATGAACCCATCAAATTTTACCAAGATAAAATATGCAAAGTCAACTATGGGTTCTTCTACTCGAATGAGAAAACTTAGATGTCTTTCTATCTTTTATATAACAACACCAACGACCCTTAGAAGTAGCGTGACAAGAATATCAGAAGTTGTATAGACATGGCGGGTCTATTTGACAAGCAGGCAAAGATCTACCTACAAGCCAGACCAACTTATCCAAGTGAGTGGTACTCGATGCTCGCCACCTGCACCTCTCATCACTCTCTTGCTTGGCATGTTGGCACCAACAACGGTCAGACTGCTCTTTGCGTTAGTCTCTCT
Organism: Eucalyptus grandis; assembly: GCF_016545825.1. Taxonomy (NCBI): domain Eukaryota; kingdom Viridiplantae; phylum Streptophyta; class Magnoliopsida; order Myrtales; family Myrtaceae; genus Eucalyptus; species Eucalyptus grandis. The sequence goes on from NC_052620.1 coordinate 3,052,741, forward strand.
CCCTAAGCAATTTTTTTAACAAGAATATGTTGGATCAAATTATAATAGAGACATGATTCTCTAATAAGGAAATACGATCCTTTGCTCATCAATTAAAATCTTTCCTGCTTGACTTACAACAAATATGTCGATGGCATAGTTCTACCAGGTTGTAGAGCATTACAAGCGAAGTTATAGCGACCGACGTTAGCAAAGCTCAACTAAGTTTCGCAATGCCACATCCTCGAGTTTGCTACATGCACACTCCATAATCTATGTCAGAGGATGAAATGGTGGCCTTGATGGGGGCGAAAATCGTGTCGATCTGATCACTGTTGCCACTGTGCACTGGTTTGACCTTCCAAAGTTCTACAAGTTGGCCAAACGTCTTCTATGTGAGCCAGGAGGTATACTAGCTATTTAGGCTTATAACAACATGGTCGTCAATCCCAAATGCGACACTGTAAGTAAGCACCTTCTAGAAGCTTCTATGTAATTTTGTCACTCGGATCTTAAGTGCGTAATTGATGGGTATAAAAATCTTCCCTTTTCTTTCGAGGGTGTGGGCTTAGGCCATGAGGGAAAACCATTGCAACTCGAAATTCCAAAGGAGCTCCTGTTCGAAGGGTACTTGAAGTTTATAAAATCATCAGCACCAATTATCTTAGCCAAGGAACATGTGGTGGATTTGTTGTCTGAAGAAGCAATTAAAGAGCTTGAGGATTCTTGGGGAGGACCTAATCTAGTCAGAACTGTCACCTCCAAGTCTTTCATGCTCGCAGGACTCCATTGTCTATTTGGTTTGCCTTATTCAATTTCCTCCATAATCAGTTTGGTATTTCTCCACTATTGTATCCTAGTTTCTCTTCTCACACAACTTTTTTTTTTTTTTAAAGAAAATGAAGGGAGGAAAACTCTTCTCACATAACTTGATCCACTGGTATATGACAAATATCAAGGTTGGAACTGGGTCATCTAGTTATCTGCAAAATCATTGAACAGAGCATGAATTGTATCGATTGAGAAAAGTCACAATAAAATATTTCGAATGAACGGTTAGACTGCAAATTTTTGAAATATAAATGATTATTTTAAAAGCTGTGAAACTAAGGTGTATTTTCTGTGGCAGTTATGGAATTTTTAATTTTCATTTTCCACAATCAAAGTAGAGTTGTTCTAGCTCGAAGCAACAATTAATATACTGTACCAATATTGAAGGCTGAAGCTTCACAAACTACTCAAGATTAATTGTTCCTTGTGAGAAACTATCCAAAATGGCTAAGCAAGTGTCATAGCGGCTAGTTAACATATCAACACATATTGTTGATGGGTGAAAACAGGTTTCAGAGAAGCTACATGCCTTAAATAGGAATGGTCATATTTCTGAACATTTTCCTAATGAAATTTCCGCAATACCTAATTCATAAGGGAATATACAGGAATTTTATATGAAATCTCAAAATCTAGTAAAAAATGCATTATGCATATCGTTATCTTCTCTGATAAACTCTCATTGTCCTTTATCCATCAATTACGTTGATTTGCTTACAAATTAATCATAGAAATTACACTAAGCACGAGCCAACCAAGGGCACGATAAACGCGGCTAGTCCCTTTCAATTTGGTGTCGGCAATGTCCTGACAACATATCTAAATTCTTAATATATGTAAAATTAACTTTTTAATTTATTCAATATCTACTTTGAGACCCACATATCTAATTCATTGGGCAGAGAAGAACCACAATTCTTTTTTCAGATGAGTAAGTTTATACAATGCATCAACAAATTCATGAAACGATAGGGTCATTGGGTGGAATATTCCCACAAGCAGCCCACAGAATAGAGACAACAATTACAAGTTGGCTACACTCAAACAAGCATACCGACAAAAAAAAAAAAAAAACAAGCATGAACCACACAAATCAAAGGTTTTACGTCAAACAGATGCTAAACTGGACAGATTTTAAGTTTGATACATCTAAGAATATCCTCTCGAAACTAGACAGCCTTCAGATAGATGTCTAACTGAAAAATTGATCAATCTAACAACATCCTCCAAAGAAGGAGCAGCTTGCAACGAAGCAGATTATTTCTTGCTTTCCAGCTAAATATATACCGGCATTCCAAAGAAACTTCAACATTGCTTTCTGCTGTTATATGCCATTCCCCATTTTTGCAAGAGCTAGGAGAAGTCGGATGGCCAATCACCAGAATTCCTGTCGATGAAGCAGAGCTCTAGCAGCTTGCACCAGACTTTAGAGGAGAAGTGCAATTTAAAATCACTTTGCCAATGTCGTTTCAAGGAGGAAGTAGAGAAATTATCTCATCTATAGACCACATTCTCAGATGGTTGAACTAATTGTTGACGTGCTGAATCATCAGTGCATCATGAGATGGAATGGGATTTCCAACCCATGAATCCTTTGGGAAAAGGAGTGTGCCATGAGTGTCTTCCCCATGTTTCCTTAATGCATTATTGCAGCTGTACACATCGATCCATAAATGAGCCCATTACGTATGCTACCAAAATGTCTTGAGATAGGAAACAAAACAATAGTAGTCTAGAGTTGGCACTATTTGCAATGCCCGTAGAACGAGTTGTGTGATTCAAACTGTAAGAGTTTGGTCTTATAAAAGCTGAAAAATGCTTATGGTGGTGTCAATTCTAACACAAAATGCATAGCAATCAAAAGGTTCGTCCTTTTTTCTTCTTCTTTTTTTGGCATCATCTCATCAGCAATGCTGAAGTTGAAGATGCAGTCTTAAGATGCATACATTCACCAATCTAAAAGAAAAATTGAAGTGAAAATGAAAATACAATCTAAAGCTTGCAAGAAGTACCAAAAGTAAAAGGGCACCACCTCACTTCCTCTGGTCATTATTTTGTGGCCAAAGCATATACGAACAAAGCCATTCCTTCTAAATTCAGAGGTAACTTTCACTTTGTACAATCAATCTTTCATACCGGTAATGTATTAGCAACCGAATCATATCTAAAGCAAAATGAGGCTGTCTGAAACAGTGACCAAATCGCATCCGATCGATGATTGAAAATTTGTTTCATGTCCTGTGATCAAATTCCGAGAAACTTGTTTTCCAGCATATATCTCCATCAAAAGCTCACCATTCAAGGTGAAGCCATCAAATCTTTTCATATTTCCACTAACCTCGAAAGTATACAGATTAGTCCAAGACTCAGGCATCCCATAGTCTCTCATAACCCAAACAGAACAAACGGAATGATGCCCACCTGCCCCCAGACGGCTAATGAGCACAGCCAGCAAGTCATTCAACACGGCTAGAGACACTAAACCAACACTGAAAACACAACAAATCTCTTCTGGAAGAGTCATTTTATCAAACACCTCACCCGAAACATCAAAGGAGACTATCTGTTTGTATCCCTCAAATGACGGATAACCGAACTCCGAAGCAAACCAATGTAGATTCCCATTCAAAAAGACCGCGAGTCTGGAGCCTCTGATATGAGGAATCTCACACTCTAAACTTCTCCAGGAATCTGTACCGAGGGAATAAATCTCAACTCGAGGGTTTTTCCAACGTGGATAAATCCTCACAATCTTATAGTCACTAGACCTAGCGCCGAAGCCAAACCCTACAGCTATATGAGAAATATCTGCGATAGAAGTAAGAAATTTTCTCTCCTCACCAGATGGTGGAATCGCCTTGCGCTTTCTGGTGAATAAATTCCACAAGTACATTGACCAGTGATCGCAATATATGGAATCTTCTTTGAAGCAGATCAAACCATTACATGAACCAACAAAGGTGTAAGAGTTGGAAGGAGTAACGAACGGAATTTCGATTTGCCACTTAGGAGGCGGGTAAGAGACTCATTGGAAAACAGAGAGCACAGGCTCTGGCGAGGACCACACCGTTCTACACACACGAGATATCGATTGGAGGCGTCGAGAGCGAAGTGGTTCAGGTGGAGGGCCACAAAACGAGGGTCGTCAATGGTGGAACGCCATGACCGGCAGACGCCCCTGAATCGGAGGAGAGATCCCGCCGGCAATCGCTTCAAGATCTCGACGACAGCGTCGTGAGGGAGCTTCGGGTTGTCGTGGTCGTGGTCGGAGGAACTCATGATGGTCAGGCAGGGATTGAGAATGAAGGGGAAACCAAGTGGAAATGAATGGACCGATTTGCCATGGAAGTCGAAGCCGGAAAGAATTCGCTCCGCGTGATGACGTGACGTGGGCTTGTTTCCTGATATTCAATTAGAGTTTGATAGATAGACGTTAACTTGAAAATATAAAATAACTTTTTTTTGGTTAAGGAAAAATAAAATATAAAACTATGATCTTTCTCTATTTCCTCCTTCATTCACAATCGCCTCTTCGCCGGCCATCCATCGAGAATCTAGCTTGGCCGTCTCCACCTCCCAAGGCCGCCACCGCAACCTCTATCCTCATGCCCCTGGCCTGTCGTGGTTGCCACGCCTAGCTGCGAAGCCGTTGAGCTCGTCCTCGAGGTGGACGTTAAGGTCGGTGAACAACTTGGAGGCATTAGCTATTCTCCCTATCTCATTTATATATATTCATTAATTGTGTATATCCTCGATTAGGGATGATCGGTTTTAAGATAGGTTGGTTCCCACATTCAAACCTAGAATGGGATTAGTAGGGCTAGCTTATGGAACTGGGATCCAGCCCACCCAATCCTAGAATTAGTCTAGATGAGGCACTCCGAAGAAGAGAGAATTTTATCATCATTTGCTAAGGTATAAACTTAATTTAATATGAAAGAGAAATTTCGAGTAACGTATACTCTCCTATTGTATTCCTCTACTTCATCCCTATGAATTTATTTCACAAATAAACATGGTTGTTATGGATTTAATTCTTGCAGACATACTGGTATCTATGAATGGCAAGAAAATCTGCTAGTTTGACAAGCAAGCAGAGTTCAATTCCGCATGGAGTGACAAGACTTTTCTTAATCAAGTTCAACTTCAACACTCAAAGTAATGAGTTGCGTCATTGCTTACACAAATTGGCATTGGTTCACTCAATCCAATGAACCTGTTAGATTTTACCAGGAAAACAAAAAATGCAAAGTCAACTATGGGTTGTCTTTTGACAAAAAAAAAGTAGTATGTGCATTGAAAGTTTTAAAACTTATTACGAAAGTATAATTGAGTTCTAAAATTTATAAAAAGTGTAATCATGTCCTAAAACTTGATAAATTGATATAATTGGGTCATTCTATTAACTATGTCCATTTAGACTAAAAAAAATGCTAACATGACTGTTTTAACTTTTATGTGGCGATGACGTAATTCCAATTTATTTAACTAAAATATTAATTAAATATAATAAAAAGTATATCAAAAAACACAAAAAATGGAAAAAAGAATTAAGCTATAGGCAAGGGGGAAGGCCCTTGCCGCTAGCCACCTCATCGTCGGAAAGGGCCAATGGGGGCTAGGCGAGGGCTGACAAAGGTTGTTGGGGCCTTGGCCAGGGTCGGCGACCCTCGCCAGATTTGGGTTGGGCTAGGCAAGGGCCGGCGGTTGCTGAGATTTAGGTGGAGGGTCGCTGAGCCCCTGCCTGCGGTCGGGGATGGTCATTGACCCAAGTTGAGGCCCTAGTAGCCCTTTTTGGCTCTTTCTAGTGATGGGGTGGTCCGTGACAAGGGCCTCTGCCCTTGACTTTGCTATTTTTTGCACTTTTTTAATTTTTTAATTTTATTTATTAAGCTTATGGTTAAAAAAATAGAATTAAATCCAAAATGACATCATTTTAGCCTAGTGTTCCATGTTTTAGCGATATCATCGCCACGTAAGAATGAAAAAAAATTAAAAAGCCAAATCAGCATTTTGCGTGAGTCTAAATGGATGGAGTTAATAGAAATATTCAATGGTACAAATTTGACGAGTTTTAAAACTTGATTGCACTTTTTATAAGTTTTATGATTTGATTATATTTTTTATAAATTTTAAGACTCAATTACATTTTCGTGACAAGTTTTAAAATTTATAGTGAACATATCCCATAAAAAAAACTATGGGTTCTTCTACTAGCTTGAGAAAACACAGACGACTTTGTGTCTTTCATAAAACAACACCACCATATAGTAGTGTGACTAGATTTTAAGAAGTTGTATATACATGGCGGGTCTATTTGACAAGCAGGTAGAGACCCACCTACAAGCCAGGCTAGCTTATCCAAGTGAGTTGTATATACATGGCGTTACATCAAATAGATGCTGAACTGGACAGATTTCAAGTTTGATACATGTAAGGATGTCCTCTTGAAACTAGACAGCCTTCAAACAGATGTCTCACTAAAATATTGATCAATCAAAGAACATCCTCCACAGAAGCGGCAGCTTGCAATGAAGCACATTATTTCTTGCCTTCCAGATAAACTATATGCTGGTATTCCGAATAAACTTCAACATTACTTTCTGCTGGCAAGAGCTAGGTGAAGTTAGATTGCCAATCACCAGAATTCTTGTTAATGAAGCAAAGCTCAAGCAACTTGCCCCAGACTTTAGAGGAGAACTGCAATTTAAAATCACTTTCCCAGATGTCATTCCAAGGAAGGAGCAGAATATCTCATCTATAGATCACATTCTTAGACGGTTGAACTAATTGTTGATGTGCCAAATCATCAATGTATCATGAGATGAAATGAGACTTCCAACACATGAATCATTTGGGAAAAGGAGTGCGCCATGAGAGTATACTTCCCAATGTTACCTTAATGCATTAATGCAGCTCTCTGCATCAATCCATAAAGGAGCCTCTTAAGTATGCATTGCTAGTGCGACCAAAGAGTCTCGAGATAGGAAACAAAACAATAGTAGTCTAGATTTCCACTATTTGCAATGCCCATAGAACGAGTTGTGTGATTCAAACTGTGAATAGTTTGGTCTTATAAAAGCTGAAAAATGCTTATGGTGGTGTCAATGCTAAAACATAATGCATAGCATTCAAAAGCTTCATCCCTTCTTTTTTTCGGCATCATCTCATCAGCAATGCTGAAGTTGTAGATGTAGTCATAAGATGCGTACTTTCACCAGTCTAAAAGGAAAAAATAAAGTGAAAATGGAAATACATTCTAAAGCTTGCAAGAAGTGCCGAAAGTAAAAGGGCACCACCTCACTTCTGCTGCTCATTATTTTCTGGCCAAAGCATATACAAACAAAACCATTTCTTCAAAATTCAGAGGTAACTTTCGATTTGTACAATCAATCTTTCATACCAATAATGTAGCAGCAACCGAGACATATCTAAACTGAAACGAGGCTCTCTACGACAGTGACCAAATCGCATGCCATCGATGATTGAAGATTTGCTTCATGACCAGTGATCAAATTCCGACAAACTCGTTTTCCACCATGTATCTTCATCAGAAGCTCACCATTCAAGGTGAAGTCATCGAATCCTGTTACCAGTCCACTAGCCTCAAAAGTATACAACTTAGTCCAAGACTCAGGCATCTCGTAGTCTCTCATAACCCAAACAGAACAAACGGAATGCTGTTCAGGACACCCACTTCGCTCGGCACAACAACTAATGAGCACAGCCAGCAAGTCATTCAATACTGCCAGAGACACTAAATCAACACTGTCAACATGAGAAATCTCTTCCGGAAGAGCCATTTTATAAAACACCTCACCTGTGACATCGAAGGAGACTATCTGTTGGTATCCAACCTCATCCCACTGATAACGGGACTTGGAAGCAAACCAATGCAGATTCCCATTCAAGAAGACTGTGGGTCTAGAGCCACTTAAAGTAGGAATTTCACAATCCAAACTTCTCCAAGAATCTGTACTAAGGGAATAAATCTTGACTTGAGGCTTTGTCCCACGACGATAACATGGATAAATCCTCACAATCTTATAGTCATTAGACCTTGCGCCGAAGCCAAACCCTTCAGCTATACGAGGAATCTCCAAGATAAGAAATTTTTTCTCCACATTGGATCGTGGAACAGCCTTGTGCTTTCTGGTGAACATATTCCACAGAAACATCGACCGGTGATACCCATTTCTGGAACTTTCCGTGACGCAGATCAAACCATTACACGAACCAACGAAGCCGTAACAGTTGGGAGGAGCAGCAAACGGAATTTCGATATGCGACTTGGAAGCGGAGTAAGAGACACACCCGAGTACAGAGAGAACAGGCTCCGGAGAGGATCGCACCAATCTAGATACACGAGATACCGATTGGAGGTGTCAAGAGTGGAGTGGCTCGGGTGGAGGTCCACGAAACAAGGGCCGTCGATGGTGGATCGCCATGACTGGCAGACGCACCTGAATCGGAGGAGAGATCTCACCGGCAATCAGTTCAGGATCTGGTCAACGACGACGACCTCAGGGAGCTTAGGGAGGTGGTTGTCGTCGTCAGAGGCGGAGGAACTCATAGTGGCCAGGGGTTGAGAAAGAAGACCGGCCTGAAGTGGAAATGACTATGTTGGCCTCGATTCGGTGGTGCTGCTGACTTCACCGGTGGCGAGTGGGAGGAGATGCGAAAGTAGGGCTCAAAGGTGTTTGCAGACGAAAGAGGAGAAGGATAGAAAGGAAAGTGATTTGGGTATAGTGGACAAGTATCCGGAGTTGATGGCTTCACGAGGAATGGCGAGCTTCTGTTAACAGCAGTTCCTGAAATCCGATCACAGAACAATTCGCAATTCTTTCCCTGATCACAGAACAATTCGCAATTCTTTCCCTACCAAGGTGTCTCTATCAACTCTCCAACAGGCAGAATCAATTTATCATATGAGTAAATGTAGCAGCAACTAACTCATCTCTAAAGTGAAACAAGGCTCTCTACAACAGTGACCCAATCGCAACACCTTGGTAGGGAAAGAATTGCGAATTGTCCTGTGATCGGATTCCAGGAAACTTGTCCCTTATCAGCTGTTAACATCAGAAGCTCGCCATCCCTCGTGAAGCCATCAACTCCGGATACTCGTCCACTATACTCAAAAGAATACAGCTCAGTCCAAGACTCAGGCACGCCGTACTCCCTCATAACCCAAATGGAACAAACGGAAAGTGGTTTAGGATGCCCAACTGCCTCCCCACGGATAGTGCACACGGCCAGCAAGTCATTCAATACTGACAAAACCGCTTCTGAACTGACACTAAGGACATGCAAAAACTCTTCCGATGGAACCATTTCATCAAACACCTCACTGGCGACATTGAATAAGAGTACTGATCCGTAACCCTCAGTGTGCTTGGAAACAAACCAGTGCAGATTCCCATTCAAGAAGACCGCGGGTATGGGGTTGCATAAAGCAGGAACCTCACACTCCAAACTTCTCCAGGAATCTGTACTGAGTGTATAAATCTGGACTCGAGTCTCTAAGCCTTTACGATTATCATCTTGGAGAATCCTCACAATCTTGTAGGCATTAGACCTAGCGTCAAAGCCAAACCCTAGACCTTCCATAGTTTTCTCCATGGAAAGAAATTTTTCGCCGGACCGAATCGTGGAACCGCCTTGTGCTTTCTGGTGAATAAATTCCACACATATATCGACTCGTCAGGGTCATTTGCGGCAACTTCCATGATGCAGATCAAACCATTGCAAGAACCAGGAAAACGAAACAGTCGCGAGGACCAGCAAACGGGATTTCGATTTGGGACATGGAAGCCCGAGCAAGAGACTCACCGGAGAGCAGAGAGCACAGTCTGTGGTCAAGATCGTCCCAATCTAGATACGCGAGATGCCAATTACCGGCATGGAGAGCGGAGTGGTTCAGGTGGAGGGCCACGAAACGAGGGCCGTCGATGGTGGATCGCCACGACCGGCAAACACACCTGAATCGGAGGAGAGATCTCACCGGCAATCGCTTCAGAATATGGTCGACGACGACGTCGTCAGGGAGCTTCGGGAGATGGTCGGCGTCGGAGGCTGAGGAACTCATGGTGGCCAGGGGTTGAGAAAGAAGAGCGAACCCGAAGTGGAAATGACTTGGACCAACGCTCGCTATGTTGGCCTCGAGTCGGTGGCGCTGCCGACTTCGCCGGTGGCGATGCGAAAGTAGGGCTCAGAGGTGTCTGCAGAAGACAGAGGAGAAAGATAGAAAGGAAAGTGGTTTGGGAAGATTTTTGAATTTTTAATTTGATTCCACACACACACACACAGACACACACACACATATACGTGTGTGTATGTTTTTTTTGTCGATTTATAATTCTCTCATAATGGAAAAATGCACGCCACTTCAATACACCACATCAAACCATTAACTATTTCTGATGTTTATAATTTTACCACGTAACTCACATTTAACCATATTCTCCCTATCTCACTTGATTCTTCACATTGATTGTGTATATCCTCAATTAGGGTTGATTAGTTGTATGATGTCCATTCCATCTTGAAATCTAGAACGGAGTCGGCAAAGTTGGTTTGTGAAATCGGAACCACTTGATGCTGAATGGGATTGGACAATCCAGGTTAGCTCTAGGATTGGTCTTAAAACCGATGATTTCCTTTATTCTTTAATTTCTTTTATTCATTACAAGTCGAAATTTTCCGACATGAAAAGGAAACAAGAGCATGCAAAACCAAGCGTTAGGAGGTCCTTTTATTCTTGATAGAAATCTAGAAAACATCATCACCGCCAAAGAAAAGCCACCTCGTCATACCATACCCCCGCACTTCCAAGGCAAGCACAAAAACGAAGCTAAAAGCTCCAACCAGCCACCAAACCTTAAAAAAAAAAAAAATCCTCCAAGCAACACATGAGCAATGACTAGAGGCCCGAAAAAATACCAAAAAACTTATAAATCTATTGCATGGATATAAATTTAGTCTTAAATCTTTTAATTTGACCAATTTAGTCTTAAACATTTTCATATCAGTACCAATTTAGTCCATTCGGCAATTTAAGCCGAAAAATGATGAAGTGAATGCCAACGATCCTATGTGGCATCTCCAGCATTGATGTAGACATTTTAAAATAAATTTTTATTGATTTTTTTTTTTAATTTTTTCCTTTTTTTTCCTTTCTTTGGAATGTAGAAAATATATTAGCCATTGCTAGCAAATGGCCATAGGCAAGAGTCACCCTCACTAAGTTTGGCAAGGGCTCGACCCTCACCGGATCTAGTGAGGGTTGCCCTTACGACCTCTTGCAAGGGCTTGACCCTCATCACCCCCCCTCTCGAGTCTGGTGAGGGCCACGACGCCATCCCTAGCCCTCGCCTGTGGCTTGTCGCCGATCATGGCTGGTATCGACCATAATCCAAAGAAAGGAAATAAAAGAAAATAAAAAAGAGGAAAGAAAAAAATTAAAAAAAATTAGTAAAAAATTATTTAAAAATGTTCACGTCAACTTCAATGATGCCTTGTAGGATCGTCAACATTGCCATCATCTACATCATTAATTTCCAGCCTAAATTGGCCAGATGAATTGAATTGATATCAATGTGAAAATATTTAAGGGTCCATTTGTTTCGCGGAAAATGAGCTATTTCCAAAAAATATTTTCCTAGAAGTCATTTTCTAGGAAAATGACAATATTTTCTAGTGTTTGGCTAAAACCAAAATGTTTTGGAAAATATTTTCCAATGTTCGGTAAGGAAAATATTTTCTAAGACTTCACCACTTAGGCATACATCACTTACCAATCTATAAATCCATCAAATATGAACTTGCCTTTAAATTCGGACAAACTTGTTTCATATCTTTGTTTTCTCATTGTCACCAAATTCTCATATACTCAAAAAAATGTTTGTATGGATTTTAAAACGAAGCAAATGAGAAACGAAGTAAAATATGTACAGCCTTAATGAGGATCTTTTAGTTGAGTGGCATGTTCTCCCCCTCCGTCTTTTGTGTTCCAATAAACAAAAAGAAAAAAAGAAGCAAAATATATAGAGCCATTTGCTTGAGTAATGTACAACTGCAGGATAGAGTAAATAAAGAAAATAATAAGAGTGCAAAGCGCGAGTTTGAGATCAACAAGCTTGACGTTTGCCTAGCAACAGTCGACGACTAGCCAAGAAAGAAGAAGATAGGAAACAAAAATAATAATAATAAATAAATAAATAATAAAAAATAATTCTAATAAAAAACGAAAAGAAGAAGAAGAAATGGGAGAAGGAAGTGAGGATTTGTAGAGGTGTAAGATAAGAGAGATCAAGAGAAGAAAATGTTTTCCACTTTTCAAAAGTAGAAAACATTTTCTTCTAATTTAGAATACTTTTTTTCCTTTCATAGAAAGCATTTTTCCTAAGGAATTCATTTTCCGTGAAACGAATGCCAGAAAATCCGGAAAACATTTTCTCGGAAAATTATTTTCCGCGAAATGAACGAATCCTAAGATTAAATTGGTCTAATAAAAAAGTTTAAGACCGATAGTACCAATACAATATATTTATGACATTTTTCATACTTTTCCTCTAGAGGCCACTATTGAATGAAAAAGGTGGGCAGAAAATTGAAACCTACTTTACTAATTTAGGTGTTTTAGAATATAAAAAAATAAAGTAATCCAATCTGGTCCGATTCCTTTTGTGGAACCGAGACTGAGCTAATTATTCTTGTTTCCCAACTGGTTTTATCAAGAACCGTGTAAAATTGACCAGTTCAGTTTGACTCGGTCTAATTTTCAAGTTGGACCAAACCGATGCACAATCGTATCCTCAATTGATTATAATTGGTGATAATTAATATTGTAATAAATTGCTATATTCTCTCTTCTACAAATTCTTTCTTACTTTATAACAACCGTCATTGATGTCTTAAGTAGAAATATGTGAAACAACCAGACGCTCCTAACAAGGGAGAATTTTATCACCTTTTGCTAAATTATTAACGTAGTTTAATATGATAGAAAATTTGAGTAACATACACTCTCCTATTGTATTAGTGTAACTATACTCCATCTCTATGAATCTATTTCACAAATTAACATGGCCGCCATGGATTTTACTCCTACTACACACTAGTATTTGTGCAGGGCAAGAAATCTACTAGTCTGAGAAGAAAGCAGAGTTCAATTCCACAGGTAATGATGACACTTTTCCTAGTCAAGTTCAACTCCAACACTCAAAAAATGAGTTATGTCATTGCTTAGCCAAACTGGCATTGAATAAGTCAATCCAATGAACCTGTCAGATTCCACCAAGAAAACAACAAAAAATGCAAAGTCACCTTTGGGTTCCTTAACTAGCTTGGGAAAACACAGACGTCACTTTGCCTTACGGATAACACCAACACCAAAGACCCTTAGAAGCAGCATGACACGAATATCAGAAGTTGTACGGACATAGCGTATCTATTTGACGAGCAAGCAGAGACCTACCTACAAGCTACGAAAACTTATCCAAGTGAGTGGTTTTCGTTGGAGATATGTTGGAAGATTTTGATCTTGACAACGATTTTGATTGTGATTTGAACGATAGAGTCAATAATTAATTCGTTTTGTAAATAGGAAAATAGTGATTCATGTAAAATATTTTCTATTTATTCTTTCATTCCTTACACTATAAATTGACTAGTGTACTTGTATACAACATATAATACAAGAAAACATTTTTCCAATTTCCATCTCTCTTTTTGTTAGTACTCGATGCTCACCATCCACACCTCTGATCATTCTCTTGCTCGGGATGTTGGCATGGACAATAGTCAAGCTGCTCTTGGCGTTAGTCTCTCTCTCCCCATGCAATTTTTTTAACAAGAATATGTTGGATCAAATTATAATGGCAATGTAATTCTCTGAAGAGGAAATGCGATCCTTTGCTCATCAATTAAAATCTTTCCAACTTGACTAACCACAGATAAGTTGATGGCATAATTCTACCAAGTAGTAGGGCATTATGAGAGAGTGATAGCGATTGACGTTAGCGAAGCTCAACTAAGTTTCGTAATGCCACATCCTCGAGTTTGCTACGTGCACACTCCACAATCCATGCCAGAGGATGAAATGGACTTGATGGGGGTGAAAATAGTGTCGATTGGATCACTGTTCTTATTGCAGTGCACTGGTTTAAACATCCAAAGTATTACAAGCTGGCCAAACCCCTTTTGCGTAAGCCAAGAGTTATACTAGCCGTTTGAGCTTATGTCGTCAATCCTGAATTCAACACTGTAAGTAAGCGTATTTGGGAAGCTTCTACGCAGTTTTGGCACTCGGATGCTAAATACATAATTGATGGATATAGAAATCTTCCCTTTCCTTTTGAGAGTGTGGACTTAGGCCACGAGTGAAAACCATCGCAACTTGGAATCCCAAAGGAGCTTCTATTCGAAGGGTACTTGAAGTTTTTAGAATCATCATCACCAATTAATTTAGCCAAGGAACAAGGGGTCGATTTGTTGTCTAAAGAAATGATTAAAGAGCTTGAGAGTTCTTAGGGAGGGCCTAATCTGGTCAGAACCATCACCCATAATGCTTTCATGCTTGCAAGAACAGTCACGGAGTGAGTACTCCATTGTATATTTGGATTGCCTGTTTCAATTTCCTCCACAATCAATTTGACCTTTCTCCACCATCATTTCCCAGTTTCTCCTCACATAACTAGATCCACTAGTACATGACAAATATCAATTCCAGATCATCCAGTTATCTGCATAGCCGTTAAACAGAGCACCAATTGTGTTGACTTAGAAAAGTCTCAACAAAATGCATGATCCGACTGCAAATTTGAATTATAGATGATCGTTTTCAAATTTATGAAACTAAAGTGTATTTGCTACAGTAGTTATGGAATTTCTAAGTTTCATTTTCCACGATGAAACTAGAGTTGTTCTAGCTCGGAGCAACAACTAATATAGTGCCCCAATATTGAAGGCTGAAGCTTCACCAACTACTCAAGACTAATTGTTCCTCGTGAGAAACAACGTGAAAGGGCTAAGCAAGTATAATATCAGCTAGTTAACACATCAACACATACTGTTGATAGGTGAAAACAGGTTTCAGAAAAGTTACATGCCTCAAATAGGAATGTTCATATTTCCGAAGCACGAATAACATTTTCCTAATTACATTTTTTTTTTTTCAAAAGTGATGTTCCCTTATGTGAGCAAAAGAGCCAAACTCGACGTAAGGCTCCCAGTTGTATCTATTTCCTAGCAAACGATTGTTCTAAGCTGTCTCTTCTCATCGGGAAAAAACTGTTATTTTCTTTGGAACTTCTTTTTTCTCTTTTTCGTAAGGAGGTGACTACAAGCAAAGGAAAAACCGAGAAACAAGAAGCATTAGGTTGGCCTAACTCGTGGAAACACCGCTCTTAACATGTCTACTAAAAGCAAAGGACATACCCCTAGTGTTACAATTCAACGAACCAATATGTGATTAAAGCATTATTCCATGCTTGGATACCACTGAAATAGGTCAAGATCGAACGTTCCCAGCAGAAGCTCGTCATTCCTCAAGGAGCCATAAAACCTCAGTGGCACACAGCATAGTCCAAGACTGTCATTCCTAGTTGTATTTACTTCAAAAGAATATAACAAGCATTACAAGCAAAAGGGAATAGCCTAGACCACACCTCCAAGTCCTTACAATCCATTGAACGTGATTTCCATTTTTGTCAGTCAAAAATGATGTTTTTCTGCGGAGATTGTTTACACCCTCCGCCGGGAAAAATCAAAACATGAGGGAGGGAAAAGCACAAGAGATGCTGATCTTGGACTGAAATGATGAGTTAACATGAGCAAGAGCAGATGGAGCAAGCTTCTGCTCTCAGTTAAGCCTTTTAAGGACATTTCGTTTCATTATATTATGCAGAAAATATACAATGTGTCATGTATGAAATTGTAGCTTTTTTTTTTTTTTTTTTCTATTGCAGAATAATATGTCAAACATATTCAATTTCAACAAATATATTCTCTTTCAAATAATGAATTTACTCCAAACAATCCTTGAAATTGTGGAGAGAGAGAGGTTTCTCAATGACAAAACTCGAGACTAACCTATTACGATTTAAACAAGTTGTATGGGTCATCTTACAAAATTATGATTAACTAATCCGTTTACTTTTTATCTCCATAGATTATTCACTAAAAGTAATTTGCTTTAAACTAGAATCAATGTTTCAAATCAAATTGTATATGATTTCTCAGTATGAATTTCTAAAGGTTCCTTTTGTTGAAAGGATGACATTGGCAAGTTAAACTTTATCATTTAGTTTTGATTCCATTGTTTGGGCATTATGTTGATTAAATAAAGTCGAAACAAAATTAAAATGTTCAGTTTGAGTAGAAATGTAGTCCGTGTTGAACCACAAGGACGCCCAACATAATTGAGCAGAAGGATGACCCTTTTCAACAAAATGACAATCAAAATAGCTGAGATGAAGGAAGAACAGTGATAATAAAATTCATTTTAAATAGATTATCTATTCTATGTATTCATGTATGCATGCATTTCTCTTTTTTATAAGAATGTAGGCATTTGTTTAGGCTTATCACAATTGTCCACCGGGCATCAATGTATATTTCTGGTGGAATTTAGCAATAACTTTATTATTTTCAAGACTATTCCTACTAATATTGTTAATTCAATTAAAAATTTCTTAAAGCAAACAAGCTATAACCTAGATTTGCAGTCTCCAAATCATTAAACGGTCAAACAATTATGCACTCAGATAACGATGTGTCGCATTGGATGTGAAAATCTAACTAGTGAGGTGAAATAAAAGTTTCTGTAATACCTAACCTGAAACAGAAGATACAAGAATTTTAAATGAAATCTCATAGAATATAGTTAGTTATTATATAGTAAAACATACATCAAGCATATTGACATTTCATCCAATAAGTTCTCATTGCTTTCTTCCATCAAGTAGGTTGATTTGTTTGCATATTACTCAGAAAAGTACACCAAGCATGAGCTAGCCAAGGGTGCGATAACCCCAGCCAGCCCCTTTCAATCTGTCATTGGCAAAGTCACAGCACCATATCTAAATTCTTAAAATATTTAAAATTGACATAACAATTTATTTGATATGTACCTTGAGACCCACATATCTATTCATTAGGTAGAGGAGAACTGCAATTCCTTTTTCAGATAAGTAAGTTTATACATTGCATCATCAACTTCATAAAACAAGAGGCTCATTAGGTGGAATATTCCCACAAGCAGCTTCACAGGGCAAAGACAACAATTACAAGCTGCTCTCAAACAAGCATGAACTGGAGCAGACGGTAAACAGGACAGATTTCAAGTTTGATCCATCTAAGAATATATCCTACTGAAACTAGACACACTTCAAATCGATGCTTGAACATCCTCCAAAAGAAGCAGCAGCTTGACCACAAACCCTTCCAGATAAACTATATGCTGGCGTGCCGAAATAACTATAGAACATTACTTTCTGCCATTCTTTGCCTTCCCCATTTGCAGGAGCCAGGTGAATTCAGATTGCCAATCACCAGAATTCCTGTTAATAAAGTAGCACTCCAGCACCTTGCACCAGACTTGAGAGGAAAACTGCAATGCAAATTCACTTTCCCGGATGTCTTATCAAAGAGGAAGCAGAGAGATTATCTCATCTCCAGACCACATTCTCAGGGGGTGGAAACAATTGCTAACGTGCCAAATCATTAGTGCACCATAAGATGGAATGAGACTTCCAACCCACAACTCATTTAGGGGGAACAGCGTACCGTAATGATACACTTTCCAATGTTTCCTTAATGCATTAATGCAGCTGTCTGCATCGACCAATAAATGATCCTATTACATATGCATTGCCAGTGCTACCAAAAGGTGTTGAGATAGGAAACAAAACACTGTAGTCTGTAGTGGCACCGTTTGCAATGCACAGAAAGCAAGATGCTTAATTCAGACTCTGAATAGTTCGGTCTTATAGAAGCTAAAAAAGGCTTATGATGGCGTCAAATCAAACACATACATGTATAGCAATCAAAAGGCTTCTCTTTTTTCTTTCCGATTTTTTTCTGCATCATCTCAAATCTGCTAGTAGCTGCAACACTGAAGGTGTATGTGCAGTCTTGAGCCGCACACTTTCACTCATACACGAAATGCGCCTAGTCCAAAAAAAACTTAAAAGTGAAAATGAATATGCATTCTAAAGCTTGCAAGAAGTACCAAAAGTAAACGGACACCACCTCACTACTTCTCCTCGTCATTTTATGCCGGAGCACTTACGAATATAACCATATCTTCACAATTCAGATGTAACTTTCATTTTTTCAGCATGCAGAATCAATCTTGACCGATAAATGTAGCAGCAAATGAGTCCTATCTAAAGTGAAAAGAGGCTCTCTACAACAGGGACCAATTCGCAGCTCGTCGACAATGGAATGGGATTCCAAGAAACTCGTTCTTCGCAATTTATTTCAATAAGAAGCTCACCATTCCACGTGAAGCCATCAAATCCTGTTATTACTCCATGAGTCTCAAAAGTATACAGCTTAGTCCAAGACTCAGACATGCCGTAGTCTCTCATAACCCAAACAGAACATACGGTATTCAAATCAGAATGCCCAGCTCCCTGCCCACCACTAAAGAACACAGCCAGCAGGTCATTCAATACTGCCACAGACAATACTGAATGGAGACTGTCTGTGCTCTCGGTGTGAAACATCTCTCCCGGCAGAGCCATTTCATCAAACACCTCAGCTGAGACATCAAACGAGGCTATTGATCCGAATTCACCCCCTTTCGATCGAAAGCATACCAGTGCAGATTCACATTCAAGAAGACCGCTCTATTACTGTAGGAGAGAGCCGGGACCTCACATTCCACAGTTCTCCAGGAATCTGTACTGAGTGAGTAAATCTTGACTCGAGGCTTTCTGTCGCGACGCTTTCTGTTCCAGAAGCTCCAACGGCGAACACCTGGAAAATGGAGAATCCTCACAAGATGATAGTCACTGGCGTCAAAGTAAAACCCGAGAAGTACACGACCACGCGCCATAGAAAGGAATTGCTGCTCCTCCGGACCATATAGTCGACCCGCCTTGTGCTTCCTGGTGAATAAATTCCACAGATACACCGCCCGCTCGATGCCATCTCCGGAACTCTCTGCGACGCAGATCAAACCATTACACGAACCGACGAAGCCGTAACGGTCGCTGGGAGCAGCAAACGGGATTTCGATTCGCGCGGGGAAGGAGGCAGGGTGAGAGACTCGTTGAGAAACAGAGAGCACGGGCTCTGGACAGCATCGTCGCCAAGGTCTAGACACACGAGATACCGGCTGGAGGTGTCGAGAGCGGAGTGGCTCCAGTGGAGGGCCACGAAACGAGAGTCGTCGATGGTGGAACGCCATGACCGGCAGACACACCTGAACCGGAAGAGAGATCTCGCCGGCAACCGCTTCAGGATCTCAACGGCGACGTCGTTAGGGAGCTTCGGGCCGCCGTCGTCGTCGGAGCCGGAGGAACTCATGGCGGCTTCAGGGGTTGAGAAGAAGGGCGAAGTAGAATGCTAGGAAGAAACCCCGTTGACCTTGATGGCAAACCGACTAATCTCCGGGTCGATCTCAGAACTGGGAGGAGCTAATTATTATTATTATTTTTTGATCGCTTTCATTATATTACATGAAAAATCTGTATGAAATTATAGTTTTTTTTTTCTTTTTCTATCTCAGAATAATATGCTAAACACATGCCATTTCAACAAATATTTTCCGTTTCAAATAATGAACTTACTCCAGACAATCCTTGAAATCATGGAGGAAAGTGAGAGAGAGAGGCTCAATGACAAAACTTAAGACTAAATCGATGAAGAATAAATTATAATTTAAACAAGTTGTGTGGGTCATCTTACAAAACTACAAATATACATTTTTATCTGTATAGTTTATTCACTAAAAGTCGTTTATGCTTAAACTAGAATCAATGCTTCGAGTTAAATCACATATAATTTCTTAGTATGAATTTCTAAAGTTTTTTTTTTTTTGAAAATATGATATTGGTAAGTTAAACTTTATCATTTATTTATGATTCAATTGTTTGGGTATTATATTAAAGTCGAAACAAAATTAAAATGTCCAGTTCGGGTTGAAACTAGCCCTTGCTGAACCACACCTAACATAATTGAGCACGAGGGTGACTCTTTTCAACATGACGACAATGAAAATAGCTCAAATGAAGAAAGAATATTGATAATAAAATTGTCAACCTAAATAAATTGGGGTTTGGATTTTTGTGTTGACTTGTTTTTATTATCCCCATCATTGTACGTTTCAGATAAATATAAGCACACCATAGTGTACAATCCGATATCTCATTTTAAACAGATTATACGGTCGATGTACTCACGTATGTATGCATTTGTCTTTTTTTATAAGTATGTGGGAATTTGTTTACGTTTATTACCATTTTCAAATTCGTCCACCGAGTATCAATGTATATTTTAAGTGGAATTTAGCGATTACTTTATTAATTTCAGGACCATTGATACGAATATTGTTAATTCAATCAAAAAATTCTTAAAGCAAACAAGCTATAGCTTGAATTTGCAGTCTCCAAGTCACTAAATGATCAAACAAGCATGCACGTAGATAACAATGTGCCATGTTGGACGCAGAAATCCAACTCATTAAGTGAGATAAAAGTTTCTGCAACACCAAACATGAAACAGAACATATAGCAATTTTATATGAAATCTCATGGAATATAGTTAGTTAATATGTAGTAAAACATATATCAAGTATATCGATATTTCTTCCAATAAGCTCTCATTGCCCTCTATCCACCATCAGTTAGGTTGATTTGTTTACATATTACTCATAGAAAACACACCAAGCACAAGCCAGCCAAGGGCGCAATAACCCCACCAGCCCAGCCCCTTGCAATTCGTCATTGGCAATGTCAGAACAACATCTAAATTCTTAAAATACGTATAATTGACGTAACAATTTATTTGATATGTACTTTGAGACCCACAAATCTAATTCATTAGGTAAAGGACAACAGCAATTCTTTTTTCAGCTAAGTTAATACATTGCATCATCAACTTCATAAAACAAGAGGGTCATTAGGGGGAATATTCCCACAAGCAGCCGAACAAGACAGACAATAATTACAAGCTGTACTGAAACAAGCATGAACTACACATATCTAATGCGTTGCATCAAACAGACGGACAAATTTCAAATTTGATCCATCTAAGAATATCCTCTTGAAACTAGATAAACTTCAAATTGATGTTAAACTAAAACACTGATGAATCTAAGAACAATTTGATCCATCTAAGAATATCCTCTTGAAACTAGAGAAACTTCAAATTGATGTTAAACTAAAACACTGATGAATCTAAGAACATCCTCCATGAAAGCAGCAGCTTGACCATGAAGCTTTCCGGATAAACTATTTACTGGCATGCCGAAGAAACTAGCACATTACTTTCTGCTGTTCTTTGCCATTCCCCATTTGCAAGAGCCAGCTGAACTCAGATTGACAATCAGCAGAATTCCTATCAATAAAGGAGAGCTCCAGCATCTTGCACAACACTTGAGAAGAAAAACCGCAATTTGAATTCACTTTCCCAGATGTCTTATCAAGGAGGAAGCAGAGATTATCTCATCTACAGACCATATTCTCAGAGGACTGACGAAATAATTGTTAACGTGCCAAATCATCACTGTACTATAAGATGGAATGAGACTTCCAACCCACGACTCATTTGGCGGAAAGGAGTACCATGATAATATACTTTCCAATGTTTCCTTAATGCATTCATGCAACTGTCTACATTGATCAATAAACGAGCCTATTAGGTATGCATTGTCAGTGCTCCCAAAAAGTCTGGAGATAAGAAACAAAACACAGTAGTCTATAGTTGCGCTGTTTGCAATGCATGTAGAGAGAGATGTGGAAAAGCTGAAAAATGCTTATGGTGGCACCAAATCAAACACATATATCCATAGTAAGCAAAGGCTTCATCTGTCTCATTTTTTTTTCTTCACATCGTCTATAATCTGCTAGTAGCGGTAATGCTGAAGGTGTAGATGCAGTCTTCAGCTGCACACTTTCACTCATGCACAGAAGCACTTTGATTAGTCTAAATGAAAACTCGGTGAAAAAGCATATGCATTCTAAAGCTTGCAAGAAGTACCAATGGTAGATGGGCACCAGCTCACTTCTTTTGCTCATTATTTTGTAGCCAAAGCGGATATGACTATGACCATTTCTTTCAAATTCAGATATCTCTTTCAACTCTCAGACAGAATCATGTGAAATGACGCTCTTTATGACAGTGACCAAATCCCATTGTTCAATAGTGGAAGATTTGCGTAATTTCCCATAATTGGATTCCAAGAAACACATTTCCATCACAAGCTCACCATTCCTAGTGAAGCCATCAAATTTTGCTACTAGTCCACAAGTCTCAAAAGAATACAGCTTAGTCCAAGGATCAGGCAGGCTATACTCCCTCATAACCTAAACGGAACAAATGGAATGCGGTTCAGGATGCACTGCATGGATGACATTCATGAACACAGCTAGCAAGTCATATAATGCTTCTACAGTCGCTACTAAACCGCCATTGTTTTCATGAATAATCTCTTCCGGCAGAGTCATTTCATCAAACACCTCAACATCAAACAAGTTTATTGATGCATCTCCACTCACATGCCCCAGATCATCCAACTTGGCAGCAAACCTGTGCAGATCCCATTCAAGGAGAATGAAGGTATGTAGCCAAACAAAACAGGAACTTCACAATCCAAACTTCTCCAGAGAACTTGTACTGAGTGAATGAATCTCGACTCAAGGACTTATCTTGCCAAAGCATTGGAGACAATCATTTGGAAAATAGAGAATCCTCACAATCTTATTGTCATTAGACTAGCATCGAAGCTGAACCCTAGAGTTACATGAATCTTACGTGCTATTTCTTCTCAATTTAGATGCAGCTTTAAACTTCCTCCGCAAGCAGCATCACTCCTTCATACCACTACAAATAGCAGCAATCAAATCATATCTAAACTGAAACAAGGCTCTCTACGACGTTGACCAAAGCACATGGCCTTGATAGTGGAAGAAGAGAGATTCTTCCTGTGATCGGATTCTGAATAATTCATCCTCGATTGTCTATTTCCATAAGAAGCTTACCATTCCGCGTGAAGCCATCAAATCTTGTTACCAGTCCACTAGATAGCTTAGTCCAAGAATCAGGCGCTCCATAGTCTCTCATAACCCAAACAGAACAAATGGAATGCGATTCAGGATGCCCAACTGCCTCCCCACGACTAATGAACACAGCCAGCAAGTCACTCAATACTGCCACAGACCCTAGTAAACCACCGTTTTCTTGTTGAGAAATCTCTTCCGGCAGAGCCATTTCATCAAACACCTCACCTGCGACCTTGAACGAGACTATCAATCCTGATCCAACCTCCTCTTGATTGAAAGCAAGCAACAAGTGTTCTAAAGTGAAAAAAGAAGAAGAGAAAAGCACAAGAATAATATTTTACTAAATTAACAGAAGCAAGACATATATTTTTCATTGGATTGCGGAGCCTAAATTAACATATAGACCAAAGGAACACAATATGTTGAAGAATCATACATGATATTCTGATAGAATGAATATATTTAACTTTTTGTGTCTATAAATCGGCTTATCATGGATACCCCTTGGAAAACCACATAAGTGAAGCCTTTACATGTTATAAAAAGCATCAACATATCATACTCAGTGTTAGAAAAGAGCCAGTGCACACTGCAATAGAGTCCAACCCATCATTTTGGAGATGACAACACCCTACAAGCCTGGCAAAACAAGAGAACGAAGATTTCATAGAAAAAATTCCATGTTTTTTCATAGAAAATTCAATTTTTGGCCATTTTTTGGTTGAAAAACCCATACAGTAGGAAATCTGTTGGGAAACATGGCTTTCAAAAGCTTCAGTTCAGTCCGACCCATCATTTTGGACGACACATCACGCCAAAAAATGACCAGAAAATGAATTTTCTATGGAAAAACAGGAAATTTTCTCTATGGTATCTCCGTTCTCTTGTTTCGTCGGGCCTTTAGGGTGCTGTCATCTCCAAAATGATGGGTCAAACTGAACTAAAGATTTTGGAGACCATGTTTCCCAACAGATTTCCAACTGTCGGGGTTTTTCAGCCAAAAAATGGCCGGAAAAGGGAATAATCTATGGAAAAATAGGGAATTTTCTTTGTGGAATCTTCGTTCTCTTGTTTCCTCGAGCCTTCGGGGTGTTGTGTTGTCCAAAATGATGGGTCGGACTACACTAAAGCTTTTGGAAGCCATGTTTCCCAACAGATTTCCAACTATCGGGGTTTTTCGGCCAAAAAATGGCCGAAAATGAAATTTTCTATGAAAAACAGGGAATTTTCTTATTGGAATCTTCGTTCTCTTGTTTCACCAAGCCTTCAGGGTTCAACTTAAGGGTACTTCCATCATCTTTCCATAGGTTGTAATGTATCTAGAGGTTGCCATGAGATTTTGGGATGCCATAGCGGGGTTGAGCTTGACCTCTAGGGGCATAGAGGCCAAAAAATGGCCGAAAATGGAATTTTCTATGGAAAAACAGGAAATTTTCTCTATGGAATCTTTGTTCTGTTGTTTCCTTGAGCCTTTGGGGTGTTGTGCTATCCACCCCCAGTGAAATTAGTACTTTTAGAAATCTCTCCCCTTCCCTGCATATTCACAACTGCTTCTAAGACAAAAAGCAACCCCTTTTGCCTCAACCTTCAATCAAGATTCCACATTTATCTTCCACAAACACCAAAAAAAGCTATCTTCCCCGGATAATAACGATTTTTGGTTTCACGATGATTGAAGAAGATCACTGTGTATATGTCAAGTGGTCTGAAGATAAATTTGTGATTTTATATAAATTTGTGATTTTATATAAATTTGTGATTTTATATAAATTTGTGATTTTATATAAATTTGTGATTTTATCATTTTATGTGGACGATTCTCCAGCGATTTTTATATTTCCGTAGGGGACTGAGTATCGATTGCCACGATGATGAAGAGAACGGCAATGCTCGTGCTTATTTGTTCACTGTTAGTAACTAGCTACGTTGGAAGCATATGGAAGAAGACATGCGTTACAAGAACTAAAGCTTTTAAAAGCCATGTTTCCCAACAGATTTTCAACTGTCGGGGTTTTTCAGCCAAAAAATGGCCGGAAAGAAAATTTTCTATGGAAAAATAGGGAATTTTTCTGTGAAATCTTTGTTCTCTTGTTTCGCCGGGCTTTCACGGTGCTGCGATGTCTAAAGTGATGGGTCGGACTGAACTAAAGCTTTTGGAAGCCATGTTTCCTAACATATTTCCAACTGTCGGGGTTTTTCAGCCAAAAAATGGCCGGAAATGGTAGGGAGCTGTGATGTCCAAAATGATGGGTTAGATTGAACTAATGCTTTTGGAAGCCATGTTTCCCTACAGATTTCCAATTGTCATGGTTTTTCAGCCCAAAAATGGCCGGAAATGAAATTTTCTATGGAAAAACAGGGAATTTTCTTTGTGGAATCTTCGTTTTCTTGTTTCGTCGGGCTTTCAGGGTGCTATGATGTTCAAAATGATGGGTCGGACTGAACTAATGCCCGATTAAATAAACGGACTTCACCACGATCATCAGCATAATATTCCGGTCATCGGCCATCCTGATTGAATTTAATCCTATCTCAAATAAGAACTTAAAATACTCTCATTTTCTCAATTAAGGGCTTTAAGTCATGTTAATCTAAAAGAATGACCTAACCTCATAGGCCGATCAAGGGCATTCCCATCCTTTTGCTTTCTTTATTTTCTTTCTTTTTTCTACAAAATTGGTGATCTAATCAGTGTCGGCCACGCCACATCACTAACTTTTTTCTTTGTTGGTTTAAGTAGTCCCATAACGATTTTAAGGACACACTTTCCAGCATGTCAGTTTGGTTCATTTGCGTATTTGATTCTATACTATTTATGTATAAAACCCAAAGCCAAATCCGAGCCCCGGCTTGTCGAGCTAGAGCTCTGAAACATTAATTCGAACCCATCCACCATCGGTCCAATAAGTAAAATGCAAAACATGCAAAACATGCAAACTAAAAATAAATGCATCTAAATTTATATGCTATGCAATTAATATTTTTCGCAATTATGTAATTATCTTATCTAATAATGCATGCTTTTACGTGCCTATTTGAATTATCGGCATATTCCTAATTATGATTTATGGCCTAATCCACAACCACACATCAATTTTTATTTCAGCCAAAAAATGGTTGGAAAGGGAATTTTCTATGGAAAAACATGGAATTTTCTCTGTGGAATCTTTGTTCTCTTGTTTCGTCAAGCCTTCAGGGTGCTGTGATCTCCAAAATGATGGGTCGGACTCATTTGTGACTCATATTTAATTTTCTTTTTCTTTTTTCTTTTTCTCTTTGGCTTGGTCGCCAGTAATAGCAACGTCCGGCGAGCTCGCCAGAGCCTCACCGTGGCCGCGCGAGATCGCTGTTAGCCAAGCGAGCCTTGCTAGGCCATTGACGAGGCTGTCATCTCCAAAATGATGGGTCGGACTGAACTAAAGCCTTTGGAAGCCATGTTTCCCAACAGATTTCCAATAGTCGGGGTTTTTCAACCAAAAAATGGTCGAAAAGGGAATTTTCTATAGAAAAATAGGGAATTTTCAAAATGATGGGTCGGAATTAACTAAAGCTTTTGGAAGCCATGTTTCCCAACAGATTTCCAAGCTGTCGAGGTTTTTCAGCAAAAAAATGGAATTTTCTATGGAAAAACGAGGGAATTTTCTCTGTGGAATCTTCGTTCTCTTGTTTCCTCGAGGCTCGAGGAAACAAGAGAACGAAGATTCCACGAGAAAATTCCCTGTTTTTCCATAGAAAATTCCATTTATGGCCATTTTTTTGGCTGAAAAACCCCGACAGTGAAAATTTGTTGGGAAACATGGCTTCTAAAAGCTTTACTTCTGTCCGACCCACGATTTTGGGGCTTCCAAAAGCTTTAGTCTAGTCGACCCATCATTTTGGACATCACAGCACCCTGAAGTTCTGGCGAAACAAGAGAACGAAGATTCCACAGAGAAAATTCCTATTTTTCCAAAGAAAATTCCCTTTCCGGCTTTTTTTTTTTTTTTTTTTTTTTGCTGAAAAATCCCAACAGTTGGAGCCAAAACGATTTTAGACATTAATTCTCACTCAAGTTAAAATTAACAAACGTTCGAGAGAAAAAAAGTAATAAAAATCCCTATTAGTATTTTCCCCTAAAAAACCCCGACAGTTGGAAATATGCTTGGAAACATGGCTTCCAAAAGCCTTAGTTCCATACGACACTTCATTTTAGAGATCACAGCACTCTGAAGGCCGTTCAAAACGAGAGAACGAAGATCCAAAATGATGCGTCGGACTGAACTAAAGCTTTTGGAAGCCATGTTTCCCAACAATTTCCAACTGTCGGGGCTTTTCAGCCAAAAAATGGCCAGAAAAGGAATTTCTATGAAAAAACTACAAATAGTTAGATTTACTCGGTCGATGCATTGCAAAATTTGAGATCTCTAGTTACTTATTTTTTCTGAAACTTTCTCAGGCAAAATGGAAGGTGATACATTTATTGCTCTAACAAACGACCGTAGAAAGGTACGACTCTTGGAAAAGCAATTTCCCCATTCGGGGATCGTAGAAAGGTACGGGTCCTGAAAAATGGCCGGAAATGGAATTTTCACGGGCTCATAATAGCAAAATGCAGGAACCTCACACTCCAAACTTCTCCAGGAATCTTGAGTGAATAAATCTTGGCCGAACACTTAGTCCGGCCAAAGCGTCGACAGTTAGCTGGACAGAAGAGAATCCTCACAATTTTATAGTCATTAGACCCAGCATCAAAGCCAAACCCTAAACTTATACAAGCAGCGTACCCGCGAAGAATTGGATTCTCCGGAGCAGGTCGTGGAATGGCCTTGTGCTTTCTGGTGAATAAATTCCACAGATACATTGTCGGATCACTGCCAATTATGAAACTTCTGGTGACACAGATCAAACCATTACACGAACCGACAAAATCGTAACTGTGGAGAGGGCAGCAAAGAGCATTTCGATTTGAGACTTGGAAGGCAGAGTGAGGGACGCATTGGGTAACAGGGAGCACATGTCCTGGAGAGGATCGCACACCAGATGCCAATTGCAGGCGTCCAGAGCGGAGTGGATCAGGTGGAGGGCCACGAAACGTGGATCGTCGATGGTGGAACGCCATGACCGGCAGACGCACCTGAACCGGAGGAGCGATCTCACCGGCAACCGCTTCAGGATGTGGATGGCGACGTCGTGAGGGAGCTTCGGGTCATCGTCGGAGGAGGAACTCATGATGGGCAGGGGTTTGACAAGAAGACTCCTGCTGACAAAGCACAACAATTTTCTTTTGATATCACTCGCTCTCTCTTTCGAAAAGCACCAAATGTCTTCCCCACATAACATAACAGCTAGCGCGGGCATGAAAACTAATTAACATATATAAGATCAATGGAAAAAAAATGCTTGTATGATAGTATTTAATGTACTGTGAAAATAATTATAAAAAAATCAAACTCTAAATAATTATAAATTAATGTTGGACCCATTTTTTTAGTAATTTATATATTATAATAAACTGTTATTTTCACAATATCCTAAAAATTATTATGCTAACAAAACCTTAAGATTATTAATTATTATCATTTCTCAAAGCTTGAAATTTTCTTTTTTGCTTATACAATTTCATGGGAAACGCAATAAGTAAGAGCTAAAATCATATCAACAGACTCTAAAAAACTAATGAGAGACATTATCAATAAGGGTGCGACAACATACTTGAACCCAATTGACTCGAACTGAAAATTTTAGTGGGGGTCTCATTCCAGTGAGCGATAAGTTAAAAAAAAATGAATATCTTCATGATGCAGCTCAATTTGGGTCATGAAAAATAAATACTAAACACTAAGCAACTCCCCTTGGCACCTTTGGCACCACCATTCACCGGACCTCCATGTTCTGCGGCGCCTCCTCCAGATCAACATGAAGAGCTCACCATCAACACTATCAAAACCGTTGTTCATGGTCGTTCGGCTTTCTGTGGAAGTCCAAATCTCGACATCTACGGATGTCCGTATCTCCATAGCCGTGTCCATGCTCGTACACACTTGAGCTCTGTTCTTTTCCTTCTCATCTAGATCTCAATGAGGCTGGCGCATTGTCTTCCATATTGGGAGAAGACACTCTAGATTTTGACTCCGTTCATTTCATAGAAAATAACTTTTAAGAAAATATTTTCTAAATTTTCCGGCGTTCATTTCATGGAAAATGAATTGCTTGGGGAAAATTATTTTTCATGAAGGAAAAAAAGTCTTTTGAACTAAGGGAAAATATTTTTTACTTTTGAAAAATGGAAAATGTTTTCCTCACTTAGTCTATCTTATTTCACATTTCTATAAACCCTCCTCCCCCTTTTCTTCTTTCTTGGCAGGTCACCGGCCACGGTGACAGCTGGGAGGAAGCAAAGAAAATAAAAGTAAAAATAAAAAATCAATAATTGATTTTTTAAAAATAAAAATAATTAAAATCAATTTTAAAAAATAAAATAAATGAAAAAAAGAGTGTATGGAGGAATATATTTGTGACCCAGGGGAACCCCGCACAGCCAACAGCTGGGAGTAAACCCCTGGGGAGGCACGTAGGAAACCACCACCCACGCACCCCGGGTAAGTCGCCAAGTGTCTCCACCTGCCTCCCTGCAACGCAAGTTGCTGGGGCTTCAAACTCCGGCCTCCAGCGTGGAAGTCCTGGAGCCTACCAGCAGAGCCACCCTAGCGGGTGGTTGGAGGAAAATATTTTCCTTATTGAATAACGGAAAATATTTTCCACTTCATTTTCAGGTTTCACTCGAACACCGGAAAATAGTTACATTTTCCTAAAAAATGGTTTATTGAAAAAATATTTTCTAAAAACGTCACATTTTTTGCGAAATGAAGAGGGGCTAAAGTGCCTCATTGCCCATGAAGATGGTCTCAATGATGACGTCTCAGAACTCGTACTGCAATCTCAAGATCCGTCCATGGTGATGTGCTTGACTTATGGAGCACGTTGTATTGAGTTTATGACTCAAGCCGAATTGAACCATCATTTCGGCTCAGGTTCTATATGGGTCGGGTCTCAAGTTAGTCATATAAAAATAAATATCATCCATGTATGAGTCAGTTTGGGTATTGGTGAATGCCCTGCAACCTGAACAAAAACATAAGTCGATTCGTGCATTGCCGGGACGTTCATGTGCAAACCAGTGGTTATCGAAGGCGATTCAAATGCTTCTAGTGCCATGGATCAAACGGAACAGTTCTTCGGCAACCCCATTTCGTCAAAGATCTCATCCGCTACCAAAAAAAAGATTATCGACCATAACACTATCGACAATCTTCATCGACACCGATCAAGATCCATTACAAATTTCTATTGAAAAAGATCCTCGAGCTGTTCTTCAACTTGCACACCGAATTCAACTGTACGCCACATATTTGTACTAAGGCTATGAACTTAGACTTTAGTGACTAATGGTATCCTCCATATTTATTAGGAAAACAAGTAATCATTAATAAACTTATAGTTATTAATCCTGTGGCTGTATCCAAATCCTAGAACCATGCGAGCAGCATACACTTCAACAAATCAATGATCTGAAAGCAAGCTCAAAATCTCCTTATGCTTTCTAGTGTATAATTTCCATAGAAATATTGTTTGATTGTAAACTTTAGCATTAGCATCAGCATTAACAACACAGATCAATCCATTGCACGAACCAGGGCACCACAATTGCTCGGAGGGCTAATGAAAGGAACTTCCATTTTTTACTATGAAACGAGGGTAAAAACTTAACTGGATATAGAGAGTTCATTCAATTGCAAGAAAAGTATCAATCTGTGAGAGGACATAACAATTTGTGCCATTGAAAGCGCAACGCTTCAAGTGCATGGCTGCCAGAGTAGGAAATTTGATCATGCAACGCCACAATTTGGAGATGCATTTGAATCTCATGAGATATTTCACCAGCAATCTCTTGAAATTTTTCAGGACAATCTCATGAGGGAGATTCTTCTCTAGCCTCATCGTCAATGAAGCAAGCCGACTAGGCAAAAAGCTCTAAAACTCAGGTTGATTTTGATCAAAATATGAGTAATTTTGTGAGATAGTAAGAGGACAAAAGGTTGCTCATCATGCTTAGTCTCTTTGTTGTCTGTCGAGTACAATTTTGTTACCTTAGACTTCTCATATAGTGATCTTTAAAGGGAAAGAAATCTCAATATCATAAGATAATTTAGTGATGTTACTATTATAGCAAAAACGGATCAATTTATCCTTCTCTATGTCCCAGCCACCTGAGGCTAGCTCAAAGGCCACACAACGGCCTCCGATGGCCATTTCTGATTAATCACATGGTGATTAACATGGCCTAAAACCGTGAGGACCAGGGAAAGATCTAAATTGGCCCTGAGGCCCCTTGAAAGCCTATATCCTGCTAACCATTTTGCAATTTCATCTATATAAGTTATTCACTACAAATCATTTGCATTTAAACTAAAATCTATGTTTTGAATTGAACCACATGTAATTTTTACGCATGAATTTTTTGAGGTTTCTTTTCATAAAACTTGACATTCACATGGTAAACGTTATCATTTGTTTATAATTCCAATGTTCAAACGCTAATGTAACGAATTAGTCAAAACAAATTGAAAAGAAACTGACGTCTTTTTATCGAGACTCTTTTTATCAAAGAGACTAACGGTGGTTGATATAGGTAGTTTGCGGTTTGATTGATTTTTTTTTAAATCAAAATGTTTGGTTTGAGTTGACGTGCAATCCAAGCCGAACCACAAGCATGCCTAGTACAATTCAGAATGGGGGATATCATTTGATTTTATTGCCGCCATCAATAGATTATGTCGATAATTATTAGCACACCGCGTATCCCTTCAAACTAGATATCCTTCAAATCGATGTTTAAGTAAAAAATATGATCAATCTAAGAACGTGCTGCACAGAAGCAGCAACTTGACCATGAAACAGAATGTTTCTTGCCTTCCACATAAACTAGGTGTTGACATTCCGAAGAAACTTCAACGTTACTTTCTGCTGTTCTATGCCATTTCCCATTTTTGCAAGAGCCAGGTGAACTCAAATTGCCAATCACCACAAATCCTGTTAGTAAAGAAGAGCTCCAGCACCTTGCACCAGAATTTTGAAGAGAAATGCAATTTAAAATCACTTTCCTAGATGTCTTTCATAGGAGGAAGCAGAGAGATTATCTCATATACAGACCACACTCTCAGATGGCTTGACATACAAAATGATCAGTGTATCATTAGATGAAGTGAGACTTCCGACCCAAGAATCATTTGGGGAAATAAAAGAGCGTATCACGATGATATAAAGTCCAATGTTTCCTGTATCGATTAATGCAGCTGTCTGCATGGATCAATCAATGAGCTTACTAGGGATGCATTACCAGTGCTACCAAAAAATCTTGAGATAGGAAACAAAATATAGCAGTCTATAGTTTTACTAGTTGCAATGCCCAAAGATCGAGATGCGTGATTCCAGCCGTGAATAGTTAGATCTTATAGAAGCTGAAAAATACTTATGCTGGCATGTAATTTAACACATACATGCATAGCATTCAAAGAACTACGCCATTTTCTTCCGCATCATCTAAAATCTGCTAGTACCGGCAGCGCTTGAGTTGTAGATATAGTGTTGAGTTGCATACTTTCACTATACAAAGAATACACTTCACTAGTCTAAAGAAAAACTCATAGTGAAGATGAAAATGCTTTCTAAAGCTTGTAAGAAGTAGCAAAAGTAAATGGGAACTACCTCACTACTTTAGGTGGAATTTAGCAATTACTTTATTATTTTTCAAGACTATTCCTACTAATATTGTTAATTCAATTAAAAATTTCCTAAAGCAAACAAGCTATAACCAAATTTTGCAGTCTCCAAATCATTAAACGATCAAACATGTATGCATGCAGATAACAATGTGCCGCTTTGGATGTGAAAATCTAATTCGTGAGGTGAGATAAAGTTTCTGCAATACCTAACCTGAAACGGAAGATACAGGAATCTTACATGAAATCTCATAGAATATAGATAATTATATAGTAAAACATACATCAAGCATATTCATATTTTCTCCAGTAAGCTCTCATTGCTTTCTTCCGTCAATTAGGTTGATTTGTTTACCTACTACTCAAAAAATACACGAAGGATGTGCCAGCCAAGGGCACGATCACCCCAGCCAGCCCCTTTCAATCCGTCATTGGCAAAGTAACAGGACCATATCTAAATTCTTAAAATATGTAAAATTGACATAAGAATTTATTTGATATGTACTTTAAGACCCGCACATCTAATTCATTAGGCAGAGGTGAACCGCAATTCTTTTTTCATCATCAACTTCATAAAACAAGAGGGTCATTAGGTGGAATATTCCCACAAGCAGCTTAATGGGGCAGAGACGAATTACAAGCTGCACTCAAACAAGCATGAACTCCACAAATCTAGAGCGTTACATCAAACAGATGCTAAACTGGACAGATTTTAAGTTTGATCCCTCTAAGAACATATCCTACTGAAACTAGACAGACTTCAAATCAATGTTTGAACATCCTCCAAAAGAAGCAGCAGCTTGACCACAAACCCTTCCAGATAAAATATATGCTGGCATGCCAAAGAAACTAAGAACATTACTTTCTGCTGTTCTTTTCCTTCCCCATTTGCAGGAGACAGGTGAATTCAGATTGCTAACCACCAGAAATTCCTGTTAATAAAGTAGCGCTCCAGCACCTTGCACCAGACTTGAGAGGAAAACTGCACTTCGAATTCACTTTCCCAGATGTCTTATCAAGGAGGAAGCAGAGAGATTATCTCATCTACAGACCATGTTCTTAAAGGGCTGAACTAATAGCTAACATGCCAAATCATCAGTGTAATACAAGATGGAACGAGACTTCCAACCCACGAATAATTTGGGGGGAAAGTGTACTGTGATTATATACTTTCCAATGTTACCTTAATGCATTAATGCAGTTGTCTGCATTGATCAGTAAATGACCCTATTACATATGCATTACCAGTGCTACCAAAAGATCTTGATTTAGGAAACAAAACATAGTAGACTGTAGTGGCACTGTTTGCAACGCAAATCAAATCTGCTAGTAGCAGCAACACTGAAGGCGTATGTGCAGTCTTGAGTCACATACTTTCACTCATACACAGAACACGCCTAGTCTAAAGAAAAAGTGTAAATGCATATGCAATCTTGAGCTTGCAAGAAGTAACAAAAGTAACCACCTCACTTTTTCTGCTGGCCATTTTGTGGCCGGAGCAGATATGAATAAGACCACTTCTTAGATTCAGATGTCTATTTCAACTGTTCCACAAGCAGAATCAATCCGAATTGGCAGTAAATTTAACAGCAATTTAATCATCTCCAAAGCAAGCAAGGCTCTTTACAACAGCGACCAAATTGCACGATGTCGATATTGGAAGTCTTGTGTATTGTCCCTGATCGGATTCCAAGAAACTCAATCGGTACGATATATTTCCATCAGAGGCGAGCCATCAAATCTTGTTACCTCTCCACACGCCTCAAAAGCATGCAGCCGAGTCCAAGACTCAGGCACCCATACTTCTCCATAACCCAAACAGAACAAAAGAAGACCGCCAGAAATCCCGTGTCCATGAAGCTAATGAACACGGCCAGCGAGTTATCTAGTACTGCCATGTACATTTTTAAATTGACAGCATCTACCTGAGAAATCTCTACCGGCAGAGCCATTTCATTAACCACCTCATCTGCAACATCGAACGAGACTATCAATCTGTATCCACCCTCCCCCACAGATCACCCAACTTGCTAGCAAATCAGTGCAGATTCCCGTTGAAGAAGACCGCTGAACCTTGCTCACGTTGACGGTTGTTTTTTGGACTTTCATGATGATGGTTTGCCAGGGATTGAGAAGAAGGGCGAAGGCAGAAAGCCGGAAAGATTTTTGCTGCAGTCCCTCATTTGCCCCCTCTGTCTCTGTTCGTCACGTGACAACCACGTGACATTGCACGGTGTCGTGTCATTATATTTGGGATCGGAACCCTGTTGACCTGAGAACTAGACCAGGCTCTTTTCTTTTACGGTTTTCATTATATTACATGAAAAATCACCATTGTGTCATGTATGAAATTATAGTTTTCTTTTTCTTTTTCTATCCCAGGATAATATACTGAATATATTCAATTTCAATAAATATTTTCTATTTCAAATGATGAACTTACTCCAAACAATTCTTGAAACCGTGGAGGAAGATGAGAGAAAGATAGAGTGAGAGAAGGGGTTACAAGAGTGAAGCTATTCATTGACAACACTCAAGACTAAACCAATGACAAAAATTATGATTTAAATACATTGTATGAGTCATCTTACAAAACTACAATTATCTAATACTTTTACATTAATAAGTTATTCACTGAAAGTCGTTTGCACTTAAACTAGAATCAATGTTATACCGTAACTCGCGCGAGGAGTAATGAATGGAATTTCGATTTGTGACTTGGAAAGCATGGTAAGAGACTCATTGGGAAACGAAGAGCACATATACTGCACTGGACCATTGCCACAATCCATACACACGAGATAGCAATTGGAGGCACCGGAGCGGAATGGCTCAAGTGAAGGGCCACAAAAAGAGGGTCATCGATGGTGGAACACCATGAATCGGGGGAGAGATTCCACCAACGATGTCTTGAGGGGGCTTTGGATTGTCGTCGCTCATGATGGTCAAGGGTTGAGAAGAAAAGCGAGCATGAACTGGTCACAGAAAGCTTTCATTGTTATAATGTTCATCGCCCTAGGCATTCCATCTAGCCTCTAGTTTTAAGGAAAAGGACACAGATGTTGTCTCTGGAACTTTTAATTTATTTAATATGATTTTTGAACTTCGTTTTGTTGAAAAATGTCGTCCGTGATTTTTACTTTATTCAATGTGATTGTTGAATTTTGATCCAATAGTCAATATGATCCCTACATAAATTAACAATTTAAAGATAACATTCCACAATAAAGCAAAATTCATGGATCATTGTGATATCATTCCCTTCCTTTACTACATAACAAACTCTATGAAGTAATTAAGTAAATTAGTTGTTCAATTTGAGGAGGTTTTGTAATCATCAAAGTTCATTTTGGATCCACGGTAGTGATATGCTGCTTGTTAACGCTCCGACAAGATGAAATGGCACGTCAAACATCCATCTCCCCATTGCAAAAGACGTCGAGCCGGGAAGTCATGCTAATCGAACCCAATTTGCTTCTGCACGTACTGGGCTGTTGGGAGGATATGCTCCACCAAGCCTTTCTACCTGTGGCAATTACCACCGGAATCGTCCAAAACTAGTGTGAGAAAACAGAAGTTCCGCCCCCTCTCTCACAAAGCCCAGGATTGCACTCTCAAAGGATAACTTCTCTATCTTCAGGCCTGGGCTCGGGGACGAGAAGATGATGCTTCTCTACCTTGGGATTGGATGTGATGCTCTTTACGTTTACTCTATCTGCAGATAGCGTTGCTTTTCAATAGCTTTACTTGATACCGAGGGTGGAATTGTTTCTGTGAGCAACTAAATTCTTCTCCTTAGAGGCATCACCATGGAGCTTCACGGCCACCTCCTTGGTGCCCCCTCGCGTGCTGTGAGATCACGCACTTATTACTTCGAAAGCACCTCAAGAGTGTATCTAATTCTTAACAAACTGTATCAAATTCTTAAAAGGAGATGAGAGAAAGGAGCCATGACAGCAACCTCAAGAGTGCTAGCTATGCCTCTCGGCTTGCTGCATTGTTTTACGATGCCGTGTCTACCAAAATTTGGCGTCCTACTTAATTAACTCTTTCTATTGGTCTCTTTTTGTTTTACCAAATCTTATTGCATAATACATACAAAAAAGAGAACCTCTGCTCTTTCATACACACATGCACGCGCACACGCGCCACATTTTTTTTTTCACAAGCTTCAATGCATACCAACATATATAAAATAGAGATTGAGGGTTTACCAATCCCTTTGCTGTGGGGAGACGAGTTCCCTTGCGGCATGACAACGGTTGTGGCGGGCCACACGCTGTGTCTCTTGTCTCAAATATGTAGAATATAAATAACAATATTGAATATTTATGGACAAGAATGAGTTAGGCAAATTATCAAACACAGAATATAGAAATGCTAGGTTGAAAATAGTGGTTCGGCTCCAAATTAGTGCCTACTCCACTTTACGAGACCATTCTAAAATTATGCCCAATCCAATATCATATGAGGGTGGTTTATAATGGAGCTTACCAGGTATGAATTGCCAGTGCTACCAAAAAGTCTTGAGATAAAACAAAACATAGTAATGGTTGCACTAGTTGCAATGCCCAGAGATTGAAATGCAAGATTCAAACCGTGAATAGTTTGGTCTTATAGAAGCTGAAAAATGCTTATGTGCTTATGATGCGTCACATCAAACACATACATGCATTGCATTCAAAAAGCTTCGTCATTGCTGTGAGTTTTGGCAATGCTGAAGTTGTAGATGCAGTGTTGAGTTGTATACTTTCACTCATTCAGAGAACACACTTCACTGGTCTAAAGAAAAATTAAAGTCAAAATGAAAATGCATTCTAAAGCTTGCAAGAAGTACCCAAAGTAAATGGGCATCACCTCCCTACCTATGCTCATGCATTACCTCCCTAATACAATTCAGCGTGGGGGATTTCATTTGATTTTATCGTCCCCAGCATTAGATTATGTAGATAATTATTAGCACACCACGTATCCTTTTGAAACTAGATAGCCTTCAAATTGATGTTAAGTGAAAAATTGATCAATGTAAGAACGCGCTGCACAGAAGCAGCAACTTGACCATGAAGCACAATGTTTCTAGCCTTCCACATAAACTATGTATTGGCATTCTGAAGAAACTTCAACATTACTTTCTGCTGTTCTATGCCATTCCCCATTTTTGCAAGAGCCAGGTGAACCCAAACTGCCAATCACCACAAATTCAGTTAATAAAGAAGAGTTCCAGCACCTTGCACCAGACTTTAGAAGAGAACTGCAATTTAAAATCACTTTCTTCGATGTTTTTTTATAGGAGGAAGCTGAGAGATTGTCTCGTATACAGACCACATTCTCAGATGGCTAGACATACAAAATGATCAGTGTATCATTAGATGAAGTGAGACTTCCAACCCACGAATCATTTGGGGGAAAAACAGAGCGTATCGTGATTATACAATGTCCAATGTTTCTTTAGTCAATTAATGCAGCTGTCTGCATAGATCAATAAACGAGCTTACTAAGGATGCATTACCAGTGCTACAAAAAAATCTTGTGATAGGAAACAAAATATAGCAGTCTGTAGTTGCACTAGTTGCAATGCCCAGAGTTCGAGATGCATGATTCCAACTGTGAATAGTTTGGCCTTATGGAAGCTGAAAAATGCTTATGGTGGTGTCGAATTTAACACATACATGCATAGCATTCAAAGAACTTCACCATTTTCTTCTGCATCATCTAAAACCTGCTAGTACCGGCAACGCTGAAGTTGTATATACAGTGTTGAGTTGCATGCTTTCACTCTACAAAAACCAAACTTCACTAGTCTAAAGAAAAACTCTTCTAGAAGCAAAAGTAAATGGGAACCACCTCACTACTTATGCTCCTCATTTAGTAGCCGGAGCATATACGAATAAAACCATTTCTTCTCAATTGATATGTAAGTTTCAACTTTTCTGCAAGTAGAATCAATCTTTCATATTGACAAATGTAGCAACAATCAAGTCATTTCTAAGGTGAAACAAGGCTCTCTACAACAGTGACCAAATCACATTGCATCGATAGTGGAAGATATGTGAGTTGTTGTGTGACCGGATTCCAAGAAACTCGTTCTCCAACATTTATTTCCATCAGAAGCTCCCCATTCCTCGTTAAGCCATCAAATCCTGCTACTAGTCCATAAGCCTTAAAAGTATACAGCTTAGTCCAAGACTTAGGCACACCATACTCCCTCATAACCCAAACAGAACAAATGGAATGCCGTTCAGGAGCCACTGTGGAGACACTAGTGAGCACAGCCAGCAAGTCATTGAATACTGCCAGATACACTTCTGAACCTCTCTCCCACGAATCTCTTCCGGCAGAGCCATTTCATCAAATACCTCACCTGCCACATCGAACAAGACTATGCATCCATTTCTATCCTCATCAGACACATCACGGCGCTTGAAAGCAAACCAATGCAGATTCCCATTCAAAGAAGACCACAGAACTGTCTCTGCAGAAAGCAGGAACCTCACAATCCAAACTTCTCCAGGAATCTGTATTGAGTGAATAAATCTCGCCAAAGCGCGGATGATGACCATATGGATGATGGAGAATCCTCACAATCTTATAATCATTCGACCTTGCGTCGAAGCCAAACCCTAGAACTATATGGGTAGAGCTTTTGGAAAGAAATTCAGGCTCCAGACGGGATCGTCGAACCTCCCTGTGCTTTCTAGTGAATAAATTCCACAGATACATTGACCGGCCATAGC
Source organism: Eucalyptus grandis (assembly GCF_016545825.1). NCBI lineage: Eukaryota > Viridiplantae > Streptophyta > Magnoliopsida > Myrtales > Myrtaceae > Eucalyptus > Eucalyptus grandis. The sequence continues at coordinate 3,092,272 of NC_052620.1, forward strand.
CATCTTCAGCAAATTGCGTGACGCAGATCAAACCATTACACGAACCAACGAAGCCGAAAAGGCTGGAGGAGGCAGCAAACGGAAATTCGATTTGTGACATGGAAAGAGACTCACCGGAGAGCAGAAAGCACAGGGGCTCACTTGGCGGGAGAGGATCGCACCATTCTACACACGCAAGATGCCAATTGGAGGCATCGCGAGCAACGTGCTTCTGGTATAGGTCCACGAAACTAGGGCCGTCGATGGTGGATCGCCATGACCGGCAAACGCACCTGAAGCGGAGGAGCGATCTCACCGGCAACCGCTTCAGGATCTGGACGACGGCGTCGTGAGGGAGCTTTGGGTAGTCGTCATCGGAGGCGGAGGAACTCATGGCGGTCAGGGGTTCAGAGGACGAAGAGGGAGCACTAACTGGAAAATGAACGGTTGATTATGGAAAGCTTTCTCTGTTAGACTCGCCATGGAAGTTAGAAGAAGGTCGAAAGGAGTTCGCTGCGTTACTCCTTTAATCTCTCTATTTGTCACGTGATAACCACGTGATAAATGAGGATTTTATCACGTGACTTGACACGGGGAGTTTTCCATTGTCACGCTCCCGGAGGTTTTTTTTTTTTTTTTTTTTTTTTTTTTTAAATAATAATTTTGATTTCATTATATTATATGAAAAATCTCCATTGTGTCAAATATAAAATTATAGTTTGGAGGAAGGAGAGAAAGAGGGGGGTGGGGGCGGGCAAAAGTGAAAATTCTCAATCACAAAACTTGAGACAAAAAAATTGAAAATTATTAGTTAAACAAATTGTAGGCCGTTTTACAAAACTACAATTGTCTAATCTGTTTATATTTTTTTCTATATAAATATGCGCTAAAAGCCATTTGCATTTGAAATAAGAATCAATACATCAGATCAAATCACGTGTAAGATCTTTGTATGAATTTTTAGAAGTTCCTTTTGATGAAAGGATGATATTGTTGAACTAAACTTCATTTTTTTTTATTTATTTATTTATGATTCTATTGCTTGGGCATTAAGTTAACTAAATAAAGTCGAAACAAAATTAAAATGTCCAATACGAGTTGAAATGTAGTCCATGTCGAGCCACAAGCACACCTAACACAATTGAGCACAAAGGTGACCCTTTTAAATGGGACGATAGTCATAATAATTGAGACGAAGGAAGAATAGTGATAATAAAATTATCAATCTAAATAAATAGGGATTTTGATTTTAATCTTGATTTTTTTTTATTATCCCCTTCACTATATCATTTAGATAAATATAAGCACACCAAGTGTACAGTCCAAATATTTCAATTTAAACATATTAATAATATATATATGGAAGTGCAATCTGCATTTGACATTTTAAATAATTTGCTTCATTGTAGATTCATTGCGTTATTGGCGCGCAAATACCTAGTAAATACATAATCGATGATTATAGGAGGAGCTCTGATTTGAAACACATCATCATCCGCGTTTGCATCAGCCAAAGAGTAAGGGGGTGGATTTGTTGTCTAAGGAAGTGATCAAAAAATTCAAAAAGAGTTGTTGACGATGGCCTATTACCGTCAGGACTATTACACACGAGACCTTCATGCTTGGAGGATCAAAATTAATGGTGTATATCTTCACTCAAATAATAAGAGTACAAGAATCAGTTTCTTTGGCAATTGGAACTCGGCTTCTATCTTTCTACATACAAGTCTAATTAGCATACGACAATTACCACGGTCAGAAATGGGTATCTGGTTGTCTAAATAGCAGCTGAAGGAAGTGAATCAAAGCAAAATGTGAGCTTCAAGTATTTACATTAACGTTCAAAGAAGATGCTAAAGTTGACAGTAATCTCAATGCACTTTATTCTACTTGTAGCTCAAACAGAGTATGGATGTGACCTGTGCAGCAGAAGAACACAAGTTGATTAGAGTACCTCGATTCTTATATTTCTTTAATAATTGGTATGAATTAGACTGAGACATCTCATCTTCTTGCCTATAATAGCAAAGAAACAACTAATTTCGTTATATAGGGAAACCAAACTTTCTTACCACAGCCGCTAAATCAAATCTCTCCAATTTCCTGAAAAATCGGATCAGTCCCATGCTTGGATCCCACAAAATCAGCTCTTGTTGACATGTCTCCATAAGAAGCTCGCCGCTCCTCCTAAAGCCGTGAAATCTTGACACTCCTTCATCGAGACCTAAGGTTTGCAACTTAGTCCAAGACTTAGCACACCATATTCTGTCATAACCCAGACGTGATACTTTTCGTAAGATCGACCTAGTAGATCCCCGTGATTAATCAACTACACCAGTGGGCTGTTTAATACTGTATGTAAGCACGGGCATATGTAAGTCCAACGAAATAGGTTTTTTGTAGCGCCATTTCATTTAAGACCTCATCCACTACCCCAAATGTGATGATCGATCCATAGCACCAGCAAAGGTCTTTGTTGACACCAATTGATATCCAATGCAAGTTTCCAGTGAAAGAGAACCTCAAGCTGTCGCTTAGCTTCACACCTGATATTGTATTTGACCATCCACCACAAATTTGTACTAACGCTATATGCATCCACTTCAAGATCTATTTTGCCCAAGTATCTTTCATATTTTTTTTAGGAAAATAAGAAATTCTAACAACCTTGTAGTCAATTTTAAAAAATTATATTATATGCATACAGCTCGAATATTTCATTTTAAACAGATTATTTATTTTATGTGTGCATGTATGTATGCATTTGTATTTTATTATAAGTACGTAGGCATTTATTTAGCTTTGTTACAGTTGACACGCTTTTGGGACAAGTACCAACGTTAACTTTAGGTGAAATACAGCAGTTACATTATTATTTTTTGGACTATTCAAAATATTGTTAATTCATTTGATACATTCTCAAAGCCAAGAAGCTATAACCTAAATTTGTGGTTCTCCAAATTATCAAACAATCAAATATGTACATATACAGACAACAATTTATAGTGGTGGACATAGAAATCTAAATAACGAGGCAAGATAAAAATTCCTACAATACCTAATTCATGGGTCACAAATGGGTCTTAGAAAGTAAACCAAGAAAAGAAATGGGTCTAAATGGGTTGTTAGGAGACCCACTTTGAATCCATGGCCTTCCTCCTTTGCCTCCTTAATTCTCTCTTCCTTCCATCAATAAGAAGAAAAAATAAAAATAAAAAATAATTATAATTTCGCAAATCTTTAGATGAGTAGAGCACCCCCTTTCCTTTCCTATCCCAACCGATTGCAGCCACCGCCTTTGGATGAGCAAAGCACCTCCTCTCCTTTTTATCCCAACCGATTGCAGCCACCGCCTACCTCGCCATCACGCCGCCATCTTCATCGTTGATCCTGAGCTTGTCAGCCTTAATGGAGCTCGGGCTCACCGCCTCAATGGAGCTGAGCTTGGCCATGGCCGGCAGCTTGTGGCTCGCCGGCCATGGCCAAGCTCGAGCTCACCTAGATCTAGTGAGCCGCTACCTCGCTGATTGCGATGAAGCTTGGGCTCACCTAGATCGTGAGCCGAGCCTTGACCTCACCAGCTGCAATGGAGCTTGTAGCTTGGGCTCGCTTGGATGGGCAGAGCCTTGATCTCGCCAAATTGCGGCTTGGCCGGTCACCATCTGCGGAGTAACAAAGGAGAAGGAGGAGGAGGAAAAAGAAAGAAAAGAGAAAAGAATAAAATAAAATAAATAATAATAATAATTTCAAAAAAATTAAAATAATAAAAAAATTGATTTTTTTTAGTGATATTTGGTAGATAGATATCCATACACATACGGAAGAAGTACTTTTAGAGGAAGCTCATGCTGTTTAAATTGATAAATAGAAATTCTAAACATCATAATATAATTTTTAACTTGGTGAGCTAAAATCAAGAAATCAACCAAAATAAAAAATTATAATTACAATTAAGAAGCTATGCATTCAACCAAAATAAAAGAATTATAATTAAGAAGCGCATTCAAGAAGATTTGTTATAAGCAAAATCAAGTATTATTTTCATGTCAATTATTAGCTCATCAAACTTTTTCTTACCAAGAGTTCTTCAAAAGTATTTCAATTTAAAGGTTTTTCACATTTTTTATTTTACTTACTTTTTAAATTTGGTGTGAAGTTTTTATTTAAGTAACTAAATTAAGTTAAATATAAATGTGTTTCGATAATATCGATCGGGTAGGGTCGGGTATGGGTCATCAAATTTATATTACATGAAAAATGGGTAAAAACGGGTTACATGAATTCACATGGGTTGGACCATTTTCGACCCGACCCACCCATTTGACGACTACAACTATAGAGCAAGTTGCTCTAAGCTTGTGACTCAAATCGAACTGAACCATCATTTTGGTTTGGGTTTTATATGGGTCAGGTCTGAAATCGGGTCATAAATATTATATATATCATTCATGTTCGAGTCGGTTGAAGTATTGGTGGAAACTTGAACCGAACCAACTTGTTAATATCCCTAATTTCTAATTATTGGGATATTCATTATTAAGAGTATCTTCTATGTTTTTTTTTTTTTTTTTTGGGCACAAACTAGCATCATCAACTAAAAATACGGGAGCTTTTTCACTAACTAGCATCATCGGGTAAAGATTCTCAAGTGCAACCTGAACAAAAGCATAACTCTCAGTTCATGCATTGTCGGGACGTTCATGCGCAAACAAGTGGTTATCGAAGGCGATTGAAATGCTTCTGGTGCCATGGATCAAACGAAATAGTTCTTTGGCAATGCCATTTCGTCAAAGACCACACCGGCTACCACAAATGTGATTATCAATCCATACCACCAGCAACGATCTTCATCAACAGCGACTCCAATCCATTACAAATTTCCACTGGCAAAGACCCTCGAGCTGTCGCTTAGCTTGCACACCGAATTGAATTCGGCCACTCACCACAAATTTGTACTAAGGCTGTCGCGACCTCTTTTTTTCGGCGCCCACAATCGGGCACGGGCGCCTAAGGAGGCTAATGGCTTGGTTGAAATTAGTTATGCCCAGACTCTCCCAAGTCCACCAATTCACGACTTTAATAGTCTAAGTTTTTAACCTGTAAGTTAATTTTTAAAATGGAGTCGCTACTAATCGATTTGGAGTGGGTCGATTAGAAACCCAAGCGAAGTATCGGAAGAAATACTCGCCCCTACGCAACCAGAGAAATTAGGATCGGAGATTTGATTACACTAGTTAATCACTAATGCCATTTCGGTACCTAATCTTGTTTAAACCCCGAGGTTTTTTGAACGTTTGAGGGATTTTCCATGAAGGAAATTTTTTTGGAGTCTTTTCTAATTTTTTTGACATAAAAGGGATTTTTGGATTTTTGGATTTTTGGTATTTTTAGAAAATACAAGTCTTTTTGGCTTTTTATGAATTTTTTGGCCATTTCATGAATTTTTGGCTTTTTTTGGATTTTTGACTTTTTTTGGAAAATATGAAACATTTTTTATTTTTTGATTTTTTTGGAAAATAAAATATTTTTATCATTTTTTATTATTTTTCGATTTTCTGGAAATTAAAATATTTTTTAATATTTTTCGAAAATAAATTATATTTTGATTTTTTTTTGGAAAATAAATTATTTATTTATTATTTATTTATTTACAAATATTATTTAAAATAAAATTTAAAAAGCCGACTCGGGCCGGTGACCCGAACGTGGACGGGCTCACGTTGCGGGCCCGACTCGGATTTTTTTGTCTTTTTTTTTTGTTGAAACGGCGTCGTGGCCGAGCGTTTGGAGACGCTCGGCCCGGCCCGACGACCCCGACTCAACAACCCACTCCCCTCGGCGAAACCCTACCCGACCCGGATCCGGCACGACCCGTCCTCCGCCGCCCCCGATCGCGAACCTTACCTGATTTTCCGGGTTCGGATCCGCTCGCGACTTGGAAAATCGCAAACCCTAGGGTTTGTGAGTCCATGATGCCGGGGACGGAAACCAAAGCGTTACGGTGGCAACGGCGACAGAATGGGGTTGCGATGAATGGTAGGGACGACGGCGACGGGCTTTTTTTTTACCTTTTCTTGAACGGAGGCAATGATGGCTACGGTAGGGGTTGATTTACGACGGCGGCGGCCATGGCGAGCAACGACGAAGCTGGAGGGTTTGATCTGCGACGGTGAAGACCACGACGAATAACGACGGCAACGGCAAGACCTGGGCCTGGGGCTCAGCTACGATGACAACGAGACAGTGGCACGACGGGATTTGGCATAGCAGCGGCGTCGGGGGGTGGGACAGTGTCAGCGCCGTGGAGGGGCTCGGCCGCACCTTCCTTAGCCTTGGTTCTCTCTCACTCCGGCTAGATCCGAGCCTCCACCGGCCAGATCTGACCTCCTCGGACTCGCTCGCCGCCGGCCTCCCCCGAAGTCTCTCAGTGGGAGGTCGACTGCGCTCGCGACCCAATTTCTCTCTCGCTTACTCTTCGATTCCTCCCCTGAAGTCTCTCAGTGGGAAGATCTCGGAGCTCATTGGCCTCTCTCTCTCCTCTGTCTGTCTATTTTCCGACGAAGGCGGAGGGCCTATTTATAGGTGAGGGGGGCGACCGGTTGACGAAGCTTCGACCGCCGATCCCTGCGCGATGGATGGTCTCCGCCAGTTGAACTGGCATCCCATCCGCCACCTATCCGCCAGCTGCCCCCCACGCGCATCGCCCTCGGTCCATTCATCCGGCATTGCGCCCTCTGCGCGTGCGCTACAGAGGCGAACGGAGGAAGAAGATGACCGAAGAGGGTTTGGCTGGAGGAGGAGGAAAATGGGCCGTAGGGGCCCACGCGGAGGGGAAAGAGAGGGAGAGAAAAATGGGCTGCTGCTTTTTTGTTTTATTTTTGTTTTGTTGTTTTTATATGTTTTTTTTTTATATTATTTATCCGAAAAGATAAAATAAAATAAAATAAAAACTTAATTAATAAAATAAAATAAACCTAAATAAAATTAAGGCGTCAACAAAGGCTATGAACTTCGACTGTAGCAAATCATAGTATCCTCCATATTTATTACGAAAACAAGTAATCATTAATAAACTTGTAGTCATCAATCCAATGGCTATATCCAAATCCTAAAATCATGCCAGTAGTGTACATGTCTACAAATCAATGATCCAGAGGCGAATTCAAAACCACTTTGTGCTTTCTTACGAATAAGTTCCACAAAAATATTGTTTGATTGTGAACTTTAGCATTATAATTAGCAACACAAGTCAATCCATTGCACGAACCAGGTTGCTCGTAGTGCTAATGAATGGAACTTCCATTTCTGACTGAGAAGACAGGGTTGGCACTTAAATGGATACAAAGAGCTCATTCGAAAGCAAGGAAAGTATCAATCTGTAAGAAGACATACCAATACGTGTCGTAGAGAGTGCACCCCTCAAGTGCTTGACCAGGAAAGTAGGATCTTCGATCGTGCAATGCCATGATTTGAAGATGCATTTGAATCTCATGAGAGGTTTCATTGTCAATCTCTTGAAAATTTTGAGGACTATCTCACGAGGGAGGTTCTTCTCTAGCCTCATCGTCAATGTAGCAAGGTGACTAGGCAAAAAGCTCTAAAACCAAGGTTGATTATGATCATATTAAGAGTTATTTTGTAAGATAGGAAGAGGACTAAACGTTCTCATCATGCTTAGTCTCTGTGCTGTCTGTCAAGTTCAATTTTGTCACCCTATACTTCTCATATAGCGGTCTTTGGAGGGAAAGAAATCTCAATATCATAAGATAATATAGCGATGTTACAATTATAATAGAAACGGATCAATTTATCCTTTTTTTTGTGTCCTGGCCCCCTGAGGCTAGCTCGAAGGCGACACAATGACCTCCTATGGCCATGTCTAACTAATCACATGGTGATTAACATGGCCTAAAACCATGAAGACCAGGAAGCGATCTAAATTGGCCCTAAGGCCCCTTAAAACCCTATATCCTGCTAATCTTTTTGCGATTTCGTCTATATAAGTTATTCACTACAAATCATTTGCATTTAAACTAAAATCTATGTTTTTAATTGAACCACATATTACTTTTATGCATGAATTTTTTGAGGTTACTCTTGATGAGACTCGACATTCACATGGTAAACGTTATCATTTGTTTATAATTCCAATATTCAAACGTTAATGTAACGAATTAAAGTCAAAATGAAATGAAAAGAAACTCATGTCTTTTTATCGAGACTAACGATTGATATAGGTATTTTGCAGTTTGATTGATTTTTTTTTTTAAAATTAAAATGTCTGGTTTGAGTTGACATGCAATCCAAGCCTAACCACGAGCACACCTTATACAATTCAGCGTGGGGGATTTCATTTGATTTTATTGTCCGCAGCATTAGATTATGTAGATAATTATTAGCACACCATGTATCCTTTCGAAACTAGATAGCCTTCAAATCGATGTTAAGTGAAAAATTGATCAATCTAAGAATGCGCTGCACAGAGGCAGCAACTTGACCATGAAGCACAATATTTGTTGCCTTCCACAAAAACTATGTATTGGCATTCTGAAGAAACTTCAACATTACTTTCTGCTGTTCTATGCCATTCCCCATTTTTGCAAGAGCCAGGTGAACCCAAATTGCCAATCACCATAAATTCTGTTAATAAAGAAGAGCTCCAGCACCTTGCACCAGACTTTAGATGAGAACTGCAATTTAAAATCACTTTCGTAGATGTCTTTCATGGGAGGAAGCAGAGAGATCGTCTCATATACAGATCACATTCTCAGATGGCTTGACATGCAAAATGATCAGTGTATCATTAGATGAAGTGAGACTTCCAACCCACGAATCATTTGGGGGAAAAACAGAGCGTATCATGATGATACAATGCCCAATGTTTCCTTAATCAATTAATGCAGCTGTCTGCATAGATCAATAAACGAGCTTACTAGGGATGCATTACCAGTGCTACAAAAAAATCTGATATAGGAAACAAAATATGGCAGTCTGTAGTTGCACTAGTTGCAGTGCCCAAAGTTCGAGATGCATGATTCCAACCGTGAATAGTTTGGTCTTATAGAAGCTGAAAAATGCTTATGGTGGCGTCGAATTTATCAGATACATGGATAGCATTCAAAGAACTTTGCCATTTTCTTCTGCATCATCTAAAATCTGCTAGTACCGGCAACGCTGAAGTTGTAGATACAGTGTTGAGTTGCATGCTTTCACTCTACAAAGATCACACTTCACTAGCCTAAAGAAAAACTCAGTGAAAATGAAAATGCTTTCTAGAGCTTGCACCAAGTAGCAAAAGTAAATGGGAATCACCTCACTACTTATGCTCCTCATTTAGTAGACGGAGCATATATAAATAAAACCATTTCTTCTCAATTGAGATGTAAGTTTCAACTTTTCTGCAAGTAGAATCAATCTTTCATATCAGTAAATGTAGCAATAACCGACTCAATTCTAAAGTGAAACAAGGGTCTCTACGACGGTGACCAAATTATTCGACGTTGATAATGGAAGATTTGTGTGTTGGCCTGTGATTGGATTCCAAGAAACTCGTTCTCCAGCATTCATTTCCATCAGAAGTTTGCCATTCCTCGTGAAGCCATGAAATCCTGTCACTAGTCCACAAGCCTTAAAAGTATACAGCTTAGTCCAAGACTTAGGCACACCATACTCCCTCATAACCCAAACAGAACACAATTCAGGATCCACAATTGCGTCCATGAAACTAGTGAGCATAGCCAGCAAGTCATTGAATATTGCCACATACACTTCTAAACCTAATCTCTTGTGATGAACCTCTTCCGACAAAGCCATTTCATCAAACACCTCACCTGCCACTTTGAACAAGACAATGGATCCATAAATATCCTCATCAGTCGGACCATCGACCTTGAAAGCAAACCAATGCAGATTTCCATTCAAGAAGATCACGGATTGGAATCTACAGGAACCTCACACTCCAAACTTCTCCAGGAATGTATATTGAGTGAATAAATCTCAACTAAGCATCGATGATAATCATATAGATTGATGGGTTTTTTTTTTATGTTTTTGATGGGCTTATTTAAGCCCGTCCGCCCATGTTGAGCCAAAACCCGGCCCTTAAATGAAGGGCCCATAGAATAAGAGGCAGTTATTGTAGATAAAAGAATAAAGGGGAAAATCTTTGAAGTTAGTGATCAAAAATAAGTTACGTAATCTGAAGAAAAGAGAGTATATGTACTCTCGTTTTCCTAGGCTCTCTCAGTTTCTCCTCAAGTACAGTATGCTCTTTGAAGAACGATATCAGAATTCTTCCTCAAAGTGCGACAACAGTGTTTAATCTGTGAAAGACAAGGTACGTTCGACTCCATAATATACCTTATGATAGATGTAACATATGTTTCCTGGGCATGCTTTCTGCATTACATTTGTTTTTGGGATTCGATTCAGTTTCAAAACGATTTTGGGAATCCATTTCCCCAACATTGGTATTAGAGCAATGTTCATGTTTTCTGATCCCTTTTCATGTTTATTAATTGTTTTTGGTTGAATTTACATGAAATGCCGCCGTTGCTCGTTTGGGGACGAAAAAAAAAAAAAACATCCTGACACCCATACTGTTCCCCCTCGTTTTTTGATTTTCTGTCAATTGAAACTAATTTTTGATAACATAGGGTCGAAGTTCTCGTTGATACGAGAAAATCAACTGGTGGCTCGCCGCTAGGGGCCGCCGGATGCGCCGCCATGCGCGGCCAAAGGAACCGGCGTTGTTGGTGCACCGAGGCGGTTTCTAGGCGCATGCAATCCACGCGTGAGTGGGGCAAACCACAAGTGCCTGCATTGCAGCGCGGTAACCGCAACATGTGCGTGGCACGCGTGCAACAACCGCTGGCGTGTGCCACGCATGCGCCAACTGACGTCATCGTGATGTCAGCCCACGATTGCTTGTGCATGGGCGGGGCACATGAGGTGACGTCACGATGACGTCACTTGTCGGGTGGTCGATTGACCCAACCCGTGTTTGACCCGTCTAACCCGACCCGTCTCTGCTAACCCATTGACCTGACCCGTTGACTCGACCGGATCATCCGTTGACCATTGACCGTCGTTGACCACCGTTGACTGGCATTGACCACTGTTGACTGTCGTTGACCACCGTTGACCGGCACTAATCACCAAAAAAAAAAAAAAAGAGGGAAAAAGAATGTGTTTCTTTTTCAATTAAATTGTTGTGGGTTATAAGTAATCCATTTTCGTTGTTCTGCATTTGTTACAAGAACCATGATGCGTTACGCATGCATGCCTGCATTTCTAAGAATGGACGAAGAAAATGCGAGACTTAAAGGGCTAATGATAGAATTAGCTAATTATCAGTGGAATGATGGTGATGTGGTATCACACATGATCAAGGTCAATAAGATGATATAAGAAATTATTTGGAATGGTTATCCTATGCCGGATTTTGAGAATGTGCCGGCCTTAATAAAAACTCTTCCATCTAAATGACAAGCGAAGTTAGATCTTCTATGGAAAGTCAACGTGGTCCTGGATTATAACAGGCTTGCAATAGCTTTTGTAAGAGAGTACTATAGAATCGAGTTAACCAAAACTTCAACCCTTGGGTTGAGTGTCACATGGCACAGAGTGAATGCGCCTTGGAGATGGCATGCGAGTTCTCCAAAGGTTTTTCTATGGTTGACTAATGTGCCTTCAAAATTCTCAGAGAATTTTTCAGAGAGATTAAAAGAGACTTTCCCAATTTATGAGATTAGTGAGAATATTTGGGTTTGATTATTTATTTTTTCTTAGATTAGTTTAAGATGTTTTAAGTATAAATATCTCTTTCTATGTTGATAATTTTCCTATGAATATATTACTTAGTATAATGGACATGTTTAATTATTGAAAGTTCAACGTTATCTATTATTGTAAAGGGTTAATATCTTGAAAAACCCCGAACTGGTACACTTGTGACAAATTTACTCCAAACTATTTTTTTGACCATGAAAAATCCCAAACTGGTACACCTGTGACAAATTTACCCTAAACTAATTTATTCGACCGAAAAACCCCAAACTAATAAATTTATGACAAATATACTATTCGCTAAATTGAATTAATACCACAAAAAAATCATAAAAATTGTAAACTTTGACAAACGGATCGTAAAATCCCAAATTGGTATATTAATCAATTGTCACGTGTCATTTAACTTAATAATTTGATAATAAAATTTAACAAAAACTAACAGAGGGTAAATTTGTCACAAGTGTATTAGTTTGGGTAAATTTGTCAAATGTATACCAGTTTGAGGTTTTTGGTGGTCAAAAAAATAATTTGGGGTAAATTTGTCACAAGTGTACCAGTTTGGGGTTTTTCAAGGTATTAACCCTATTGTAAATTAGTATGTTAATTTACAATTCTTTGTGGGAAGTTCAAGAAAGTTTTAATGACTTTGCTGAACTTGTTTTTTTGTATAAAGATTATATTAATGATAATTTCAAGTTAGGATTTTTGGATGATGATTGGAAACATAGTGACATTTTGATTCTGAAACCTTACTAGAAATTATTTATTAATATGATGGTTTATGCAAAATGGATGCAAAAATGATAGGCATTAATAATTTGTGCATATGGTGTCTGATATATTCAGATTGATGGCTTCAGCAACTAAGAACATAATTGGTGATTTAAACAAATAAGACAAATTGAATGGTGAGAATTGTGAAATATTGAATAAGAAAATTCAATATGTGTTTAAAAAGCAAGAAGTACTAAAAGCTCTTGATCATGTTATGGAAGAACTGGATGATGCTGTGCACTACCTTGAGCTAGCAGAGGACCGCTTAAAGGCATTTGAGCAGGAAACATATATTTGATGTGCTGCTTTCAGCTCAAAGAGGCTTCGAGCTTTAAGCGTAAGCGCATTGATGTTATAATGTGGAAATGCAAGGGATCAAGTCATTCTTGCAAGAAACCAAGAGTTAACCAACATAAGAAGCGAAAATGTCCTCAAGTGAAGAGAATTTTAAGGGTGAAATGTTATAACTGTGACAAAAAGGGTCATTGTGTTCGCAACTATCATGAGCCAAAAAATGTAGTCACCCCCTGTACTCTTAGGGTGCGAATGGTAACGTTTGTTCTTTTTTTTTTTTTGTTCCAGAAACAAAACAAAAAAAGTGTTTCTGTTAGGGAACAATTTTTGAACAAAGGAACGCGTTTGGTAACGTTTGTTCGGGAATAAAAAATGAATAGAAACACGTTTGGTAAATTTTATTCTTTTTTTATTTCTTTTAATTTTTTAAACATTTTTATTTTATTTTTCATTTTTCCTTTCTTTTATTTTTTTTTTTTCGGCCGGTCCTCGGCCTCCGGCGATCGGCCGACGGGGCGGGCAGCCTCGCCCAGCCACGGCGAGGCTCGGCCTCGCCCGCACCGGCGACGCTCGGGCTCGCCGGGCCGGCGACGCTCCGCGAGGTCACCGACCCTCGAGGGCGTCGTTGGCCCCGGACGGCCGGTCGCCGGCCATGGCCGAGGCCGGCGACCGGCGAAAGAAAAAGAAGAAAAAAAGAAGAAGAAAAGAAGAAGAGAAGAAGAAGAGAGAGAAGAGAAAACGTTTCTTCATTTTTGTTTATGGAACAATAAACAACAAATTGTTGTTTCTTTTTTTGTTCTTATTTTGGTCCGGAAACAAAAAAAAAAAAAGAACAGAAACGCAACCAAACGCGTTTCTTTTTTTTTTGTTCCGAACAAAATCCGTACAGAAGTGTTCCGAAACGTTTCTTTGGAACGTTTCCATGCACGCCCTTAAGAACTTTGCTTATGTGTCAAGTTTTGTATTTTTAACTGAATCTAATCATCTGTGAACTGTAGATTCGGGAGCAATAGACCATGTAGAGAAGGATAGAGAATCCTGTGGAATTTCGACGAGTATCGATTGGAACTAAATAGATCTATGTAGAAAACAACTCTAGAGTTGAAGTGAAAGGGATTGACACCTGCTAATTAAACATGCGTGATGGACACACTTTGTTCCTATATGATGTATTATATGCTCCGGAGATTCGTCGAATTTAGTGTCTGTTTTAGTGTTGGTAAAACTTGTTTTTAGTTTGAACTTCCATAATAGTGGTGTGGATTTATATTTGAATACAAACTATTATGGTTGTGATTACTTTCTAGATGGTTTTATTGTATTGAATGTTAACTGTGGTGATGTCAATGTTTGTTATTCCCTTTTCACATATTCTAATTAATATGATAATGATGTGAATGTGTGGCATGCTAGATGTAGCACCCCGAACCCTTCGCAGGTCGCCACAAGCACCAATGTTACATCTTATTACCCTTTCCTTAGTACTTAGAAGAAGCGTCGTTATTCACAGGCATTTTTTTTTTATAAGACGGTCCTAGCGCAACTCATCAGCGGAAGCAAAGTAAAACATCACCATCTCTCCCCTACCAACCATGATACAAATACACACCACTAATCACCATGATTTTATAGACAAGCCACGACACTTTATTTACATATATTTTCAAGATGGGACTTCTTTTGGGTCGATACATCAAAAAGGAAAAGCCAGGACTCAGCCACGTCTAGCCTAAAACCCCAAAAAGAACCCTCGACCCTCTACATCTCACGTGCGCAACCCCCATCATAAGTGTCGGCTAACTATCCAAAAATAAAATAAAATAGCTCCTACTTGTCACGCACGGGCCTCACACCCAATCTGGTGCATCAGGCGGTGGAGGTGGCAGCATCCCTCTCATCACCCCGTCGTGACAAACGTGGACGGAGACGAACTCCTGGACAATCGGGCCCTCAGCCAGGCCTATATCGTACATGACCAAGCAGCACACACGAATATATGTCAATCCAGGTACCGAAGGATAGCTGAACTCCTCGCACTCTACCTCGACGTCGGATGGTAAACCGTAAAATGTACTCCGCGCAACGGCAGGAAGCGGCATGCTGCTAATCTGAAATGTTGGTCCCCAAAAGGGGTGAGTACAACCACTTAGCAGGTAAATGAATCCAATAACCACTCAATGCATCACACAAATCATACATGCATTGCAGGTGTTACTTACCTTGAAGCCATGCGCATATTATCATGCATCATCATCACAATCATAACACATACATAGGTATCATCATCATGCCATATACATGTCATCATTATCATGACATCATCACATCACACATGTCATCATCATCATGGCATCATCATATCATACATGTCATCATCATCATTGCATCATCATATCATACCTGTCATCTTGCCATATCATATATCATCATCATCATGCATATCAACATGCCATGGGTGATCATCATCATATCACATCACATATTATCATTATCCTCATGCATATCATCATGCCATGGGTTAATTTCCACTTTTAACTTTCAATTTGATCACCACATCACCCATTCCTTGGATCATCAATTTCATCATTCCCTCGGGCAAAGACCTCCGAGGCTTCCGGCATTAAGCCATTTCAGGCCACCGGGCATCCGGCCCCCCACATTCCGGGCATCTCGCATTCCAACTGGCATCACGAGGCATTCCCCTCGGGCAAAGACCTCCGACAGGGCTTCTGGCATTTACACTCCCTGGCCAGGCATCCCGCACCCCAATCCTGGCATCGCGAGCATTCCCCTTGGGCAAAGACCTCCGACAGGGCTTCCGGCACCACCACGTTCCGAGCATCCTGAATCTCCCAGGGCCATCCGGCAATGCATCTCTATACATTCCGAGCATTATCCTCCACCATAACCATCTCCTCATTTAACATTATTCATGTTTACCAATTTCGGTCTTAATTTAGCATGGCATATTATGTGATGTCAAACAAGTCATACTCGGCATGAAATTTATACATGCATCTCAATTCAATGTCATGCATTCAAGACCTCATCATACATGCTACATGGTATAATTATTTATGAAATAAAATTTAATGGAATTTATGGCCAATAAAATAATCCATTTTTCATGTCATTTTTCATTTATTTAAATTTCAGCTTTTGTCATTTTCACAAATATTAAATTTAATATCTATAAATTCCAAAAATTATAAAACTTAAGGCAAGTGATAAACAAGGCAATAGGATGATGATTTCATGTAAAATACATGGCCAAATAAAATTTCACATCATTCCATAAATAACACAAAACAGCATATCATTTTCGGATGAAATCAGAATGCACAGTTTCCGAAGAAATTCGATTAAAATATTCATACGACCTCCAAAAAATTACGAAATTTTACCGAGTCATAGCCAAGACATTTTCGTACATCTTTCATGAAGAATTCCAAGTCAGATTCTTTTTAGATTATTTTCTACAGTCTCACGAAGCTTCTGGATCCATTACTGCATCGTCCAGTACATACTTCTCCGAAATACTGAGTTTTCACCTACCTATTCTCTTTCGTTTCCTCTAAAATTTGGATATGTTATACATTAAGATGTCTTCTACAGGTTTCATGGAGAGATCTAAGTCAAATAACCAGAGTATAGTCGTCATTTAAGTCCATGAAGTCTCGGGTGTCCCGAAATACATCTCCAGAATTACCGTCTTCAAAATCTAGTCGATTTACTAGGCTATACTTGTTAATTTCACTTCAAATTTGATTATGTTGTAGTTTAAGATGTCCCCTACAAATTTCATGAAGAGATCGAAGAAATATTCTTAGCAAAAATCAACATGCAACCACAAATCCAACAAAAAGTCAGTGAAATCTTTCCAGATCTGAGGTCTCCGTAGGATGAGAGTTTAACCCCTCAAATATCTATCATTTTCCACCAAATTTGAGTATGTTTTAGTTTAAGATGTCCCCTACAACTTTCATGAAGAGGTCGAATAAATATTCTTGGCAAAAATCAACATGCAACCACAAATCCAACAAAAGGTCAGTGAAATCTTTCCAGATCTGAGGTCTCCGTAGGATGAGAGTTTAACCCCTCAAATATCCATCATTTTCCACCAAATTTGATTATGTTGTATTTCAAGATGTTAGCTACAACTTTCATGCAGAAATAGAAGCCAAAATCGGACTCCAAACATGCATGCAGGCTCACACAACATTCTGACTCAAACTGTTCAAGCGAAAACAGCCATACCACCCAAGAACAACCCCATCCATACTTCGGTTTTCCTCACCTAATCACCCAAACTCGACACTATATCAACCATACATGCAACAAACACACATGCAAGAGCAGCTTGAGGACTCCCACTTTCCTCTAGACCGGACGGATGGTGGCACACGGCGGCAAGCACGGCGGACGGACGGCGACGACTCCTCCTCAGCTCCTCCTCCCTCTTGGCCGCTCTCCCTCTCTCTCACACGATCTCCCTCTCTCTCTCTCTCACTCTCTTGGGCGAATGAAGCAACTGGCCCCCCCTCTCTCTCTCTTCCCTTTTATTTCCCTAAACCCCATCATTAGCAATCATGAGATTGCCTCACCAATGGCCAATGCATGAGCTCCTTCTTGCCACTTGGCAAGACTCATGCATGGGCGTGGGCTTAGGCCTCCTTTTGTGCCTTCTTTGTGGCCGACGGCCACATCTCCTTGGGCCTCAATGGGTCGGCGACAGCCCCCTTCCATGGGCTTCTATTGGGCCGACTAGCTTGGCCCACTAAAATCCCCTTTTTGGGCCTAAGGCCCAAACCTAATTCAAATCAATTTTATTTTCAATTATTCATCTTTAATTTATTTCTTTTATAGAATTCAAATTTTAAATTTTAAATTCCACATGGCCAAGCTTAGATTATTATCATTATCAATCTATCTAATTTAGAATTTCATAAACACAGGCACAAATCACCTAATCTTAAAAAGAGACTAATGGCTAAAGCATAAACCATAGGTAATTTCATTACCTAATTAGAGGCTTTAACACACCTTATATTTTGACTTTGAATTTTTGGGATGCCACACTAGATTTGGTCATATTGGCCAATAACGTATGAATAGGCTAGCCAAAGAGGGCTTGTTGTGCAACATTGAAAAAAATCGATTTGCCCATATGTGAATATTGTCTAGTAGGGAAAACGACAAAGAAACCATTTGAAAAAGGTAAAAGAGCTGAATTTCCCTTGCATTTAATCCATTCTAACGTTTGTAATCCAATGAATGTGAGAGGAAAGCATGGGGTTGTTTATTTCATCATATTTATAGATTATTATACTCGATTCGGATATGTCTATTTGATTTCTCATAAATCTGAAACATTGAGTTGTTTCAAAAAGTTTATGATCTTGGGAGAAAATCAATTAGATAAGAAAATAAAAGTATTGAGATCAACATATGGCCTTAAGCAGTCGTCGAGATAATGATATATATGTTTTTATAATGCCATAATGGCATATAATTTTACAATGATTGATGAAGATCATTGTGTCTATTCAAAAGATCTAAAGATCAATTTCTAATCATATCATTATTTGTTAATAATATACTGATTACCGAAAACAATATGGAGTTTGTTAATACTGTCAAGAGTTGGTTATCTTCCAACTTTGAGATGAAAGGCATGGGTGAGGCTGCATATATTTTTGGAGTTAAGATTTCAAGAGATTGTTCGAAAAGTTCATTATCTCCTTCGTAAGAAACATACATAAATAAAATTCTTGAATGATTTCATATGCAATATTGTAAACTCATAGATACTCTTATTGCAAAAGATAAATGATCGAGCCATAGAATGTGATATGTCCAAAAACTCCATAAAAGAATGAACAAATGCAACATGTTCCTTATGCTAGTGCTGTTGGAAGCTTAATGTACGCTATGATGTGTACAAGACCTGATATGTGTTTGGCAGTTGGAATGGTGAGTAGATACTAATCCAATCCAGGTCAAGCACATTGGAAAACCGTCAAAAGAATACTGAGGTATCTGAAAGGAAGTGCTGATTATACGCTGAGTTACCAAGGAAATGATCTGCGACTTGAAGGTTATTCAGATGTTGATTGGGGAGAAGATTTAGATGAAAAAAAAATCCACCTATGGGTTTGTTTTCTTACTGAATAATAGTGTCATATCTTGGAGCAATAAGAAAAAAACGTGTATAGTCTTGTCTATGATGAAAGCTGAGTTCATGGCATTATCGGTAGTAATATAAGAAGGTGTTTGACTTAAGAGATTTTTGGATAATTTAGATATTATTGAGAATGCTGCAAACTCATTGTTGGTTAACTGTGATAGCCAAGAAGCAATAGCATACGCCAAAGATCCAAAATATCATGGCAAGACCAAACATATAGATACTAAGTATAATTTTGTCAAAGATATGGTTGTATGAAAAGATGTGTGTTGGAGAAATCTTTCCAGAATATTTTGAAGCTGACAAAATGTTTCTATCAGTCTAGTCTGGATAAATACAGACCTTCTGTTTAGAGTCTGAAGACTTTCAGATCACCAGACTCAGCACTCAAGACTCAAGACTCAAGACTATTCTCATTGACAGTTTTCTAATCCAAGACGAAGGCAATCCCGAGCCAAAGTATTTGGTTGAGGATTTAGTCCTATCCTCTCGGAGAAGATCTCTTGGCTGGATTAATATAACGGATTCTTTTATTCGTAATCAAGATCGTTTGAAGATCCGATGGTCGACGAAATATTCTTGGAAGGTTCTATTCTTGGAAACCAAGATCCCGATTGTATGGGCGAACATGATTGATGGGCTATCGTCGGGTTCCTTTAATAGCTCGAATGATCTTCTTGATTGATTCCGTCCAACGGGTAGATTGGAGGAATTCCTTTGGTAAGTGCCAACGGGTATGATGGCATAAATGAGTATAAAAGGAAGACGTTCTAGTTGCTTTAGTGCATGATCGATAGAGAAATTCCAGAGTCTGAAGCACCTTGATTATTAGTCGATACATTTTGAGCAAAATTGTATACACAAAGAGTGTCTATACTTAGTGATACCTTGAGAGAGTGTGGTAGATCATCTACACTGAGAAATCAAGGGAGAACAACGCTGTAACATCTCTTTGTTCATAGTGGAATCCAGCCAATAGGCTGTCAGTGCAGAAGAGTGGACGTAGGCTTGAAATAAGCCGAACCACTATAAACCGCGTGTTCAATTTTCTCTTCTCTTAGTCTTACTTTGATTATTGTTTGTCTCAAATCTATCAACTGTCTAGTATTGTGCAATTATCGAGAAAAATCCTTTATATACCTATTCACCCCCCTCTAGGTACTTATACTAGCTATATCAATGTGAACTTACAGTACATATCTATGCATAGAATGGTAGCAGATCCTATGACGAAACCAATACCTAGAGATGTGTTTTGTGGCCATGTGAAATCTCTAGGACTGCGTAGATACTGATGTACTAAATATTATAATTTCCCTAAAGTGTTCACATTTAATGAATTTATGTTTTAATTATTAATGCCTATGAATATTTGTTTGACATTTATGCATCTTAATGCTTAGTGCATTATATAAAATTGAGAAAGTATGTCAGACAGATAAAAGATTACCCCACTCACACATTACCCCACTCACACGGGTAATCACCTCTATTTACTATGTGATAAATAGAGATGAAATGGTTTTTAAGCTTATTATCTATGTGATAATCGAGAGCTCAAGCTTAAAATATATATGTCGCCTTAACTAAGTGTTAAGATGAGGACATAATATTTACTATGTCTGAAAATAAAATAACCCACATATTTTACTTTATCTGTCTATGATGTCAAATGTGAGTTCTAACGAATTCTGTAAAAGAGTAGATATGTGAACTCAAGTTAGACATTGGATATGTTTGAACTATCATCTATACAGTATTGGAGGTGTAGACATACTTTCCATGGGAAATGAGTTAATGCTGTAATACGTATTTCATACTACGTATGCATGAGACGACCAATAAGAGTGGAAAATTTTTTTATCTAAACTTTTATACCGTGTGAGACTCTTGAGAAAAAAAGTTCATCAATTAAGTGCCATCATGACTTTTACTTATTCTCAAGATTTCTATTAAGTGTTTGCTATCTTAGAATGTTGCCAATAGTCATGAATTGATTCGATCTAATTGGACATTTCTAGAAAAGCAAGTTGAACTGAAATTGAGAATTTCAAGGAAAGAGTAAGATCGAATTTGGAGAATCGCATTTTAATTTTATATTCACCGGTAAACCAATTATAATTGTTTTTGGGATAATCATAATTGTGAATACAATATATATTATTGTTTAAAAGAGATCAAGAGAGATATAAATGTGATTGTTCGATCTAGGATATTGCATACTAAATCTACTTAGAGTGTGATGCCCATTATAATATACTATATATTCCTAATAGATTTATGGCAACGAGCTCTCAAAGTATGCTGATCACACGGATTATTCACCAGTATGATTGTTGCAGAGAGGTAAAGAGAATTCTGTTCGGCCCACCATGTGCGAGTGGGAGATGATGGGTTTTTTTTATGTTTTTGATGGGCTTATTTAAGCTCGTCCGCCCATGTTGGGCCAAAAACCCGGCCCTTAAATGAAAGGCCCATAGAAGAAGAGGCAGTTACTTTTAATAAAGGGGAAAATCTTTGAAGTTAGTTATCAAAAAGAAGTTACCTAATCTGAAGAAAAAGAGAATACGTTCTCTTGTTTTCCTACGCTCTCTCAGTTTCTCCCCAAGTACAATACGCTCTTTTGAAGAACAGTATCATAATTCTTTCTTAAAGTGCGAGAATGGTGTTTAATCTGTGAAAGACAAGATATGTTCGACTCCATAATGTACCTTATGATTGGTGTAACATGTGTTTCTTGGACACGCTTTTCGCATTACATTTGTTTTTAGGTTTGATTTAGTGTTAGAACGATTTTGGGAATCTGTTTCCCAACATATGATGGAGAATCCTCACAATCTTGTAGTCATTCGACCTAGCATCGAAGCCAAACCCTTGAACCATAAGAGAAGTCCTGCTGGAAAGAAATTCATGGTCCGAATTGGATCGTCAAACCTCCTTGTGCTTTCTAGTGAATTAATTTCACAGATGCATTGAACGGCTATAGCCATCTTCAGAGACTCGCGTTATGCAAATCAAACCATTACATGAACCAATGAAACCGTAACGGCTGGAGGGAGCAGTAAACGGGACTTCGATTCTGACAAGGGAAGAGACTCACCAGAGAACATAAGGCACAGGCTCCCGGGAGGATTGTACCATTCTATACAAGCGAGATGCCAATTGGAGGCATGGAGAGCGGAGTGATTCAGGTGGAGGGCCACGAAAAGAGGGCCGTTGATGGTGGAGCACCATGACCGGCAGACGCACCTGAACCAAGGAGAGATCCCATTGGCAATCACTTCAGGATCTTGACGATGGCGTCTTGAGGGAGCTTCGGGTCATCGCCGGAGGCGAGGAACTCATGATGGTCAGTGGCGAGTGGCAGGAGATGCGAAAGTTGGGCTCAGAGATGGTTGCAAATGAAAGAGGAGAAACCTTAGAAAGGAAAGTGGTTGACTTTAAATTTTTAATTTGATTCCACATCAATCAATCAATCAATCAATCAATATATATATGCTTATATGTGTGTGTGCGCCAATTCATAATTCTCTTGGAATGGATAAATGCACGCCTCTTTGATAGACAACATGAAACCACTAAATATTTCTCATGTTTGTCATGGGATAGGAGGCATAATTTTACCATGTAACTTACATTTAATCATTTTCCCTACCTAACTTGATTCTTCATATATCTGAGGATAATGCGTATATATTCATTAATTATCTATATCCTCAATAAGTAGGAATCAATCTTGAGATGTTAATTCCCACTTTGAAACCTAAAATTGGATTAGCAGAGTTTGTTTGTAGAACCAGGAATCAGCTCACCTGGTCCTAAAATTGAACCGGACAATCCGGTTTGTTTCCAAGTTGGACTTAAAACCAATGATTGCCTTTTAAAAAAAAAAAAAATTATTATTCCTTACAATTGGAAATTTTCCAACATTAAAAGGAAAAAAAGAGCATGCAAAACCAAATGTCGAGAGGTCCTCATATTCTTGATAGAAATCAATAACAATTAAGGTAAAGCAAGGTCAGGAATAACAAATCTCTTTATGATAAACAAATCTATTTTGCAAGTTCGTTATTGCGGGCAGTTCCTACAAAGGATCAGACTAATGACGTATACAATACTTGAATTCTCGATGTAGATGCTACATAGTTGGTTCTCATCATTTAGAGATTACGAGTGTAATAGGAGCATCTGTCGACAAAAGGATCACCCTAAGATGATCATCTCATGGCTATTGAGAACGAATCAAATCAGATGGTTCTATTTCTCAATCTTTCTGACTTGCTCCTACGGAACCAAGGTCGAAAAGATTGAAAAAAAAAAATCAGTCATTCACAACCACTGATGAAGGATTCCTCGAAAAGTTAAGGATTAGTAATCCTTTTTAGAAATTGAATGGATTCGGTCTTATACATAGTAGTAGCCTCCTCCCCTCTTCAAACAGAACACACGCTCTATTATTCACTCTCAACTTTCTGATGAGGTAGGGATTGGCTAACACTAACCTGATTCTTGAATCGGATTGTCTAGAGCTTGTGGAGGCCCCGAATCTTCGCCGGAGATTATCACTGGATTGTTGATCGCTGATCGAGGACGCTATAGCTCTGCTTCGCTGCTGCCCTAATTTGCGATTCCAACACTGTAGGCGTGAAGCTAACTTGCCTACCGATTGGGCTGCCAAGGCCCAAGGCCGTGGATCTCTGGGTTCCGATTGGGCTTTTCACCCCCCCCCCACTCTTTTTAATCTGATGTGTACCGATGCCCTCTATAAGGGTTGTAACTTTTTTTAACTCTTGAATGTTAAGTTATGTTTCCGACCAAAAAATAAAATCACCGCCAAATAGAAGCCACCTCCTCATACCATGCCTCGACAATTTCAAGGCTAGCATGAAAACGAAGCTGAAACCTAACTTACTAATTTAGGCTTTGCTTTGCCGTTCAGAATAAAACCAAACCACCAAAAAAAAAGTAAAATAAAATGGGCCGATTATTATTGTTTCTACATTTTTGGAACTTGGAACTTGATAGGTTCCTTCAAGAACCATGTAAAACTAGCAAGTTCAATCCAACTTATCCAATTTTCAAAGTTGGACTAGGACCGATGCACACCCCTATCCTCAATTGATTATAATTGATGATAATTAATATTGTAATAAATTGCTAACTTGAATATTCGATCTTGTAAATCTTATGAAAATCTATTATACTTTTCATTACAGAAATATATAGAATCACTCTTTCCATTTTCTTACATTATAACAATTGTTGTTGATGTCTTAAGTAGAAATATGCAAAACCATGGGGCACTCCGAACAAGGGAGAATTTTATCATCTTTTGCTAAAGTATTAACCTAGTTTAATGTGATTCAGAAATTTTTGAGTAACGTACACTCTCCTATTGTATTAGCATAACTCTACTCCATCTCTAGGGATTATTTTCACAAGTTAATATGGTTGCTATATATTCTACTCCTGCAAAAATACTGGTATTCGTGTATGGCAAGAAAATCTACTAGTTTGACAAGAAAGCAAAATTTAATTCCACATGAAGTGACGAAACTTTTCTTAGTCAAGTTCAACCAACGCTCCAAGTAATGGGTTGCGTCATTGCTTAGACAAATTGGCATTGACTCAGTCAATCCAATGAACTTGCAAGATCCCACCAGGAAAAAAAAAATTCAAAGTCATCTTTGGGTTCTTTTACTAGGTTGAAAAAAGACAGATGTCTCTCTATCTTATGTATAAAACCAACACCAAAGACCCTTAGAAGCAGTTTAATAAGAACATGAGAAGTTGTGTAAACATGGCGGGATTATTTGACAAGAAGGTAGAGACCTACCTACAAACCAGACCAACTTATCCCAGTGAGTGGTACCAATGCTCGCTGCCTGCACTACTAATAGTCAAGCTGGTCTTGGCATTAGTCTCTCTCTGCCTATGCAATTTTTGAGCAAGAATACGTCGGATCAAATTATAATAGTAATGTGATTCTCCGATGGCAAAATACAATCCTTTGCTCATCAATTAAAATCTTCCTTGCTTTACTTACCACAAATATGTTTGTAGACACAATTCTACCAGGTTGTAGAGCATTACGAGCAAGTGATAGCGATCAACATTAGCGAAGCTTAACTAAGTTTTGCAATGCCACATCCTTGAGTTCACTATGTGCACACTCCACAATCCATGTCAATGGATGAAATGGTGGCCTTGATGGGGGGCGAAAATCATGTTGACCTTATCACCGTTGCTACTGCAACGCACTGGTTTGACCTTCCAATGTTTTACAAGCTGGCCAAACGCCGCCTTTGTAAGCCAGGAGGTATACTAGCAATTTATAATGACATGGTTCTTAGTCCAAAATTCCACACCATAAGTAAGTGCCCCCACGAAAAATCTTCACACTTTTGGCATGCGGGTGCCAAGTACGTAATTGACTGGTATAGAAATCTTCCCTTTCCTTTTGAGAGTGTGGGTTTAGGCTATGAAGGAAAGCCAATGCAACTTGAGATTCCAAAGGGGCTCTGTTCGAAGAGTACTTAAAATTTATTAAATCATCATTAGCATTTGCCCTAGCCAAGGAACAAGGGCTAGATTTGTTATCAAGAGAAGTGATTGAAGAGCTTGAGAGTTCATGGAGAGGGCCTAATAAGGTCAGAACTGTCATCTACAAATCTTTTATGCTTGTAGGAACAGTATAAAATAAGTTGTATAATTAGTTTGCAATATTTGATTTCCTCTATAATAATTTCAACTTTTCTCCGGTAATGATTTCCAGTTTCTTTTCTTATATGCATAGTCGCTGAACAAAGAATGAATTTAAAGACTGAGAGAAGTCTCAACTAAATGCTTCAAATAAATGTTAAGGCTACAGAGTACTTTTGCAGAGACTACAAACATATTGATCTTTGAGAGAGGAAATCATGGCGTGAGAGAATACATTTTCAAGGTAGCCCCATGTTTGTAGCATGATAAATGAGTAGCAATAGAGAGGACGATTGTCATGATTTGACTTATAGATCTACCAGGGAAAGAGTCTCTCCATTGATGATTTGCGTGAAATTCCAATATAATCATTTCGGCTAATTGACAAAGGAAAAGGCTAACATGACAATTCGCATAAAATGTGGATTCAAGTAAAATTATCCAAGTCATCATCTCGTGTAGGACGCCTGGCAATTAGCATGACCACCGGTATTACAGACCGAAACGTTTCGTTATAAAAGACTTGACAATTAGCAATAAGCAAAACTCCAAAAGGAGCCGCGTAAGTTCATCGATCCAAGAAACGCTCCCAACACTCTTGAGTTGGTGTTCTTCTGCAGTTTCGGCTCTTTCGAAAGCACAGAGATCATCTACAGGTTTCTAAACTCTCTCTCCCTCCACCCTAGCTGATCTCTGCGCTTTTCAAGAGGTTTCTTGATAGTCTTTGAGCAGCCGTTTTTTTAGGCATTTCCTCATCTTCCATCAATCTAAGCTCTTGAAATTTCATTTTGTTCGATCGAGTACTTGAACTACGTGTATTTTTTAATGGCACTGCAGTCACAGTTTCCTACATTTCCAATCACCCTCGATGGATTAAACTCCTAAATTAACCAAGTTTCTAACAGATTTTATAATTTCCTAGAGAATACTTCAGCTTTCCTCTTCAGGTTGATCCAACATAATCTCTCTTTCTCCGAATCCCAATCCACAACCATCATGTATAAGCAATGACAGATTATGCTTCACAGGACACCATTTATCGCTTTGCTTGCTACTCTCATCATGGGCTTTTTCCCCATTCCACTGTACTATAAGTCTGGCTCCTTGTTCGGCATCTCTGCTTTTGCTGCTAAGGAAAATTTTATCTTTCGCTAAAATATTCACCAAGTTTAATATGGCAAAGATAATCTTTTACACTCTTTACTGTTTTAACGCTCTTAAATTTTCTTTATGAGTTTGTTTCACAAATTAACATTGTCCCTGCAGATTTTAGTCGTGCACAGATGTTGATATTCGCGCAAGGCAAGAAAATCTTCCAGCTTGACAAGAAAGCAGATGTCTAATTCCACATGGAGCGATAGGGCTGTTCTTAGTCAAGTTAAACTCCAACACTCAAAGTCATCAATTGCGTCATTTCTTAGACAAAGTGGCGTTGAATCATTAGATCGATTCCAATGAGCTTGAAAGGTGAGAAAACACAAACGTCTCTGTTAAAAATTTGACTCTATGGAAGCATGATTTTAATATCAACAACAGTTTCTATCAATGATGTGCAAGTGTGTATCTAAGTGAGATATATTTGTTTGAGGATGAAGCGGGTGGACAAGGGACAACGTTGGATAGTTTAAGAAATATAGGCCATGGGATATAGTTTATTTAGTAGAGAAATGGGTAGTACAAGAAGTAGGAGGAGGAGTTCAGCATAGGACATGAATTTCAGGCTGCCTCCCCACACCTCTTACATGAATGATTCCTAGCCTATCTATAGAAGACTCCATCGCCAAAGAAAGCTAGACATTTGCTGGACCTTACGTAACTTGTTTTAATTGATATTTGTTTTTACTAAGAAAGCTTCTTCAACTTGGCTTCTTCTTCTTTTGCACAGACTTGACAGCATATTTCCAGGTAGAATTTTCTCGGTTCTCTAGTCGTTGCCCACGTTTTTGACTCTTCCTTCTTCATAAATAAGCAGCCTTGGTTTTTGACTTCAAGTCTTCCTCTTCAACTTGGACACTTATTCTTTAATTCATGATTAAGTTAGTTAACCACTCTCGAGAAATCTAGAGAATCTGGAAAATGGATTACAAATTCCAGCGGTCTCTCTATGTTATATATAACACAAACACTAGGGACCCTTGGAAACAGAGTGACCTGAAAATCAGAAGTTGTATAGACATGGCAGGTCTGTTTGACAAACAGGCAGAGACCTACCTACAAGCGAGACCAACTTATCCAAGTGAGTGGTACTCGATGCTTGCCGCCTGCACCTCTCAAAACTCTCTGGCTTGGGACGTCGGCACCGGCAATGGTCAAGCTGCTCTTGATGTTAGTTTCTCTCTCCCTACGCAATTTTTGCACAACAATATGCTAGATCGAATTATAATTATGACGTGATTCTTAAATGGAAAAATATCCTTCGTATATCAATTAAAATCTTTCCTGTTTGACTGACCACAAATATGTTCTGACATAATTCTACCAGGTCGCAAAGCATTACGAGCAAGTGATAGCAACCGATGTTAGCGAAGCTCAACTAAGTTTTGCAATGCCACATCCTCGAGTTCGCTATGTGCACACTCCACAATCCATGTCAGAGGATGAAATGGTGGCCTTGATGGGGGGTGAAAATCGCGTGGACCTGATCACTGTTGCTACCGCGGTGCACTGGTTTGACCTTCCAAAGTTTTACAAGCTGGCCAAACGCCTTCTGCGTAAGCCAGGAGGTCTACTTGCCGTTTGGGCTTATAATGACATTGTTGTTAATCCCGAATTTGACACCGTAAGGAAGCGCCTTCTTGAAAAATATTCACGCTTTTGGCCCGCGGATGCCAAGTACATATTTGAAGGATATAGAAATCTTCCCTTTCCTTTTGAGAGTGTGGGTTTAGGCTCTGAGGGAGAACCATTGCAACTAGACATTCCAAAGGAGCTCTCGTTCGAAGGGTGCTTGATGTTTTTCAAATCATCATCTGCATTTGCCTCAGCCAAGGAACAAGGGGTTGATCTATTATCTGAAGAAGTCATTAAAGAGCTTGAGAGTTCTTGGGGAGGACCTAATAAGATCAGAACTGTCACCTACAAGGCTTTCATGCTTGCTGGGACAGTCACAGAGTAAGACTTGAGCTCTATAATTAGTTTGCAAGGTTCGATTTCCTCAATAACAAGTTTGATATTTTTCCAACAATGATTCCCAGTTTCTCTTCTCACATAATTTGAACAATTATTGGATGACAAATACAAAGGTTGGAATCGGGTCATCCAGTTATCTACGTTGTTGTTGAACAAAGCGTGAATTATGATGACTTAGAGAAGTCTCGACTAAATGCTCCGAATGAATGGTCAGGCTGCAAAGGACTTTTGCAAAGACAAATATATATTAACATATTGATCTCTGAGAGAAGAAAGAAATCATGGTGCAAAAAGAGTAAGTTTTCGAGGTAACCAAATGTTTACAACATAAGAAAAGAGTAATGATAGAGAGGGCGATTGTCACGATTCGGCTCGTAGATCTGCACGGGAAAGAATCTCTCCATTGTATTGGAAACCTGCGAGATGCCTCCATGCTCTAGCATGGATGAGTTACGTGTTAGATCTCCTACACCACAGTTAGGCTCAAGTATAGATTTATTACAAGGCATTCTTATGGACCACAGAGGAATAAAGATGAAGAATTTGGTAGAGCATCAATGAGGAATGGCAATTATTTAGTTCAAGGGTAACGTGAATTGAGCATAGTAGAAACAAATTATTTCTTGAAACAAGATCAACGATCCTCAAACAGTGATCATGATAACACAATCTCCAATGTTTCCCTAATCCATTATTGCAGCTGCAACATAGATCAATAAATGAGCTCATTAGGTATGCATTGCCAGTACTGCCAAAAACTCTTGAGATTGGAAACAAAACAGAGTAATCTATAGCTTGACTGTTGGAGGTTTGTTTGTTGAAATAAATAGAGTTTTTTCTTTGTCCCACATAGGAAAAGTGGGAGGGAGTGGGCTAATTTAAAAGTGCGGATTTTTCTTTATGTACTTAAAGAATGATTGGGTGAGGCCAGACCCCACCATACCCGCGTGCGGGTGTGCGATTAATGGCACACTTTGTGTGCCCGCAGCTTAATTAACACTAATCTCTTTGTTATTTATTCTAATTTTTATTTCTTTGTTATTAATTTTTTAGTAAACTCAAATGTTGTCTTTTATTTTGAGAATTTTGGAAATAAAATATATAAACTGAAAATTCGAAATTCTATTTAAAAAAATTATAATTATTCCGAATTTTGTTTGTATCTTTTCAAGACAACCTTTGGAAAATTACTTATTCGGTTTTAACTTTTCCCGAAGGATTGCAATTGTTCGTTTTTCGACTTCTTCCAAAAAGTCGCGTTTGTTTATCCGAACAATTTTCTAAAGACGTGTTTGTTCGCAATTTTTATGAAGAGTTGCAAGACTGTTTCATATATATACTTGTCATTTTCGGAAAGAAAATAAGTGTGGTCATTTTTCGAGTCTTCTTTCTGAAAAACAGCAGTCAATTTTTCGATTGTTTCTTAGAGAGACCCTAGAGAAAGACTTGAATTGCTATCTAGTATTCTCATCCGAGACTTTATTATATCCTGGAGGATTTTTGCCGGTGACCATGGGCAACATTATGGGGCAAATAAATCCTTAAAGAAAGTGATATCACGCCTCAAAGTTCGAATTGTTTTACTCGATTCGATTTCATTATTCTACCCAATTTCGATGTCATATTTTCCAACATTGACTAGATGCGTTACCCAGAGAGCAAGATACGTAATTGAAAACTGTGAATACTTTGGTTTTATACAAGCTGAAAAATGCTTATAGTGGTGTCCAATCAAACACTGAGAGACTTTTCCGCATAGTCTAAAATATGCTATCACCGGCAATGCTGAAGTGGTAGATGTAGCGCGTGCGTGAGAACCAATTAACATATAAAAGATTACTAATTTTGATCATTTCTCAAAACTTGAAATTTGTTTTCTCCACTTATACAATTTCACAGAAGAAGCAATGAGTAAATAGTGAAAATCAAATCAAAAGACTCTTGAAAAAAACACTAAGAGACTTTTTTAGGAAGGGGTCTAAAACCATACCCAAACCCAACCGACCCGAACTGAACAGTGCATTGGCTTCAATCTACCGATGTTTTACAAGCTTGTTAAAAGCCCTTCATGTCGGCCAACAAGGAATATTAGTTATTTGGGGAATGTTCATGGAAGTGCAATCTGCATTTGACATTTTAAATAAGTACTTCATAGTAGATTCATCGTGTTATTGGCACACAAATCCTAATCAATGGTTACTGGAGGAGCCCTTCAGAATTAGGAACTCGGCTTTTATCTTTCTACATATAAGTCTAATTAGTATACGACAATTACCACGGTTAGAAATGGGCATCTGGTTGTCTAAATGGAGCTAAAGAAAGCATGAATCATGATGCTTGCCATTAATGGAAGTGAATCGACGCAAAATGTGAACTTCAAGTATTACATTAACGTTCGAAGAAGATGCTAAAGTTGACAGCTGAAGACTTTATTTGATTTGGGCTTAAAGCCCGTCCGCCCAACTTGGGCCCAGAAAGCCCGGCCCACGGGAATAGGGCCCGTGGAAAGAAGGGGGTATAAAAGGGAGGAGAGAGAGAGAGAGAAAAAAGGTACCGTTTAATTAAAAGAAACGACGTACGCTTCTCTCCCTCCCTCTCTCTGTCGTTTTCCTCCAAAAGGGAAACAGTGACTCCCGAAGGCGTTTTGCTTCACCGGATCAACGGGACCAAGATTTCTCTTCCTCCATTAGCGTCGGTGTTTAATCTGTGGCTAAAAGGTACGCTCGAATCTGTGGTGTGCTTTAGGATCGGTGATACGTGTTAGAATTCCCGGGCTTGTCTTCCGCTTGAGTTTAGGGGTTCGATTTAGTGTCGAATCCGGTTTTTCGGGGATCAGTCATTCCCAACAACAGCAGTCTTGATGCACTTTATTCTGCTTGCAACTCAAACAGAATATGGACATGACCTATGCAGCAGAAGAAATCACAAGTGGATAAGACCACCTTTATTCTTATATTTCTTTAATAACACGTAGACATCTCATGTTTTTTTTTTTGGGTAGAATGTAAGAAATATATTGACTTTAAACCACGACGCTGTAGACATCTCATGTTCTTGCCTACAATAGCAAAGAAACACCTAATTTCGTTCTATAGGGAAACTAGAATCCTTACCATAGTCGCTATGGATGCATTCGGTGACTATTCTATTTTCGAGAATAATTTCTGTATAAAAATAGTGTTTTTTTTTTGGAGTCTATTCCCTATATGAATTTCTAAGCATTCGAAAACATTTAATAATTACAAAAAAAATTTATTTTTGGAATAGAAATGCATTTGATACGATCCTAAATTTTTTTTTTGTGACTTAGAATTTTTTAAATTTTTTATTAATTTTATTATATTTTTCTCTTTTTTTTTTTTTCTCCTTTTTTTTTCCTTTTTTTCTTCTAGCTGTCGCCAGCCTTGACCATGCTGGCGACCAGCTAGACAAGAGTTGACGAAGGTGTTGGCCTCAGAGGAGCCTCATTTCACCACCGCGAGGTCAGCCTTGCTTGGCTTGCCCAACAAAGGCAAGGCCAAGCCTCAGCCAACCATGGCAAGGCTCTGGTGAGGTTGCTAGCTCTTGTTTGGCCGATTGCTAGACATTGCCGAGGCCGGCGATCGGCTAGAGGAAGAAGAGGAGGAATAGAAAAAGAAAGAAAAGAAAAGAGGAAAAAAAGAAAACGAAAATGGTTTGGGCTAGATTCTGGAGTTTTCCTAAGAACAAAGAAGCAACTTCCTTTGACTTCTTGATTTTGTTCCAAATATATTTTTGGGAATAAATTTGTTTTCAAGAATAAAAAATTTACCAAAAAAATTTATTTTATTTTTGGTTCCGAGAAATAAAAGTACAGAAAAAGTTACTGTTGGCCAGTTATCAAACATGGCCTAAATCAAATCTCTTCAATTTCTTGAGGAGTCGGGTCAGTCCCATGCTTGGATCCGACGAAATTAGCTCATGTTGACATATCTCTATAAGAAGCTTGCTGCTCCTCCTAAAGTTGAATACATGACATTCCTTCATCGAGATCTAAGGTGTGCAACTTAGTTTAGAACTCGGGCACACCACATCCTGTCATAACCCAAATATAACACTTTTCATAAGTCAACCTATCAGGTACCCATGATTAATGAGCAGCGCCAGTGAGTTGTTTAATGTTGCTACATAAGCATAGGCATACGTAAGTCCAACGAAACAGTTTTTCGGTAGTGTCATTTCGTTAAAGACCTCGTCCGCTACCCCAAATGTGTTGATCGATCCATAGCACCAGCAAAGGTCTTTGTCAACACCTATTGATATCCAATGCAAGTTTCCAATGAAAGAGACCCTCGAGCTGTCACTCGGCTCGCACCTGACATTGAATTCGATCGCCGCCACAAATTTGTACCAAGGCTAAATGCGTCCACTTTAGAATCTATTTCGCCCAAGTATCTTTCATATTTTTCAAGAAAATAAGAAACTAACAACCTCGTAGTCAATTTAATCAAATTATATGATATGCCTACAGCTCGAGTATTTCACATTACACAGATGATTTGTTCCATGTATGTGTCATAGTATGTGATTCTCCCATACCCATGAACCATTGGGAGTGAAGCTTAGGGTTACCAAGTGAAGAGCGAGGGTGTAAAGAGGATGAACACAACTGGTCCGTAGGAATAGCGTCAGGACAGTTAGTGCTAGGAGTCCTAAGATAAAAGGATAATATTACTTTGGAGCTCTGAAAGCGGGGTTGGCCTCCCGTGCACAAACTGGTTGGGAGCTGATGCCACTCTCCTGATGAGGCCATGGCAGACCAAAACTAGTTGTCGAGCCTAAAGAGATCTATTGTCTCACTCAATAGACTAGATGCTTGAACATAGTTGGGCATGGTACGATCTCGTATAAAAGAGCTATTCACCTATTGTTTATTGGAATAACTATAAAAGGAAGGTTGGCCTGGTAAATTCTGTTCGCCAGGCGCCGCACAGGTTAATCTACGGCCAAGGAAACTACCGACCCATGACTGATGGTATTGGAGCAGGGATCCTTCCAGTAGGTGGGTGATTCGGGGAAAAGCTTGTTGTCTTCTCGATCTTATGAGGGTGGAGAGTGATCGTCAGGGCCAGAGGGGGCTTGGACAATGTGCGGCTCTCGTCTAGCTTCTACGATGACAATGGGGGCATAGAAAGGAACCAAATTGCTCATTGATAGGGATAATGTTCCTGGATCAATGGAGGAATCTAAAGAAGAGGTCTGCGATCACGTCTCCACCAAGGGACCCTCTGTTGGTTTGCTAAGATCAGGAGGAGCTTAGTGTGGCACCCCGAAGTGCCCAAGGTCACCACATCTTACCGAAGAAGTACCTTAGTTCCTAGGCATTATTATTATTTTTTTAAAATGGTCCTAGCGCGACTCATTAGCGGAAGCAAAACTTATATCGCCATCTCTCCCTCCAACAATCATGATACAATTGCACACCACTAAACATTATAAGAAAAGATAGAGCCTAGACACTTTTATTTACATATTTTCATGATGGATTTTCTTGGGTCGGTACATCAAAAGAAAGGCCAAGACTTGTAGCTATACTCGACCATAACCCCAAAAAGAAACACTCGACCCACTATGTCTATCGTGTAAGATCCCCTATCAACTAGTGTCGGCTACTTTCCAAAAAGTTGCAGCTCCTACTTCTCACGCACGGGCCCTCACACCCATCCCAGTGCGTCAGGCGGTGGTGGCAGCAACATCCCTTGCATCGCCCCATCTCGTCGAACGTGAACCGATATGAACTCCTGAATGACGGGGCCCTCAGCCAAGCCTACATTGTACATCACTATCACACGAACTCGAATAAATGTAAGACCAGGGATGGTGGGACAGTCGATCTCCACGCACTCGACCTCCACATCCGAAGGAATGCCGTAAAAGACGCCCTGCGTGACAGCAGGGAGCGGCATCTTGCTAATCTAAAATGTTGGTCCCCGAATGGGTGAGTACAACCATTCAGTAGGTAAATGACCAATAAACCACTCAATGCATCATGCCCCACACTCATCACAAACATAGCATAACACATGTCATTAAAGCATCCATGCACAATTTACCTTGATATCATGCACATGTCATCATACCTCATGTACATACATCATCATGTCATACTCTTACCATTATCATATCACGTGTACCATCATCATTACCATGCATCCATGCACTCATCATCATCATATCACATGTACCATCATGCCATAGGTGCACATACATTCATGCACTTACCATCATCATATATCACATGTACCATCATCATTACCATGCATCCATGCACTTATCATCATCATGTCATAGGTGCACAAACATCCATGCACTTACCATCATCATATATCACATGTACATCATTATTACCATGCATCCATGCACATATCATCATCATGTCATGCATATACCATCATGCATAATTCAATTTCAATTTCTCAATTTCATCCTTTCATTTTGGACCACCACATTTCTCTTTCCTGGGACCAATGTTTGCATCCCACATTCATCACTCGCACCCCACCTGGCATCGCGAGAACCATACGGCACAATACCTGCCAAGCATCTCGTACCCCAACTAGCATCACGAGGCATCCTTTGGCTCAATACCAGCCAGGCTTCCGGCTCCCCCACTCTCCGGGCATCTTGAAACTCTCGAGGACCCTCCGGCATCTGGCCATTCCAGGCTACTGGGCAACCAGCCGTACCCTTCTAGCCAGGCATCCCGACACTCCCGGGGCATCGTCGACTCACACCTCCGACGGCCTTCTCACTTATCTCAATTCACATCTTCAATTATAGTTCAATTTTAACATGGCATGTGATGTGATGGCAATCAAGATCATTTTCATCTTTTGATTCATACATGCATCTCCAATCATCATCATGCATGTAGCAAGACACAATCAATCCTAACAATACAATTCATGGAGTCCATACAATTTAGAATAGTCCATTTATCATGCCTTTTTGAAGTTTACTAAATTCCAGCTTGTACCTTTTTAGAAAACATTTAAATTAAATATCCATATGATTCTAAAAAATCATGAAATCATGAAATATGATAGACAAGACAATAAGATAACAATTTCATGAAAAACACATGTCCAAAAGAGTTTCACACAAGAAGATATAATTCACACAAATACAGTATGTAATTTCGGATAGAAACAGATTGCGCAGTTTTTGAAATAATTCGATTACAATACCTGAATGACCTCCGAAAATTATGAAATTTTACCAGGTTATATTTAAGACACTAAAATATATTTTTCATGAAGACATATAGGCCAGATTCGTTCTAGATAATTTTCTATAGGCGTCC
This sequence comes from Eucalyptus grandis, assembly GCF_016545825.1. NCBI lineage: Eukaryota > Viridiplantae > Streptophyta > Magnoliopsida > Myrtales > Myrtaceae > Eucalyptus > Eucalyptus grandis. The sequence continues at coordinate 3,128,448 of NC_052620.1, forward strand.
GAAGCTCCTGATTCTAGCACCGAAACGTCCAGTATAGCTATCTCCGAAATATCGAGTTTTCACCCACTAATTATTCTTCGTTTCCTCTGAAATTTGGATATGTTGTACCTCAAGAGGTCCCCTACAACTTTCATCAAGGGATATAAGTGAAGTTTCCAAATAATATTCACCATATGGGTCCAAGAAGTCTCGGGTGTCCAGTACCGTATTTCCAGATTTACCGTCTTCAAGAGAAAGTCGATTCACTAGGCTACACTTGCTCATTTTACCTCAAATTTTATTATGTTAGTCTTTAGGATGTTATATACAAGTTTCATGAAGAAGTCGAAGGGAGATTCTCGGTAAAAAGTGACGTGCAGCACACAAAACCATCAAGAGGTCGACGAAACCGTTCCAGATCTAGCCTTTTCGTAGAGGATGGGTTTCACCCCTTAAAACTCATAATTTTTGTCTCAAATTTTAGTATGTTATACTTTGAGATGTTTTCTACAACTTTAATGAAGTATTCTAAGTCAAAATCGAACTCGAAACATGCATGCAAGCCTCCACAAGTTTCTGGGTCAGGCGGTTTACACGAAATCAGCAAGCTTTTTCAAGAACAAGTCACACTCTAGCTTCAGTTTTGCCTACCCTAAACATCCAAGATCTACCACCAACCAATCACACATGCAAGACACACATGCAAGAGTAGAAATCGATCCTAACTTGCCTCTAAGATCAAGCGGACGGCGGCACACGGACGGCACACCGGCGATGGACGGACAGACGGCGTGCGGGCGGACGAATGGCGAGCTCCTTCCTCTCCTCCTTCTCGATTCCTCTCTCTCGCAACTCACTCTCTCTCTCTCTCTCTCACTTGGACAGTAGCCCTCAACCGGCCACTCTCTCTCCCCCTTTTATTTCCCTTAAGCCACAATCATTAGCAATGATGATGTGCCTCTCCTCAAGCCAAGGCATGATCTACACTTGGCAATTTGAGAGATACACATGGCCTTCTTCATGCAAAGATGGGCCTCATTCTTGGCTGGGCTTTGGGCCAGCAAATGGGCTGGTCGACAGCCCCTCCTTGGCTCCAATGGGCCGGCCATTTGGCCCACCAAAATCCATACTCTTTTAATTATTTGGCCTAAGGCCCAACCCCACCAATTAAACCCACAATTTCACTTTCAATTATTCATCTTTAATTATTTCTTTTATAGATTTCAAATTTTAAATTTCACATGGCCAAAATCTTGTAATATTTTATCCATTTATTCTATGAGGTGCATGGCCAAGAATAAATCATTCTCATTAATTTATCCTATAATACTAATTTAAAAACCCATGAACACAAGCCTATATCACTTAGTCTTAAGAGGAGACTAATGGCTAAAGCATAAACCATAAGTAATTTCATTACCTAATTATGGGCTTTAATACACCTTAGAACTTGTCTTGAATTTTTGGGATGCCACACTTAGCAAGCAAAAGAAGGTGCTGCCATAGGGCTACAGTTGGCTAGGGGTGCCATACTTTTCAGGAAGCACAAGTGACTGGAGATTCGCGAATAGCTTTGATCGAGGGAAGCAAGCAATGGAGTGGAGTAACTTGTTCTGTTGGGCAAGCGTTGCCATCTATGTAAGTCCTAAGGAGCGGCATTGATGGTTAGGGAAACGCAAGGAAGCGATAGAACAGCCCGCAACGAGGGCATTGCGGAATTGAGTGGGGGAGTTTATCACAGTCCGTGATTCTCCTGTATTCGTAAACCCTTGGGAGTGAAGCTTAAGGTTATCAAATGAAGAGCGAAGGTGTCAAGAGGATGAACACAACTGGTCCGTAGGAGTGACGCCCGAACAGTTAGTGCTATGAGTCATAAGATAGAAGGATAATATTACTTAGGAGCTCTAAAGGCAGGGTTAGCCTCCCGTGCACAAACTAGTCGGAAGCTGATGCCGCTCTCCTAATAAAGCTATGGCAAGGCGAAACTAGTTGTTGGGCCTAAAGAGATATGTTGTCTCACTTGGTGGACTAGACACCCGAGCATAGTTGAGGTGGTATGATATCATATAAAAGAGCTATTCACATATTGTTCATTGGAACAACTATAGAAGGAAGGCTGGTCTGGCAAATTCCGTTCGCCAGGGGCCGCATGGGTTAATCCGCGGCTAAGAAAACTACCGACTCGTGACATGTACATGTATGTATGCATTTGTATTTTATTATAAGTACGTAGGCATTTATTTAGCTCTGCTACGGTTTACACACTTTTGGGACGAGTACTAATGATACTTTAGGTGAAATGTAGCAGTTACATTATTATTTTTTGAACTATTAAAAAATATTGTTAATTCATTCGATACATTCTCAAAGCCCTCCGAGGATGGTTCAAGGAGCGCGGGTTCCGGATGCCCCAAGTTGCTCCGAGAGGGACGAAGAATTACGAAGTTATAACCCAAGTTTATGGTCTCCAAATCATCAAATAATCAAATGTATGCATACAAACAACAATTTACAATGGTGGACACAGAAATCTAATTTAAGAGACAAGATAGAATTTCCTACAATACCTAATTAAAGGAGACGATATAGGACTCATATGGAATTTTATAGAACATAGTTACTAAGGCATATATAGTAAAAAGTACAACAAGCATATTGGTGTTTCCTCTAATATGCTTTCATTACCCTTTGTCCTTTTAAGTTGACTTTTTTACATGTTAATTATTAAAAGAAAAATAAAACACCTCGCACCAAGTAGTCAAGTCAAGAGCACGATGACCCCCCCAGGGGTGTCAAAAGTACCCATACCAACCTGACTAGAACTAAATATTTCAGGTCTTTTCAAGTAGGGTCTTTTTTTGATTCAGCTAACAGCTTAAAAAATTGGGCATTCTGGAAGTTCAATTCCGGTCAAAAAAGAGATTTTGGATTTTCCTTTTACCGTCAATCAACATGGCCATCAAAGGAGCTTTCTCTTCTCTTCGCGCACAATCTCTCTAAGAGCTCACTCAGATTTCCATCCTGGTTGGTCGCCAACCACCGTTGCCAATGAAAATGAACGACGCCAAAGTGACAAGCAGATGGTCAAATTCGTCAGCTAGGAGGCAAAGGAGAAGGCCGACGAGATCTCCATCTTTGCTGAAGAGGTACTCTTCTCTTTCTTATCGATTTGAGTCAATTGAAAATGGGTGTTCTATTTTTACACCCGCGAAGTGAAAATGAGAATTTGTTTTCTGAGTTCGACATTAAGGATTGCTGCTTTAGATGTCTCGGACTGCCAAAATAACACCTCTGTGTATGTAAATTTTGAGGAGACCCATCAAGTGTTCCCGTGTTGAAAAAGTACGAGAAGACGACAACGATGCTCAAGAATGACAAAAGACGGTGATTCTATAACTCTCCTGTGTGGGGAAGTTACTGATTATCGTAATCAGGAAAATGCTTCTTTTGTTTCCACAATGTTAAGGGAAGCACTAAGGTATACATCTAAAGTGATTTTAAGAGGCTGCTTGCTTCAAAGTCAACGAGACCTTCATCTCCTGCTGATTGTTCCATTGAAAAAGTTTTCAAAAATAGAAGATAGCCCAAAACCTGAACCGACCATAACAAACACATATTATTCATTTTTGGGTCGACCCCATACATACCGTTGACACCCCGGCACCAGCCTCTATGGCAATGTGTCTTCACAGCGTTTATAAATTCTCAACAAATGTAAAAGTATCATAATTCAAAATGTAACTAGTGTGGTCTTATAGAAGCTGAAAAATGCTTATGGTTGCGTCAAATCAAAAACACATATGCACAACATTCAAAAAGCCTCGTCACTCTTTTTCTGCATCATCTAAAATCTGCTGGTAGTGGCAATGCTGAGGTTTTAGATGCAGTGTTGAGTTGCATGCTTTGCCTAATCTTAGATAAGTAAATGCGATTTGAATTCAACTATATTACAGAACTCCTTTCACGAACTAAATATCTCTTTCCCCCTCATTTGTATCTATTTATTCCACTTCACATTCGAAAATAAAGAGAATCAAGTGCGTTGGTTTAGTGCTCTCTTTTTCCCTCGCTTCAAAAAGCAGAGCAAGGTCAAGCACCGAATAACCTCGCTCCAGACTTGGCAAAGTCCTCTCTACGCTTATGCATGCTTTGTTTGTCCATTTCCTCCTACTCTCACCCTCCCTGTTAAACCACTATCACTCTCTGCTCATAAACACCCTTACCTTTCACAGAAAAGAAGCATGAGAGCCAAAACCCTGTTGGCTTCTGATTCTGCTGATGCTAGCTCTGGCCATCTCAGTCTCTTCGCTCTCCATCAGTTCTTAGGAAATGGAGAGCTCATGAGTATGCATATGCATATGCCATTTGGGGGTTTCTCGGTGAACACATTATATTTCTTCTCTGGTTTTAATTGGTTTTGATGTGGGCAACAAAAATGCAAGTATTTCCGGGTGCAAATTGCAATGAAAAGAGGCATTGATTAGTCTAAAGAAAAACTCAGTGAAAATGCATATGCATTCTAAAACTTGCAAGAAGTCAATAAAGGTAAATGGGCACTTCCTCATTTCAGATGTCTCTTTCAACTCTTCTGCAAGCAGAATCAATCTGTCATACAGGTAAATATAGCAGCAATTGAATCATCTCTAAGGTGAAACAAGACTCTCTATAATGGTGACCAGATCAGATTGCCTCGATAGTGGAAGAATTGTGAACTGTCCTGTGATTGGATTCCAAGAAACTCCTTCATCATCATCTATTAACATGAGAAGCTCACCATTCCTCATGAAGCCATCAAATCCTGTTACTTGTCCACAAGCCTCAAAAGAATACAGCTTAGTCCAAGACTCAGGCACCCCATAATCCCTCATGACCCAAACAGAACAAACGGAATGTGGTTGAGGATGCCCAACTGCCTCCCCATGAACAGTGCACACGGCCAGCAAGTTATTCAATGCTGACAAAACCACTTCTTTACTGATACTAAGAACCTGCAAAAACTCTTTCGACAGAGCCATTTCATCAAACACCTCACTGGCAACATCGAACAAAACTATTGATCCGGACCAACCCTCTGTCCACAGATCATCGTTCTTGGAAACGAGCCAGTGCAGATTTCCATTCAAGAAGACCGAGGGTGAATAGGCGCAGAAAGCAGGAACCTCACACTCCAAACTTCTCCAGGAATCCGTACTGAGCGAATAAACCTCGACTAGATTTATATCATCTGGAAAATAGAGAATCCTCAGGATCTTATAATCATTAGACCTAGCGTCGAAGCCAAACCCCACAGCTACATGAACATTGTAAATTGAACGGAATTTACTATCCAGACTGGAACGTCGAACCGCCCTGTGCTTTCTGGTGAATAAATTCCACAAATACATCGACCGGGCATAGCCATCTCCAGACATTTCTCTGACGCAAATCAAACCATTACACGAACCGACAAAGCCGAAACGCTTGGAAGAAGCAGCAAACGGGATTTCGATTTGCGACATGGAAGGCCGAGTAAGAGACTCACTAGAAAACAGAGAGTACCGGACAGGATCATCGCCCTCGTCCCAATCTAAACACAAGAGATACCCATTGGAGGCGTCGAGAGCGGAGTGGCTCAAGTGATGGGCCACGAAATCAGGGTCGTCGATGGTGGAACGCCATGACCGGCAGACACACCTGAATCGGAGGAGAGATCCCACCGGCAATCGCTTCAGGATCTCGACAACGGCGTCGTGAGGGAGCTTCGGGTCGTCGCCGGAGGAAGAGCGAACGCGATTAGACCGATATGCCAATGCCATGGACTCCTCAGAAATTACTTCTGCAAGCTCCAATAAATAGTACTTTCCAAAACGACGCATTTTCATTTTGCCCTTTACTTTTACTACGTCACAAACTCTAAGAAATTATTTAACAAACGATTACTATCACGAAAAATCCTAAACTAATATTCATATTACAAATTTATCTTAAATTAATTTTTGACTTAAAAACCTTCAAATGGACACTTTTGCGATAAATTTATCCTCAATTATTTTTTGTTAAATTGAATTAATATTACAAAACCCGCCAACAATTACGTGTTATCAAACATAGTAATTTGATGGTAAAAATTAACAGAAACTAATGAAGGGTATATTTGTCGTAATTATATAAGTTCGAGATTTTTAGTGGTCAGAAAATTAATTTTATGAAAATTGGTAACAAAAGTACTAGTTTTTAGAGTTTTCGAGTTTTTCTAGTATTAACCCTTAAATAAATTAATTATTCAAATTTTGGGTGTTTTGAAATCATTACAATTAATTCAGAAGAAGTTTGGCCCAACGTGCACTATAGTATTTGAACCTTTAATTTGTTCAATATGATTTATGAGATTTAGCCAAATATGGAATGATGTCCCTACATTTTTTAATTTGTTCAATGTAATCCTTAAACTATCTCGAAATATTTAAAAGTTCAGAAACAATATTACACATTAAAGCAAAGATCATTAAGGATTATTTTTGTCATTTTTCTGGATAGAAATAACTGTGTTGGTTGCCTGTTCCCAAGTTTCAATACGAAACGAATATAGGGATGATCAGGTCCAAAATGGATAGGTTATAGACCTGAATCCTGTATCTGACCCTATTATAACCAATTCTCCTTTTTTTGGATCCTGTACCAAACCCTGTTTGCATTGGACTTTGTTTTAAAACCACCCTAATTTTTCAGTTTGGTTCTAGAGCCAATCTTGTTTCCACTGGACCTGTTTTACAGCTTTGAATTTTATATTGGTACATGTGAAAATAACGTAAACCTCATAATTTGTGTCGAAACATTAAGCATATGTAAGTAATAAGTATTTGAATTATTTGACTATACAAAAAACTAAGGATCTGCAAGACTAATAATCATAAACAAACATCATGAGGCAGAGCGAGAGGGAGCCGGCAATGGATAGTGCAACTGTGAGCCGGTGAGGGAGGGAAGTGAGCAAGGAAGAGGAACGATGAAGGAGGAGCATTGTGCGAGTCTAATAGAGGAAAAACACTGTGCGAGTAAGATTAGAAAGGGAGGGGGGAAATAGGGTTTTGGACTTTTGGACTTACAAAACCGGTAGAATATATCTTGTAGATCTGATTTGTAACATCTTAATGGGGCATGCTCATGGTCCAAATCGCAATCACTCAAAAAGAAGAAAGATTGATTGGTTGAGAGATGATCGACATGTCACAAGATACCATGTTCTTGCATGATGTGACAAAGTACTTTGTATGTTGTTTATTGGTGTATGTGTTTTACCATGACGTATGGATGCTACGTTTGACAACCGAAACGATGCATTGCTTTGTTTATCGACAATGTCATGTAGAAGAGGACTTGTGCCGTGCCTTGTCTTAGCATTAAAACAGAACCAATGGTGACCGATCCAAATCTCGCATCATCATTAGTGATGAGCATTACATCGTAATCTCCTTCTCCAATAGTTAAGCCTTGCCCAATAGGCGATCTACGTTTATGTTCAACATCTCTAATACCATCACTATATGGAGCTGTGATCGCCATCTCGAGAGTGTTAGCTTCACCTCGAGTTTGGGCTGTTCCAATGACGTCAGCTCAACAAAAATCGCACGTCGTATTGAATCAACTCTTTCTATAATTGTTTCTTTTTATTTTACGAAGTCTTATTGCATAATTTGTAAAAGAGAGAGAGCCTCATCCTTACACAAATTCTTTTGCGGAAGCATAATTCTTGTTTCATTCCTCACGAAACAAAAATAAAAGAGAGAGAGAGACTGAGATTTTACCAGTCTCTTCGAGAGGAGCTTCGCTATGGGGAGACGGTTCCCTTGTTGTGAGAATATCTTTGATGAAGGGAGACGAGTTGTCCTGCGGGGGGACAAGTTCTGATGTGGCGACGCAAGTTCCTTCGCGGCGTGACAACTCGTTGCGGCTAGCCACATGGTATTCCTGATTATCCCGAATATATAGATCATGCACCACAGTATCAAATGTACCACAGTATCAAATGTCTATACTCAAATACGGGTTAGATAAACTATTAAACACATAAGATGCGTATATATGAAAAGAGAAGGGATATAGAAATGGTTAGCTGGCTTATATTTTAAGTTTTGACGATAAAAGAAAAGTCTATCTCTGTGAGTTTGTTTAAGTGTAAACGAACAATCCAAGCAAGTAATCTTATCGAAATCGAAATTTGATTAGCAATAGTGCTGCATACTTCTCAGGCCATCTTTACTATGCTATTTGGGTCATCAATCATCTGGGTTCTACGGTGAGATCCACATGATTAATGGATCAAATGTTTTACAATTTCTGGGGTAACTTCTTGGTAAATGCCAAGGGCATCGGCCAAGAGACCAAGAGACACATATAGTAGATACTAGAAGGAAAAGTGAATAGATATCATTTTTGGCTGAAATTTGCTGACGTGGATGCCAACCCTCCTATGTTGATGTAAATAAAATTTATTATTTTCAATTTTTTTTTCAAAATTTGATTTGATTTTGATTTTTCTTTTTCCCCCTCTCTCTTCTTCCTCTTTGTCGATCACCTAGCCTCTGGCGACCAACTAGAGGCTACAACCGGCAAGGGTTGGCCTCGCCAGCCTCGTATGAGGTTGCCCTTGCCAGCAACTAACGCGAGGGTTAGCCTCACCGGCCACAAGCAAGGCTCGTCCTCACCCTCGCCCAAGGTCGGCGAGGGCAACCTCACTTGAAGCTAATGAGGCTGACCTTCACTAGTCATAGCCGTTGGCTGATCGTTGGAGGCTGGACGACTTGCAGAAAGGAAGAAGAGAGGGGAAAATAAAAAAAAAAAAATTCAAAAAAATTCAAAAAAAATAAATAAATAAAATCGAAAATAAATATTTAAAAATAATAATAAATTTGGTCCACGTTAGTGTCGGTCATGCCACATAGGACAACTGGTGTCCATGTCAGTGAATTTGGTCTAATAGACTCAATTGGTAAAAAGTGAAAATGTTTAGATTTAATTGGCAAAATTGAAAGGTTTAAGATTGAATTGACAAAAATATAATAGGTTTATAACTTTTTCGACAATTTTCCCTTGAGAGAAAAAGAGGAGAGAAATCACATTGGTCTAAAATATGATGGGAGATAACTTTCTAGCAGTAGAAAACCGCCCTTAGTTAATCACTAAAGTATCATTATCCTATTAGTACAAATGAGTTTGACGCCATATTAATTTCACGTAGGAAAATTCCTGGTTTATAATGCGAAAAATCTCTTTTTTAGGAGAGTAGAGGTTGAATCGACTAATCATATCTTAGGAAGAGAGAGTTCGGATTATTTTACCAGGCGATCGTCAGCATTGTAGACGGCACATTGAAGGAAGTCCTAGTTGAGCCGTGCCAGGTGGTAGTGTGTCTTGATCTAGCGGTGCATTTTGTGGTTGCACAGGACGAAGCTGCAGCAATGATTCCCAGTTTCTCTTCTCTATAACTTGAATAATCTATTATATGACAAATAACAAGGTTGGAACTGGATCAATTGATCTTTGAGATGACCAAGAGAAGTCTCACTAAATGCTTCAAATGTTGCAGAGACAAATATGATGATTTCACATATTGATCTTTGAGAGAAGAAATCATAATGCAAAGAGAGAAGGTTTTCAAGGTAACGAAATGTTTGCAGCACAAGAACAGAGTAATGATAATGATAGAGAGGATGACTGTCATGATTCAACTCATGGATCTGCAAGCAAAAGAATCTCTCCATTATATTGGAAACCTGCAAGATGCATCCATGCTACAGCATGGATGAAGTACATGCTAGAGCATTCTCATGGACTATTTCAAATTATGTGTTGACCTCATTAATTTCTAATATACCATCACATGTAATATTTTCTCATCTAATCAAAAACTAAATCTAACGTTAAGAAAAACATGAAAAACGAAACAACTTTGTCACTTTCTCTGATAACTACTCGCTTCATGCGCTTCATCAATCTAATAGGATGGGCCAAGTTGGTTATGCATCTCTTTTAATATGTGGAGGTAGGGGTTTGGAACTTTTCGGAATAAAGGATGGTCTCCACTAGAAAACCATGATGATGATGATGATGATGATGATGATGATACTCCATCCACTTCCTTTAAAATTATCTTAATCATACATAATAATCTCATTTTATTCACGTGCATAGCCTATGCCTTGTCTCTAGTTTAAATATCCATAAATCTAAATCAAAACTCTTAATTGTCTCACTTTTTGAATGCCACATTCAGCCCCTTGTTTATGTATTACCCTAAAATGATCATACGTTGAATTCAAAGCCTATGAAAGGAAAAGTATGAAGAAGCAATTATGGATATTTTAGGTATATTAGTAAAGAACAATTTAAGCATAAGACATTGAGGTCTAAATGCCAAACGATTAGGATTAGGAAACAAAATCTTTGGACTTTCTTTCTTTCTAATTTTCTTTGCTTGGCCGATGATATGGTTGCTCTATTGTGAGTGACGTCCATAGGTGCTGAAGTGCTTGGCAGCGAGTTCGTGCAGTGAAACTTATTCATGAATTGCATCGAGGAAAGATTAACATTTGTAGTTGATTAAATCTTATGGTAATATTTGCATGCATAATTATTTCATGGAATTAGAAGATTATTTCGTGAGAAAGTGTGGGGCTAAACCCCACGTGCATTATTGAGTGTAATTAGGGCTTAGAAAATACTAAGTGTTTGAATGACTTGAGCGTGATTGTAATCTCCGTGTATCACTTGATCTATAATGGAATCTATTGTTACTCTCCCCATGAATGTAGGTCACTATGACCAAACCACATAAATCTGATACCCTAACTATTTTCTTTATTCAATATATTTTATTATTTGATCACTCGTCTTTCGTAATAGTTGATATCAAAGCCAGACTTGGCTAAGTTGTAATGAATTGATAGCGATTGAAGAAGGAAAAGTGAGAATTGACAAATTTGATGGGAAGGATTTTGGTTCATGGAAGATGTAGATTGAAGACTATCTCAATCAGATGAAACTGCACGTGCCCTTATTTGGTGTGGAAATGACAAACTTTATCCGTATTGCTCAAAACAAAATGGACCACGACATGTAAATGACTACTCATGGATAAGCACACCACTAAGCTCGACGACATAGCATATCACCCCAATCGAGGGTTTGAAATTCTGCATACAACTTGAACTAACTGCAGCCGAACATGACACTCGTGGATGAAAGGAAGAGTGGCCGAAGGAGAGGGAGAGAGGGCGTGAGCTTGAGAGGAAAGGAGAAGGAAATGGCTAAGGGTAAGGAATTTTGAAGATAGTTCTTGTATTTATAGCGTATGCTCCATAATTGGTCTATCCAAGTGGCCTAATGGAATGCATCGGAGTTGCATAGCTAAGAAGAAGGGGGGCGCCTATGGTCCAAGGTTCTTTAATGAGGGACTAACTTGTCATCCAGGTCTATCCTTAGGCCATGATGTCCTAAATTTGTAGATGACACCTAAGCACGAATCTATCAATGGCTAAGGAACAAAAAGTCTTAAGAGTTATCATCTTGCAATTATGCACTACCTTCCAAAACTTTACTTGGATTAAGCCTTAGTCAACCTTGTCTTGTTTTCCAAGACAACACATGAAGCACATATTCTTTGGAGGCTTTTATATTTCTAGAATCAATATAATTACTATTAATTCTAAATAATTCTGGTGTACTTTTTTATAAATAAAAAAAGGAGCTCTATAGTATTTGATGCAAAGTCCAACTATATTTAATTACATTAATGCCACAAAAATTCCCCAAATTTATAAATTTGTATCATTTTTATCCCAAAATATTGTTTTTGTTACAAAAAATGCTAAACATGTGTCATAGTGCCTTATTTACTTCAAATTATTATTTGTATTACAAAAAATCTCGCATTAATATCCATGTTACACATTTATCTTGAATTAGGTTTCGTGTAAAAAATCCAAATAATTTTTGGGCTTTTGTTTCAAAAAGTTCATCTGACTCGAATTGCTTTTGCTGGTGCTAGACTGGATGGGCGACACAAGCTAAATGGCAACTGGTGAAAGAGAAAAGTTTTGAACTTTCCTCCTCCAAGGAGTGCTGCAAAAACTCAAAGTCATAAATCTAATTCTCCAAGGAAGACTTGCATTTCTCATTTACGTGTGACATTTCAACAATCCGTATCCTGGATGCTTAAGTGAATGTTTAGAACTTCTCTTCTTTTTTCGTAGGAGTCAATTTTGTTTTGGTTATTTCATAGATAATAACCTTCACATATTTATGTCACATCTGTCACATGTGGACCTGGCCATGGTATAAGGTGAATTCCAATTCTTCATGCTATCTTTGTCAATCTAGCTGTGTGACCAAATCAATCATGAAAAAAGGCATCGGATCATGAACACAAACATCTCTTCGAGCAATATTAATTTGGAAGATTATCTATGTCGTGATTCTCCCAAACACGTGCATACGATGGCTATAGTCTGTATTCAGGTGTTGCAGATGATGCACCAATCTTGAACCTAAAGGGGAATGAACTTTATGTTAGTCTAATAAAGTTTGGGTTGTTTCGTTGTTGTGAAAGTGATGTAATTCCTACTCCACTTTGTGTTTTTGTTATTATTATTTTTTTATGCTTTTCTACAGTATTGAAAGTTTAGGCCGGTGAAGGAATTTTGTTCAAGTGAGAACATTCACATGAACAATGTACAGTTTAAGCATACTACAAACAGTGCTCGAATCAAAACATAGCAAGTAACGACCAATGAGTGCGAATTGCATTAATCAAAGATAGGAATTTTATTTCATATTTCTGTTGTTTGAACTTACTCAATATTCCTTTGTGTTTTGTGATGAAGTTTGGGAAGGGATATGCACGAAGAATCACTTTTGAGCGTGTTAAATTCGACTCAGTTAGAAACCCCATAATCATCGATCAAAATTATTGTTCCGTCCAGGGAGCATGCCAAGAAGGGGTAAATTCCTTTTCCTAAATCAATGCTTTCATTTTTCCATGAAAAACACTAATAAAGTAATAATATATTTATTAAATATTGAAACTTAAGTTTAGTAGCCAATACAATAACAGATTCAACGTCCCATTTAGCGATGTAACATGGTCCACCGAACAAGTTGCCCGAGCATAATGAAAAACATAATCGCTAATCGCAACCCTCACATTTATTTATTTATTTATTTTACTAATTTTCCGTTGCTATTCATTGTATTTGAAGTACCTAGCTTTCTACAAACGGCTGATAGCCAAACCAACCTCAGCGAACAAGTTGCCCGAGCATAATGAAAAACATAATCGCTAATCGCAATCCTCACATTTTCATACGGCTTCATGCCATCAGGAGTTAAAAATAAAATAGGGATTACGTACATCCAGCAAAGAAAATAATCCCTATCCATGTGAGAACAATGGAGATTTTCATAAAAATCTAACGTTTTAAACTGGGTTTATTGAGTTTAGATAATAAAGAACATGAATTGGAACGAGTATTGAGGCAAAAGTTAAAATGCTAAGGAGAAATAGATACTTAAACATATGAGTTCGCCTTAGAGGTATAACTGTCTAAAAACATAGATTTTTCCTCACTCTCGCCTGATTCCCATATGATTCAAAATGACCGAATTCGAAAGTGCAATAAAATCAACTCGATTCTCTTTCATTTTTCCTTCATGTCAATTTTGACACGTTTGACGAAACTGCATAGGTATTTGAGAATATAAACACACCTACCTCGCTATGAAATTCCTTTCATGCAATACAAGCAGTCTTAACAATGTAAAATTAGTAAACAGTTCCCTAACCATGTGTTAATTAGGTTATGTGGCTTCTTTAACATTGGCAATCTATCCATTGAAGCTCAAGGGACAATCCCCAACACCCGTGGCATTCACATTCAATCCTCACAGGATGTGACCATTGCAAATATAGTCATTGGAACTAGTAATTTCTACTATTCCTCTTCTATTCGGTCTTCCTTATTCCGGTCAGAAGTCGAGAATGTTCAAGACTGTGATTTCCCTCCTTAAAGTTGGGCTTGAGATCACCAGGTGATGATTATATATCCATTGGAGATACTTCGAATATTTCTGTCACATGTGGACCTGACCACGATGTAAGGTGAAGTCCAATTCTTATGTTATCTCTGTCATCTGATTGTATGACCGAATCAATCATGACAATGGGGCATCGGATAATGAACACAAACATCTCTTTGAATAATCTTAATATGGAAAATTATATACATTGTGATTCTCCCAAACATGTGCATAAGATGGTTATAGTTTGTATTTAAGTATTGCATATGATGCGCCAATCTTGAACCTAAGAGTGAGATGAACTTTGTGTTGGTCTGATAAAGTGTGGTTCGTTTCATTGTTGCGAAAGTGATGCAATTCCTACTCCACTTTGCGTTTTTATTATTACTTTGTTTATGCTTTTCAAGGAAATTTCATTCAAGCCAAGAACATTGAAGTGGGCAATGCACAGTTTAAGCATACTTGTTGCGATCTCATTTTTCAGGTGCCCTTTTACTCGCGGGCGTGCAAAGGCTAATGGCTTCACTAAGTATTAGGGCTTAGCCCGGTCCCTCCAAATCCCACTAATTCACAACTTATGGTTCGAGTTTTTAATCTATAAGTTAATTTTAAATAGGAGTCATCACTAATCAATTTGGGGTAGGTAGATTGGAAACCCAAGCAAAATATTGGAAGAAATATTTTAATCTGAGCAACTAAGGGCCTGTTTGGCAACTTGCCAAATAGTGCCAGATTCTGATTTTTTGTTCCTAGAATCAGTTTGGGACGAGAATCGCGTTTCGTAAAATTTTTGTTCCCGGGAACGATTTTGGACAAGATTTGAGAATAAAAAAAAATTTGATTCTACGTCCGAGAATCAAAAAAAGAATCAAAACGGTAAAACCCTTATTCTTCTCTTTCAACATCTCGGTTGTCGTTCGCCATCGCCCGCCACCGCCGCTGTCGCCTCCCGCCGCCGCCGCCGGTCGCCGGTCCGCCACCGGTCGCCGGTCCGACGAGGTCGCGGAGGCTCGCTAGGCCGGGCGAGGTCCGGCAAGCTCGCCGGAGGCAAGCCCGCCACCGGCGAGGCTCGGCCTCGCCGGAGATCCGGGCGAGGCCCGGCCTGGCCGGTGGCGGCGAGCCTCGCCGGCAATTGGGCGAGGCTCGGCCTCGCCGGATCGGGCGAGGTCGAGCATCGCCGATGGCCGGGCGAGCCTCGCCCGGCTGCCGTGAGGCTCGCACGGCCATTAGCGAGGCTCGCCCGGTTGCCGACGGCGAGCCTCGCCCGAGCCGCGGGCGAGGCTCGGCCGACGAAGGCCGACCTCGTCGAGGGCGGGGACGCTCCGGTGAGCGTCGCCGGCCCTCGTCTGGCCAGTCGCCGGTCCGGCGACCGGCCAAATGAAGAAGAAGAAGAATAGGAAAAAGGGGAAAAAAAGAAAAAAAAAAAAAAAAAAAGAAAAAAAGGAAAAAAGTAAAGAAAAATTAAAAAAGTAAAGAAATTATTTAAAATTTATTTAAAAATCAAAAGAAATTAATTTGGAACATAATCAATTAATACGGTACCAAACGCAATTCTACTCAAATCAAAAATTTTGAGCAGTTACCAAATGCGCTTTTTACTCGGGATCGGTTCCGGGAACAGAATAAAAATAATCATTTCTAATCGAATCGGCTCAGGGAACAGAATCGTTACCAAACACGCCCTAAAGAAACTAGGATCGGGGACTTGATTACACTAGTTAATCACTAATACTCTTCTGGTACCTAGCCTTATTTAAACCCTAAGGCTTTTTGGATTTTCAAAGATTTTTGCATGCATTTGTGGAGAAAAAACATTTTTGGTCTCTCTTTTTTGAACGTATAAAGTATTTTCAGATTTTTTTAATATTTTTTTAAAATATAAATCATTTTTTGAATTTTTCTGATTTTTGGGAAAATGTAAAATATTTTTTAAAAAAATAATATATTATTAAAAACAACTGGGTCGATTCTTGCATCCGACCCGGTTGAACACAACTGGCGCATGGCCCGGCCCCGAGGTCTGGGCTGGTTTCTACAATTGGGCCCAGCCCAGTCGTGCCCCTTAGCCATGAAGAAAATGAAAGACAAGGCCCAGCCTGCGAGTTAGCCCAAGAAAGAAAAAGCAGAAGCCCAACCCGTTTCTCTCCTAGCAGCTGAACCCTACCCGGCCAAGACCCGCATCCGACCCGATTCGTGACCTAGCATCCCCTTCACGAGACCTATCTCCCTCATGCCCCTACTCTCGGTGATCGCGCGAGGTGGCCGAGCTCGTCTCGGTTTGGGCTCGGGCCTTCGCCAGCATCGCCTTAGCCAGCCCTAAGCCGACAAGTCGGCCTCCGCTCGGCCAGCTACCGTTGCCAACCACATCGCCCATCATTGCCGTAGGCACCGAACTCAAGGGTCCAAGCATGGACTCTCTTGGATATTTCTCTGAACACCTGGGGTACGTCGGCAGGGAGGGGAGAAGGACGCCTTTATCGAGACTCAAGATCACGACAGGACTCATGACATAGAAGAAGAAACGACCACGATAGCTTAACGACGAATGGTCGGAGCCGGAGATCGCGTGAGGTGGACGGCCACAAGTTTCGACGTGGTATGTGCGAAATGGGGCAAGAATAAAGCCTTGCTCATCGTATCCAGACGCGGGCGGCGACGAGAACAATGCAAGCAAATGGCGTTGTCGGTGGTGGAGTAGCAGAGGCGTTGGGTCAAAGCAACCGGTGCCACACGTGGCGAGGGGGCTCACACTCGCGACCCTCTCTCTCTCTCTCTCTCTTAGATCTGGAACTAAACCTCTCCACCCTCTCTCGACTAAGATCTCACTCTCTCGACTCGGGTATCGCTCACTCTCGGGGTCTCCCTTGATGTCTCTCGGGGAAATCCTTTAAGCTCGCTGCCTCCGTCCTCTCTCTCGCCTGTGTTTGGCCTTCCTTGACGCCTTATTTATAGGGGGCAACCGACCTTGGTGCGATTGAACCAACGTCTCCTCAGCCACCCACTTGCTTCGCTTTGAAGGCGCATCCCATCTATTGTCGGCCTACTCCTCTCTCATCCCGTCCGCGAGTGCGTCATCATTACTACGTGTGAGTTACAGAGGCAGAGGAGGGAAGGAGGAAGGAAGAAGAAAGGAAAGGGGCTAGGCCAAGGTAAAAGGTGGGAATGGGCCTTGGGCCCATGTGGGAAAGAACGAAAAGGGGAGCTAAGCATGAAGGCCCAACCCCACGGGCTGTTTTTTTTTTTTTTTTTTTTTTTTTTTTTTAATTATAGAAAAAAGTGAAAAATAAAGGAAATAAAATAGGAAGTAAAGCTTAATACTTAGTCTAAATTTAGATGCAAATAAAAATTAAGACCTAATTGATGCGAAAATCATTTTTGTTAGGGCCAACTTGATCCCTAATTTTCTTATGCAATTTAATCCTAAACACTTAGTTTAAATTTAGGTGTCAACACATACTACAGATGGTCCTCAAATCAAAACACGTCAGGTAACAAACTAGTGTGAATCGCATTCATCCGAGATAGGAATTCCATTTCATATTTCTATTATGTTTGAACTTCCTTGATATTCCTTTGTGTTTGTAGAGTGAAGGTTGGGAAGAGTTATGTATGAAGAATCACTTTTGAGCATCTTAAATTCAACTTGGCTAGAAATATCATAATCATTGATCAAAATTATTGATCCGTCCAAGAAGCATGTTAAGAAATGGTAAATTCCTTTTCCTAGATCAATGTTTTATTTTCCCATGAAAAACACAATAATAAAGTAATAAATTTTTTTATTAAATATTAAAACTTAAGTATAGCAAAACAATAACAGACTCCACGTCTAACTTAGCGACATAACATGATCCATCGAACAAGTTGCCTAAGCAATGAAAAACATAATCGCAATCCAAAATCCAAATAATGATTGCAACCCTACATTTTCATATGACTTCATGCCGTCAGGAGTTAAAAATAAAAGAGGGATTGCGTATGTCTCGGCAGAAAAAATAATCACCATCCATACGAGGATGATGGAGATTTTCTTAAACATATGATGTTTTAGACATGATTTATTGAGTTCAGAAAATAAAGAACATGAATTGGAACCATGAAAGTTATGACAATTATGCATTTGTCATGAACTCAATAAACCCGGTTTAAAACGTCAAATTCTTACGAAAGTCTCAATTAGAGAAAATAATTGCCATCCACGTGAGAACGATAGAAACAAGTTATGTGGAATAGAAACAAATTTTACCAAAAAAAGTGAAGGGCAGAGATAGTGTCGAAGACTAAGTCGAAGCATTATTGCTCATATGATCTTTTGTCAAGATAGTCGACAACGCAACCAAGCAAAAAGGTCTTGGAAATTGAGCCTTATGGTAATGTCTACCCACTTGGGCATCACGAGATTCAACTTGTCTCTCGAAAAGACCAACAGGCTCATCAAGTCAATGCTAAGGTAGTGCTCATGGCGGCACGCAATGTAACCGCAACATATACCAAGAAAATATCATTATCAATATCGGCATCATGGCCACTAACGCCTTTACTCTCAAGGTTTCCTTGTCGAATTCTAGAGCTGAGAGAGTGTTATAGGCATGATTCCAATTTTTGGAGAGATGTTGACTTGCGTTGCAACCCTTAAAGGCAAACATGACATGATTTCTTAAATTATCGATTGAGGCAAGTTAAGAGCGTCGCGGATGGAGTCCGATGCATTGATGCAACCTTCAAAGGTCTCGGCCATAATCTATCAATGTCGGCTTTATTGTTCTCAGCAAAACTTCCTGCAATGCAATGCATCGATACATCGAACTCCATCCATGACGCTCTTTACTTGCCTCAACCGATAATTCAAGAAATCATGTCACATTTGCCTCCAAGAGTCGCAACGCAAATCAGCATCCTCTCTAAAAACTAGAACCACGCCTATAACACTCTTCCGACTCGAGAATTTGACAAGGAAACCTTTGATAGCAAAGACGTTGGCAGCCACAATGTAAACATCGGGAATGATACTTTCTTAGAATATGTCAACGGTTACATTGTGTAGTGCCGTAAACACGACCTCAGCATGGACTTGCTGAGCTTGTTGGTCTTCTCAATAGGTAACAAGTTGAATCATATGGTGCCCAAATGAATAGACATACCTCGAGGCTCATTCTACAAAACCTTATGCTCGGCCGCACCATCAACCAACTTGACAAAAGATCGTATCAGCAAAAATGTCCTGACTTAGTCTCTGACACCATCTCTATCCTCCACTTTTTTTTTAACAAAATTTGTTTCTATTCTATATAACTTGCCTCCATTGTCCTCACACGGATGACGCTTATTCTCTAATGAAGACTTTCGTAAAAAATTGACGCTTTTGACCAAGTTTATTGAGTTCATGATAGATACTTATTTCTTTTGACAGTTATACATTTAAGGCAAACTCAATTGTTTAAGTATCAATTTCTCCTTAACACCTTAACTTTTGCCTCAATTCTCACAGTTCCAATTCATGTTCTTTATTTTCTTAACTCGATAAACCCTATCTAAAGTGTCAAATATTTATAAAAGTCTCATTCGTCCTCACATGGATGACAATTATTTTCTCTACTCATATGTACAAAATCTCTATTCTATTTTGAACTCCTGACGGCACGAAGCCGTACGAAAATGTAGGGATTGTGATTATCTTCTAAATTGCCATTATGTTTTTCATTCTACTCGAGCAACTTATTCAGTGGATCATGTTACGTCGCTAAGTTAGACGTGGGGTCTGTTATTGTTTTGTTGTACTAGGTTTTAATATTTAATGAAGATATTATGACTTTATGATTGTGTTTTTCATGGAACAAGAAAAGAAAAGGAATTTACTATTTCTTGACATGCTTCTTGGACAGAATAATAGTTTTGATCAATGATTATGGGATTTCTACTTGAGTCGAATTTAAGATGCTCGAAAGTAATTTTTCATGCATATCCAATACCAGCCTTCATTATAGAAAGGCAAAGGACTATTGAGGAAGTTCAAACAAAACAGAAATATGAAATGAAATTCCTATCTCAGATGAATGCAATTCGCACTCGTTGTTCGTTACCTACCATGTTTTGATTCGAGCACAGTTTGTAGTATGCTTAAACGTACATTGTCCACATGAATGTTCTCGACTTGAATGAAATTCCCTCTTCGGCCTAAACTTCAATGCTGTAGAAAATTATAAACAAAATAACAATAAAAATGCAAAGTAAAGTAGGAATTGCATCACTTTCGCAAGAATGAAAACGACCCACACTTTATCAGACCAACACAAAGTTCATCCTCCTTTCAGGTTCAAGATTGTTGCATCATTTGCAAAACCTAAATAAAAACTATAGCTATTTTATGCACGTGTCTAGGAGAATCACAACATACATTATTTTCCATATTAAGTTTACTCAAAGAGATGTTTGTGTTCATGATCCAATGCTCTATTGTCATCATCGAATTTGGTCATACAATCAAATTGATAGAGACAGCATAAGAATTAGACTTCACCTTACGCCATTGCCAGGTTCACAAGTGACAAATGAGACATAAATATTCGAAATATAGTCTCCAATGGATATACAATCATCTCTTGAGATCTCAAGCCCCACTTTAAGGAAAACGGAAATCACAGACACGAATATTCCTAACTTCTAACCAAAATAAGGAAGACCGAACAAAAGAAGATCGCAAAAATTACCAATTCCAATGACTGTATTTGCAATGGTCACATGCTACGAGGATTGAATGTGAACGCCATTAGTGTTGGGGCTCATCCCCCGAGCTTCAATCAACAAATTGCTGACATTAAGGAAGCCACGTCCCCTAATTAACACATGGGTTTGAGAACTGTTTACTAGTTTTACATTATTAAGACTGTTCACACTACATGAAAGGAATTTCATAGCGAGGTAGGTGTGTTTATATTCCCTAATACCTATGGAATTTCATCAAACATGTGTGGAAATTGATATGAAGGAAAAGTAAAAAAGACAACTCGGTTATTGATTTTATTGCACTTTTGAATTTGGTCATCTTGAATCATATGAGAATCAAATGAAAAAGTGAAGTAAAATCTATGTATACCAGAAATGTGATATGTCAGCTAATGTACGAGAAATGTGTAATTATTTGGAATGATCATAATTGGATTCTCGAATTGGGCGCTAAATGTAGCCTACCAAGCTTCAAGAAATGCCTACAACAAGTGGGAGACAATGTCAAATCTAATACAAAAAAAAAGTTACAGACCAAATCAAGTGGATAAGTATTTAGGAAAAAGTATTACTCTTGTATCTTCTATAATGACAATGTCTCCCACTTGTTATAGGCATTTTTTGAAGCTTGTTAGGCTACATGTAGTGCCCATTCAAGAATCCAATCATGATCATTCCAGATAATGCTCCATAATCTTAGGCACTAAAGAACCCGGAGTCTCCAAAGAAAATCACAAAGCCAAAGCCACTAGAAATCAATCCAAAGATGAGAATAAGAGTTAACTTACCCTTGCAAAGTTGCAAAGCAGTCATCCACAAATAAGTTTACATTTGTACTTTAAACGCAAATACTGAACAACACGGTCAGGGGCCTAACCATAAAGCTTATCCTTAGGTCTCTCACCATGACTTTTGCAGAACTCAGTGCGAGCCCTAGCTGAAGGAACGATGTTCCATTGTCGCCGTTCTCATGGCTGCTCCTGCTTCTTCCTTGTAGAAAAGCTCCATGCACCATTGAACAAGCATGAGGTATATCATACAATTCAAAAAGCTAGCTGTTTTAAAATGTTCATACTCCATGAACTTTCAGTTAGTTCAAGTAACAGCCTCTGCCTTTAATTGCTTTTTCAGCAAAAGAAAATCGACTTGAGTGCTCTATGTATTGAAGAACTAGAACTCGCAATCATTCCTCAACATAAACACACTCATTTTATTCATTTGGCTCAATCAGTAAAGTAACAGTACAGATAGACCGGCGTGCTAGCATGCATGAACATAGTATGTACATTAAATCAGCATCATAAGACCAGTAAAGCAATTCAGATCAAACCGGCATGCAAGCATGCATGAACAGATATGCTACCATAATCAGCAACCTAAAGTCAAGACGCTATCAGAGAATCATGTCAATACCCAATACACAAGTATGACACCATGCAGAAGAAGAAACAGTGAAACAGACACCATCCATGATAGGGTAGAAACAAGAAACACCAGATCTTCTTCAACAAAATCAATGAAGAGATTGAGTTCAAAGAAAAGGCCAGGATTTCCTTACAGAGAGAGATTCCAGAGCAAACCCTGCCAGTTGAAGAAAGCAAATGCATGGGAAAAGGAAAGAAACGAAAAGAAGAGGGAAAAATAAGCATGAAACACTGAAGAAAAGACAAGTTGGAAAGTCCCGAGAAGAGGGCCTCTTGTGAAGAAGGAAAACAATAACAACAAGTTTGCTAAATCTGCACAATGGCCATTCACATGATCTTTACGCAAAGTCCCACGAGATCGATTTGATCTTCATATATTTTATCGTAAAATAGAATGCGCCGAATTTTTTTTCTGAGTTTAAGACTCAACTAGTGCGTATGGTATAACTTTTTACCAAAAAAGAAAAAGAAAAACCCAAACCCCAAACCCTAAACCCTAAACCAATTTCCATAACCAATTTCTGAAGACAATTGGTGCTCGTCTCTTTCTCCGTCCTCTTTCTTCTCTTGTGGTTTTGGGCTATGACTGATATGGTTTTTTCATTATCTTCAGTCAGTTCGTATCTCCCTGCATTATCTTCCACATATTCCACACCTTCTACTCTGTCGACATAATTATTCTAACTATTGAAGAGCAAAGAATCCCAGAAATCAACGCCATACCAGGCCGCGCATTCCCTTCCTTCTCAGTCCCACACCGGTCGGCGATTACACTCCTTAGTCCTTACCGCGGCCACCCACCCAACACCAAGTAAATCGTCCTGATAACTTTTTTTCGTTCCAATCGACACTTGGAAATATCTCCCCGGCGATCAAAATCCAGCAAAACCCCTCGTTTGAGCAAAACCCCTCGTTTGAGCAAAACCCTAAGAGCACCTCCAAAAAACGACACGAAAAGAACTGCAGCAGAAAGAAATCGAAGGAATGGCCCAAACGCAAAACGATCGAGAATCGCGAGAGGACAGAGGCGCCGACCGTTCTCCCGGACTCGTTGCGGCGACGGAGGAGAAGGAAGATGGCGTCGGCGGCGGCTCCGTCGTCTCCGGCGACCGTCCGATTCGCCGATTCAGAAGGAGGAGGAGGGATTTCGCGAGGTGTAGAGATATATTGTGTCCCGATTTGTTCGAAAAGATAGACAAGATACTTATATTATAATTAACGTGAATTATCCAGAAGTACTTGAACTAGATGATAATTAATTTGAAAAAAAAATCAGTAGATAATATTATTATAAAATGAACACAAATATAATTTAACAAGTACTATAAAATTAAATAGAAGTAGATTAACAAAAATTATGAAAAGCTTTTTGCTTGTTTCTATTCCACATAAATAAACTCAATATATTAGTATATAAGTACTTCTTCTTTTTAGAATTATAGCAATTCAAAAGATTAGGTGATTATCCATACTGTATAGATAATGGAATAATTTTTTTAGAGCAAAATGTAAAATCCAAATTAGATTAAAACTATTTTAACTAATAACAATAAAATATGATAAAAAAAAAAAGATGAAGTAATTTCGCTTTTTTCATTTAAGTGAGCGTGGAGACCAACAGTATTACCCGCCGAAATTTTCGTTATGAAAGAACTATTCTGACTTCAAAGTGAGCAACAAACAAACAGATCTCCAAAGAGAGTCACGAATTTCATCGATCCAGGAAAACGCTCTCAATGCCCTTTTAGTCGGTGTTCTTTTGCAGCGTTGCCCTTTTGAGAAAGCACAAAGATCAGCGCTTTGCAAGAGGTCTCTTGGTACGCTTTAGTCCGACATGATCTCTCTTTCTGCTAATCCTAATCCACAATCAACACGTATAAGCAGTGACAGATCATGCTTCATAGGACAGTAATTACGTGCCACTCAGTCATGGGCTTTTTTCCACCATACTATATGTTTGCCCTTGTGTTCACCATCTCAGGCTTTTGCTACCGGGCATTCCGCGATGAATATCATACAATAAGAGCAATGCCAAGATACTACTTATGTGGATTCGTGAGTTTCAAGCTCAAACGCAAGTATTACTTCCTCTAGGAATATGTACGGCAAAAAGAGCAATGCCAACATACTATTTGCGTCAACTCGGGAGTTTCAAGCTCAAATGCAAGTACTGCCACTAAAGATTTCCAGTTATGCAAACCAGCAGGCCGTTCGACGAAATTGACATATTTCCAGTTTTGATTTGAGGCTTCATACCGGGTGGCAATTCCCTTCTGGAGGACCTTAGTTTGATTTCACTTGAGCACAGCCAACACCCGGCGATGGAGTTCAATCATTATATTGCTTCGGACAATCTATTTTCATCTATGAATCGACACACGTCCTCTTCTTCTACAGGAGTAGGAAAAACTCTAATGCTAGTCAAGACCGAGTATGGAAATTGCCTTTCAAGTAATTGCCCATCTACATCAAAGCGAGCAGAAATAGAAGAACCACATGTTCACAATTAAATAACTTCCAAGGAGCCTAAATATCAAGCAATTGAACAAACACGTGTGACATCCTGATTTTCAATCTTGTTTTCATTGAAATGATATGGTCTTTTCATTTACGCGTCTATGGCATTTTTTTTTCTTTGAATTGGCCACTACGAGATAACTAATCTATTAGGTGAAGCCGTTAAAGAATCTAAACGTGACAAACTTGAGTATTCGATCAGGAATTGACTACTCGACCGTGCTAATCTACAAGGGTTATTACGGCACAGTTAAAAATCAATTAGAGACCAGAGATAGGTCGATTCAACCAAACCATGTGATTAAGTGTAGGTGATTCCACCTAATTGCAAAATTCTTATCGATCGGTACTAGACCGATTTTTCTATCATTTTGGTACCCTATGTTCGTATTTGAAATCTCGAGATTTTCATGACGACCGAGAGTTGTCAATGTGTCAAAGATATATAATGTGACTAAAAATAATCAATCATGGGTCAATTGCGCTAAAAATTCATAAAAGCTACCTAGTAAGTTATGTCACGCTAAAATCGTATCCGGTTAAAATTAATCATGAAATTGAACCTGGTTTAAGGAATCGAAAGCTCTGGCATGTTACGATTTATTTTAGGAACGCAGACTCATCATTTGAAAAAATTTCAGCGAGCTCAAAATTTTTACGGAAAATCAATTTCGGAAGATTCGAAAACGAAAGGAAATTTGGTTGGGCCAAATAGAGGGAATTTTTGGTCTCCAAAGTGAGCTACTTGGTGAAAGGAAATTGTGGAAATTGTGTGGGCTTCCTCCTTAACAAATTTGATAACTAATTTGGAGTGAATTGTGACGAAATTGAAGTCCAAATTTGCGAAATTTGTAGGCTTGTGTGGGGGCTGCAACATTTGTCACCAAAGTTGGTTAATTATGGAAATAAAATGCAAGGAAGTAATGGGGGATCAAAGGGGATGTGCATGAAGACTTTGGGGCCAAGCATTAATGAATTATATATTTTATTTGACTTTTTCCCCCTCCTTCGACCTCTCTCTCTCTCTCTCTCTCACGCCAAGCAAACCGTATATTTTTAATATTAAGAAAATATGCCAAGTTTGCTATCTTAATTAAGGCATTTAAGTGCAAAGCACAATGCTATTGGCCATGTTTGAATATGTTATGGTTTATAATCATGGTAAGATGATTATTGAAAGTTGAGATGACATGTGTTGTGTTGAGGAAACCCAATGGGTTGTGAGTCGGTAAAGAACTAAGTGTTACACGATAATGGAACCTCATGTGAGCCACCTCTAGTACCTTGTACCATTGCTTATTGTAGTCAAGGTCTAAGTGCTACATGGTGAATTGAGTCACATGGGAGCCACGTCTAAAAGCCTTGCAGTACTGTCATGCATAGTCAAGAACTAAGTGTTACATGATAGCGAGATTTCGTGTGAGTTACCTTTAAAACCTTGTACTAGTGCTTCTCGTGGTCAAGAACTATGTGCTACACGATAGTGATACTTCGTGTGAGTTACCTCTAGAACCTTGTACTAGTGCTTTTCGTGGCCAAGAACTAAGTGTTACATGACAGCGTGACTTCGTGGGAGCCACCTCTAGTACCTTGAGCTATTGCTTATGTTAGTCGAGAACTAAGTGTTACACAACAGCGTGACTTCGTGGAAGCCACCTCTAGTATGTTGGGATATTGCTGGTTATGGTCAGGGACTAAATGTCACATGATATCGGAACTTCATGGGAGGGGGCACCTTTAGAACCTTGAGCCAGGTAGTGAGAGTATTGAGTTGGAATGTGGAGTCAGAATATTGAGTAGGGATGTTGAGTTGAATTGGGAATTTGAATATTGAGAATGAATATCAGGTGTGGATTGAATCACTGATATGACTTACTCGCGCCTAATTATGAGACGAAATTGTGTAACACGGAATGAGATGCGTCATAACGATTTGGCCTTATAATCGGGACTCTTGTGAATTGCTTGATTGAGTGATTTAACCGCATTTGATTATGTGACAAAATTGTGTGGTACCGTATATGACGTGTCATAACGATTTGGCCTTAGAATCAGGACTCCTATGTTTGATTGGTTTGGTAATGAGATGTTCCAATTGATGAGTGCATTGAGTATATGCATATGTTTTACGAACTGTATTTATGTGCAAGAAGGAACTGAGGCGAGGTGAGTTTCATTGGTTGTGTGTGTAGGCTGCCTCTAAGTGTATTATCTTCATAATCGAGGTTTAGGGCATGAACTCGCTGAGATTTATATCTCACCCCGTCATGGGTTACCATTTTCAGATCCCTAGTATGAAGAACCTGGAGCTTGAGGCGGAAAGGTCCTTATTTAGACTTTGCTCCAAATTTATTTTATTCTACATTTATTTGCCAAGATTTCTTTTAAATGCCAATTCACTCCCATCTAGGTGTTCGTACTAGCACTTTCAATTGGTATCAGAGCCAAGTGCTCATTTCATTAAAGTGTTTTTACTTTTGAATTAAAGATATTCTATGACTAGTATCTTGGCACTAGGACTTATGGAATGGCAAAGCAACACCATACTACCCTATTTTGATGGAAATGAATACAATATTTGGAAAAATAAAATGAAAGCATTCCTAAGATCCAGAGATCCCTTGCAATGGGATGTTGTGGAAAAAAGAATCAATATCACTACTACGTCTATATCAAATAAGATTGGCAAAGACAAAGAAAGCAAAACCCTTACTCTTATGTCTTGGAAGGAGATGCCCAAAAGAAAAACTCTTGATGCAAAAGCTATTTATTCTTTATATTGCATCTTGTCTCTTGCTAAATATAATCGAATTTCTTCACGTGAAACAGTTAAGGAAGTCTGGGATAGACTTCATGTTACTTATGAAGTGACTAATCATGTAAAAGAGACAAAAGTAAACTTCTTGCTTGGCCAATATGAATCTTTCAAGATGAAGCCAAGAGAGTCAATTGGAGATATATTTAGCCGTTTTACAGAAATTATAAATGGATTGGCATACGAAGGTCAGCCAATTTCTACTCTAATGAAGGTCAACAAACTTCTGCGAGGTCTCTCAAAAGATTGGGACCATGTTAAGACCTCAATCTGAGAGACTCAAGGGATTATGCCACTCCGCGTTGATGAATTGATTGGCACTCTTCAATCCTACGAAGTGGAACAAATCAACGAAGAAGATCCTAAAGGCAAGAAGTCCATCGCTTTAAAATCTAACGTTGATTCGATGACACAAATTTAGAAAATGAAATGTACAACAAAGAACTTGCTTTTATGATCAAGAAATTCAAAAAGCTGAGTATAAAGGGAATGATATTTAGTGGAAGAAGACAATACAAGAAAAATGGGCAGAAAAGAACAATGAAAAAAGATAACGAGCAAGGAAATATATGGTTGATGGCACATTCAGACTCAGACTCAAATTCAAAATCAGAATCAGACTCAGAATCAGAGTCTGACTCAGACATAGACTCGGAATCCGACAAAGAAATCGAGGTAAGACATTTAGGAATTCCTTTTAAAGGTAAAAAAGGAAAATTCCTGGATTAGGCAACATGATCTCTTTTTTTTTTTTGGTGACCCAGGAATCGCTGTACAACCGGCGGTCGGCGGTGTAAACCCGGGGCAAACTGAGCCACCACCACAGGCCTAGCCACAGGTGAGTAGCGCAATGGGGACGCGGGGTTTCGAACCCCTCCCCTCTCGGTGAGGGAAGAGAGCTCTAACTATCGTGGCCACCGCGGGCGATGGTTAAGCAACATGGTCTTTCTCGAAAATAAAAGTTTGAACTTTTGCAAAAAGATTTTCTACAAACAAAAAGAAGTCGAGATTAAGATGTCAAAGAAAGAATTTTTAAATATTTCAACAAAATTTTCAAAGGGTTCAAAAACATTAGAGCATATCCTTTCCATACAAGTACCTTACTATAATAAGTCGGGACTTGGTTTTAATAAGGAAAGTGATTCTCTAATAGATATTCCTAAAGTTAATGAGAGACTTAGACAAAGATCTCCAAAACTTGCGTACAAAAAGCATTTTTTCAAAGGATTTTTACAAAACTTGTTGGTCGAAATACCCTCAAGTGTTCAACTTGTGGAAATTCACAAAACTTTAAGAAAGAATGTCCTAAAGTCTAAAGACCTATTAAGAAAGATTGGGTAAAAACAACATACTCTACTAAGTCTCATGGACTCAAGAAAATATGGGTACCAAAGAAAATATGAGTTGTTTTTGTAGGAAATAAAGGAAAAGAAGAAAGAGAATTTAGTAAGGAAGGTATATTTTATTCTCAATTTGATTTGAGTACATAATTTAAAATAGATCCTCTTTGATTTGGATTTTATTATTATATGATTGATTTTATTGAAGAAAGAGTCATGTGAATTATTTTTGTGATTCGTGAGTTGAGATTTGATTTAATACGTGTGATTATTTTTGATGTCTTGGTTAGAGACAATTGAGTTTATTTGGATTAATTTTATGCTCTTAGATTTTGTCATATTTTGCAAAGTGAAAATCAGTTTTATGTGATTATGCAAGATATTCTTTCTTAAATACTCAAAAATTTTATTCTCTTTGATTTTATTGTGCTTTGATTAAGTGAGAATTTATTTTTTAAGATATTATTGTGCATAATGTTTTTCCTTAAATAATATGTCATGATGAGTTAATAAAGAATATTTGATTATCTATGGAAATTTCATATTTTGCTCTAACAAAATGGATGGATCCAAATTGATGAATACCAAAAAGGAAATGAGTTCATTATAGGAAATTCTATAAGGGAAGAATGATTGCGAATCTATGTAAATTTTGGTGCAATCTGAAAAGTATCTCATTCAAAGATTGGTGGAGAACGTGAATCCAAAAGAAAGGAAAGAATCGTGATCATCTCAAAAAGGCAACAAATTGAGGGAGAGCATTGATTAATTATGGAAAAATCTTTTTCGAATTGATCATGATCTTGATTATTATGGAATGAAGTAAAAGGTAAATGTGACAAAACTTGTTAAGTTCTACGAAATCTGGTTAGTGCATCTTTTATTACCTTTTGTCATCAACAAATCTCTTATTGATATTATCATTTTATTATGACAAAAAGGGTAAGTGAATTTTATAATGCATCCGTGATTTTTATTGGATATTTGCTGATATATATGATCGAAGTAAGCTATATTACATATCTTTAATATTCGATTTACTTTATAAAAGCTGATTTTTTTAGAAATTGTGTTTCCTG
The DNA here is from genome assembly GCF_016545825.1 of Eucalyptus grandis. Taxonomy (NCBI): domain Eukaryota; kingdom Viridiplantae; phylum Streptophyta; class Magnoliopsida; order Myrtales; family Myrtaceae; genus Eucalyptus; species Eucalyptus grandis. The sequence goes on from NC_052620.1 coordinate 3,158,377, forward strand.
CAAGACATATTTGTTTTCGTTCTATATTCTCTATGTGATACTATTTCTATTGTTATCACTTTTTGATTATGACTAAAATGGGGAGAGAATATAAATATACATATGTGTGGATATTAGTTATTGAATTGCGATTATTTTTCTATATATTGTTATGCTCAATCTATTTGCTTTCTTTTGATTCGAATCACATTTTTTGAAAATCTAAAATTTGGTGATTGATTTATTAATATTTCAGAAAATGTAATTACACATCTGCATATTTAGAGATTGTCTTGTCATCATAAAAAATGGGGAGATTGTTAAGGAAATCCCTTATGATGTTTTGAATATTACAAAATAAATCAAAGGCCCATTGATTGCTGCAACACTATCTATAAGTGTATTACCAAGGTGCTTCCTAATCGCATAGCAACAGTCTTGAAGGACGCAATAAGCCCTTATCAAAGTGCATTTGTGAAGGGCGGGAGGATTATGGACAATATGTTGCGCTGAATGGGGAGCTTCACGGATTCTTTGCGAGTGGTCGTGGCCTTCGGCAAGGTGATCCTATCTCTCCCTACTTATTCACCTTAGTAATGGAAGTTCTTTTAGGAATCTTATATAGATGCTCATTGAAATCGGAGTTTAAATTCTTTTGGAGATGCAAGTCAATGAATCTCTCGCATCTTTTCTTTGCGGATAATGTCTTTTTGTTTTCAGAGGCGGATCTACCCACTGTAGCACTCCTTAAAGAAGGCCTCCAAACCTTCTCTTCTTGGAGTGGTTTGCTTCCTAACTCAAACAAGAGTGAAATCTTCCTTACTGGTGGCTCTCTGTCACTAAGGAATAAGATTATCTCTAAGTTGGGCTTTCTTGAAGGTTTCTTGCTAGTCCGCTACTTAGGGGTTCCCATTATCACCTCGCGGCTCACCAAGGCTGACTGCTGCACTCTCGTTAATCGCATCATGAAGGATTCAATCTTGGTCTCATCGATTCCTCTCTTTATCTGGCCATCTGCAGCTCATTAAGTCAGTTCTTCATGCTATCCAAGCCTATTGGGCAAGTGTTTTTATTATACCTGCAGCTATCTTGGATCAAATTGAGAAAATCCTTAGGCAATTCCTTTGGAATGGCCTAGAATTAGGTAAAGGGGGTGCCAAAGTTGCCTAAGAGGAGGTATGCCTCCCAAAGAAGGAGGGAGGGCTTAGTATTAGAAGGCTTAGAGATTGCAACAAGGCTACCATGGTGAAACATATATGGCTCTTGTTCTGAAATAAAGAGGCGTTGTGGTGTAAGTGGGTTCACTCCACTTTTTTAAAGGACAAGAACTTTTGGGTCGCTAGGAAGCCTTTTGTTTGTTTTTGGGCTTGGAAAAAGCTTCTCAATCTCAAGAGTGAGTATTAGAACGCCTTCTTTAGGAGAATTGGTGATGACCGCTCAGTCTCGCTTTGGTTTGACAGGGCTAGGCTCACTTATCTACAGTTTAGGTTTATCTAGGCAAGCCTCAGTTGTAGACCTTTTTTCTAACAAGGGCCAGGCTCTCATAACAGTTCTTGAGTCGTGGGATCATCCTTTGCCATCCCTTTATCAGGGTGCGGATTGTATTTGCTGGAGGGGGGACCCTTCGGGCCGTTTCACGGTTACTTCTGCTTGGGATTCCATTAGGCGGAAGCGAAATAACATCTTTTGGCATGATTTCATTTGGAATAATGCAATTACACCAAGGTATCAACTTAACCTTTGGCTTATGACGAAGTGCAAATTACCCACTCAAGCTTTGCTTTTGTCTCATGGTAGAATTGAGAGGGGATCCTGTGCTTTTTGCAATGTGGTGCTTGATTCCATTGATCACTTATTTTTTTATTGCTCTATTATGGCCGGAGTTGCGTTTTTTTGGGCGACGAGATGCAATTTGGCTTGGCGGAACAAGTCTTGGGGAGAGAACCTCCTGTGGGCCTCCTCATTCTTGAAGGGCAAGGATTTCTTCAAGTGCATTGCTCATTTTTCCTTTGGGGTTCTTTGCCACATTATCTGGAAGAAAAAAAATAGCATACTTTCCAAAGAACAACCCCTTACCGTCCCGGCTATGAAGAATTACCATTTTATGGTGGTTAGGGAAAGAGCCAGCACATTAAAAAATGTCGAGGACAACTTCAAGAACAGAAGATTGCAAAGGAGTTGGGACATTGATCCCATTATCTTTTCGGGTGAATCATGATCGACCATGGATTTGGATGTCGCTTCAAGGAACTTAGATGCTTTGGAGCTGACGTCCTTCTTCCTTCACTGAGGATTTGTATCTTTGCCAATTGTTCATGCCGTGCCTTTTGTTGTATGTGCATCTTTCTTTGGGCGCTGTCTTCATTTTACATCACGACATCATTTCACTCATTATGATTGCTCATCTTGAGTGCAAGTTTTGATGCCGTGATCTTTTGTATATTTGGCTTCCCCTCTATTTATTTATTACCTTTTACCAAAAAAAATAAAATCAAAAGTTACTAACGTGTTTAATGGTTGAGTAATAGACTATACATGTGATAGAACGTGTAAAAAATATTATCAAAGTCTATACTTGGAAGAACCAGAAGACATACTCTATACTGGAGTTGAACTTATTCAAATTGTGTCCGGACCTTAAAGTTAAATATGTTTAGACTTATGTCCAGATTGTAAAGTCGATTTTAGACAGAAGACATCCAGACTCTACTTCAGATGGAAGACACTCATACTCTACTTTAGAGAGAATATTATTAGACTTTACATCTAGAACAAGACACAAGGCCAGAACGTGACAAGGTCCAGAATGAGACACAAGTTCAAAACATAGTAGATTCAAAACGAAGCATATTCAGAATGAAACAACTTGACAAAACGTAACACAAGCCCCAAATGTATAACGGCTAGTGATCTGGTTTGGATTCTATGTCAAGGTAGATTTAATTGACTCAATCTAATTGGTTGACAATTGGATCTTGAAGACAAAAATTTTCTAAACAAAGAAACTCTACTTATGGAAACCAAGATTCTGTTTGTATGGGCGATCATAATCAATTTGGGATTATACTTTTATCACTTAACGGCTACCAAATTTTCTTGATACAAACCTGTCCAATGGGTAGATTGGAAGATGATCCTCTAGATACTATTCAACGGCTAGTTTGGAAGTGGAGGAGTATTTAAGGAGACCAAGGACCGATGAGCAGGTAAGAGACAGAGCGTAGAATTTATAATTCCAAAGTTTGAGCGACCTTCGATCATATACTTGTTTTCGTGAGCTTAAATGTTTGTAATCGTGAGAAAAATATCAAAAGAGTGACTTAGTTTGCACTCAAAGTTGTAATCTCTTGTTGATTGCATAGTGGAATCCAACCAGAAGGTTGTTAGCGTGAGAGAGTTGACGTAGGCTTGATTTAAGTCGAACCACTATAAATTTCATGTGCAACATTCTCTTTCCTTAACTCTTTATATTTAAGTCTGTTGCATACTTATAGGTTATTTCAAAAGTCCGTTCCATCGTATAATAGATTCTAAACATCTACCAGAAGTCTGGTGGCTCGTTTAATCAGACTCTAATCCTTATTCAGATTTTGCTCGAAATTTATTTTATTCTGCATTTATTTACCAAGATTTATTTTAAATGCCTATTCAACCCCTCTAGGTGTTCATACTAGCACTTTCAGTCTATACTATTGAGATATTTTGGTATTGATGGGGATTGGTCGTCCTCAATGTAGAAATGCGCTCCTTCACATATTCGGTCACCTTGTCCCTAATTTCCATCCCGATCATGAGTTTGTCGGGAAATACGGTTGAAAGAGCAACTAGTAGCCCTCTAAAGCCGCAGCCAATGTCAGCAAACTGAATCCTTTTGGGATTTGTCATAATTAGATGGATCAGGGAACAACAGAGGGTAATGAAGGGAATAATCAAATTGACTTCGGGAGAGTGGAACGGGAAAGTGCGAATCGCTTAGTGGATTGCTGTGAGCTCGTGCTCGGTAGAATCGCTTCCCTAGGCGAACCAGTTAATTTGTTGAAGGTAGAGGTCGTCTCTTTCTCGATCATGTCTCTTTTATCTGTAGAGACATGTTGCTAGCAAAACCATAATCATTATGGTGAAGGAACCGAAAACACAGATAACAAACGGCACTTGGTTGTCATCCTATACAATGATTTACTTTAAAAATATAACTCACAAAGAGTTTACAAAATATGAAGGCGTCTATGAGGCCACTAGCGGAGCCAATATAGAGTTTACATGGCCGAAAATCAATACAAGCTATAAGAGTCAAAGAAACATCTAATGAATGTCCACTCACAATACTATAAACATAGCTGCGCTTCAATTAGGCTCAACTGAAACCTGCTGTATGGTCCAAAACTGTGAACTTTTCAATTCTCCTATCACTTTCTTAAGATTATGCCCCCGTCTAGCACTGTTTTTTAGGAAAATTCTTATTGGCCTCCTTCATGGCATCGTAGGTTATATTATAAAAAATTACCAAAAAAGTCCTAAATCTATTACAATTTTTTCAAATCAGTCATGAACCTTTTTTTCCCCATTCAATCCTAAACCTCTTAAAATTATGTTAATTCAGTCTATTCGACCAATTTTGGTTTGTCAATGCTGACGTGGATGCCAGTCAACACCGACATGGCAATTTTTTAAATAATTTTTCTAAAATTTTTTTGAATTTTTTGAATTTTGAATTTTGAATTTTTTTTCCTTTTCTTCCTAATTAAAAATTATAAAAATTGAAAATATTATGAAAAAATTACCACGTTAACGTCAGCTGGCCGCCTGGGGTCTACATTAGCACTTATCGGCCAAAATTGATTGAATGAAATGAATTATCACAATTATAAAAAGTTCGAGACTGAATGGGCAAAAAAAAAGAAGATAGAAAGATAGAAAGAAAGAAGGTTTAGGACTGATTTGGAAAAATTGCAATAAGTTTAGAACTTTTTGGTAATTTTTCCATTTATGTTAACTCTGTAGACAAGCACGTAGATCATCTTGACTCTTGGAGCAAGAAATTCGTCAACCTACATAAGTGCATGCTTCTACAACCTCAATAGCATATTGAATGAGATAGAGGTTCCCAATTGTAAGGGAAAGCAACAAGAACAAGCCCAGTTTGAGCATACCAAGTCTCCGAGCTCAAGTACCATTCCTAAGGCGACCTATTCGCCAAAATGACATACTTAAACATTGGGCCCACGTGCATTCTTTAAGGCACTAGTTCGCCAAGGTGATGCATCGAGTCACTGAGCCCACGTGTCCCTTTTAGATGCCAGATGTACTCATTGAGATCACGTGCATTCTCCGAGGTAATGCATTAATTTATCGAGCCCACGTGTCTTTTTCAAGATGCCACACTTAATCACCAAGCCCATGTGTATTCTCCCAGGTGATAGACCAACTCACCAAGCCCACGTGCCTTCTCTGAGGTGATATATAACCTATAAAGGATCCACTATACACATGACCAATTTTCTAGATGACATGCCTAGTCATCGGGTTAGCATATATCTTGCATACGCACTTTCATTTCCACAATTTCCATTATGATCGGTAGTCTACCACATACCTTTGTCACTAACAACCGATACCCAATTATTCATCAGTCAAATACTCAAATTAATTCAATTTAGGAACAATCCCTAAAAATCCACAATTAAATTAATTCAACACAACATAGAACTGAATTAAATAAACGGACTACACCGCGACAATTAGCATAAAATTTCGGTCGTCAGCTATCCCAGCCTTATTTCTGAAAAATAAATAATTAATTTAATTAATTTCGAAAATTAATAATTAAATACTAAAAATCCAATTTAGGCCCATAATTCCTAATTGAACACCATAACGGAACGGGAAAATCCTGAGATGCATTCAATAAATAGAAGTACGTCTCTAATTGCTAATTGCACAATTTAATGGTCTAACATGCATCATAATTATCTAATAATCACTAATCTACTCTAATCTAACCACCTAATTGCACTTAATTAAATCTAATCAACTCTTAAGCATAATTAGCAAACTAAGAAAGTATTAGTGAGTAAAACTCACTTGATTAAAGCGAAGACCGGAACATCACGACGACGGCGAGATGGCGAGCAAAACTCGGATTTTTGGCGATGTCGGTGGACACTCGGGCCGGGCCCAAAAGCCTCGCAAGCCCACAGAAATTTATGGGCTTAGACTTGGGCTTGGGCCTGCTAAAAAAGGACTGAATCAAGAGGGCTTCTCTAAATTAGGCTTCTGAAATTGAAGATGGGTTGAATTGCTGCAGGCTTCTCGCTCATGGGCTGGACTGCTGAAAAGAATGCGAGCTGGGCTTGAAGTGGGCCTAACACGTGAAGATGGGCTTCAAGTCTGGGCCATAAATGTTGGAATTTGCTGTTGGGTTTGCTGGGCTTCAAAGACTGTCTTGAAGGCGTGCGATGATGGTTGACTGGGATCTTGGTGGATGATGGCGAAGACAACGACGAAGCCAGCAAACGTTGGCATGGAGTGGCAAGTGTTGGTGGCGAGGGAGCAGATGATCACGAGTTGGGCTTCGCTGGCATCTTCAATCGTGGGAGCTGAAGAAAACGAGCAGCCTCAGTGGGTTGAAGAAGCCGAAGATGTGTGGAGGAGCAGCTTCGCTAGCTTCGATCTTTGTGGGCTTCAACTCGGTGGAGGCTGTTGACCAAAGATGGGCAGCTCGTGGATGCGTGGCCAAGGAAAGGAGAAACGGTGGGTGGCTATGTTGGTGTTGGACGGTGCATGAAGAAAGGAGGAGGAAGGGCAGCTTCGTCGGAAAAACAGAAATAAAAGAAAGACCGAAGTTGAGAGAGAGAGAGAGAGAGAGAGAGAGAGAGAGAGAGAGAGAGAGAGAGAGAGAGATTATGGCGTGGGGAAAATTGGTGAACAGCTGCTGTGGGTGCTCGAGTGAAAGAGAAGACAAGGCAGCGAAGCTTGCCCAAGAAGGCTGAAGTGTGCGGATGAGGGAGGAGAAGATGTCCAAAGGAGGGGGCTTGAACCTTGAGGTAGAAGCTAGCAAAGAGGGAATATTAGTCAAAGATTATTCCATCCATTAACCTCTTGTCCCCCTTAATACTTTCCAATAAGATAAGCCCATAATAATTCAATTATGATGCAAATAATGCACCCCCAACCAAAGCTCCGAATTTCACCACTTTAGGTTCTAATTTCTTCATAAAATTACTAAAATTAACATCCAATTTCGTCATGGAAAAAACCCAGAAAATTTTCACACTTTCCTGTCAAGTAGCTCGGTCTAGAAGTCAGAATTTCCTTCAAACGAGCTAAACTGAATTTTCGCTAATTTTCATCAACGTCCAAATCAATTTTCCGAAAAAATCTCAGAATCTCCGAAAATTTTTCGGAGGATGAGTTGACGTTCCTAAAATAGATTGTGACACCACAAAACTTTCAATTTCTGAAATCGGGTTTAAAAACACGGTTAATTTCACTTCGAAGTGATTTTAGCATGATTTAGTCTATCGAGTAGCTTTTAGAAATTTTTGTGCAATTGACCCATGATTGATTTATCTTGAGTCACAAAGTACATATTCGACAAATTGGCAACCATCGGTTGTCGTGAAAATCTCGAGATTTCAATTATGGGCACCGGGTACCAAAACGATAGAAAATCGGTCTAGTTCCGATCGACGAGTATTTTGCAACCAGGTAGAATCACCCACACTCTGATCACATATTTCAATCAAGTTGACCTATTTCCGATCTCTGATCAATTTCAACAGTGCCGTAATGACCCTTGCAAATCAATACGGTCGAGTAGTCATTCCTGATCGAATTTTCAAGTCTATTGCATTTAGATTCCTTAATTGTTTCCCCAGATAGTCCAGTTATTTCATGAGTAATCAGCTCAGAGAATAACACTATAGGCGCGTCGACGAAAGGTCCAATTTATTCAGTAGAAAACAGGACTGAAAATTTGGGATGTCACAACCGGAGCACCCAGAAGGCTAAGAAGCAAACATAGCTGGGTTAAGACCCCACAAGATCTTCTATTCCTTTGAATATCCGCCACCTGGCTAAATGATATAGCTTTGTCCCTCACAACTTTAAGGAGGTGGTTCTTCATGGTAGGCACAGAGAGAGATTTACCCCAAAACAAAATGTCGTTCCTAGTTTTCCAAATAAGATGGTAGAGAGCAGTGAAGGAAAATCTAGCAATCAACTGAGAAAAAGTCATCGCCCGAAAGAAGTTTTATGGGCCAAGAAATGGTATCTTGCCATAGTCTTGTACCATGCCAAATTAGGTTGCATTTTGAAGCCCATAATGACCCCAATCCTGTAGTAATCCGGTAGCCAAAGAAGAGATGATCAATGTAATCCGATCTAGTACTACAAAAAACACAAGAGCCATCAACAATCCTACCGAAGGATAGTAGAAGGACCTAAGTGGGAAGACGGTTCCTCGTGATGAGCCACAAGTGGAATTGGTGTCTTGGGGTAATAGATTTGCTCCAAACGAAGGGGAACCAAGGAACCACATTACGCTTCGAATGGATAGCTTCCCAGGTCGAGGCAGTTGAAAAAACACCTGAGGTGCTCTCAAGCCATGTAAATTGATCTAGGGACTAGGACAACGAAGGCAGAGGGTGTCCCCTCGCTTCAATAAGGAGCTTGGTCTCTAGGCTTGGAGCGGAAAATAGATCAGCAATCGAAGCTTGCCTAGACAAACCTGACTGGTAGATGTAAGTGTCAGGGAAGACCGAGTTAAGGGGGCCCTGTGGGAGCCAGGGGTCAAACCATAGGGAAACCGTTCGGCCATCACCCACACGCCATAAAAAGAATCGCTAGAACTCATTCCTCAACACAAGAAGTTTCCTCCAAGCCTAAGAGCACATTGAAGGCTTCGGCACAACCCAGAAGTTCTTTCTCTTTAGGTAAATGGAATGGATCCACTTACACCAAAGGGACTCTCTCTCAGTGAATAGAATCCAAATATGTTTTAGTATAGCAGCCGTGTTACAATCCCGAAGAGATCGAATCCCAAGTCCTCCCTCCTTCTTAGGGAGGCAAACTTCATCCCAAGCAACTTTTGCACCCCCACTACCTAGAACCGAGTCTTTTCCATAGAAAGTGCCTGAAAATTTGTTCAATGCGATCCAAGACTACTCTAGGAATCATAAAGATACTTGCCCAAACGATTTGGATGTAATGGAGAATCGACCTAATAAGCTTAAGGTGGCTTGCAAATGAAAGGAAATGCTGAGTCCACGCTTGAACTCTAGCAGTAATAAGATTGACCAGGGCATTGCAATCAGCTTTGCAGAGCTGGGAGAAGATGATAGGAACCCCAAGGTGACAGACAAGCAGCACGCCTTCCTGAAAACTGAGAGCTTGGATGATGTTCAACCGTAACTCATTAGTCTCACTTGCTAAAAAGACTTCACGTTTCCTCAAATTGGGACAAAGCTCGCTCCACGAAGAGAACAAGTCCAGCCCCTCCTTGAGGAGAGCGACAAAGAGCATATTGCCTTCACAAAACAGGAAAACATCATCCGCAAAAAAGAGGCGCGACAGGGAGGTCGGCTTACATCTCTAGAAAAACTTAAAACCTGGTTGCTTGGACTTGAGAAGAAGAATCCCGAATAATACCTCCATGGCCATGGTAAAAAGATAGGGGGACATGGGATCACCTTGGTGAAGCCCCCTCCTGCTTGGAAAGAATCCAGGAAGCGCTCCATTAATAGAAATAGAGAATTTGGGGGATTGGACATAAGTCATAATGAGCCTAATCAAGTGGTTAGAAAAACCAAATGCAAGGAGGGTTAATTCTAAGAAACCCCAATCAATAGTATCATAAGCTTTTTGAAAATCTACCTTAATGTCACATTTTGGCAAATGCGGGTCAACATGGAATCTACTAAATAACTCCTGGGCCAACAAGATATTATCACTAATTCTCTAGCCCTTCACAAAAGCATTTTGGGGGCAAGCTAATGAAGTAGGGCAACACCGCTGCCAGATGATTAGCAATAGGTCTATAATCATTGAACGAAGTCGCATTAGGGACTTTAGGCACCAAGACCAAGATTGTGTTGTTGATTTCACACAATAGGCTTCCGAAAATAAAGAAATCCCTTATGGCCTCAGTGACCAAAGGCTCCACCACATTCCAATTAAGTTTGAAAAATTAAGCGTTGAAGCTATCTGGACCGAGAGCCTTCCCCCCCGGTAAGAGAGAACAAAGTCTCATGAATTTCCAAGTTAGAAACTGGACGAGCAAGGCTACTAACCTAGTCGGGACCAAGGGTATGCTGAAGGGCCGCAAGGAGCTCCTGCACATCAGGCCACGAAAGGGGGTTTCTTGGAGATAGAAGATCTTGGAAGTGGTTGACAAACACCTGTTGCATGCCATTCGGATCAGAAACCAGAGAGCCCTGAGAATCCTCAACCGAAAGAATTCTATTGGTCAACTCTCTCCTATTCACAGTGTGGTGGAAAAATTTAATATTCTAGTCCCCTCCTTAATCCACCTAATTCGAGACTTTTGCCTAAAGAAGAACTTCTCCTGGAGTCGGAGGTCCGAGAAGGTCCTAAGGAGTTTCCTCTCTAATTTCGCAAGCTGGACATTATCGAGGTCTTGCTGAAGAGCGTCTTAAGTACAGAATAGATCATTTCAAGCATTGACCATCCTAACCAAAATATCAGAGAAGGTCTCTCTGTTAAGCTGCTTGAGGCAAATCTTGAGTGCCTTCAACTTACTAACAAGTCCGGATCAAGGAGACCCAACACCAGGACCATCCCACACCTGTGAAACAGTGTTGTGGAACTTTGGGTGCTTCATCCAGTAGTTAAAAAAATTGAACGGCTTTTTTAGAGTAGAGGCAGGCAAAACTCTAACAACCATTGGAGAGTGGTCGAGATACACGGAGCCAAGAAGGATGTTTCCGAGAAGGAGAACTCCGAGCACCATTTAGGATTAACGAGAACCCTATCAATCTTCCTCATTTTACAGTTTGCACTCGAAGAGGCCGACCAAGTGAACCGGTAACCAACATATCTCAAATCATCTAATTCCGCTCGAGCTAGGCATTGTCTAAACTCATCAAAAGACGAGAACCAAGAGTCAGGGCCACCAACCCAATCTGTCGGATCCCGGATGGCATTGAAGATGCCAGCCACTAGCCAAGGACTATCCAAGAGGCTAGTGCTGAGAAAAGAAAGGTTATCCCATAACGGACGACGCAACACGAATGAGTGTCTGGCATAAACTACAAAAAAGGTTGAATTCAACCCCAGTATCCAAGGACTTAAGCTTGCCATGAAGCACTTGGCCATTAGAGGAGGACTCAATGAAATCCACTAATCGAGGATTCCAACCAATCCACACTCTCCCACGATGAGAATAATCATAGTTAGCCAGTCAATTTCATCCCGAAGCAAGGCCCGAGGAGATGGAAGAGAAACGGGGTTTAGGAACTTTCATCTCCAGGAGACCTACACAACAAATATTATTAGAACTAATAAAATTCTTAACTTCCGCTTGCTTAATGGGGTTTATAATACCCCTAATATTCCATACTCCTATATTGTGACATCATGATTTTCCAATTCTATTTTCAATTGAATAAGTTGCGCATTTCTTCTTTGTGCTTATAGCTCTCTTCTCTGAGTTGGCCACTCACGAGATAACTAGTCTATCGGTGAAACTGTTAAGGAATCTAGACATAATAGGCTTGAATTCGACTAGGAATCAACTAACTCGACCGTGCTAATCTGTAAGGGTCATTACGGCACAAATCGATTAGAGATCGGAGATAAGTTGATTTGACAGAACCATGTGATTAAATGTGGGTGATACCACCTAATTGTAAAATTCTGATCAATCAGCACTAGACCGATTTCTCTATCATTTTGGTACTCTGTGTCCGTATTTGAAACATTGAGATTTTTACGACAACCGAGAGTCGCCAATGTGTCGAAGATGTACTTTGTGGCTTGAAAATAATCAACCACATGTCAATTGCACTGAAAATTCCTAAAAGCTACCCGATAGATTAGGACGCGCTAAAGTCGCACCAGATTGAAATTAACCGTGAAATTGAACTCGAATTCAGAAATTGAAGGTTCTGTTATGTCACAATTCATTTTAGGAACATCGACTCATCCTCAGAATTTTTTTTTCTACAAACCGAGATTTTTGGCAAAAAAGGAAAGTAAAGCCGTTTTTGATCGGGAAATTTAGAGGGTCGGTTCTGATCGCATCTTTGGGATGCAAGTTGAATTATATGATGGGGAAAAGTCATGAGATGGATGAGGACACATTGATGAATTTTATGGACTTCAATTTGAGCTCAATTGGATTTATTTGGAAGAGGATTGAATGGATTTGAAGTACAAATGTCTAGAATTCGTATGCCATGCTATGCATGACATTTTGGACCATTTGCCAAGCTTGTTGAGGAAGCTAGAGGTGGGAAATTGGCTGAGGGTGAGGCCGGCCAAGGTGGGGGCAAGAGAGAGGAGAGCAAGACATGTGTTGAAGGCCTAGAGAGGCTTTGGGGTCCCCCTTGTTCAGTAACTCTTCTCCCTCCATGAAATCAGGGTTTCTCCATTGTTGTGGGCTGGAGAGACCTTGAGAGAACCAGAGGAAACCGAGCCATCAGCCCTCTCCATCGTTGCACGCCCACCGGAGCTCAAGCAGTCTCCGTTGACCGCTGTTTCCTCCTCTATTTTCCTCTCATTCCAGTTTCTGCTCCAGCCGACCTTTCGCCAAAGATATGAGTGAAAATTTGACTTCCCAGATGAATCAGCCAACGAGCCACCTATCACCATGACGAGGACATCCAGAACGTTCTAAAGAGCCTAGTTTCGCCCTAAATGGAGCCGCCGACTGTCTTGTACACTGTCGAGAAGAAACCGGCCATCGATTTGTCGGTCCGCCTAGTAGTTCGCCCGGGTTTGCCATTTCAGCGTTTTCTTCCGTTTTTCTTCCATTCCGACCATTCTCCACCCATACCAACCACCAACAGGTCCCCATCGACCCCTGGGAGCTGCCGGTTGCCAGCCAAGCCCTCGCCGGAGCTCCGGCCAAGCCTGTTCAGCTCTGTCTCTCCTCCGACAGTCCAGTTTTTCAAAGTTGCAGAGGGAGTCCGAGATTGTGGTTGCTGTTCCAGCCTCGGGACCGCCTTGGATTGTTGTGGTTGAGGCCCCGGTGCCTCACCTCCGTCGTGTGCCGCCCTCAAGCCGCCAGATAGCAGCCGGAGTCGCCATTTCCGCGCCATTTCCGCGCCAAACCACCGTCGGTTTTAGCCTTTTCGGCCCAAGATCGAAGAGAAAATCAACAAGGGTTTTCGATCTTCGAGGTCCATTTTAAGTGCCTTCTCGGTCTTGGCTGGTGTCGCCGCTTTGAGGTTTATCACCCGCCTTGGTGTCGTGGTCGCCGTGGACTCACTGGAACGAAAAACCGATGAGTTTACATTCTAATCATTGCTTAGTAAGTTAATTATGCTTAAGGGGTGTTTAGATTAGTCTAAGTATGCTTAGGTGATTAGATTATATTATTTAAATGTTAATTAGATTAGTTGTATGATTAGTTTAGTGGTTGATTAATTAGGGCTAATTGTATGTTTAAATTAGTGTAATCTAGTTTAAGCCATAATTAATTATTTTTAATTAATTATTATTATAATATAATATTTAATTATTTAATTTTCGGAATTAAATTTAATTATTGAATGTTTTCGAAAATTATATCGGGATGGCCGATCGTTAGAATTTCGCATTGATCGCAACAATGCGATAGTTTGTGCTAATTGTTTGTTAAATTGAAAAATTGAGTGATTGATAATTGTGGTTAGTAATTCCAATAATATGGAATTGAGTGGAATTGGAGAAGTTTTGGTATTTAACTTGAAAATACCCAGTGTCGACTTTTGGCACCGTTGGTTTATAGGGCCAGTTTGAATTGTTGGATGTTATTGGATTGTATACCCAATTCTATGGCGTATTACTAAATGATAGTATTGGAAAGATAGATAGTATGGTTGAATTGAATCGTTGTATCAATTGTTTGATTGAGAATTGAATTGTACTGACGTGCAAGAAGGGACTGAGGCGATGTAAGTCCTCTATCCTCTTTGTGTGGCTAGAGTGCCTTGGGATATATTTTCTTCCTAATCGAGTCTTAGAGGGTAGAACTCGCTGAGACATTGTCTCACCTCGTCGTGGGCTCAAATTTTTAAGTCCTTAGATGGCGGTCGTAAAGGACTCGAAGCCATGGACATTTGTGGAGGTAGAGACCGAAGAATCAGCAAACGTGTTTGACTAGTTCGTCATAGGACAATTCCCTTTTTGTTGAGCCGGTCTATTTTGTAGACAATCCAGTGTTGTATATAAACCTATGTGTTTATAAGAAAGCTTGATTGGTTGTGATTGATTGCCTGCTTTTCTATCCCAAGTTAAATGTTGTCAGGGGATTTGTTTCGCTTTCGCATGCGTAATAAAATGAATGAGTCGGCGACGTGTCTTAGGAAGTCGCAATTGTATCGACCAAAGGGGGATGTTCGCACGCTCGAGGTTCGGGGCATGACATATATTCCTAATAGAGAAGGGGGAGATAATCACCGTCGGCTGCTTGACCTTTGTCAGCTTGAAGTTGGCATAAGAGGGGCAGAAGACTTCAGAACCAAAAGAGCTAACTCAGGGTGAGGATGGTTCGAGTAGTTGATCTATAGAGAGACAATTAAAGGCCCATAAAAGCTTCAACTGCTTTGGGGTGTCCAACAAGGCAAAGGAGCTCTTCAGCAAACGATCTTCCTCATTCGAGCTGCCCGGCTCATCAACCAGGTCATCATTCGAGATAGAGGAGGGGGATGGGGAGGCCGAAACCAAAGGGTGAGAGGCACCAGGTGGAGAGGAGGAAGCCAAGGTGGGAGGAGGCTGAGAAGGGCCCTAATCCAATCGTTTCATCATAGGAGGCACCGAAGGATAGGGATTAGCACAACTTGCAGACGCAGGCTAAGATGGGCCAACATCCTTAGGCTTAGAGCCTTTCTTCTTCTTTTTACTCCAAACCTACACCCAACCTTCCCCATCAGTAGGAACTCCCGGCTCCACAATAGGGACAAGCTCAGGGACAATGATTCCAGGAGCTGTAGAGGGGTCGTAGCTGGGGTGGGGGGCTTTTCTCCTCTGGGCATTTGTGGCCAAAGCAACCATAGATTGAGCAAGAGAGAGGTCTCCACTCATATTCAACCTTGACCAAACAGGACTCCCCATTGCAAATGATCTCCATAGAATCATAGCACGGCTCCTTGGTAGAAATCTCTACACAAACACTCGCAAAGTAAATAGTCTTCCTCTATTCTGTTCTCCGATCCACATAAAATGGCTTCCTGATAAAGCTCGTCGCCACGTTGATGCCAAGGACTGACCATAAGGCAAATGGGAGATTTTTCAATCAAACCCACACAGGAACAAAAGCTTGGAGGTCCTTCAAATCCAGAAACGGGTGCCATTGTTGAAGAACCAACGGGACTCTGGCCACCGTCCAAGGCCCTTCCTTCAGAATTTTCCTTCTAAAATTTGGGTCCGGGACATGAAGTAAGTAAAAATCATCTTCATTCATCATTACCTTAGCAAGTTTAGCACCCCACAATTGTTTCAAAGTAGTTTCAATAAGCTTGAAAGGAAGCTTTCTACCAACAAAGAAGCCAACAAGGCACTCATGCCAAATCGGGTCTACAGCTTCCAATATCTCCTCAGACAATTCAACCACAGTTCTATTATCCATAAAAGAAAGGTGTATGTATGAAAGATTATAACCTTTGACCGCAAGCTTGGCCACATTCGCCTAGGAACGCTCGGGGGCTAATTTGGGGCCCTTAGGAAGTTGCTCCTAGGTTTGAAGGCGAAAACCAAGTCGTCTAACTCTGCTGCGCCCTCTATGATTCTTAGTGGCTTGAGGGCCTTTGCACGTGCCCACCTGAGCAGGGGATCGAACAGGGGAAGCTTTGCTTTGGGGCCAAGCAGAGGAAGGTCTGCTTGGCTTTGAGCTCGGCTACTTTCAGTGAGCATATGGGCTTTACTCGAGGCCGGGCAGCCTCCAGCGGCACGAGGAACAAGGGACGAGCTTTGCTCGAGGGCATCCATGGAGAAAACCCAGAAAAAATCCTAATCCAAAGTAGTCATTCTTACCCGATCAAGGAGAGATAGGTAAAACGCTTCGGAGGGCTGATGTGGAGGGAAGGATGAGTTGATCCTCCAAAAAGTAGCGCCGATGGATGGCTGGATCACCCGCACCAAGCCAAAGACTAGCCGGTGAGAATAGTACTTGATTCACCCAAATGGAGAGGAAAGTGAACAGTAGCTCCCGAGTGCATAACGTTATGCAATTTTCGTCTCTAATTGACTAGTAAACCTTCTACTAAACAAAGATGATCCTAAATAATATGCAGTGGATATCCTTTTTAAGCCAAATATTCAGGTCAACAACAACACATCATCAATCATCATGAGTTCCGATCTTACTAGAAACATGAAAGATAAACCACCGTCCGATAACTACTTCTCACTCCTTAATAATTGCACAAGCCATGTACTTTACATCCTCAACCCCTTTCACCAATTTGCAGCATCATTTTATCATTCTCTTCACCAATCACTGATACAAGCACTTAATGACAGTTATTCATCGTTTAGACTCGATGAAGAAAATGCTCGTGCTGCAACAATTGAATTGCAGCAGGAGAAACCTATTGTAATCAGTACAACCAAGGACTTGTTGTAGATTATACTTATCATAGGTGACATCTCTCTTGCTAAGAGATTAGGATATTGTTTTAGTCAGGGTAAGACTATCGCAAGTGCAATAACTTTCGTATGATACTCACTTGAGTGTCATAGTTTTTTTGCTCATTTAAGTGCTATAAATTTGAAATATTGATCACTTCAATGTCATTGATGATTTGTCTCATATAGAAACCTGATGTGGACACCGATCGTCCTACGTAGTTTCCCTAACGCTGATGTGGACAATTTTAAATATTTTTTAAATAATTTTTTTTGAATTTTTTATTCTCCTTTTTTTTAAGGTCAGCAAGGGCCACCTTGTTGTCGGCTGTAAAGGCTTGGGCAAGGGCATTGTAGCCTTGCCAACCTTGTCCTTAGCCCTGAAGGCCATTGCCTAAATCTTTCAAGGGCCTTCATAGGCGACGGCAAGGGTTTTGCAGCTGACAAGGGTCATTGGCCCTAAAAAAGGCAAAAAAATGGAAAACAAAACAAAAAATTCAAAAAAAAATTAAAAGATTTAAAAAATCCATGTCCGATGGAAAATAATTAAAAAGAAAATTCACATAAGACAATTTGCTGAAAGTGGCACTCAAATGATCAATTTTACTTCGATGTGGCACTTAAGTGAACAAAAAAAAGTTACGATATTCAAGTGAGCAGCGTATGAAAATTATGGCACTTGTGTTGTTTTTCACCCATTGTAGTCACAAAAGTAGGATCTTTTTAGTCAATTTTATCGGCGAAAGTACACCACAAGTGCCATAACTTGGCGCGACACTTAAGTGCCATAACTTCAAAACGGTACACTTAAGTGCCACTTTTTTTTTTTCGAGTGGGACACTTAAGTGCCACCTCCGGCGACCCTTGCCAGAAATCCTACGTGGCAATATTTTATTATTATTTTTTGCCTACGTGGCTCATGCGGAGCTCCAAATCGGCATAAAAATTAAAAAAAATTTAAAAAAATTAAAAGTTTTAATTTTAAAAAATTTTAAAACTTTTTTTTTAAAAAGAAAATTTTAAAAATTTTTAAAAAATAAGAAAATTTTAAAAATTTTAATTTAAAAAAATTTAAAAAAAATTTTAAAAAAGAAAATTTTAAAAATTTTAATTTTAAAAAATTAAAAAATTTTAAAAAAAAAAAATTTTAAAAATTTTAATTTTAAAAAATTTTAAAAATTTTAATTATAAAAATTTTAAAAAAATTTTAAAAAAAGAAAATTTTAAAAATTTTAAAAAAATTTAAATTTTTTTTAAAAAAATTTAAAAAATAATAATAAGAAAATTTAAAAAAATTTAAAAATTAAAAAAGGGGGGAGGCGGCGGCGGAGGTGGCGGCGGTGAGGGAGCCGGCGGTGGCGGCAAGGGAGCCGCCCCATTCGGCCTCCCACTCCCCACTTTTTTATAATTTTTTTTTTTTTAATTTTTTTAAAAATTTTTCTTAAATTAAAAAAAATTAAAATTTTCTTAAATTAAAAAAAATTAAAATTTTCTTAATTTAAAAAAATTAAATTTTCTTAATTTTTTAATTTTTTTAAATTTTCTTAATTTTTAAAATTTTTAAATTTTTTAAAATTTTTTAAAATTTTTAAAATTTTTAAAATTTTTTAATTTTTTAATTTTTCTTATTTTTAAAATTTTAAAAATTTTAACATTTTTAAAATTTTTCTTAATTTTTAAATTTTTTAAATTTTCTTAATTTTTAAATTTTTTCTTAATTTTTAAAATTTTTCTTAATTTTTAAAAAATTTTAAATTTTTCTTATTTTTTTAAATTTTTTGAATATTTTAAATCTAATTTAATTAATTTATATACTATTATTTACACGTAGACGCGAACGGCGTCGTTTTGCATTTTCTCCGCCACGTCGGCGTGCAAAACGACGCCGTTTGGGACCGAGCTCATGGGAAAGTCGCCACGTCAGCCATTTGGCCGGATTTTCGCCGGAGTGGCACTTAAGTGTCCCATTTTACTCCGATGATGGCACTTAAGTGTACCATTTTAAAGTTATGGCACTTAAGTGTCCCGGTATGCCAAGTTATGGCACTCCAGGTGTCCCGCACTCCAATTTTATCCGTAGAATATTAAATATGATGTATTTATTGGACTATGACACTTATAAAGTAAAGCAAGACACTGTAACAATGTGTCAAAGGAAGATCCATGGATTAGAAAGACATCCTAGCATTAGAACTTTTAAATGGACTTCACACTTACCTTCTACTGTGAGTCTCAAGTTGCCATCAGTTTGGAGGGCAGTGAAAATAAATGAAATTAATCACTACAAATTGAATTAGCTTATGAATCTAGCCAAGTTCCAGCACCTTCGCAAACCAAAAACTATGTATCTAGTGTTATTTCCCTAGATTTGACATGCTCGAGAGAGAGAGAGAGAGAGAGAGAGAGAGAGTGTGTGTGTGTCACGCCTTGATCCTTGGGCACGCACCCATCCCTAGGCACGCACCCATCCCTTAACTAATCAATTAATAGCGACATCCTATGACGATAAAACAATGGGATAGAAAAGTAGGACTAAAAACTCGAACCTAAAAACCAACACACTTTTATACAAAGCAAACCTCATAGTACATATTACAAGACTAGTAACAAGGTCAGATCTATCACACATAGATTCGCAACTCAGGGTTTGCAAAATAAGGTGGGGTCTCAATCTTCGTCAGGGTCATACTCTGGATCCTCCTTCGACCCCTCTACAGGTTCTTCTTCAGGGTCCTCTTTGGGTTTTTCCTTGGGGTACTCCTCGGGTTTTTCCTCAAGGTACTCCTCCTCCTCAACGATCTCTCTTTCCTCCATGCTCCAGTTTAAGTCTACTGCTGACTACTTTGGAGAGTCAGGATCATCCCCCACTTGGGATCTTTCGCATCAATCACCCATCCATCCTTAGGATCTATAGTCGCCCCCGAGCGCAGCCTCCAAAACATATTGAGGTACATCGGACTCGGCACAGGACCCTCCCTTTGGCTATCATGATTGTGACGATACCATGACTGATACCTATGAGGCACCCTTTCGAGTCCACCCACATCGACCCAGACAGTGGATTTTACCATCACATACTCCAATCCTTTAGGGTGGGGGTGTATTGGAATATGACAATCTACTTCTGTGACTTCTTTAGGAATGCCAAAATGCATAGGAAGAGGGGGAGGTGCTACTATCAAGGGACCTGAAATATTGTCCCATAACGAGGTGAGACTACGTCTCAGCAAGTTCTACTTTCTAAGATCCGATTAGGAAACCAATATGCCTCAAGGGCTGTCTAAGCACAACACGAGTCAGAGGACTTACCTTGGCCTTAATTCCATCTTACAAGTCAGTATAGATATCAAATATACACAAACCATATCAATTCACCAAATTAGATCGAACTATCGATTAATCGACTCAATTGATTACATGTGATTACAATTTTCCCTTGATTGACACATTCAATACTATCTATAAGTCCACCCATGATAGGACTCCTCGTTCTAAGCTGATGAATATATAGCATAGTTCTCGCTAAGCTGATTTATCAAACCCTTAAGTTGATATAGCACATGAATAATGCTCTTTCTAAGCTGATTAGGTATACTACTCTCGCTAAGCTGACATATTTCCCGTAGGCGGATATAGTAAACCGGTATACTGCTCTCATTAAATTGACATATCGCCCGTAGGTCGATATGGTATACCTTCCCAATTTTATAATCAATTCCATCCTTTTATCATTCTCGATAAAATAGCCATGGGTAGAGACACGGTCGGCCTTAGCCAAAATATCATAATTTCACTTTTTGAACATCCCACTAGTTTCAACAGCCCATACCATATTTTTGGCGTTATAAACCAACGCTTGGTAATTTTCCGATTAATACCAAAATCAAATAATTTAGGAATAAAATCTGAAAATCCCAATTAAATCAATTTAGCACAACTTAATGCTCAAATAAACAAACAAACTGCACCACAATAATCAGCATAAAATTTCGATCATCGAGATATCCCAACCTAATTTCCGAAAAATAAATAAATAAATAAATAAATAAATAATTACGAAAAATATTAAATAAATGCAATAAATCCAATTTATGCTCGTAATGCCTAATTGGACGTCCAAACGGACCTAGGAAAATTTCAAATTTCATTCAAAATTAATAACACGAGTCTACTCGTTAATGTTGCTAACCATTTATCTAACATGCATCGATAAGGTACTAAATTAATCGTTCTACTCTAACCTATCCACCTAATTACAGTTAATTAAATCTAATCAGCCCTTAAATGTCATTAACCAACTAATCGAGGATTAGTGAGCTCAACTCACTTGTTTAACGAGCGGTTTGGTGCAAAATGATGGGAACGTTGCGGGGCTCAACTTTCCTCAAGGCAGGCCAAACGATTGAGGCTTGGGACCACCTCAAAACGGGCCTTGAAGGTGGCTGGATACCCACAAACTCAACCTCTCTTTTGAGCTGCAAAGATAGGGAAACAAGGTTGGTTAGGGTGGTAAGGCTCAAGAGAGGCAGTGGGGACGGTCTCGGGTCCAAATCAGGGCAGACCGGTAATGAAAGGAGCTCTAGTGGTGGCTAACACGGCTGGATAGCGATCCTAGACGCATGAGCAGAAGCTACTGGACGGCAGTGATGCACCGCAAGGCGCGACGGCGTGCGTGTGTGCGAGGAGGGTGAACGACAGAGGCAGTGGCGTCGTGCAGCTCGGTGGCTATTGACTCCGGCGATCTTTGCTAACTTTCGATGGCTTCTTGCTGGTTCTTTGGTGTGCAAAAATGGAGAGGAAGGTGGAAAGTAAAGCTGGCCGATTGCTTGGTGAGGAAGAGAAGGGGACAGGGGTTCCACCCATGTCCAAATTTTGCATTCCATGGTCTCCCTTGACCATTCTCAGCCACCATCCTTCCCTTGGCCTCCATTAGGCCACCAGTGCATCCCCCATGACCTTGAAATGGTCCTTTTTGGCTAGACAAGGGAGAAGCTACGAATTTGCAAGTCTTCTCCCTCAATTGGACACCTATTCTTGCTCAGTTCAATCTCATTTGGCCCATGCAAATTCAATTGGCACCTCAAAGATCAAATTAATATTTTTTTTCACCAATTGATCCCACTTGCTTCTCAATTGCGTGATCAAAAAGTGGTCCCGGCCTTTTCGAACAAAAACGGCCCTAGGACGATTTTTTCCCAAAAAATCTCGGGTTGCAGAAAAATCTTATGAGATTGAGTCGACGTTCCTAGAATTTATTATAATATGACAAAATCTTCAATCTCTGAAATCGGACTCAATTTCGCGATTAATTTCCATTTAACGCGTTTTTAGCACGACCTAGACTACCAGATAGCTTTTAGAAATTTTTAGCGCAAATGACTTGTGGTCAATTTTCTTCGAGCCACAATGAACCCACTCGACACATTGGTGACTCTCGGTTATTGTGAAAATCTCGAGGATTTAAATACGAACATAAGATACCAAAACGATAGAAAAATCAGTTTAGTGCCGATTGATGGCAATTTTCCAATTTAGTGGTGTCATCCACGATTAGCCACACATCTCTGTTGAATCGACCTACCTCTCATCTCAAATCAATTTTTAACTGTGCGTAATGGCCTTCTAAAGATGAGCACGGTCGAATAGCCGATTCTTAGTCGAATTCTCAAGTCTATTGCATTAGAATCCCTTAATGGCTTTCCCAAATAGTCTAGTTATCTCGAGAGTAATCAGCTCTGTGAATAGCCCTATAGGTGCGTCAATGAAATGCCCGATTTATTTAGTAGAAAATAGGGTTGAAAATCTGGGATGTCACAACTCTTCCCCTCTTATAAAAATTTCGTCCTCGAAATTAAAACCTTTACAAAACCTAAGCAAAAAGGTGGGGGTGCAAATGTCTCATCGACTTTTTAGTCTCCCATGTCGGTCTTTTCAGTACCATTGTGTTGTAAGACCAGTTTGATTAATGGGATGGTTTTTGTACGCAGAAGTTGTTAGTTTTTGTCCACGATCTAAACCAAGTTTTCAACGTATGACACATAGTCATCCACGCCTACTTCCTCAAAATTGAGCACGTTGGTTGAGTCAGGCTTGTATTTGCTCAACATTGACACGTGAAGACGTCGTACACTTGCGCCAATCTCGGCGGCAATGCAAGATGATATGCGAGGCTCCCGATTCTCCCAAGAATCTCAAACGAACCTTCATACCTCGGACTCAGTTTTCCTTTCTTCCTAAAGCGCGAAGTTCCCCTCATTGGTGACACATTAAAAAAAATGTGATCATCAACTTGGAATTCCAAAGGTCTCCGGCGCTTATTTGCATAACTTTTATGTCTGCTCTAAGCAGTCTTTAATCTATTTTTGATCACTGCCACGGCATCCACTAACCGCTGGACCAATTCTGGTCCTGCAATCTTTCTCTTCCTAACCTCATCCTAACATATTAGTGTCTTGCACACCCTGCCATACAACGCTTCAAAAAGAGCCATCTGAATGCTCTGTTAATAACTGTTGTTGTAGGCACATTCCACTAGGTGTAGCTGATCTTCCCAACTTCCTTTGAAGTCTAGTACACAAGCTCTCAACATGTCCTCGAGGGTCTGAATTGTCCTCTCAGACTGGCCATCCGTCTGAGGATGATATGCCATACTGTACAGTAGCTTGGTACCTAAGGCACTTCATAAGCTCTTCCAAAAAGCAGCAGTAAATCTTGGGTCTCTATATAAAATTATCATAACCGGCACTTTATGCATACGAACCACCTGACGTACGTATAGATCTACATGCCTATCCAAATTGAGGTCTTTTCGAACTACAATGAAGTGAGCCGACTTTGTCGGTCTGTCGACTACTACCCAAATTGAATCATTTCCTCTTTGACTCCTTGATAATTCGGTCACGAAATCCATCGTGATATGCTCCCATTTCCATTTACGAATATCGAGAGATTGCAAAAGTCCTCCCAGCTTGCAGTGTTGAGCTTTGACCTATTGACATGTCAAATACTTGGCGACATGCTTGGTGATGTCCGCCTTCATACCTGACCACTAATAGTGTTGACGCAGATTCTGATACATCTTTGTACTACTAGGATGAATGTTGTAACTGCTATGATACGCTTCTGATAAAATCTCCTCTCTAAGTTCCACATCGTCAAGTACAACCAAACGTCCTCGGAATCTTAGTATTCCATCATCAGAAATTTGAAAGTCAACATTTCTTTTCTTAGTATCCTCCTGTGGAATTTTCTGCACATCTAGATCTGTCAGTTGGAGTAACTTGATTTTGATCTGGACATATGGTTTAATTTTGAGGGTGGCCATAAGACTCGAAAGGCGGCCTATGTAACAACCTAAATTTTCAGATTTCGTTTTCAATTAAATAAATCAGTCCTTTCATCGACGTGCCTATAGTGTTATTCTTTGAGCTGATCACTCACGAGATAACTAAACTATTTGGGGAAGCCATTAAGGGGTTTTAACACAATTGACTTAAGAATTCAACTAGGAATCGACTGCTCAACCGTGTAGATCTACAAAGATCATTATGACACCATAAAAAAATCGATCAGAGACCGGAGATAGGTCGATTCGATGGAGATATGTGATTAATGTGTGGGTGATTCCACCTAATTACAAAATTCTCATTGAACAGCACTAGACCGATTTTTCTGTCATTTCTGTACCCGGTATCTGTATTTGAAACCTTGAGATTTTCACGATAACCGAGAGTTGCCAATGTGTCGAAAATGTACATTGTGACTCGAAATAAATCGATTATGAGTCAATTGCACTAAAAATTCCTAAAAGTTACCCGGTAGACTAAGTCACACTAAAATCACATCAGATTGAAATTAACCGCGAATTTGAACCCGATTTCGGAAATTGAAAGTTCTGTCATGTCATGATTCATTTTGGAAATGTCAACTCATCCTCTGAAATTTTTTTTGGAGATTCCGGGATTTTTACAAAAAAAATCGATATGGACGTTGCGGATAAATAATGGAAATTCGGATGGGCTCATTTGAAGGGAATTTAGACTTCCAAGCCGAGCATTTAAGTGTCGGGGACTTACAGAGAATTGTTCTAGATTTGTCTTCAACGAAATCGGACCTCAAATGGGAGAAATCGGAGAGGAAATTGAAGAGTATTTGAGTAAAATTCGGATCCATGGAAGGGGTGCAACATTTTGGCTTCAATTTGGATTTAATTGTGGCATTATCATCTAAGAAAGTATTAGGGGAGACATGTAATTAATGGAAGGGGTAAACCTTGTGGACTTTCTTCCCCTTTGGCCTCTCTTGCACGTCTCTCCTCCTTCGTCTGTTCCCCTCCATCTTCGAACACCGCCCTTTCTCGTAACCCTCCGCCTCCATTTACTACTTTGCTTTTCTTTTTCCTGATTTTCCCTATGAAGCTACCCATCCACCATCGAAATTTCTCCATCATTTCTTCTTTGCCACCTACCTCTCCATCACATTTTGTTCCCCCACGCCGGTCAACAATCAAGTTTCTCTTCTTCCTTGTTTGACTAAAGCCTCCACGTGCATCCAGCAAATCAACCGAAGCTGCTTCTCATCCCCAGCTCCTTTGCCTCGGTCAATGCCTCCTTGGTCTCCAGCAGCTCGCCATCAAGCTGCCAATGAAGCTCGGAGACACCAATTAGCTGCCGCCCATCCTTATCCATGTAGCCAGCAAATCCAGTGTCTTCATCCACTTCCTCGCACGCCCGAGCATCGCCAGCTCCATCAAAGACTAGGCCCACAAATTCACTTCAGCAGTTTAGCCTAACAACCCAGTTTGCTGTTACCCAGTATCTTTAGCCCATTGGATTTCAACCCATTTTTAGTAGCCCAAGTGAATTCAGTTCAACCCAACTTCCAAGTCCAGCTGTAGCCCAATCTAGTTCTCAGTCTTCTTTTCAAGCCCATAAGATTCCAGCCCATCCGAAGACAGGCCCACGGGAATTTTGGCCCATCTCAGCCCGCGTGAGCCCAGCAGCCCACTTCGCAGCTTAGGCCCAGATGTCGACCCAGCATTGTGCTGTGGGCTTGCAAGGCCTTTGGGCCCGGTTCGAGTATCCATCGACACTGCCGAAAGTTCGAGTTTTGGCCGCCGTCACGTCGTCATCACGGTGAACCGATTTCCGCAATAAGCCGGTGAGTTTAAGCACTACACTCTTCTTAGTGGGCTAATAACGTTTAAGGGATGTTTAGATTTATTTAAGTGTAATTAGTTAATTATTAGTTTAGATAGTTAAATTAGGATAGTTAGATTGTTTAATTAGGTGGTTAGAAACTATAAGTTAATTTGGTTAGTGTGTTGTTATATAGCTCGAATGTTTAGAATAATTTGTTTAGCTCAATAGGTGGTTAGATTAAAATTATTTAGCCTAAGTTAGCAATTTTCATATTTAATGTATTTATTTAATTAATTTTATAATTTTTTAATTATTAAATATTTTCTGGAAATTAGGCCGGGATAGCCAGTGACCGAATTCCGTGCTGATTGCAGTAGTATGTTCCATTTATGCCATTGATTGTTAAATAGTGCAATTGAGTGATGGTTGTTATTTATGAATATTTAATTCAAAATGGCAGAATGTTGGTATTTAATTAGAAAATACCATGTGTCGGGTTTTGGCCACCAAAAGTGTTTTTAAGTACTATATCAAATTATGGGATTTTAAAAGTGATGCTACAAATTTTATGGTTCGATCCGACCGTGTTCCCATACAAGATTATTTTGCCATGCATTTCTAATATGAAGAAAAGAGGCTGGGATCACTATTTTAATTGAGGCATCTGAGTGCAATGCATAGTATCTTGGGCCGAAATTGAATGAATGCATGAAAGATTTAATATACCATCACGAGCCTTTGGGGCCGGATGATGCTCCTTCAGGAATGCCCCAAGTCAATGGATGCCGGTCATAGTGGAGGCTAGACCAATGCTCCTTTGAGGAATGCCATTTAAATGTAGACGTTGCTGTGCTCGATGGTGCGAGACGAAGCCTGATTAAGCCGAAAGACTATTGACTGTTGAATCGGCCGTGACCGATGGGTCATAAGCAATTTGAATGCATGAATGATTGAGATTGAGGGGCCTGATTAGGAGACGAAATCATGTGGTGTGGTATGGGATGTACCATAATGGTTTGGTTTGGTAATCGGGGCCCATGAATAAGTGATGATATATGTTTATATGTGTATACATGTCGAGATGTTCCAATGATGCCTGATTTCAATATGATTACATGCAAATTGAATAGTACTAACATGTAGGGCAGATACCGGTGTTACATGAGTTTTGAGGGAGATATGGTTAGACTGCATGCGGGTGTACTTTTCTCCTAGTTGAAATTTAGGGGATGGACTTGCTGAGACATCATCTCACCGGTTATTGTATAACCATTTCAGGTCCCTAAATGGAGGATTGTCAAACGAGGTGTAGGGGTTCTCAAGAAGTAAAGCTTAGGTTTTTCTTTAGTCTCTGTCAAATGTCGATGGGTCTTCCGTCTAATTTGGACAGTGGGTGATAGTTCACCCTTTTGTTATTGAGAAGTCTGATAGAATCGGAAGAGATTAAGGTCCCATGGATGAAGAGCTTAGAGCGTAGATAGACCAGAACCTCTTTTTTTTTTTAAAATAGATCCATGTGGTGTTAGACTTTTCTATATATACATGTCGCTGTATTATAAGTGTGTTTTGTGAAAATATTATCCTATGTTTCTATCCCATTTTTATGTTGTTTGGAAATTGTTATCACATTTTCGCGTGTGCAATAAACTAAATAGGGCAGCGACACTTTCTGGGATGTCAGAAATTTTATTGACCATCAAAGGATGTGTATGCACTCGAGATTCGGGTCATGACATCCCCGTTTAAGTGGTATCATAGCAAATTAGTGTTTGGAGTGATAAGGTGCGTGAGTCATGGGGTAGTTATTAGGAAATGCTTTTAATATGTTGATGCATGTGAATGATAGCTGATTGATAGTTTGATGGTAAAATCACTTAAATTCTAATCTGGTGTTGGAATAAGAGGCAAGTGTCTATAAAGAATCTGCACCATGAGTGAGCAAGATCAGAGAACGCCTAGGAAAAAGGGCGATTGGACTTGTTACTCAGGCTAGGATGCCAACTAGAGTCGGTGCTCGAGGTAATAGAGGTAAAGCACCAGCTTAGGCCAGTGCTAGTGGAGTAGCACCGCAGCCAGTTCTACCGGTTGGTGCTGGGATAGCAGCACCTGGTAATCTAGGAATTGTTGGGATCATGCTGGCGCTAACAGCGATGAGAGACCTGATGGGATAGTAGGTCCAGAATCAAGCTGCTGCCATTACTACTGTCGTTATAGCTGCCGCTACTGCTGCTGCCAATGCTACAGTTGCTACTGCACCTGCTACCGCACCTGATGAGGTTCTGCTAGGGAATGTGGTTGTGGAGAGACCCATACGTAAGCTAGTGGAACGATTTTTAAAGTTGAGTCCGCCGAGATTCACTGGTACCGGGGATCCATAGATCACCTCTCGTTGGATTCAGTATTTAAATAAGGCATTTGCTCTTTTAAGATGCAGTGAGGAAGAGAAAGTAACCCTAACAGTCTATTAGCTACAGGGTAATGCTAATACTTGGTGGAGAGCCATCCGAGAGACCGTGTTTCCGGGAGGAGTAGTTCCGTTATGGGACGCCTTCCTCAGGGCATTCAACAAACAATATTTCTCTAAGAGCACCAAAGAGCAAAAAATGGAAGAGTTCCAACGCCTCCGCTAGGGAATGATGACTATTGACTAGTACGAAGTCAAGTTTGCAAAGCCTTCTCAATATGCTCTAAGGCTGGTAGAGTACCCCGAAGAAAAGGCTCAGAGGTTCAAGAATGGCCTCCGATTGGAATTGAAATAATCACTGGTGCCTTTTGATCTGATTGACTATCGGGAAATTTATCGTCAAGCTCAACTGATAAAAAGGGATCTAAACGAGCAAGCTGCTGCGTTAGGGTCGAGGTTTAATGCAAACATGAACAATATCAAGTTCGGGAAGAAACCCATGGTTGGAAGAAGGTATCCTGTCCCACCTAATAGAAATGGTGGGGTGAGTAAGACAGCGTTGAGCAATAATGGAGTTTGTCACTTCTGTGGAAGGTGACTTAGATTTGCACCGTGCCATGCTAGGACGGGAGCCTATTATGGGTGTGGCTAATATGGCCACCAGGTCAAAGATTGTCCCAGCAGATCAATGGGACAGTAGTTACCACCTTCACCACCGATGGGTCAGAATAAGGGGTATACACCCTTGAATGCACAGTAGGGTGAACTAGTTAAGCCTCTAGCACGTGGAAGGACATATGCCATCCCCAGACGGCAGGCAAAGGATGCGCCGAATGTGATCACAAGTACTGTTTCCTTGAATGATCATTCAACATACGCTTTATTTGACCCTGGTGTGACTCATTCATTTATAGCTGAACAATTTATTAAGTTAATAGGATTAAGTCCTAAATTGTTGGAATTAGTTATTAGTATATCGACGCCATTAAAAGATAGGGTATTGTCTACGATGGGTTGTCTTGGTTGCAAGTTGGTGATTGGTGAGCAAGATGGGAGAATAGACCTGATAGTTCTAGCCATGTATGATTTCGATGTAATAATTGGCATGGACTGGCTCACCAAGCAACGAGCTAAGATGGACTGCTATTGTAAAGCGATTCAGTTCAACCTACTAGAAAGTGAAAGTTTTGAATTTAATGGAAGTCGGGGAGGACATTCGATTACCCTAATCTCGTCACTTGAGGCAACCCGTTTGTTAGACGGGAGTTGTCAAGGTTACTTGGCGACGGGAGAGCTGAAGATAGAAGACATTGCAGTGGTTCAAGAATTCCCAGATGTATTCCTGAAAGAATTGTTAGGTCTGCCACCAGAAAGGGAAATAAAGTTCGTGATTAAGTTAGCTCCTGGGGTAGAGCCAATCTTTAAGGCTCCTTACCGGATGGCGTTATCTGAGTTGAAGAAACTGAATGTGCAGATGCAAGAATTGTTGGATAAGGGATTCATACATCACAATACATCACCTTGGGGAGCACCGGTTCTGTTTATGAAAAAGAAAGATGATTCGTTGCGTCTGTGCATCGACTATCGTCAACTCAATCAGGTGACGATCAAGAACAAGTAACCACTCCCAAGAATTGATGACTTATTTGATCAATTGCAAGAAGTGTCGATATCTTTAAAGATCGATCTAAGAACGGGATATCATCATCTGAGGATCAAGAAGGAGGATATACCCAAGTAAGTGTTTCGTACTCGGTATGGTCATTATGAATTCACGGTCATGCCGTTTGGATTGATTAACACCCCAGCTACTTTTATGGATCTAATGAACCGTGTATTCAAGGAATACCTAGATCAGTTCGTAATCGTGCTCATCGATAATATCCTGGTGTACTCTAGAAGTTTAAAGAAGCATGAAGGACATTTGAGATTGGTACTACAGACTCTAAGGACTCATGAGCTGTACGTCAAGTTCAACAAATGTGAATTTTGGCTAACTCGTGTTACTTTTCTAGGTCACGTGATTTCAGGTGAAGGAATCTCTGTGGACCCATCCAAGATTGAAGCAGTGATTAATTGGCTGAGACCGACATCAGTGACGGGAGGCGTATGCAACTACTTTACCATGTTGCATCAACTCACAACCCAACCCTTTGAATGATGCATCACTGTAAATCTCGAATCCTCCAGGACCAGATGGAATTGTCAGCACAAGTGCGGTAGTTAACTTTTCCTTAAGCTTTTGAAAACTACTCTTACACTTGTTTGTCCACACGAATTTCTCTTCTTTCTTCAAGAGTCTTGTCAATGGCGATGCTAATGATGAGAATCCTTTCACAAATCTTCTGTAAAAACCTGCCAAACCCAAAAAACTTCTAATCTTTATCGCTATAGTCGATCTTGGCCAATTGATCACAGCTTCAATTTTGCTCGAGTCCACAGAAATTACTTTGCCTGAAATCACGTGACCTAAGAAAGCAACACGAGTCAATCAAAACTTACTCTTTATAAGCTTGGCGTATAACTGATAGACTCTCAGTGTCTGCAGCACTAATCTCATATAACTCTCATGCTCTTCATCACTTCTCAAATATACCGGAATATCATCAATGAACACGATCACAAACTGATCCTGAATGGCAATAGAAGCATTCGTCAACCCAAATGGCATCACTGTAAACTCGTAATGACCATATTGAGTACGAAATGTTGACTTAGGAATATCCTCATTCCTAATTCTTAGCTGATGATATCCTATCCTCAAGTTGATATTTGAGAAAATCGACGCTCCTTGCAATTGATTAAACAAATCGTCGATCCTCGACAATAGATACTTGTTCTTGATCGTTACTTGATTGAGTTGCTGATAGTCGATGCATAAGCGCAACGAACCATCATTCTTCTTTACAAACAGAACTAGTGCTCCCCAAAGTGATGCACTAGGGCGGATAAATCCCTTATCCAAAAGTTCTTGCATTTGTACATTCAGTTCCTTCAACTCAAATAACACCATCCGGTAAGGAGCCTTAGAGATTGGCTCTATCTCAGGTGCTAGCTCGATCACGAACTCAATTTCTCTCTTTGGTGGCAATCTTGGCAATTCTTTTGGAAAAATATATGGAAATTCTTGTACCATTATAATGTCTTCCATCTTCAGCTCCTCAACTGTTGTATCCACGATAGTTGCCTGGTAACCTTGGCAACCCTCATCTAATAGACGAGTTGCCTCTGGCGATGAGATTAGGAAAATTGAGGGTCCTCCTCGGTTCCCTACAAACTCGAAGCTCTCACCCTTTAACAGGTCAAACTGAATCCCTTTGTGATAATAGCTCGTCTTAGCTCATTGCTGGGTGAGCCAGTCCATGCCAATTATCAAATCAAAGTCGTACATGGCTAGAACTAATAAATCTATATTCCCCACTCGCTCACAAATCGCTAACTTGCAACCAAACAACCCAAAGCAGCAATGACTTTATCCTTCATTGGTGTAGATATGCAAATTGCCGACTCCAACAATATAGGATTTAATCCTAACAACTTAACATATTTCTCGGCAATAAAGGAATGAGTTGCTCCAGAGTCGAATAAAGCATAAGCAGGATGGCCATTCACTGTAACCATACATGTGATCACGTCAGGTGCAGCCTCTACCTGACCTTGTGTGATGGCATACACCGTGCCCTGAACTAGAGGTCTCAACTATCCTCCTTGCAGTGCGATCTATGGTGCATACCTCCTAATCTGTCCAATTGGTGGCAGCGGCAATAACTATGGTTATCATCTCGGTCGTCTCAGATAATCTCTAGCCAGGTGACCCTGTTGGCCACATTCAAAATAGGCACATGTCCTTCGGGGGCACTGATTAATACCATGTCGCCTTCCACATAGACGACACATCTCGATCTTATTTGGCACTAGCTTGCCAACTCCACCCCTCATATTCGATGGGACTTGGAATTTATATCCAGGCATGGGCCTCTTTCCCTAGCGAATTCCTTCTCGATGAGAATTAAACCTCGATCTAGCCAAGGCAGCTTGCTTGTTCAAACATCTCTCTATCATCTAAGCTTGACGATAGACTTCTCAATACTCGATCAGATCTAGTGGTAGCAAGGGTTGCTTCAACTTAGTACGAAAACCATTCCTGAATCTTCGGGCTTTCTCTTCTGGGTCCTCAACTAATCTCGGAGCGTACTATGAAAGTTTGGCAAACTTGACTCCACTGATCAATGGTCATCGTCCCCTAACGAAGATGCTGAAACTCTTCCATCTTTTGTTCCCGAGCAATACTCGAAAAGTACTGATCATTAAAAGCTCTAAGGAAGGCGTCTCACACCGGGATCACACCTTCTGGGAACACTGTATTCTTGGCGGCTCTCCACCAAATGTTCGCATTGCCTTGAAGTTGGTATACAACCAATACCATCTTTTCCTCTTCATTGCACATCAGAAGTGCAAACGCTTTTTTAGATCATGTATCCACAGTGAAGCAGCCTCGGGATCTCCAGTACTCGTAAACCTTGGCGGGCTTAGCTTCAAAAACTGCTCCACCAACTTGTGGATTGGTCTCCCAACGACCACATATCACGCCCCAATTCTCGAGTGCGTGCCCATCCCTCTCTGGTCGATAATATTTTGTGACTTCCCAGGACAAGTCGCCGACTCCTTTCATTTTATTACACATACGGAAGCGAAAATAAATCCCATGACAGTAACCATCTCAGGATAGAAAAGTAGAACAACACATTCACAAAAAAATATGCTTTTGATAAGCAACAGGTTTAGTTACAAAACGAGTCTGGTCAATAGTTTACAAGAGGGTCGGCTCTAAAAAACAAACGTATTATCTTACGACATACTAGTCGGACCCAAACGCAAATCCTTCTAACTCCACCTCCATAGACTCGGGGGCTTTGGTCCTCCACGACCACCTTTTAAGGACCTAAAAATGGTTATACAATAACCAATAAGACAATGTCTCAGCAAGTCTACGCTCTAAACCCCGATTAGGAGGGTAATACACCTCAAGGGCCACCTAAACACAAACACGAGTCAGAGGGCTTACCTTTATCTCAGATCCTTCCTGCATGTTAGTATAATTCATATAATCATCCAATCATTTCAACAAATTTATTCATCACAACATATCGAATCATCAATCAATCGATTCAGTCAATTTCATGTCATCAGGACCATCACACAGTCAATCCAATCAACCATCAATCAGTCGACTCATTCGACTTCATACCATCGATGCCATCTATAAACCCTATCGATTTGAACACTGCTCACCTAAGCTAAAATAGATATATTCATATATCATTGCTCCCCAAAGCCGATGTCTAAATTTGCTCATCGAAGCGGCTAGATCAATTATTGCTCACCGAAGCTGCTAGATAATTATAATGCTCGCCGAAGCTGATATCTAAAGTGCTCACCAAAACTGCTAAAGATCTATAATGATGTTAATGCTCCCCGAAGCTGTTATAGATCTATATTGCTCACCTAAGCTAAACCACGATCTTGGCCAAGGATCTTGTACTTTGCACATCAATTCCTCAATTAAATATCTAACTTGGCCTAATTTCATCGTGTTAAAATGTACTCGATAACAATAATCGTGTGTGAGTACATGATCGACCTGAGCCAAAAATATAATATATTTACTTTAGAAAATCCCACTATTTATATAGAGTCTGAAAATATTTTTGGCGCTGTAAACTGACGCCCCAATAATTTCTAATTAATTAAAGAAATTATACAATTTTAGGATAAATTCCCAAAATTACAACTTATAATCAAATTGCACAATTTAACACTCAATTGCGAAGTTAACCACACCATTGCAATCAGCACCAAATTCCGATCACCGATTATCCCAGCTTAATTTTCGAAAAATAATTAATAATTAATTAATTTCGAAAATTAATTAAATAAATCAATTTAAATTCTAAAAATACCAACCTAAGCTACAATCACTCAATTAAAATACCAATACGGGTCCGAAAATTCCCGAACCCTTCTAGATAAATAGCAAAATTTATCTAGGCCTCACTAATCTAATCTAACCACCTAACATGCATAATTGCATAATTAAACCACTAATTTAATCTAACTAACCACCTAATTCCTAATTAATTAAATCTAAACACCCCTTAAACGTCATTAACCTGCTAAGAATAGTTTAGTGCATAAACTTACCGGTGTAAAACGAAGACCAGTTCACCACGATGGCAGTCGAAACTCGGGTTTGTGGCGGCGTCGACGGAAGCTCGGACCGGGCCTAAATTGGCCCAACAAATCTCAGCCCAATCTGAGACGTGTTCTGGATTTGGGCTGGACTTCAAGTGGCTCTGGGTTTGCTTAAAGTTGGGCCGAAACTTGGGCTGAACCAGGACAATTGCGAGCTAAGCTTAAAGATTTCGCTGGGCTGGACTCCATTGGTTTATGTGCTAAACAAGAAAGCCCAAAGATGGGCTGCTCGATTGAAACTCACGGAGATCCTGGCTCGTGAGACTGAAGGCTGCAGCTGGGACATTGTTGAAGTTTGCTCGATGAAGACACGAGCTGAAGAATGGCTGAGCTAGCGCCACACGAAGGAGAGGAGATGGGAAGAGAATTTCGGTCAACTCTTGGCGTTGCTTGTAGTGGAATTGACCTAGTAAATTGAAGACACGGCAAGGCAGCTTCGGTGGAGGAAGTAGCTCAATTGCCGCTGGACGGTGATTTCGGCTGCAGGAATAAAAAACCGTGGAGATGGGAATTGGGAATTTCTGCGAAAACGCGTGGGCCTTGGGTCTTCGGTGGGATGCTGGACTTTGAACGTCAAAGAGTTAAACGGAGGGCAGCTGGCGCAAGGTTGGGCTGCATACGGTCAAACAAGGGGCTTCCATGGTTAATGGTTGTCCAAGGAGTAGCAATCGTTGGACGTGTCTTCAGCTGGAGAACTCAATGGAACATGAGATGTTCGAAGGAGGGCAACGAAGGAGAGGAGCAGCAGCTCGTCCAAGAGAGGAAAGAAAATTTTAAAAGCAAAGCAGGAGACCAAAGTTGCGAAGGAGAGAGAGGAATCCGTCGAGCTCGCGTGTGAAGCAGACCAAAAGGAAGAGATAAGGGAGCAAAGTCAATGAATTTATCCTCTCCATTGAATGCCATGTCCCCAAATACTTTCTAGAATAAATTGAATCCATAATTAACACAAATAGATGCCAAAAATACAGCCCCCAAACCGTACTCCGAATTTCACACTTTAAGCTCAATTTCTTCCCGAAATTCTCCAATTCAATGTCCAACTTCGTTGAAGAAAAATCACATACAATTTTTTGCAAGTCCCCAACACCCAAAGGCTCGGACTAGAAGTCCAAATTTCCTTTGACTTAGTTCATCCGAATTTTCATTAAATTTCCGCAACGTCCGAAAAGATTTTCAGTAAAAATCCCGAAATCTCTGAAAATTCTTCGAATGATGAGTTGACATTCCTAAAATAGATTATGACATGACAGAACTTTCAATTTCTGAAATCGGGTTCAAATTCGCGGTTAATTTCAATTCGGCGTGCTTTTAGTGTGGCCTAGTCTACTATATAACTTTTAGAAATTTTTGGTATAATTGACCCGTGATCGATTTATCTCGAGTCACAACGTACATCTCTGACTCATTGGTGACCTTCAGTTGTCGTGAAAATCTCGAGATTTCAAATACGAGCACTAGGTACCAAAACGATAGAAAAATCGGTCTAGTGCCGATCAACGAGTATTTTATAATTAGGTGGAATCACCTACATCCAAATCATATATCTCAGTCAAATCGACCTATCTCCAGTCTTTGATCGATTTCTAACAGTGCCGTAATGACCCTTGCAGACCAACATGGTTGAGCAATCGATTCCTGGTCAAATTCTCAAGTCCATTGCATTTAGATTCCTTAATTGCTTCCCCAGATGGTCCAGTTATCTCGTGAGTGATCAGCTTAGAGAATAGCACTATCGGTGAGTTGACGAAAAGCCCGATTTATTTAATCGAAAACAAGTTTTGAAAATTCAAGCTATTACACCACAACTCCTAGCGGAACTTCAGCATGTGCGGCAACAGCTATGGCGGCAAGTGCAGCAACAGCTGCGGCCTTAGCAGCGGCGGCAACAGCAATAGTAGCGGCGGCTTGAGCGGCAACCGCAATTGCGGCAGTAAATGCAACAACTTGATCTCGGGCCTGTTGCCCCATCAACTCTCTCATGGCATCCAAGGCCTGGTCAATTCAGATGGTTCCCTAATCACCTGAGGCTACAACCCCAGCATCTACTAGTAGCGGTGCCACTCTACTCGCGCTAGCTGTGCTGGCGCTCGACCTCGGCCTCCTCGAATCCGACCATGGTCGGCATTCTACTATGAGTTATGGCCCTACTGGTCCTCTTGTTAGGAGTTATGGGCTCTAGATCACTCATGGCTTAGTCTTTATCTACTAACGCCTGCTTCTAATTCCACGTTGAATTAGAAACAGAGTGATCCAAACCAATCAACTATCATAGACATGCACCAATCATGAATTTAAAGGTCTTTCCTACCACTATCCATGTCCCTCGCACCTTATCACTCCAATCCCTAACCTTGGGCTTTGATACCACTTAAGTGGGGATGTCATGCCTCGATCCTCGGGCATGCACCCATCCCTTAATTGGTTGATTAATAGCGACATCCCAAGATGCATCGCCGACCCCTTTCTTTTAGTATGCATGCGGAAGCATATAAAATAATCCATAGACAATAAAACAATGGGATACAAAAAGTATGACTAAAATCTCGAACCTGAAAACCAACACACTTTTATACAGAGCAAACCTCATAAGATATATTACAATACTATTACACATAGGTTCACAACTCAGGGTTTGCAAAATAGGGTGGGGTCTTAATCTTCACCGGGTCATACTCTGGATCCTCCTCTGGATCCTCCTTCGACTCATCTACAAGTTCTTCTTCAGGGTCCTCTTCGGGTTCTTCCTCAGGGTACTCCTCCTCGAGTTCTTCCTTAGGGTACTCCTCCTCCTCAACGATCTATCCTTCCTCCATGCTCCAGCTAGAGTCTACTACTGACTGCTCTGGAGAGTCGAGATCATCCCCCAGCTTGGGATCCTTGGCATCAATCATCGATCCATCCTTAGGATCTGCAGTCCCCTCCCCGAGCGCAACCTCCAAAACGTATCAAAGGAACATCAGACTCTGGCACCGGACCCTCCCTTCAGCTATCATGATAGTGATGATACCATGACTGGTACCTATGAGGCACCCTTTCGGGTCCACCCACGTCGACCCAAACAGTGGATTTTACCATCACATACTCCAATCCTTCAGGGTGGGGGTGTATTAGAATATAATAACCTACTTTTATGACTTCTTCAGGAATACCAAAATGCATGAGAGGAGGGGGAGGTACTACCATCTAGGGACTTGAAATGTTGTCCCACAACGGGGTGAGACTACGTCTCAACAAATTCTACTCTCTAAGACCTAATTAGGAAGCCAATACGCTTTTTAAGGGCTATCTAAGCACAACACAGGTCAGAGGACTTACATTGGCTTCAATTCCATCTTGCAAGTCAAGTATATAAATCGAATATACACAAACCACATCAATTCACCTAATCAGATCGAACTATCGATTAATTGACTCAGTCGATTACATGTCATCACGACTTTCCCTTGGTTGGTACATTTAATACTATCTATAGGTCCACCCATGATAGGACTGCTCGTTCTAAGCTAATAAATAGATAGTATAGCTTTCGTTAAGCTGATAAATGGTGTACTGCTCTCGCTAAGCTGACATATCAA
The DNA here is from genome assembly GCF_016545825.1 of Eucalyptus grandis. Lineage (NCBI taxonomy): Eukaryota > Viridiplantae > Streptophyta > Magnoliopsida > Myrtales > Myrtaceae > Eucalyptus > Eucalyptus grandis. The sequence continues at coordinate 3,196,515 of NC_052620.1, forward strand.
ATCCTTAAGTTGATATAGCACACGAATAATGCTCTCTCTAAGCTGATCATATTGCTCTCGTTAAGGTGATTGGGTATACTACTCTTGCTAAGCTGACATATTGTCCGTAGGCCGATATAGTATACCTTCCAAATTCTACAATCAATTCCATATTTTTATCATTCTCAATAAAATAGCCGTGGGTGGGGACACAGTTGGCCTTAGCCAAAATATCATAATTTCACTTTTTGAACATCCCACTAGTTTTAATAGCTCATAACATATTTTTGGCGCTGTAAACTAACATCCGTTAATTTTCCCATTAATACCAAAATCAAATAATTTAGGAATAAAATCCTAAAATCCCAATCAAATCAATTTAGCACAATTTAACACTCAAATAAATAAATAGACTGCACAACAATAATCAGCATAAAATTTCGGTCATCGGCTATCCCATCCTAATTTCCGAAAAATAATTAATTAATTAATTAATTACGAAAAGTATTATATAATGCAATAAATCCAATTTAGGCCCGTAATGCCTGATTGGACGGCAAAACAGACCCAGAAAAATTCCAAGGTTCATTCAATAATTAATAACACGAGTCTACCCGCTAATGTCACTAACCATGTGTCTAACATGCATCAATAAGGTACTAAATTAATCACTTTACTCTAATCTATCCATCTAATTGCACTTAATTAAATCTAATCAGCCCCTAAACGTCATTAACTGACTAATAGAGGATTAGTGAGCTAAACTCACTTGTTTAACAAGCGGTTCAGTGCAGAACGACGGGAACGTCGTGGGGCCCGACTTTCCTTGAGGCAAGCCTAGCAACCGAGGCTCGGGACCACCTCAAAATGAGCCTTGAAGGTGGCTGGATACTCACAAAACTCAGCCTCTATTTTGAGCTACAAAGATAAAACAAGGTTGGTTAGGGCGGCAAGGCTCAACAGAGGTAGCGGGGACGGTCTCAGGTCCAAATCGGGGCAAACTGGTAGTTGAGGGAGCTTCAACGATAACTGCCACGGCTGGATAGCAACCCTGGACACACTGACAAAAGCTGTTGGATGGCGGTGAGGCGTGGCAAGACGCAATAGCGTGTGTTCGCGCGAGGAGGGTGAACGACGGAGGCAGTGGTGTCTACAGCTCCAGTGGCTGTTGACTCTGGCAATGCGGCTGGCTTCTTATTGGTTGCTGGTGTGCGAAAATGGAGAGGAAGGTGGAAAGGAAAGCTGGCTAGTTGCTTTGTGAGGAAGAGAGGGGGACAATGGCTCCACCAATGTCCAAATTTTCCATTATGGTCTCCCTTGACCATTCTCGGCCACCAGCCTTCCTTTGGCCTCCATTAGGCCACCAATGCATCCCACATGACCTTGAAATTGTCAACTTTGGCTAGGCAAGGGGGAAGATATGAATTTGCAAGTCTTCTCCCCCAATTGAACACATATTCTTGCTTAATTCAATCTCATTTAGCCCATGCAAATTCAATTGGCACCTCAAAGATCAAATTTATATTTTTCTTCATCAATTGATCCCGCTTACTTCTCAATTGTGCAATCAAAAATGGTCCTAGCCTTTTTCTAAACAAAAACATCCCTAGGATGAATTTTTCCCAAAAAGTCTCAAGTTGCAGAAAAATCTTCTGAGACTAAGTCAACATTCCTAGAATTTATTGTGACATGACAAAATCTTCAATCTCTAAAATTGGACTCAATTTCGTGGTTAATTTCCATTTGGCGCGTTTTTAGTACGACCTAAGCTACTAGGTAGTTTTCATAAATTTTTAGTGCAAATGACCCGTGGTCGATTTCTTCGAGCCACAATGAACCCATTCAACACATTGGTGACTCTCGGTTGTCGTGAAAATCTTGAGAATTCAAATACGGACACATGGTACCAAAACGATAGAAAAATCAGCCTAGTATCGATTGACATGTGTCACCCATGATTAGCCACATATCTCTGTCAAATCGACCTATCATTGATTTCAAATCGATTTTTAACTGTACCGTAATGACCTCTAAAGATGAGCACGGTCGAATTCTCAAGTCTATTGCATTAGAATTCTTTAATGGCTTCCCTAGATAGTCTAGTTATCTCGAGAGTGATCAGCTCTAAGAATAGCCCTATAGGCGCGTCAATGAATGTCCGATTTATTCAGTAGAAAATAGGGTTGAATATCTAGGATGTTAGAGAGAGAGAGAGAGAGAGAGAAAAGTTGTTTGAGGCTTTTGGTGGTTGAGTAAGATGTTGGATACCTTCAAATGAAAAAATTGGTTAGGCGCAGCGAGGCGAAAGTAAGATGACATTGACTCTTCGGTTCCGATCAAGTTCCCCCCCCCCTTCAACATCATTTTTGAGAACACGAAATAGACTCCCACTTTCCATATTCTTGTAAATCAAGAACATGTGTACCCAACGTATCAAGAACTTTGGATCACGTTTCACATGGGTCGAACCTGATAACGATCATTTAGGTAGAATCATAATTTATGAATAGTATTAGGAACTCTCTTTCATAAGAAGGGTACTTAAGATATACAAAAAGTGCAGCATATGAGATTTTAAGGCAAAAGGAAGAATAATTTTATGATTCTTAAGGTTCTTTCTTTGACAGTTTTCTGTTGATGGGATTCCTCATCTTTGTGTCCTTGTGTTTCATCAATTCTGATTAATTTAAAGGTTGTGTTCATTATCACAAAGCTTCAAGACATAAATCAATTTATACGATCGAGTGTCTTTATAGTGGATATGTGACATCCTGATTTTCAGGTCCTGATTTTGATCGGATAAGTTGGGCTTTTCATTGTCACGATTATAGTGTTTTTTTCAGAGTTGGCCACTCACGAGATAACTAGACCATATGGGGAAGTCATTAAGAGATTTTAAGGCAAATAGACTTGAGAATTCGACCAAGAATTGACTTCTCGACCGTGCTCATATTTATAGGCCATTACGGCACAGTAAAACCGATTTGAGATCAGAAATAGGTTAGTTCCACTGAGATGCATGACCGATCGTGGGTGACTCCACTGAATTGGAAAATTCTCGTTGACTGACACTAATTTGATTTTACTGTCGTTTTAGTACCCTGTGTCCATATTTGAATCATTGAGATTTTCACGACAATCGAGAATCACAATTGTGTCAAGTGGGTTCATTGTGGCTCGAAGAAAATCGATCATGGGTCATTTGCACTAAAAAGTTTTGAAAACTACCTGGTAGCCTAGGTCACAATAAAAACGTGTCGGTGTGAAATTAACTGCCAAATCGAGTCCGATTTCAGAAATTGGAAGCTCTGTCATGTCACAAGCTATTTTAGGAATGTCAGCTCATCCTCCGAGAAATTTTCAGAGATTCCAAGATTTTTACGGAAAATTAACAGAAATTCAGATTGGCCGAATTGAAGAAATTTTTGGACTTGCAAGCTAAGCTATTTGATGAGGGGCACTTGTGAAAATTCTACAGGATTTTTCTTCATTCAAATTGGAAGTTGAATTGGAGAATTTCAGGAAGATTGAACCCGAAGTTGTGAAAATTTAGAGCGGTGGAAGGTGTTGGATTTTTTTGGCTTCAAATTGGGGTAATTTGTGGAATATAAAGCTGGAAAGTATTAAGGGACTTTGAGATAGGCTTGAACATCAAAGGGGGAACCAAGCATTTAAGTCTTTGAATAATCATGTGGACTTTTGGTCTCTCTCTCCAATCTCCTCATGTCTGCTAGCTGTTTCCTTTCCACTTTCGTGTGCGAGCCTTCCTCCTTAAAACAGCTGACCACCAAGGACCCCTGCTTCTCCATTTTTCATTTTGTTCTTCTTCAATTCCTGCCCATCGTTTCTTTCATTTGTTCCTCTTTCCCTCGAGCAAAACCGAAGCACCACCTTCCGTTTTCCCAATCCACCGAAGCTTCAGTCAACGTAGCAAGCTCCCAAGCGGTTTTGTTGACTCCATGCTCGCTGCTCCAACATCGGTCCCTCTTCGTCCCTGCTCCACTACCGAATCAATCCAGCGAAGCTGAAGCAGCTCGCCCTCTCTCCACTTTTGCTTATCCCCTCTGCCGCGTGTCTCCTGGTTGTCTGCCCAACAACCGCAAGCAGCTTCATCTTCGCTGCTTCGTTCTTCTTCAACGTCGTTACTTGAAGACTCCAACGAAGTAGCTGTCCACGAAGACCGAAACACCCCTAATTGAGAGCTGCAACCCACGTGTCCCCAGCATTTCCTTTGTTCGTTGCTCCTTCGTCCAGCATCGATCAACCAAAGCAGCACCTCCAGCAAATTTGGCCCAGCACGTTTGTGCATCTTCAGCCCACACGATTTCAGCCCAAATTCGGTCCATCTCAGCTTGAGTGAGCCGGCAGTTGGGCCATTAGAAGCCCACGAAAATTTGCAGCAATCCAGCCCAGTGAAGCAATTACTCAGCCCATTAAATAAGTCCAACAGCCCAAGTCTTAGCCCAGTAGCAAGCCCACGCCTTGTAGAAACCCAGCAAAATCGAAGCCCACGATTTTGAGGCCCAAGCCCACGAAGTCTGCCTGCTTTAGGCCCAGTCCAATTCAAAAGCAAATCTCAGATTGGACTGAGATTTTTTGGGCCTGTTTTAGGCCCGGCCCAAGTCCGCTGACGCCGCCAAAGATTCAGATTTCGGCCGCCGTCACGCCGTCGTCGCAGTGAACCAGTATTCGTAATTAACCAATGAGTTTATACTCTAAACTCGCTTAGTAGGCTAATGACGTTTAAGGGGTGTTTAGATTTATTTTATTAGGAATTAGGTGGTTAGTTAGATTAAATTAGAAATTTAATTATTTAATTGAGCATGTTAGGTGGTTAGCATGGTTTAGCTAAGATTTAAATAAATTGTACTGTTTATCTAGAAGGGTTCGGGAATTTTCTGAGTCCGTATTGGTATTTAATTTAATAATGTTGGCCTAGGTTAGTATTTTTAGAAATTAAATTGAATTAATTATTTATTTATTATTTTTCTGGAAATTAGGCCGGGATAGCTAGTGACCGGAATTTTGTGCCAGTTGCAATGGCATGGTTAAATTCTACAATTGAGTGTTAAATTATGCAAATTGAGTGCTGATTGAATTTTTGGTAGTTAATTCCAAAAATTGTGAATTTCCAATATTTATCTAGAAAATCCCGAGTGTCGAGTTTTGGCACCGAAAATAGTTTTTAGTACTATATGAAATAGTGGGATTTCAAAAAAGGAAGAATATCAATTTTTCTGGATCAGGTTGACTGTGTACACACACACGAGTAATTTCATGTGAATTTCTAATACGAGGAAAAAGGCCATGCTTACCATTTTAATTGAAACATTTGAGTACAATGCAAGGTGCCCTAGGTGATATTTGAGTGATCGTGTGATGGTTAAGAGAAATCGTCTCGAGCTGTTAAGTTGGACGTTATCCCTATTCGGGATACCCCCTAGACAACGGGAAGCCGGTCGTAGTAGATTCTAGACCCTATGCTCCTTCAGGAAAGCCGTCTGATAAAGAGACGTGCCGTGCTCAATAGGGTGAGACAATGCTTGGCAATGCCAGAAGACCACCGAACAGAGAGTAGACCGTGCTATATGCCGAGATCAAAACTAGAAATGCATAATTAATTGAGTGTGGCGTTTCACTTATTGGAGCTTATTTGTTGCTCATGCTCTCATGTTGTCTGTGAGATAAATTGTACTGACCTGTAGGGTGAATCTGAGACGAGGTAAGTTTCCTTGATTGTGTGATTGTGTGATTAGGATACTTTTGGGCGAATTTCCCTCCTAATCGGGGTTTAGAGCTTAGACTCGCTGAGATGATATCTCACCTCATTGTAGGACAACATTTTCAGGGTCATCGAGTGGAGGACTGGGAGCCGAGAGGAGGTGATGTGAAGTGTAGGTCAGCTAGGACCGTCTCTTTTTGGAAAGTTGGTTTTTCGTATCCTGCTTTTCTATCTTGAGATAATTATTGTCAGGGGATTTCTTTTTGCTTCCGCATGTACAATAAAATAGAAAGGGTTGGCGACTCGTCTTGAGAAGTCGCAAATTATTATTGACTAGGTAGGAATGGGCACGCGCTCAGGTTCGAGGCGTGACAGGATAAACTCTGATTCTGCTACATCGTGATTGCGAAGTCGCAGGCCTTCCATCGTACACTTCACGATTAAATAATGATGATTCAATTAGTGCGCTTACATATGGAAGCTGGACAAATTCAATAAGTCAAGGTCTTCGTCCAGCAGGCACCTCAAAAGTCAACAAGTCAAGGTCTTCGGACATGTATTGATTGCTGGACGAATCCACACGATTCGTCTAGAGTAATCGTCGTCTTTTGTTGTTTTCGTGATGTCGGACCTTTAGCCATCGAAAAGGAAACGTTGGTCAATTTGCCGTCTTTGATTGACTAGCAAGCCTCAACTAAACCGAAACGATCCGGAATAATACGCAGGGAATATTCTTATGTTGCCAAATATTCATGGCACGACAACACATTATCACTTATCATACATTCTGATCTTACTAAAATGATGAAAAATAAACTGTCCGACAAAATGCTTCTTCACTCCTTAGTAATAGCTACTTAGGTAAATTCTAGCCTAGCTAGTATAGAAATTTGTTGACGTGACTTAAAATTGCAGAAGCAGTATACTTGATATAGCTCAAACGCTTTCGGCGATTCGCAGGATCATTGTATCAATCAACTCTTCACTTGTTGGAATTTATTTGCTAGTATTGGGACAAGTACTTCATGGTCCTTGCTCTTTTTCTGGGCTCGACCAAGTTTCCAATGATCCACCTTCCCACCATACTCATTGACTATTTTATTGGAGCTGCGCAAGTGAGATTGAATGGAACGGCTGGGCCAACGCAAGTTTTGGAGCTAGAAAAGCTTTCGAAACTTGTTTCATTGTGGGTCTTGACTTTGGATCACTTCTTAAGCAAGTAAGCACCAGAGAAACTACCGATGGAATTCGCTCTTGGGATTGGCAAGCGCAGGTCTAATATTTGATGTAGCATAATTTTTTTCTAACAATTGCCGAGGGTGCTCACCCATTATTATTTCCATTGTTACCACCCCAAAACTATATGTGTCACATTTCTCATTAACAACCAAAGTGTAAGCAAGCTCTGAAAAAAAAGAACAAAAAGTTTTAAAATTAGATGAGGCTCAAAATCAAGTTGTCAATTTAGCTAAGCACTATCAACCAAATATAGCCGTGTACCTCTAGTAAAAACATTCTAGAAGTGTCAGGATCATTGCTCACCCGGTGCTGTTCACCACATGAGGAGTAAAATATATCAAATATAGCCATGTACCTCTAGTAAAAACATTCTAGAAGTGTCAGGATCATTGCTCACCCGGTGCTATATGTCCACGAAAACCTACAATATTTGTGTGAGATTGGATGAGAAATTAGGTTTTATTACCATGCTGAAGTTTGTTACGAAAGCTTGTAATTTGTTGTTGAGCAAAATATTGTTCCTAGATATGTCAACAATTGGCCAAGCACAATCATGGTACAAGTAAGACAAGGCATGTGTCATATCCTAAACAACATTGATTCTTTTAAACCAATCTAGTTCCACTGCTTCGATTTCATTTCTCAAAGCATAAAATAGACTCTCCCTTTTCATGTACTCATAAATCAAGAACATGAATTGCTTGTGTAAATAGAAATCATGGAGCTTAATTATGCTTCTATGTCATACTTCTGTTAAGTGTTTCACTTCATTTCGGAAGCTCTTGTCAAAAGATGGGTCCTTTGTTTCTAGACAGTGAAGTTTTTCAATGCCACTATTTTCCCATTGGGCAAGTGTGCTCTATAGACACTATCATAATTGCTGGTCCTGATGCAATATTTGATGGTAAAATCTTCTATTTTATTAATTATGTCTTCATTTGCAGTTCTCCCATCATAATTACATATTGACAAGAAATTTCCATTTTTTTCTACTATCTCTAATCACATACTCTTCATTCTACATCGAGATATGAAGCAAGACCCAAGAAATATCAGTAGTATAGCCATAAGTTATGTAATCAAGTCATATCCAAAACCTTACACATGATAATCACAGTTACAAGCTTAATAGTAGGCATTCTTCTGGAGCCTTTCAAAATTAATCTTTTGGGTTATTTTCTCCTTAAAGTGGAAGCCTTTCAATTTAGAATTATGCTCAAAATTGATCAAGCTCTTAGGGCTCTACCTTAGGGTTTCAATTGTGTTTAGAGATGAATGCCCTTAATGCATGCTTTTTGTATGTTGATGGTTTCCCTTTGTCTTAGTTAGCAATGGCATGCTCCTTATTTGATAATGCTAGATTCTTACTCTCTGATGCAATTTATTTGATGTGACTCCAGTCACCGATTGTTATATTACTGTTTGTGCAAGCGTATGGTCACTTTCCATGTTAGTGGATTGGTCTAAAATTAATCTAAACAACCTGACAAAAATATATATATTTTCAAATAAACAAGATTAGGTACCGAAAGAGCACTAATTATTTAATTAGCGTAATCAAGTCCTTGACCTTTAGATTTTCTAGTTATGTAGGAAGTGAAATACATTTTTATGTCTCACTTAATTTCTAGCCGACCCCAATAGGCTAGTAGTGACTTTTTTATTACAAAATTCTTATGAACATCCCAATGTGCAGAAGGTATGGGCTTGGGAGAGCCCATGCCTTCCATCTTTTAAGCAATATTCCTAAATCTATTCCCTGTCCCGAAGGGGAACTCGCAACAATCACATGTCACAAGTCATTGAGAAAGGTCCTCCCCCGGATGTAACACGGCGGATGCAATTTCTCCTTTATTTACTTTTTCTCTAGCATTTTGTCTTGTTCTTCGAAAGACTTCCAGACGCCTCGAAGTCTTCTTGCACCGAGAAAGCGGTACGAGTCTCATATCACCGTCGCCACATCTCCCTATGCTCGACATTACATGGTCATGAGGCGTTGGGCCCATGGTTTTAGTGTAGATACAAGCCAAACGTGCATGAATCAGATGCACAAGATCCCACTAAATTTCAATTGTTAGATGACGGTTGTCTTATATTTCTTGGGTTCGAGTACAGGCCAACCGTGTCTAAAGCGAGCATGAAAACGAAAAGGTCTTCTCACAGGTTAGTACGAGGCACGATCAATTTTAGTGGCGTAACACATGTTGCTTTTGTTTGATCTCATAGAAGGGGGACTTCGCATCTAATATATAGGAGAAAAAGTGGATCTGCAATAGGATTAACTAATTCACAAGCAAAGGACAATACAAATGAGTGAGTCTTAAGCTGAAGTATTCTAAGAAGCTTACATCCTAAAGAAGTTTCGGCCCCTCCGTCGAGAAATAATAATACTCCTTCAAAAATCAATAACTTTCAACGATTCAATCAGAACTTAAACCAAGAACAGGCATGCTACCTTGTTGGTAAAGGGATTGAGGGGTGGGGTCCAAGAATACTGGACCCGATGTTTGATCTCCATGATTATCGCATATACATGTACATAGAAGAGAGGATAGAAGAGAGGAGTGAGAAAAAAAAAGTCAGAACTTAAATGAGAACGCATTTTTTCAATGGTACTTGTACCCGTTCATCAAGAAGTCAAGGTCTTATGTGGAGAGTATGCAATTCGAGTGTCACTAGAAGTCATGGTCTTCGTGGTTTTATGTGTAGATTTTCGGACCGCGAGAACTACAACATGCAGCGGGTCCTTTGGGGTTTCATATGTTGATTTTCTGGACGACTACGTGTTTCATGGTTCGTGAGAAGTGATTGCCTTACAGAGACTTTTTGCCGATGTTTGGCCTTGGAAAATACTCATCTTTTATGGAGCGAAATATTATATCAAATACACTTACTCTATGAGTTCATCTGAATATAATCAATTACATTATGGAAATTGTGAATGGATACTCGTGTTTTATATTGGAACTAGAGTCGGTTTTGTCTTTTCTTGATGCATTGTTCATTGAAAAGAAGAAAAATAAACGGTCGTCATATATAAACTGCATCTCACTCTTACAGCATAGAATGGAAAAGAGTTTAACAAGACTTACTAATTTGCAGAAGCCATACAATTTTATATGCTCGATCATATTCACCAAATTGCAGCTTCATTATCAATTGTCTCTTTACTAGACAAGCACTCAATGACCCTTACTCCTCACTCTGTCCTGATGAAGCTTCTGTTGATTCACCTTCCAACCGTGATCTATTAACATATCGGAGCTGAGCCAGTGAGATCTCATGGAAGGGCTTCGCCAATGGTGACTTTCGAGCTAGAAAAGCTTCTGAGACTTGCTTCATAGTTGGTCGAGACTTCGGATTAGCACTCAAGCAAGCAAGCACTAGAGAAACTATCAAAACAATACTTCTTGCAACAGAGTTCTCTCTTGGAAAAGGCAACCGCCTGTCTAGAATTTTATGTAGCATGATATCTTCTCTAGAGGATGTCAACAAGATAGATATAATATCTCCTGGATGCTCACCCATCATTGTTTCCATTGCTACCACTCCAAAACTATATACGTTGCATTTCTCATTAACGACCAAAGTATATGCGAGCTCTGAAAAAAAAATACAAAAGGCATACAAAATTTTAGTAGTTGAGGCTTTGGACGGGATGACTACACCCTTAACTGCCCGCCCCGTCGCTGCAACTTGAGAGGCAACTTTTCCCTCTCCATCGTGCCCCGCATAACCATGTGCGGCACCCCATACTGCCCCATTTGCCCCTCCAATTTTCCTTTCAAAACAGTTATTTTATTTCCACAACAAAATGTTTAATAGAAATGAATGACTTAGTAATACCAATATGGATGTAATACAAAATCCAAAAATCTTACTATTCCGACATGCTTTTACTTAGATGCAACATAAAAATATAGTTTGAGACATTTTTATTCTAAAATAAGTAACCTAGTAATACTAACAATAGTAGCATACAAAATAAATATTCATTTTCCGAAAATATATAAATATATAGAAATGAATAAAATGAATACAGGAGTCAGAGCCATGGCGTAAAAGGTGGTTCCGAGGGGACATTTTGCCAATCGTGGCACAACCAATCCTTAGCTAATGTTGGCAAGTACAATAACAGTCTACAAGTCACTGATGTGCATGGATAGCGAAACTTCTACAATGTCGTTTATAATAGGAGTAGGTTCTAACATTCTTACAGCAAACACCTTTGACAACAGAACCCATATCATGGATCCTTGATCATTCTTACAGGAAAAATCCATGGCAAGTGTAGCACTTGCAGCAGTCCAAGGAAGTATATAGATGTATGAGAGAACAGAAAAGTAAATGACTTAAATAAAATCGCGAGAATTAAAAATAATGTAGATATGGTGGTATTCTCAAACAAGTCAATAACAACAAAGAACAAGTTGTTCAGTTCATTTCAAAACATTGGAATTCCACTATTTTGAAAGTGGAAGGGTCAGCAAGGTGTAAGCATGGTATATCTTTCACATGCATTTTGATTTGTTTGACAATGTCTGTATGGACAGAGGTCCGTGGTGGAGGATCCTTACGTAACCTTTGGTGTAAAGGTTTACAAAGGATATTTATATTGGGAAAGAAATCTAAAATATAATTGAGACTACCCAAAAACCTTTGTAATTGAGTTTTGTCTTTAATCTCATCAGGGAATTTATCGGTAAAAGAGATTGATCTTTCAATGGGGGTTATAGTATTTAAATGAATGTAATGGCCTAAAAATCTAATCTTTGTTTTGAAGAGTGCAGTTTTAGTAGGAGAAACTACAAGACCATTTTGTATTATTATTTTTATGAAAGTAGATAAATGTTTGAAATGTTGTTCTATATTGGAAGAAAATACTAGAACATCATCTATATAAACTATGATGTATTCTGAATATGGATTGAAAATCTCATTCATAATTCTTTGGAATTACTGAAGGGGCATTTTGAGGCCGAATGGCATAACATTCCATTCATATTGGCCAAAAGGACTGTAAAGGCTGTCTTGTATTTATCCTTATCACTAATTTGTATTTGCCAAAATCCTGATTTCATGTCAAATTTTGAAAATATTTTTGATCTACAAAGTCTGTTTAACAAATCTTTTTTTATTAGGTATAGGATATCTTATCCACCTAAGGGCTGTATTAAGAGGTTTATAATTAATGACTAATCTGGAACTCCTCTTTCAAGTTCAGCATTTTTATTGACATAAAAAGCAGAACAACTCCAAGGTGATTGGCTTTTTCTTATGAGTTTTTATCTAAGAGATCTTGTATTTCTGTTTGACAATATTTTAAAACTTCTTGATTCATTTGTGTTGGGCGAGCTTTGGTAGGTATTTTGTTTTCAGAAAAGTCATGTTCATAAGGTAAATCAACGATATGCTTTTTCTTTCCCAAAAGGCATTGGGTAGAGTAGAACATATAGTTTTTCTATGTGTTTTTGTAGGGAAGCTATTTTCTCTATGATGTTTGGTTTTATAAGATTTTCTTCTATTCTTTTGAATTCTAAATCTTCTTTTAAGAACTCAAGTTGATTTTCTTTGTCTTTTATAAGGCAATTTATTTCTGAAATAGAATGTTCTTGTAAAATATTTAAGCTTCTCTTTTGTGGTTTTGTTATGAAATTGAAAGTGATTTTTCTATTTAGAGCATGGGTTTCAATACCTTCGTTGGTAATCGTAAAGGGTTGTATTAATTGTATAAAAGGTGTTAGAGGATAACTTTGTTGCCTCATGTTTTTAACTAAAAGAAAAGATGTTTTGTAAGACATTTGGTCTTTTATTATTAGGGCTTCGGGTAACTTGTATTGTATATTTAGTTTTTCTCCTGAGGCTGATTTTAATGATTCGGATGTTTTATCAAAGTATATTGTTGGAACAAGGCCTTCCTTGATACAATTGAGGTCAGCTCCTGTATCAAAGAGTGCTGTTGTTTCAATAATAAACTCATTGTTGATTTTTATCATAATATTTATTATCCATTTTCTAGATGTTATTTCTGTTAATAACATAAGGAAGGCTGGATCTGGAATATCAGATGTGTTGGTGATTTCGTTTTGATCTTCTAATTTTGTTTTTCCTTTTATGACGAGAGATTTTATATCAGAAATCTCTTTTTTCATATCTAACTGTGTTGCTTTCAAGGCTTGAATTTCTAATTTTTGTTGTTTTATTTCATTTTGGAGGTCATTTATATTAACGGGTCTAGACTGAGGTTTTTTGTTTCTATTCAAGATGTCTTTTAAATTGTAAGAAGTATTGGGCTTGGAGGTAATATTGAGGGAAGAATGAAGTCTGTCTAAGTATTCTTTCTTGGCTTCGGGTCGATAATCTTATCGGCGGTGGTAAGGAGAAATTCTTCCTCTTTTGTTAACATGTTTATTTCCGGAATGGGTTTTTCAGGAGAGGCGTCTTCATAATCAGAATCAGAGGAGGAGTCTATTTCATTAATCTGAAGACCGTCTTCCTCAAGAAGTTCATCGGAAGAAGTATCACCATTTTCTATGAATATGTTATTTAAGCTGGTTAAGAGTATTGTCATCAAGAGAGAGTTCATTTAATTTTTTATTAATCCTACAGTATTTTGAAATATGACCTTTTTTTCCACAGGAATAGCATTTGATGTCTTTAAAAAATTTTCTATCATTATGAGGTCTGTTAGGGTTATTCTGGTGTCTTTGTTTATTTCTACGAGGTTGAGATTTGTTGTGGTGTTTCTTTGTTTCTTTCTCGAAGGACAGGTTCCCTTACATTTTGGTTTTGTTTTTCATTATAAGAAGGGTCGTATTGAGCACAGAAATCTCCTAGACTTCTATTGGTGAGGGATTGTTCTTCCTTGAGCTGTCTTTGTAATTTGATAGTATTACACATTTGTGTTCCTTGACGGTAAACATAAGAGATAATTTCACCATAAGAAAGAAGATCATAAGGTATTTGGCCATTGTATTCTTCTCTAATTTTATCTCTAACTTGATCACCTATAATTTGGGGTAAACCTGCTAAGAATTTTTCTTTCCAAAAGGGTTGATTGCAATCAGGTCTGATGAGAACCCTTTGAAGGAAAAGTTCTTTGTATTCTCTAAACCTTCCTAAGGATTTGCAACGCATATTGGATAAGAGGTCTTGATTCCTATCTCTAATATGTGAAGGGTCTCCTACGAAGTGTTGTGAAATGGAATATATAAGAGTATTCACCGCATCTTGGATGAGATGTCCTTGGTCATCATCCATGCGTTGACCAAAATCATCTATTTTATAGGCAGTTAATATCTGTATTCTTTGTTCATCAGTCAAATAATTATCCCACCAACCTTTTAGTTGTCCGGTAGAACCCGGCTACTAAAAGATTAGCAACAACATGATCAGAAACATCTTGTTGGGTTTTGTAGGCATTGGCAAGCATGACCATGTTATTAAGAATATTCATGATATTGCTTTCGGCAACACCATCTATATTCCATTCATAAATGGCATCGGGAGAGTATTTATTTTGTATTTTTGTGATGATTCTTCTTGGGCAATATCAGGTGGAGTAGCCCTCGTAATAAAGCTTCGAGGTTGTCTCCGGTTAGTCTGTAATCTCGGGGACCGATTCATTATCAGAGTCACCAGATTGTTTGGTCAATGTACTGATAGTGGGTTGGTCAGGGGTGTCTTTAATGATAAGATTCTGGAATTTAGGGGTGTCTATAATAGGAGTAGGTTCTAGCTTTGCTTTTCCTAGGAGTTTTTCTTTTGTTCTATGGCTTTGGCAAACTCCGGGCTAAGGTTTTTGGGAATTCAAAGGCTTTGAAAATGGGTTTTTGAAAGTGTCTACTTGTGGTGTGACAAGTTGAGTAGGATTCTGAATGGTGGATTCTATTCTATTCAACTGTTTTCCTATGGTTGCCAAATGTTGATTAGTGTAATTGTTTTGTTTGGTTCAAAATGTTTTTCTAAAACATTAAGCTCAGCATCTATCATCTGAGAATAAGTAGGAGAATGATGAGGGGAGTCTGTACTTTCTAGGACTGGTTCGAGGCTGGTTTTGTTGATAAACGGCCTGGAAATCCCGATCTATTATCTAAACCACTAATTTCTGGTTCGGAGGTGTCTCTTGATTAATTCTACTGGTGGACGGAGGTAAATGTGTTGTATCGTGTATGGGAGTATCTCTATGTATACTAGGAGGAGGAGTGTTTCTGTGCGTACTAGGAGGAATGGTGATTATAGGAGGAAGATTCGGATTAAGATCTATGGATCTTGTATAAGAATTATGAAAAGAAGGACTAGATCTTGAATCGAAAGATCTTCTAGGAAATCTAATGGTCACTCTTCCTTCGGATGTTGAATGACATTAGTCGGATCTGTATTTTGAACAACTTGTTGGGGAATTTGGTTTTCTAATTCCCATTGTTCTGGTAAAGTAACTTGGTTCCAATTAATAGACCTAGGAATTGTTGTATTAGCTCTAGAAATGTCAGTTTGGAGGAGAAGTGTTTCTCCTCGGGGACTATGTTTGAAAGCATTTTCTCCAAAGGCTGAAGACATGGCTTTATAATGAATTCTATAAACAAGGGCTAAAGGAATAGAACCATCTGCCACTTTGTAATTATGGGTTTTAATTTGGAGTGTTAGGGCTCTAAGGATGTTCTTATCTTTGAGGGATACAGAAAAATTAGGATAACAGTCAAAATGTATGGGTCCTTTGCGAGACTTGTCTCTACGGTACCAAGAATGGATTCATCGTAGTTTAAAAGACGTGCATCACGTAAGACTAAGAGAATGGAAGTATTAAGGCCTTCTTTAGTAAGAGGTTTGACTCCTACTTGGACTAGTCCTATATGAATGTAGTTGTATTTTTGTTTATGCTTTTGAATGGACTCTTTGTTCAAAAGATGTATTTTTCATAAGAATTAGAAAGAGGAATATCTCTTTCTTCAGTAGTTATGACATAGTCTGATTTTTGAAAAACTTCAATTTTGATTGCTTATATATTTCCTTAAGCTGTATTTTAGGAATTTCCCAATTTTCTATAGATTTGTTGAAATCTTATATTCTTACTTCTTCTCTATGTATAGGACTTGGATCTGAGTCCATTTGTGATAAAGAACTAGAGGAAGATGTAGATCTTCTATGTAAACTCATACTTTAAGATCGGAACTATTCCTTCTTGAGAACCGTTACGAGCTAAACCAACGGTCTAACAGCCACTCGGGGACTTACGGCTGGACCACTCTGTAGAAACAAGAAGGATGCCAACGAATGGCTCTCGATCCGAGAGTATGTTTTTACAAAGACTATCTATACTTTCCTAATGGCTCTGATACCAAGGAGATTTATTAAATCAAAAATTCCTCTTGAGGATTGATTGCAAATCAGCCAAAGACGTTTTACAAAAAGACGTTTTAAACATTGCATCAAAACAAATTTTTGCCAGATGGCAAGCCATACTTTCCGTATTCGATTTTGACATTGAATTTATAAATGGTTCTTCAAATTCATTACCTGATTTTCTCACAAGAAAATTTTTACAGGGGATACAATCATGCCAAGATCCAAAAAAGACAAAGATAAAGGCAAAGGCAAAGCCACTGCCGAACCCTCCAATACACCACCAAAGCCAAAAGGCTTAACATCCGTCAAGACATGGCTCCAAATGGCAGAAAACAACCAAACATTCTTACAGCAAACACCTTTGACAACGAAACCCATATCATCGAACCCATGCTAGCCCTTAATCAGCTAGCCAACATACTACCAAAAGAAACAATATTGTTACTTGCCCAGTCTTTACAAAACGTAAAGAAAGAGCCATCCAGTGCCATAGAGGTAAGCAAAAATCCTTCCCCGCTTGCTACACAAAAACAAGCGGAATACAAAAGAATTTCGAGTGAGGTGGTTATTAGGCCTCAGGCAACCCCTCCTACTCAAAGATCAAAATTTTTCCCCAAAACATCTTTCCAAAAATATTGATGGGAAGATGGATTCTTCGATGAAGATCCAATAAAATTTGCAAAAACATATTTCCAAAAAAATTGGCTTTTCAAACCCCACAATACAAACAAAACCCTTGCTTATTATGAGCAAATTTTAGTGGAAACAGAATCGGCAAGGTTCACTCACTTTGCTGATAAAAACAATTCAGAAAACATCCTTTATTCCACTATATCCATCGGTAAAGTCATACACCCCTCACACTTTGGGAGCCTCACCCCATACACCCAGAAAATTCCAAACCGAGACTTACCCAAAGCCTGCCATACTCCTCCTCATATACATACTGGGACTACCAACAAGCTTGGTGGAACGTCTTTTTCAGACAGAATACAAATTTCCAACACTCCTGGTTATTATTCTTCAAAGACAACTTCCCAAGACAAAGCCTACCAAACTGGTTTGACTCCTGGTGGGATCTCTTTGGTCCTTTAGACATAATATTACACCCCACAATCAAACAAGGATACAAGGTTTTCAGTGAACACTTCATACCAACACCTCATGATATAAGGTTCCCATGCCTTCTGCATTTCTTCATAATATTCAGAATCTCTTGGGTAACAGCATGGGAATTTGAATACAATACATCCAATAAACCAGGTGTACCAGTACTTGTCCGTAAATACAAAACAAAATGGTGGGATGGATTCAGATTTTTTGATCAAGGATCCGAAGCTGCGGTTAAAACATGGCTAAATAGCCAGAAAACCCAAATAATCGCATCCCCATCAAATACATCATTCTTACAGGGAAAAATCCATGGCAAGTGCAGCACTTGCAGCAGTCCAAAACAGAGAGAATACGCAACATCCTCGAACAATGCTATCGGAAGCGGAAGAATCACAATGTGGATCTTCCAAATCTCAAAACAGTCAAGACGGATCCTCCCGTCACATCACAAAGGTGGAAACACTAATGAAGACGATTACGGGATCAATGCGGACGAGATGCTAACCAAGACATCACATGCCAACACTATTACGAACGGCGCAAAGGCTATACACCGTAGCGTAATAGACATACACTGTTCATACACTGTTCACTATTCACTATTCACTCTACACTGTTCACTCGATCTTTGTTCACTTTACACTTTGTTCAACCTTTGTAGCACCCACTATAAATACACCCTCTCAACATAGAAGAAGGGGCTCGAAATTTTCCAGATTTCTCTCTTCTTCTTCTCCCTCTCTCACTTGTAACCCATCACCCTCTCCATCTCCATCCTCATCTCTTCCATCTCCAAGCTCTCTTACCTTGTATCCCCTGGTTTCAAAGTAAGTTAGTTTTCACATACATAGTTTTATACAGGGTTACCAACTTACATGATAGTTGGTTAACCATTTCTTGTAATACACATCAATACTCCCTGGAGTGCGGATTACCGCCCTAGTGGATGACTTGATGCTTTAAGTTTCTGCATCTTTCAATACATGTAATTTCAGCTTTTCAGCTTTTCAGCTTTATTTAATACAAGTTCAGACCACCTTAATGGTTGGTTTTTGTTTATGCATACTCTTACTTTATATCTTATATATTGCTTTCGGTCTTTACATTATTTTTAATTCTCGCGATTTTATTTAAGTCATTTACTTTTCTGTTCTCTCATACATCTATATACTTCCTTGTTCTCTCATATAGTATTCCGATCTAAACCCCTTTATGGTATATATATATATTTGCATAGGTGCCAGCGATATTTGCAGTGAAGTTAGATGAGGAATCATGACCTAGAAGTCTCGCGGTGCCAAAATCTGATACAAAAGCTTGCATTTTACTGTTGAATAAAATATTATTGCTAGATATGTCTCGATGAACAATTGGCCGAACACAATCATGGTGCACATAAGACAAAGCATGTGCTGTATCCTAGATGTATCCTAGACAAGATTGACTCTTTTGGACCAATCCAATTCCACGGCTTCAATACCATCTCTCAAAGCACATAATATACTCCCATTTTCCATGTATTCGTAAACTAAGAACATGCATCGCCTATGTAAGCAGAAACCATAGAGCTTGATTATGCTTCTATGCCTTATTTCTGTCGAGTGTTTCACTTCATTTCGAAAGCTCTTGTCAAAGGATGGGTCCTTTGCTTCGAGATGGTGAAGTTTCTTCAATGCCAAAACTTTCCCATTGGGCAATCGTGCTCTATAAACGCGACCATAACCACCAGTCACGATGCAATATTTGAGATTGAAGTCCTATGTTGCATCAATTATGTCTTCATAAGCAATCCTCCCATCATAATTCCATGTTGACAAGAAATTTCCATTTTTCAATGTAGTCTCCGGTTGCTCTGTTTTGTTGCACGTCAAAATAGAAAGCAAGATCCGACCACTATACAAGAAATCGCAGCCAGTGGAATGAACACCGTCATATAATGAATTACGCTAGACCTTCTTATGGGGGCTTGGGTTTCATGAAATAGGTTCAAATCTTTATTGCCGAGAAAAGCAGTATCAGGAAAAACAACCTAAGATTATCTGGAATGGAGCTAGAAAGAGAATTGTTGTGAAGATCGAGATAGAATAACAAGCTAAGTTTCCCAAGTTCAACGGGGATTTCCCCGACCAAGTTGTTCGAGCTCAAATCTAGTTGTTCGAGATTCCTTAAATCTCCCATTTTCAATGGGATGGCACAATCAATTCTATTTTCACATAAACTCAAGTTGACCAAGCTCTCCAAATTGCCTATTTGTGACGAAATACATCCACCAAGTTCGTTTTCTTGCAAATGGAGATAAATCAAGCTCATCAAATTCCTTATTTCCGGAGGAATAGATTCACTCAGTTGGTTTCCTCGCAAATCGAGATAACTCAAGTTCCTCAAATTCCCTATTTCCGACGGAATAGATCCATCGAGTTGGTTTTCTTGCAAATCGAGATCGGTCAAGCTCATCAAATTCCTTATTTCCGAAGGAACAGATCCACTGAGTTGGTTTCCTCGCAAATCGAGATCAGTCAAGCTCGTCAAATTCCCTATTTCCAGAGGAATAGATCCATAGAGTTGGTTTCCTTGCAAATTGAGATTAGTCAAACTCACCAAATTCCCTATTTTTGAAGTAATATATCCATAGAGTTGGTTTCCTTGCAAATTGAGATAAGCCAAACTCACCAAATTCCCTGTCCAAAGGAATAAATCCACTGAGTCAGTTTCCTCACAAATCAAGATCAATCAAGCTCGTCAAATTCCCTATTTCTAGAGGAATAGATGCATAGAGTTGGTTTCCTTGCAAATTGAGATTAGTCAAACTCGCCAAATTCCCTATTTTCGAAGGAATAGATTCATGGAGTTGGTTTCCTTGCAAATTGAGATCAGTCAAACTCACAAAATTCCCTATTTCCAGAGGAATAGATCCATTGAGTCATTTTCCTTGTAAATCGAGATCAGTCAAGCTTGTCAAATTCCCTATAGAGGATGGAATGGGACCAGTGAAGTTGTTGAAACTTAAATCAATAGAATCCGTTTTTGCGAGGTTCCCAAGTTCAAGAGGGACAAAGCCACTTAAATTGTTCAAGCTAAATCCAAGGAATCGTAAATTGTGCAAGCGACCAATAGTCAGAGGGACTGCACCATTAAGAAAATTGAACTCGAGATTCAAGGCGTTCAATCCCTCCAAATTTTCCAATTCATGAGGGATAGAGCCATTGATGTAATTACCACCGATATCAAGAATTTGAAGCCTAGTGAGGTTTTGGACACATGGAGGCAACTCACCAGTGAGGGAATTGGAGGACAAGTCAAGGTAAGTTAGTCTCGATAGAGTACATATTTGAAGGGGGATTTTGCTAGCTAGTCCGTTATAAGATAAATTAAGTAAGGTGAGGCTCAGAAGTAGAGAGAAGTTCATGTTGCTGAAGTTACCGCCTATTTGGTACCCATATGACAAGCGAATCCCGTTGACGCTCCCAAAGGCGTCGCATAATACCCCAGGCCACCACCCGTTGTAGAGAAGTGCACTTGCCTCTGACTATTTAGAAGGTGCTGGTGCTACAAGAATTGAATTGTAGTAGGAGAAAGCTATAATGATCAGTACAGCTAAGGACATGTTAATGATTATGCTCATCATGTTGCAGCTCTAGTCACTTGTTATTGCCGTATTCTTTGGATTACGGCATTTAAAGAGTAAAGCGAGAAACTGTAGCAACGCCTTGAAGGAAACGCGATTTCCACAATTCAAGTGCTATCTTTTTATTGACTTGACACTTAATCTAACTATTTTATCCTTGCCTCCCCTCCTTTTTCTTTTGAGATGATGGAGTTGCCATCAACTAGTAGGGCTGTAAAAGAGGAACTAATTACTAAAAATTGAATTAGGTTGTGAAGTAATCCAAGTTTCAGCACCCCCGCAAACCAAAAACTATGTATCAAATATCTTCACTACTTTTTATGTCCTTGCATAGTCACATTGCTTCATCAAGGGCTATTCTATTATTTCGAACCCAAAAAAAAAGGAAGAAAAAGGGATCTTCTTCCGTGCTCTTAAATTCCTAAAAGAGTTGGTAAGTGTCAAAATACTAATGATAAATGGATCTTCATCGGGTATGATTTTATGCAACATAAAATGAGCAATAATAATATTATAACGTTTTAAGTAATCATTTAAGTTTCATAATTTTTAGCTCACGTAAGTTACATAGGTCTTTTACTAGAAATTCATATGTAGCGTTGATTCCTGGCAAATCAATTGGATGATTTAATATTAAATTATTGCCATAAAGAATTTTCAAGTTAAAAAACCGTTATTGTAATTTTAGATATTCGGTTTTTAAAAGTTACACCTCTAATTTTCAAGCAAACAAAATATTCTGCTCTTGTAAATCTCTGAATGTTGCAGTTTTGTGATTCAATTAGAATTTAAACAAGCATACTGGCCAAAAGAAAAGGATTTAAACCATGTAAGGATGGATTTTGTAAACATCCATCAAGAAGTCAAGATGTTTTGGGGTTTTACGTGTGTTGACTTTTGATTAGTACGTGGTCAATGGTTCATGGGAAGTCAAGGTCTTTATGATACTTTTACCGGGTGATGTTTGGCCTTAAAAATTTCTAACCCATCGTAAGGGAAAGGTCATGGACCAATTTTTCAGCTTTTTCTTCTTTTGACAAACAAGCCTTCGACTTAGAAAGAGAAAGATCCTTGTAATTCTAATCACACTGTAAATATCAATTCACATTGTGCATCAATGATAGTAACCCTATTGGAATCATTTCTCAAAGCACGTAGTAGACTTCCCCTTCCGTCATGTACTTGTAAACCAAGAACATGCATCACTTGTGTAAGCAGAAACCATGAAGCTTCATTATGCTTATATATCATACTTTTGTAATTGTTTCACTTCATTTAAGAAGCTCTTGCCAAAAGATGGGTTCCCCGTTTCAAGATGGTGAAATTTCTCCAGTACCACGATTTTCCTTGGGCAACCACGCCATATAGATACTACCATAGCATCCACTCACTATGCAATATATGATGTTGAACTCTTCCGTTGAATTGATTATGCCTTCATATGCAATTCTTCCATATAATTCCTTATAACAAGAAATCTCCATGTTTCTCTGATGCCTCTAATTGCATGCTTTTGTTGTACATTGAAATACGAAGCCAGGCCTAACAACTAGATGGGGAATTTGTGACATCCTGAATTTCAGGTTTTCTTTTCAATTGAATAAGTTGGGCTTTTTATCGACGTGCCTATAATTATTTTTCCTTGAGTTAATCACTCATAGAATAACTAGTCTATTTGATGAAGCTATTAAGGGATTTTAACGCAATAAACTTAAGAATTCGACCAAAAATCGACTACTCAACCATGCTAATCTCCAATGCTCAACCGTGCTAATCTCCAAGGATCAATAAGGCACTATCAAATTGATCAGAGATTAGAGATAGGTCAATTCGACTAAGGTGTGAGTGATTCCACCTAATTGCAAAATTCTCGTCAAACGGCACTAAACTGATTTTTCTGTCATTTTTGTACCTTATGCCCGTATTTGAAATCTTGAGATTTTCATGACAATCAAAAGTTGCCAATGAGTCGAAGATGTATAATGTGGCTCGAAAATAATTGATCACGGGTCAATTGCACTAAAAAATTCCTAAAAACTACCTGGTAGGCTAGGTTACGCTAAAATCGCACCCAGTTGAAATTAACAACAAATTTAAACCCGATTTTAGAAATTGAAAGTTCTATCATGTTATGATTTATTTTAAGAACGTTAACTCATCCTTCGAATATTTTTCAGCAAACCCGAGATTTCCGTGAAAAATCAAAGTTGGGTATTTTGGACTGGGAAAATTACATGGCCGTTTTTGTCGCATTTTTTGGCCGTCAAGTTGGTTCAATTGACGAGGAAAAATCATGAGATAGACGATGGCACCTTGGCTGATTTTATGGACTCCAATTTGAGTCTAATTTGAGGGGAATTGAGTGAAAATAAAGGTCAAATGCCACAAAATTCGTAGCTAGGGGGTGCTGCAACTTTATGGACCATTTGGGAGACTTCTTGAGGAAGCCATGGAGGGGAAATTGGCTAAGGATGACAGCCTTGGCTGGTGGGGGCAAGCAATGAGCACAATGGGATATTTTCTTGGACTTTTGAGGCAATTGGGCCCCCTTTAAGCTTTAGCTGGCTTCTTCTTCTTCATTAGGCCTCCTTTATCCATTGTTGAGGCATTTGAGAGCTTGAGACAAACAAAGAATA
Organism: Eucalyptus grandis; assembly: GCF_016545825.1. NCBI lineage: Eukaryota > Viridiplantae > Streptophyta > Magnoliopsida > Myrtales > Myrtaceae > Eucalyptus > Eucalyptus grandis. The sequence continues at coordinate 3,220,174 of NC_052620.1, forward strand.
GCCAGCAGCTTCCTCCTTCACCGTCGACCGCCTCCCCTACCGTCGCCGTGCCCATCGCTGCCACTCGCGAGCCGCACGCCAGCTCACGCACCGTCCGCCGTCCTGCATTGCTCGTGTGCCTTGGTTTCTATCCTGAGCTGCCCAAGCCACCATCGCAGCTCACCTAGTCATCGTCCATCCCCATTCAGCCACCATCTGCCGCCGTCAAGCCCACTTAGAGTCATTGCAGCCACCGCCACCCATCCCGTGCCGTTTCAATCGCTCAACCCAGCCTTTCTCGGCCCAAAGCAAAAGCTAAAGCTCAGCCCCAAGCTAAGGCTTCGTGGCTCGTTTTAAGGCCCGTCTAGACCTTCGTTGGTGTCGCCGTAGGCTCGAGTGTTACTCACCTTTGCATCACCGTTGCCGCCGGTGATCCCTAGGTTGCAGCACATCCAGTTGTTAACCGGCCCACTAAACCGGTGAATTTACTTGCTAAACTCTGCTTAAGGAGTTAATGACGCTTAGTGGATAATTATTTTAGGCTAATTAGGGATTATGTGGTTAATTAGTTTGGATTAGTGATTTAATTTCTTAATTATGCATGTTAGGTTGTTAGAATAGATTGATTATAGGCTCAAGAGGTTGTGCTATTTATCTAGATAGGTGCATTAATTTTCTAGGCCCGTTTAGGTGGTTAGATTAGTTTTCCAGCCTAAGTTAGTATTTATTAGATTTAAATTGCGTTACTTAATTATTTTTGCTATCTATTTCATCATTTAATATTTTCCAAAAATTATACCGGGATAGTTCGTGACCATAATTTCGTGCCGATTGCAGTGGTGTGCATAGTTTATGCAATTGAGTGTTAATTTATGCAAATTGAGTGGTGATTGTGATTTTGAGTATTTATTTCAAAATTTGGAAATTTCGATATTTAATTAGAAAATCATGTGTCACGCCCCGAACCTCAAGTGCGTGCACATCCCTCAGTGGTCGATAACATTTGCGACATCCCAAGAAGTGTCACCGACCCATTAATTTTATTGCACATGCAATAGCATAATAACAATCTCCAACCAACATAAAAGTGGGATAGAAACGTAGGATAATATTTTCACAAAACACACTTATAATACAGCAACGTTTATATACAGAAAAGTCTAACACAACATGGGTCTATTTCAAAACGAAGAGCTACTAGGCTATCTACGCTTTAAGCTCCTCGTCCACGTGACCACAGTCCCCTATGACCCTATCAAACTTCTAGATATCCATAGGGTGAACTGTCACCCACCGTCCAGTCCCAACGGAATGCCCGTCAAAACCTAGTAGGGGATATAGAGGGACGTAAACTCCACCTTATGGCGAAAGGGTATAATCAACATAAACGAATTGATTATGAGGAAACCCTTTTCCCTTTAGTGAGAATTATCTCAATTCGCGTTATTTTGACAATAGTGACTAATATGAATATTGAATTACATCAAATGGATATAAATACTACATTTCTCAACGGAGAATTAGAAGAACAAATTTATATAGAACCGTTGGTTTCATTTCAAAAGGTTAAGAACAAAAGGTATGTTGACTTTTTATATCAATATATGGCTTTAAGCAGTCATAGAGATAATGATGTATATGTTTTCAGAATGTTATAATTGCATATGATTTTACAATGATTGATGAGGATTATTGCATATATATCAAAAGGTCCAAAGATTAATTGTGATCATATCATTATATGTTGATGATACACCAATTGCCAGAAGCAATATGGACTTTGTTGATACTATTAAAGTTTGGTTATCTTTCAACTTTGAGATGGGAGATATGGATGAGGCTACATATATTTTTGGAGTTAACATTTTCAATGGATCATTCTAAGAAATCATTATATCTTTTATGAGAGACCTATATAAATACAGTTCTTGAACGATTTCGTACGCAAGACTATAAACCCATAAATATTCTTATTGCAAAAAGTGAAAGATTAAGCTATAGACTATGTCCAAACATTCCACAAGAGAAGGAACAAATGCAATTACTTTTTTTATACTAGTGTTGTTGTAAGCTTAATGTACGTTATGATGTGTACAAGACCTAGCACATGTTTTGTAGTTAGAATGGTAAGTAGGTATCAATCAAATCCAAGTCAAGTATATTGGACAGCCATCAAAAGAATACTGAGGTATCTGAATAGAACTATTGATTATTCATTAAGTTATCAAAGAAATGATCTGTGGCTTGAAGGTTACTTCGATGCTGATTGGGAAGGAGATTTACATGAAAGGAAATTTACCTATAAATGTATTTTCTTACTTAATAATGATGTTATATCTTAGAGTAGTAGGAAACAAATGTGTATAGCCTTGTCCATTATAAAAGCCGCGTTCATGGCATTATCAGCAGTTGTACGAGAAAATGTTTGGTTTAAGAGATTTTTGGATCATTTAGGCGTTGCCAAGAATGTTGTAAGCTCATTGTAGGTTAACCGTGATACCCAAGCACCGATAGCATGCACCAAAGATCCGGAACATCATAGCAAGACCAACCATATGGATACCAAGTACAACTTTATTAAGGATACGATTGCACAAAAAGATGTGAACTTATAATACATATCTACGCATAGAATAATAGTAGATTCTATAACAAAGCTAATACTTAGAGATGTTTTCTATGGTCATGTAAAATCTTTAGGACTGTGTAGAGGCCGATGTACCGAATATTACAATTTCCTAAGGTGTTCACATTTAATGAAGTTATCTTTTCATTATTAATGCCTATGATTTTTTTTATTTGACGTTTATGCATCTTAATGCTTAGTGCATTGTAGAATTGAGAAAGTATGTTGAATGGATAAGAGATTAGCCTATTCACACATATAATCGCCTCTATTTACTGTATGATAAATAGAGATGAAACAATTTTTAAGCTTATTATCTGGATGATAATTGAAAGCTCAAGTTTAAAATATAGATGTTGCCTTAACTAAGTATTAAGTTAAGAACATAATATTTACTATATTATAAAATAAAATAACCCACATATTTTATTTTATCTATCTTTGATGCCAGATGTGAGTTCTAATGAATTCTTTGAAAGAGTAGATACGTGAACTCAAGTTAAATATTAGGTATGTTTGAACTATCATCTGTATGGTATTGAAAGTGAAAACATACACTTTATGGAAAATGAGTTAATACCATAATACATATTTCATACTATGTATGAATGAGATGATCAATAAGAGTGGCAAAAGTTCTAATCTTAATTTTTATATAGTGTGAGACTCTTGAGAAAAATAATTTCTCAATTAAGTGTCCTCACGACTCTTACTTGTTCTCAAGGTTTCTATTTAATGTTTGTTATCTTAGAATGTTGCCAATGATTACGAATTGATTCGATCTAATGAGATATTTTTAGAAAAGAAAGTTAATCTAAAATTGAGAGTTTCGAGAAAAGAAGATTAAGTTTGAGAAATCACATTTTGGTTCCATATTCCCTGGTCAATCAATTATGATTGTTTTGAGATAATCGTAATTGTAAATACAATATATTATAATTGAAAAGAAATCGAGAGATAGATATCAATGCGATCGATTGATTTAGGGTATTGAATACTATATTTACTCAAAACGTTATGTTTTTTTTTTAGCTGTTATATATTCCCAACAGATTTATGGTAACAAACTCTCCAAGTATGTTAGTTGCAAGTATTATTTACTAGTATGAACATTATAGAGAGGAGAAGAGAGAGTTATGTTTAGTCAACCATGTGCAAGTAGGAGATGATGGATTTTTAAAAGACATAATTGTGCTAAGTTAGGCCCGTTCATCCATGTTGGGCCAAACCTAGCCCATAAGAGAAAGGCCATAAGAGAGGGGACAATTATTTTTTAAGGAAAAATAAGCTTCTGTATAAAAAGAAAAAAAAAAGATGAACATTGAGAATATGAAACAGTACATACGTTCTTCCGAACCTTTTTGACGACAATGTTTTCTCTCTTGAGAACAGAACTCAAAGGCTTCAATACATTCCTCTCGAGTTGTAACAAGTATTTAATCTGTGGCAAATAAGGTACCTCCATTATGTAATGTACTTTTCGATCAGTAATACTTGTATCCTCGGTCCTATTTCCGAATTTATTTTTTGTATTCGATTGTTTAAGGATTTGTTTGTTCTTAGGAATCTATTTCTGTCAAAAGCAATTTATCGAAAGTTTCATTTGACTTATTCAAAGCATCAATTTTGGGCTTTAAAGTGTCCTCATGAACAATAACTAATTCGCAGAAGTAAAACGTCCTCTCATTATACTTGAACTCCAATGGCCTCTAATAGATTATTAAAAACCAAATTTTTATAACTACATGAGAAATCAAGTTGCGATTGGTGAAATTTAGGAAAAGCCAAGCTAAGTATTGAAACCACCTCTCTAGAGGAATCATTTGCATAATCTAATTACCATCTTAGAGAAATATCTAATGTATTTGCTCTAGGGAGGGTAGCAACTACTAACAAAGTGAGAAATTATCATATGAATATGTTGGGTTCCATGTGGGACCCAATTGCCGATTACGCCATGGTCCACCGGCACTAACCTTGACAAGTGTGAGATATGCATATTTGAGTTTGAAGTGTCGGAAATATGAAAATTCTTCCAATTGATTTATTGCAGCAAAAGAATGAACTTTCCCAAGGCAAAAGTCAATTTGCTTCCTCTCCCCCTTACTCTCTTCTTTGTGGATCATTTTTTTATTCTCGGCCATGGGAGAGGGTCTAATCTAGTTTCATGCTCCCTTTTCTCTTTTGTTGATTTTGTTTGTGTTTTATTTTTTTTATTCTTTTCTTTCTCGATTGTTGCCTTCATGCTGCCGGCATTTTGACTCAACAGCTCTGACCAACTGGATTTGGGTGCTGTTAAAAATACATCGGAAACAATTAAGCAACCTTAATCTCTACTTTACTACACGTGTGTGTATTGTTAGTGACTAAGGTTATTATGCTATAAAATCCATAATACTATTTGCTCGGACCAAACATATAAGGCATCGCTTAGGAAATGGTGCATAGTAACTCTCGGGGACAAATCAAATGATACACAACCGAGATACTTGCCGTACCAAGCATCAAGAAAAATGACAAGATAGTAGTTGTCAATGCCTTGTCAGATTCTCACTTTTGGAAGCTCAAACGTCAATTGTGTAGGTGTGATTAATTTCTTGTGTTTATAGGAAGGACAAGATCCCTTGCTCTGTTGGGTCCTTAGGAAGCATAAAATCATGAATCGAGTCGGAAGGCCGAATTTATCAGTTCGATCAGTAATTCCTCTAGACTAATTCATCTTCTATAATTCTGTGAAAGAGTGAAGCTTTATAAGATGATCTTGATTCGCTAATCATCATTACGTGACAACGGTTCCACAGAAGAAATTAAATAGAGTCGGCGTATTACCTTTCGGACAGCATTGTGGTAGGCAGCAAATATCAATGGTGGACATATTTTTCTGGCTCTTGAAGTGTCTTTGTTTTTTTTTTTTTTTTGTCAGATGTTTTCTGAAATTGAAAGACACTTGCTTATTTATAAAGATATAAATCCAATATAACATGCATACTAGCTGTAAATGCTTGTCTTTTATGGAAATAGATCACGAAATATGGACAGATACCCCCTCGTGTTAATTACTGTAGCAAAAATTCATATTTTTCCTATGCCAAAGTGGCAGGATCATTATGTTTCTCTTCTTAAAAAAGCAATCCAATTATAACGTAACATATCACAATTTATATGCTTTATAGGGTACGTATTCATCTACCATATAATGCCACCATGACTTTAATACGAGCAGTAAATGCTCCCCTTTTGCAGAAATAAATCATGGAATCTTCGCGGATCCCTCTCATATGAATCAAATTGGTCATCATTAGGCAACAAAATAGCCAAATTTACTTTCCTGCAAAATCGGGCGGAGGAAATTGCAAAATCTGGTCAGGGTCTTAAATTAACATACATGAACTTTTTAGCTGATAAAAAACTAGCAAAATTGTGAAATCCTGATTTTTAGGTTCTGTTTTCGATTGGATAAGTTGGGTTTTTTATTTTCTTTTCTCTGAGTTGGCCACTCACGAGATAACTAACCCATCAGGTGAAGCTGTTAAGGGATTTTAACGCAATAGACTTGAGAATTCGACCATGAATCGACTACTCAACCATGCTAGTTTGTAAGGGTTATTACGGCATTGTCAAAATCGATCAGAAATCAAAGATAAGTTGGTTCGACTGAGATATGTGATCAAAGTGTAAGTGATTTTACCTGATTATAAAATATGGTTGATCGGCACTAGATCGATTTTTCTGTCGTTTTGGGTACCCTATGTTCGTATTTGAAACCTTGAGATTTTCACAACAACCGAGAGTTACCAATGTGTCGAAAATGTACATTGTGACTCAAAATAAATCGATCACGGGTTAATTGCACCAAAAAATCCAAAAAGCTACTTGGTATGTTAGGTCATGCTAAAATTGCGTCAGATTGCAATTAACCACGAATTTGAATTCGATTTCATAAATTGAAAGTTTTGTCATGTTACGATTCATTTTAGGACCATCGACTCATCCTCCGAAGATATTTCTGCAAACCGAGATTTTTGGCAAAATTACAAAATAGGGCCGTTTTTTTATCGGAAAATTCATAGGACCATTTTTATCGCGTTTTTGGGATGCAAGTTGGTTCTTTTGGCAAGAAAAAATGTGAATTGAAGTGTGGGCATCTTAGTTGGATTTATGGGGGGCGCATTGAATCAATTTAAGAAGAAATTAAAGTGGATTTTGGGAAAAATACTTCAAAATTTGTAGCCCCCATGGTCCTCAACCTTTAGACCACTTCATTAGCTTGTTTGGGAAGTTTGTTGGTCTGCAAAGTGGCTAAGGAAGCCAACCCATGTTAGTGGGGCCTTGCCAAAGGAGAAGAGGATGAGGATAGAAGACTTTAGGCCAAGGGGGACCCTCCACAAGTGCAGCTGGCCTTTCTTCTTCGGCTAAGGATTGCTTTCTCCATTTTTAGGCTTTTGGAGCTCTAAAATTTGCAGAGGAAACCGAGCAGCCCCCAAGTCGCTGGACCGTTCACCTGAAGCCACTGCGTCACCGTCGCGTCGCCCGCGAACCCCAAGCGAGCTCGCGTCCCTGCTGCATCGTCGCCATGCCGCCCGTTCCGAGCCTCCTCCAGCCACGTCGAGCTGAGCCAAAGCTCTGTCATCACCACTCCGTAGCCGTCCACCTTTGCCGAGCACCGCTGCAGCTGTCCACCAGCCACCCTTGCCGTTTCCAGCCAATCCGTCGCTCTGCTCTCTCCCTCAGCCCATCAACAGAAGCCGAACCCAGCAAGCTAGCCATGGGCTTTGAGACCCACTTAGGACCGCTTCCAGGTCTCGTAAGGTACCGTCGCTTCGAAGTTTGTTGCTCGTCTCCGCTTTGCCGTCGTCATGAACTCAATTGGAAGAATTTTCATATTTCCGACACTTCAAACTCAAATACGCATATCTCACACTTGTCAAGGTTAGTGCCAGTGGACCATGGCATAATCGACAATTGGGTCCCACGTGGAACCCAACCTATTCAATAGTCCAGGTTCCAATAGGACCGAGGATACAAGTAATACTAATCGAAAAGTACATTACTAAATGGTACTTGTTACAACTCAAGAGAAATGGATTGAAGCCTTTGAGTTATGTTCTCAAGAGAGAAAACATTAGATATTTGTAAATTGAACCTGGACTATTGAATACGTTGGGTTCCACGTGGGACCCAATTGCTGATTATGCCATGGTCCACTGGCGCTAACCTTGACAAGTGTGAGATGCATATTTGAGTCTGAAGTGTCGGAAATATGAAAATCCTTCCAATTGATTCATTGCAGCAAAAGAATGAACTTTCCCAAGGCAAAAGTCAATTCGCTTCCTCTCCCCCCTACTCTCTTCTTTGTGGATCGTTTTTTTTTTTTTCGGCCATGGGAGAGGGTCTAATCTAGTTTCATGCTCCCTTTTCTCTTTTGTTGATTTTGTTTGTGTTTTATTTTTTTTTATTCTTTTCTTATTTTTTCTTTTCGCTAGATCTATATCCAGATCTATGAGCTCTCTTTTCCTGCTCTAGTTCTAGATTTGAAAGTTTGAACTCTCTCAATCTAGATTTAGGAGTTTGATAAATATGCTTTTAGGGGATTGGACACCTACTTTCCGTGTAAAGGTCCCTTCGTCTTTTGGCTTCTCGTTGAACCAAAAAAAAAAAATTGCTCTTCCAAATATTAAAATCTGTTTGGATCATTTCCACATGGAGATGGCGTAGAGAAAGCCGAATGTAGACACGTACCAATCATTGTAGTTCTTGGATAAGGAGTGCTCATCATTGATGAAGACATGAGGGCTAGCCTTGATTATTTTGCTTGACAGATTTATTCTTGTACAATGAGTGTATACTTAAGCCTGCTAATGCTTGTTGATCCTCATTGTTTTCTGGATCAGGGTTTATTTTTCAATATTCTGACCTTTGTTTTGCTTTGATTTACTTTCTATGAAGTTTGAGTACTTCTCGTGTATCTTTTTAAGTAATGAATACAACTTTCTTTCGACAAAGAAAAAAATAAAAAGTCGATCAATTTTATTCTTATTATTATGAGAAGGAGAGTTAATAGCTCATTTCCCCCTATTGCCCACTATCCAATGGTGGGAACTTTATCGACATTTCCATTCTCATTGATCGACAAATAAACCCGACCGCAGCAACTGACATCCGGGCTTACAGATCCCGCCAGCAATGGTACAACCGTCACCAGTGGATTTTCTTTCTCGATTGTTGCCTTCACGCTGCCGGCATTTTGACCCAACAGCTCTGGCCAACTGGATTTGGGTGCTGTTAAAAATACATCGGAAACAATTAAGCAACCTTAATCTCTACTTTACTACACGTGTGTGTATTGTTAGTGACTAAGGTTATTATGCTATAAAATCCATAATACTATTTGCTCGGACCAAACATATAAGGCATCGCTTAGGAAATGGTGCATAGTAACTCTCGGGGACAAATCAAATGATACACAACCGAGATACTTGCCGTACCAAGCATCAAGAAAAATGACAAGATAGTAGTTGTCAATGCCTTGTCAGATTCTCACTTTTGGAAGCTCAAACGTCAATTGTGCAGGCGTGATTAATTTCTTGTGTTTATAGGAAGGACAAGATCCCTTGCTCTGTTGGGTCCTTAGGAAGGATAAAATCATGAATCGAGTCGGAAGGTCGAATTTATCAATTCGATCAGTAATTTCTCTAGACTAATCCATCTTCTATAATTCTGTGAAAGAGTGAAGCTTTATAAGATGATCTTGATTCGCTAATCATCATTACGTGACAACGGTTCCACAGAAGAAATTAAATAGAGTCGGCGTATTACCTCCCGGACAGCATTTTGGTAGGCAGCAAATATCAATGGTGGACATATTTTTCTGGCTCTTGAAGTGTCTTTGTTTTTTTTGTTTTTTTTTTGTCAGATGTCTTCTGAAATTGAAAGACACTTGCTTATTTATAAAGATATAAATCCAATATAACATGCATACTGGCTGTAAATGCTTGTCTTTTATGGAAATAGATCACAAAATATGGACAGATACCCCTCATGTTAATTACTGTAGCAAAAATTCATATTTTTCCTATGCCAAAGTGGCAGGATAATTATGTTTCTCTTCTAAAAAAAGCCATCCAATTATAAAGCAACATATCACAAAATTTATATGCTTTATAGGGTACGTATTCATCTACCATATAATGCCACCATGACTTTAATACGAGCAGTAAATGATCCTCTTTTGCAGAAATAATCCCAGAATCTTCGCGGATCCCTCTCATATGAATCAAATTGGTCATCATTAGGCAACAAAATAGCCAAATTTACTTTCTTGCAAAATCGGGCGGAGGAAATTGCAAAATCTGGTCAGAATCTTAAATTAACATACATGAACTTTTTAGCTGATAAAAGACTCTAGCAAAATTGTGAAATCCTGATTTTTACCAGTTCAATTAGCTGGTCATAGAACAGCTTTGTTTTGACGACCGCTCTTTTGTAGACTTGTAAATATATACTAGTATTGTAAATAGCCTAGTTTAGTTGTTGACACCTAAATTTTTCTTTTTTATTTAAAACTTAATTGCATACAAAATTAAGAATTAGTTGCTAAAAAATTTTAAAAAATCAATTAATTAAAAAATAAATAAAATCGAAAAAAAAAAAAAAAAGGATCAAGCTAGGCCCAATCCTTTCCAATTCTCTTCTCCTCTGTATCTTTTTTCGCTTGGGCCAAAGCCCAGCCCCTCTTTTTCCTTTCTTTCCCCGGCCCAACCTTCTTCTCTTCCTCCCTCTCTCCCTCACGCTCTCTATAGAAAGAAGGAAAAGCAAAGTACGAGCCAGAGGAGACAGGGATGGCGAGGAAGCAGAGGGGGCAGTAGATCGCGCAGCATGATCCCAGGGTCAAAGTCAAGTCGGCAAGGCAGCTGGCGGTGGCAAGGGGCCATGCGCTTTTGCTAGCGGAGCATAAAAGCGAGAGGGGGAAGGCTTTTGGGGGGCTCGGCTGTTTCTTTTGGGTCGAGAGAGAACATTGAGCACCGGAGAGAGCTCGAGAGAGTACAGGAGGGAGAGAGTGAGACTGAAGGACAGCTTCACTGTCGCTAGTCGTCCACCGCAGCGCTCCCCTTCAAACCAGGTAGGTCATTCCCGAGTACGTCTGCCCCGTTTTTGGTGGGGCATCAAGTTGGAACTCGTGGTCAACCGGTTTGCACAAGCTTCAATCTCGATCCTCGCCCGAAATTCTGTTGTGCTCGTGTTCATTCCTCACACAGCATATGCGTGCTTATTGTAGTGTTTTATGCAAATATTTGTTTGTGTTTGGTGTTATGGTCGACACTTGTTATTTTTGTTTAAACTCAAGTTAAATGTTGATAACTTGTCCCTGAGTCGATCCAGAATAGTGCTTGTGCATCACGTAATGATCTTGGCCTGAACCCGAGCCCCGCTTGAGTCTATGTTTACCTCTCTAGTTAGTGCGTCTTATGTGTTTAATAAAATGCCTTAATAAAAAACTGAAGAGCGGTGTATGTTTTAACGCAAGATCAACTCTCTTTTTTTTTTTTTTTGCTCCCATGCCCGCTGAGTCCTGCTTGCTTTGCTCATATTTGTCGTGTTTTCGTAGTGTTCGTGAGAAATATTCATGCATATTCATGCGTATTCAAGTCGATGACGTTTCTTCGCACCGAAAGATGGGTTTGTGGTCACCGGAATCAGTATCCAACAGTGGTCATCATCGGTCGAAACGAATGACCAGCGCCAAATGATAGCTTGGCGACCCTCCAAACACCGGTGAGGGTTCGCCGTGGTGTTGTTTTTAGTTCGGTGAGGATGGCGCATATTGAGGAAGAAGCGTCGGGGAAGAAGAAGAACGCCAAAGGGGAAATTAAAAAGAACAAAGGAAAAGAAAAACCAGAAAAGAAGAGAAAAATAATAATAGAGAAAAGAAGGCAAAAATGACTTCGGGAATGAAGTAAAAAAAAAAGGGATAAAGAATAAAAAAGCAAAAAAGCAAAACAAAAAAAAAATAGAAAACTATAAAATGAAAAAGTTGGCTTCGTGAATGACCGTTCAACAGATGGTGCAGGAAAAGGACGCAATGAGAAAAGAAAAATTAAAAAATTAAAATTAAAAAATTAAAATGATTTTAAAAAAAAAAATCCAAAAGAGTTGGATCCGGGTTTAGGGTGGGTCCAACCCAGTCCGGCCCCCAAAAAAAATACTTTGCTATTTAAAGAAATTAAAAAAAATCGAAAATCCAAAAATTGTAGGATTTGATTAGGAATTACTATGTATTGCCATTTTAGTGTAAGTAGGCCTTTATTTGCTTGTATATTGATTATATCGTATGTGTAGCTTGCATATCTTGTTATATTTAATTGCACGCGTTTAATTTGATGGCAATCAGGATGTGAGGTGTACTCCCATGCTTGACAAAAATCTTTTTTAAAATGAACAATATTAGGTATCGAAAAGGCACTAACTGGTTAATTAGTATAATCAAGTCATCGACTTTAGATTCTCCGGTTGCGTAGGAAGTGAGGTACACTCACATGCCTCACTTGGTTTCTAGCCAACTCCAATAAGCTAATGGCAACTCTTATTATGCAAAATTCCTAAAAACATCTCAATGTCGCGCAAGATATAGGCTTGGGAGAACCCATGCCTAATCAAGGGTCATAAACTCATCCCTTAGACAATACCCATAAACCTATTCCCTCCCCTGAATGGCAGGTTGCGACATTGGTGTGTACAAAAGTTTGTAGTGGTTTTCAAAATGGTAGCCCTGCTTTTGTATCACATCTTTGTGCCATCTAAGGATTTATTTATTCGTTTCCGCATGTGCATAAAAATTTAATGGGTCGGCAACGCGTCCTGGGACGTCGCAAATTTAATCGATCACTAAGAAATGGGCACGTGCTCAAGAATCGGGGCGTGACAAAAATTAACGGATTAAAGCACTCAAAACAGCTTCCAAAATCCAGTTCTTGATTTGGCCATAGTTTGAAGCTACTATGTAAGCAATTTCATGGCCCACCATATCCTACTCAGATACCCAATCAACCTAACCTCTAGCTGAAGTGGCAGGCGACCATGAGATGTGCTACTAGATGAAAATTGGCCATGGATAAGCTGATGAAGGGGAGTGAAAATCTCAACCATATCAATTAGTTCAGCAACGGTATAAGTTTGAAAATCTGACAAAGTCAAAGAACTGGTGAAAACGGCTCAGTTGGCAGCTCTGATGTGTAGGCAAGGACTGACCAAAAGCTAGCTTATTTGATGGATAAACTCTCTGAAGCATGTTCTTTTGATGAATAAAGATTTGGAGACAAAAGGCAGCAGGGGGAGCTCTTGATGGTCCCATAATTACACCAAAACGATTGATTGGCAAGCCTAGAAACAAAAAGAAGCAGCGTCTGAAGGGATTTTTCGAGAGCCATATCTCACACACCAGAAAAAATCATACAAAGAAATCGCTTGGGTTTCAAGGGGGACCATTAAGCTTTCAACAGAGCATAGTTTCAATCCCTAGAGAGTTCTCCACGACAAGAAAACAACTCCAATCCAGAAACTACAGATTGATCCTTTTAGAGAAGTGAAAACTTCACAAACTTTTAGCTAAAACTAGCCAAGACGTTCAACTAAAGTGTGAAAATGACAAAAGAACAATAAATGAAAAAGGTTTAAAAAAAAAAATAAGGGACTTGCGCTTAGTCATAAATTGCATGTTTAAGCGCTACTTAATCCATGTTTAATTGTTACTTATCACTATTTAATATGTCATTATAGTCATTTAGTTTTAGGGAGAATGAGTTATTTAATTTAAAATATTTGCATATTTAAATTTGGGCAGAGCTCGCGAGTACCCAGGGTTTTTGCACGAGTTGTATTAGGTTTTATTTTTCGCGTTTTTATCACTTTATTATTGCAATTTAGTTGACGTGATGTTATATTATATATTCGATATTTGATTAAGCATCAATTTGGGCTTTAGAGCGTAATCAAATCCTTCGCCTCAAATCTCTAGTTCATACAATTAAAATGTCTTCTCATGTTTTACTTGAACTTTAATGGCCTCTAATAGATTAGTGACAAACAAAAACCAAATGTCCATAACTATCTGAAAAATCAAGTTATGAACAGTGAAATTTGGGAGAACCCAAGCTAAGTATTAAATCCACCTCTCAAGAGGAATCGTTTGCACATTTCAATAGCCATCTTAGGAAAATATCTAATGTAATTGATGCAGGGAGGGTAGCAACTGATAACAAAGCCAAATTATTATATGAATATAATACATATACCATTTGAATCTAGACTATTGAATATGTTGGGTTCTACGCCAATTTGCTAATTATGCCATTAGGCGGTGGCATTAACCTTGACAAGTTTGCGATATGCATATTGGAGTTTGAAGTGTGGGAACTATGAAAATTGTTCTAGCTAATCCATCGCAGCAAAGAAATTAAGTTCCCCAATGCGAAAGCAAGTCGCTCCCTCTCTCTCCCATAGGTGCAAATGATAACCATTCTGCTCATAAATTCATTTTTGGAAGAAAAATAGATTTTTCTATTTCTATTCTTAGATGAGTTTTTAAACAAAAATACGCATTTGATAAAGACATAAAATTTATATCATCGTATGAAAACGACACAAAATTTCTTCCTTCCAAGTGGTAGGCGATGGTGACCGGAGGATGGCAGCTATGGAGAATGGCGACCGGCGGATGACAACGGTGGACGGTGATTGACGAACAACAATCGACAGAAACGGCGGCGGATGACGAGTGGTAGCAGCGAGTGGTAGTCGACGGATGGGCAGCGAGGACGAACAAAATAAGAGTTTTATTTCTTATTTTTGTTTCAGAAATAGAGAAATAAAAAAAATTACTTCTAATTTTTATTTTAAACCTATCTCTAGAGTAAAAATCTATTGTAGAAATAGAAAAATGAAATAGTTTTATCAAATGGATTTCTATTCCAGAAATAAGTTTAAAACAGAAAAATAGTTATGAAATAGAAATTGAATGGTTATTATGCACGCTCTTAGAGCAATATATAACAAATTTCATATGCTTTATAGGGGACATATTTATCTACCTTCTAAATAGCTATACACCTATGTAGATATAAATTCACTATGACTTGCATGTCAGCAGTAAATGCTCGCCCTATGTAGAAATAAATCGTGGAATCTTGACGGATCCCCTCATATGATTTAGGGTTTACCCTAAAAAACCACAAACTGGTACACTTGTGACAAATTTACCCGAAATTATTTTTTTGACCACTAAAAACCCCAAACTGGTATACCTTTGACAAATTTACCCCAATCTGGTATACTTGTGACAAATTTACTCTCTATTAGTTTTCGTTAAATTTTATGATCAAATTATTAAGTCAAATGACACGTGACAATTAACTAATATACCAATTTGGATTTTACGATCCATTTGTCAGAGTTTACAACTTTTATGATTTTTTGTGGTATTAATCCAATTTAGCGAAGAGTATATTTGTCACAAATTTATCAGTTTTGGGTTTTTTGCAGTCGAATAAATTAGTTTGGGGTAAATTTGTCATAAATGTACTAATTTAGAGTTTTTTATAGTCAATCGGGGTAAATTTGTCACAGGTGTACCAGTTTGGGGTTTTTCAATGTCAAAAAAATAGTTTTGGGTAAATTTGTCATAAGTGTACCAGTTTGGGGTTTTTCAAAGTATTAACCTTATGATTTACTGCAGCAAAAAGGTTAGATTTTTCTCTATGGCTAGCGTGGCAGGATTATTATATTTGTTTTTCAAAATTAAAGCAATATACCAAACTTTTCATTGGTGCAATGGGGGAGGTTCACTGCGATTCTTTACGGGAAAAAAAAAAGGTAATAAGGATGATTTATGTAATTACACAGATCGCTACAAATTGAGATCCGTATTAATTGGCATGCACTGAACATGAAAGAGGCTAAAGAAAAAAGAATGTGACGATACATATCCATCCGTATCACATGCCGTTTAATTTCCATCCAATATATTACTAACACTAACAGAGTCTTACAGTAAGGATAAATCGCTATTAGAGATTTCAGATTTTCAATTTTTCTTTCCATTTCCTTGATTTTACGTTTAATATTTGAATCATTTGAGGTAAGCCCGAAATTTTCGGGAATTTGATGCCCTGGACCGAAGATTAGCCCATTCCGGAAATGAAGTATGAAGAGGCCGCCCAAATGCCCACGCCAAAACCAAACAAACACCATGCACATATCCCCATCTCCTTCCCCAACCCTTCTGCCTCCGCCACAGATCCAGCCCCGTCACTCACCGCCGCCCAGGAGCCGTCGACGTCCCTTGAACCCTGCTGCTATCACTTCCCGCGATCCGTCATGGTCATCAACCAACGAAGCCCCTGTTCTTTGCCCCTCTACATCAAACAGAGTTGGCAGCTTGAATGAAAGTTAGTTATTCAAAAATAGTTGGTAATTTAGTCGGAGAAAAGTAGGTAAAAGACTTTAATTAAAGACAGTAATCTCTAAGAATAATCTATAAGTTTAAAATGTTGGTAAGTGAAGCATTTTGTAAGAAGTAAAAAAACTTCAGACCAAAGGAAAAAAATAAACATAAGTAAAAATACCAAATGAGGGTCAGTGACCCCCATACTAGCTTAGGTAGAACTGCAATGGGAGAAAGTTGGCAACTCACACTAATTTGGATTAGTGATATCCAAATATATAATTAGTAAATGTAAGATGTTGCTAGCCAACACTCGTAAAAGTTGGTAATTATAAAAATAAATAAAATTAGATGAGTGACATAAGTCAAGAGTTCGTATCCCATAATTAGTTGGTACCGTACTCTAAATATGTAATTGCACGTACAAGTCAGTAAATTTGAAGTGTTAAGTAAGTTAAGTAAATAAAAGTTGGTAGCTGTATCTATATAAATAATATGCAAGCTAAAGAAAGAGTTGGTAATTTCGTAAGAGTATTGATTAGTTTCCAATAAGTTATTTGGGAGAAAGTTACTTCGCTTTTTTCTACTAACAGTTCTTTGACACTTACCAAAACTAATTGAGCGTTACTGATACGAAAATTTTTGCACGGAATAATAGAATTCTGCCTTGTCGAGAGGAGGAGGAGGTGAGGGTTCAGATTTACTCGAATAATTGGAATTGATGACAATAGATTTTAGGGCAAGACAAGAATCGATGATGTGGATTTTCTTTCGTTGACTTGTGTTTGCGCTTCTTGATTACTTGACACTTGATCCAATGATTTCCCTCACAAACTCATGAGTTAACTTCATCTCTTTCATGAGTAACAAAAACTATTGTTCAATAATGATATCTTATGGCAGGTGGTCGCTATCATGTTTGGTGGGTGATGGTTTATATGAGATGGACTTAAGGCCCGTCCGTCCAAGTTGGGCCCAAAAAGCCCGGCCCACGGGAATACAGCCCGTGGATGGGGGGACATATAAAAGGGAGGAGAGAGAAGGGAGAACGCACCTCTTGGATAATCAACGTACGTACGTTCTCTCCCTCGCTCTCTCTCCAACAAAAGGAAGAAACAAGAAGCATAAGGCATCGTTCTTCTTCCCTTCAAGGCGTCATCGGATCGAATAAGGCCAAGTTTCTCTTCCTCTATCGGCGTCGGTGTATAATCTGTGGCTAACAAGGTACGCTCGAATCCGTGGTGTGCTTTAGGATCGGTGATACGTGTTGTTCCCGGGCTTCGTCTTCCGCATTGCTTTAGGGGTTCGATTTAGTGTCGAATCCTGTTTTCGGGGATCCGTTATTCCCAACATTGGTATCAGAGCCCTAGTTCACGTTTTCCCGACCTGTTTGACATTTTTTGATTGATTTTTCGCAAAAGCAATTCGGCCGTACGGATCGGGGCGAGAAATCCCGACACCCGAGCACTGTTCGGCCATTTTTCTGAGTTTTCGTAAGTCGAAATCGAATTCTAATGGCATAGGAAGAAAGGCGACGTCGAGACGAGTCTGGCGATACGTCGAGCGCCGCCGGGAGACGCCGCACGCGCCCACACGCGTGACCGGAAGCCGCTGCGCGTAGGCGCGACACACCCGGAAGCGCTGGCTCGCCTAGCGCATGCGACACACGCGCTGGTTGGCAAACCAGCACGTGCTCGCCGCCGGCCGGCGAACCGGCACGACGACGTTTCGCCGGGCGGTCACCGGCCGGCAACTCGACCGGCGACCCGACCCGACCCAAACCGCGGGCGCCGGCACGTGCCGGCTGACGTCTGCGTGACGTCATCCCGCACACACGTGCGGCACGTGCCGTCGCGCCCGAACCGGCCCGACCGGTCCGACCGGTCCAATGTCCGACAACCCGACCGTTTACCCGTTGACCGTTGACCGTTGACTTTTACCGTTGACCCGAAAAAATATATATATATATATATATTTGTTTCTTTTTCAATTATGTCTATGTGGGTTAGAGATAATCCATTTTTTATTCTGCATTTGTTGCATGAATCATGGAAAATTATGTATTTTCCATTTTGTTTATTGTGGATTAAAAGTGATCCATTTTAGTTCTGCATTTGTTGCAGGAACTATGATGCGTTATGCACGGATACCTGCAATCCCGAGAACGGACGAAGGAAGAGCTAAACTAAAAAGGCTGATGAAAGAGTTAGCTGATTATCGGTGGCTTGATGGTGATTTAGTATCACATATGGTCAAGGTCAATCAGATGATACAGGAAATAATCTGGAATGGTTATCTTATGCCGGATTTTGAGAAGGTGCCGGCATTGATGAACACTCTTCCACATGAATGGCAAGCAGTGTTAGATCGGCTATGGGAGGTCAACGTGGTCCCGGATTATAGGAGGCTAGTGGAAGCTTTTGTAAGAGAGTACTATAGGATTGAGTTGGCCAAAACTTCAACCCTTAGATTGAGCACCACATGGCGCAGAGTGAATACGCCTTGGTGGCGACATGAGAGCTCTCCAAAAGTTTTTCCATGGTTGGCAAATGTGCCTTCAGTTTTCTCAGATACTTTGACTGATAGATTAGAAGGGACTTTCCCTATTTATTTCTTAGATTAGTTTGAGATGTTTTTGAGTGTTGAATATCTCTTTCTATGTTGATATTTCTTTTTGGATATATTTTCTTATGTGTATATTACTTAGTGTAATGGACTGTTGTATTATGTTGAAAGCATTATTGTTTTATTGGATATTAATTATCTGTTGCTTTATGTTATTGCCGGTTGCTGTGGGTAATTAGCTGTGGGTAGTTTAGAAGTTTTTGTAGCTTCATAGAATTGATTTTGCATATGACAATCATATTAATGATAGTTTTAAGTTAGGATTTTTGGAGGATGATTGGAAACGTAGTGACATTTTGATTTTAAAACCTTACTTGAAATTGTTCATTAATATGATGGGTCTATGCAAAAGGGATGCATAAATGATAGGCATTAATTATTCGTGCATATAAGTCTGATGTGTTCAGATCGATGGTTTCAGCAACTAAGAACGTAATTGATGATATGAACGGCAACAATTGTGAGATATTGAAATGAAGATTCAATATGTGCTGGAAAGGCAAGAAGCACTAGAAGCTCTTGACCATGTTATGGAAGATCTTGAGGATGCTGTGCGCCACCTTGAGCTGGTAGAGGACCGCTTAACGGCATGTGAGCTGAAAATAGATATTTACAATGCTGGTTCTAGCTCAGAAAGGGCTTTGAGCTCTAAGCACAAACGTATTGATTCGTTCAATATGTGGGAATGCAAAAGATCAAGTCCTTATTGCAAGAGATCAAGAGTTAACCAACACAAGAGAGGAAAAGGTTCTCAAGTGAAGAAAATGTCAAAGGTGAGGTGTTACAATTGTGACAAGAAAGGTCACTATGCTCGCGACTATCGTGAGCCAAAGAAGGTATACACCTCTTGTACATTTGAGAACTTTGCTTTTGTGTCAAGTTATGCTTTATAGACTGAATCCAATCCTTTGTGGACTGTAGATTCAGGAGCAACAGACGATGTAGAGAAGGATAGAGGATCCTTCGTGGAATTCCGACGAATACCAACTGGAACTAAGTTGATCTATGTGGGAAACAACTCCAGAGATGAAGTTAAAGGGATTGACACCTGCCAATTGAACATGCGTGATGGACGCACCTTGTTCCTACATGATGATCTATATACTCCAGAGATTCGTCGAAATTTAAGTGTCTGTTTTGGTGTTGGTTAAGCTTGGTTTTGGTATGAACTTCCATAATAAAGGTGTAGATTTGTGTTTAGATACAAACTACTATGGTTGTGGTCACTTTCTAGATGGTTTTATTGTACTGAATGTTGACTGTGATGATGTCAATATGTTATTCCATTGTTTCACGTCTTTTACTTCATGTGATAATGATGTGAATGTGTGGCATGCTAGACTTGGTCATATTGGCCAACAACATATGAATAGACTGGCCAAAAATGGCTTGTTGGGCAATATTGAAAAAGGCAATTTGCTAATATGTGAGCATTGCCTAGTAGGGAAAACGACAATGAAACCATTTGGAAAAGATAAAGAGTTGAATTTCCTCTGCATTTAATCCATTATGATGTCTGTGGTTCAATGAATGTGAGAAGAAGGCATGGGGCTATTTATTTCATCACTTTTATAGATGATTATACTCGATTCGGATATGTCTATTTGATTTCTCATAAATCTGAAGCATTATGTTGTTTCAAAAGGTTTATGAACTTGGTTGAAAATCAATTAGACAATAAAATAAAAGTATTTAGATTCGATCGAGGTCGAGAATATTTATCTGATGAGTTCAGAAAATTATGTGATGAAAAAGGAATTGAAAGACAGTTGTCTATTCCATAT
The DNA here is from genome assembly GCF_016545825.1 of Eucalyptus grandis. NCBI lineage: Eukaryota > Viridiplantae > Streptophyta > Magnoliopsida > Myrtales > Myrtaceae > Eucalyptus > Eucalyptus grandis. Next base: position 3,240,623 of record NC_052620.1, read on the forward strand.
ACTCCTCAACAAAATGATGTTGCAAAGAGAAGAAACATAACCCTAATGGAAATGGTTAGGTCCATGATGGCGCATGCTAACTTACCTATTACCTTTTGGAGTGATGCGTTGTTAACTACTGCCTATATACTTAACTGGGTGCCTTCCAAATCAATTAGTTCCACTCCATATGAGTTATGGACAGGTAGAAAATCGGACTTAAGTTTTCTTAAGCCATGGGGTTGTACTGCCTATACTCATAAGTCCTCTCACAAGTTTAGGAAATTGGGTCCTAAAGGAAAGTAGAGTATTTTAATGAGATACTCCGAACACTCGAAAGGGTATGTGTTCATAGGTGAGCAGGAAAGTGGGAGTATAACTGAGTTTGAATCACGAGATGTCACATTCTTAGAGGATGAATTTCCTAAGAAGGGCGAAATAGGGAAGATTGTTCCCTATTTGAGACCTTGGATCGAGATAATGATGTTAGTGGAGTTCGTCCAAGTGGGAGTAATATGAGAAGTGATGAATTAAATTCAACTCATTCTCAATTGCAACCACATGATGAGACGACATCATCATTACCTAATCCAAGTGAGAGCATGATGGGGGATGATGTGCTAAGTGTACAATCTCCCATACGGCGAACAAGTCGCCAAAGTATTCCCCATCGACGTTTTGACATTGAAGGGGAAACTTTTATGGTTGCTCCACAAGATGAGGATGAGCCAAGAAATATTAATGAGGCTCTGAATTGCCCTAGTAAGGAAAAAATGGATTAATGCAATGGAAGAGGAAATGGAGTCAATGAAATCAAACCAAGTCTCGGGAACCGGTTGATCTTCCAAAAGGACGCAGAGCTATTGGGAACAAGTGGGTTCTCAAAATAAAGTGAAAGGCTGATGGCTCGATTGAAAGGCATAAGGCTCACCTTGTGGCGAAGGGGTATAATCAACAAGAAGGAATTGATTATGAAGATACATTTTCTCCTGTAGTGAGATTTACCTCGATTCGCATTATTCTGGTAATAGTGGTTAGTCTGGATCTTAAGTTACATCAAATGGATGTAAAGATTGCTTTCCTCAATGGAGAATTAGAGGAAGAAATATATATGGAACAACCTGCTGGTTTCATAGTGAAAGGCCAAGAAGAAAAGTATGTCGACTTTTGAGGTCGATATATGGTCTTAAGCGATCATCAAGACAATGGTATATACGTTTTCATAATGCCATAATGGCATATGATTTTACGATGATTGATGAGGATCATTGTGTATATATCAAAAGATCCAAGAATCAATTTGTGATCATATCATTATATGTTGATGATATACTAATTGCCGGAAGTAATATGGAGTTTGTTAATACTGTCAAAAGTTGGTTGTCTTCCAACTTTGAATTGAAGGATATGGGATTGTAAACCCATAGACACTCCTATTGCAAAAGGTGAAGGATTGAGCCATAGACTGTGTCCAAGGACTCCACAAGAGAATGAACAAATGAAACATGTTCCTTATGCTAGTGCTGTTGGGAGCTTGATGTACGCTATGATGTGTACAAGACCTGACATATGTTATGCAGTTGGAATGGTGAGTAGATACCAATCCAATCCAGGTCAAGCACGTTGGAAAGCCGTTAAAAGAATACTGAGGTATCTAAAGGAAACTGCTGATTATACGTTGAGTTATTAAAGAAATGATCTGCAACTCAAAGGCTATTCTGATGCTGATTGGGGAGGAGATTTAAATGAAAGGAAATCTACCTCTGGGTTTGTTCTCTTACCGAATAATGGCACCATATGTTGGAGCAGTAAGAAACAAAAGTGTATAGCCTTGTCCACGATAGAAACTGAGTTCGTGGCATTATCAGCAGCAATAAAAGAAGATGTTTGGCTTAAGAGATTATTGGATCATTTAGGTGTTATTTGAAGTGCTGCAAATTCATTGTTGGTTAACTGTGATAGCCAAGCAGCAAAAGCGTACACCAAAGATCCAAAATATCATGGCAAGACCAAACATATAGATACCGAGTATACTTTTGTCAAGGATATGATTGCACGAAAAGATGTGAACTTAGAGTACATGCTACGCATAGAATGGTAGCAGATCTTATGACAAAGCCAATACCTAGAGATGTGTTTTATGGCCATATAAAATCTCTAGGATTGCGTAGAGTCTGATGTATTGGATTATAATTTCCCTGAAGTGTTCACATTTGATGAATTTGTGTTTTTTCATCATTAATGCCTATGTATCTTTGTTTGATCTTTATGCATCTTAATACTTAGTGTATTATTTTAAGTTGAGAAAGTATGTCGGACAAATATAAGATTAGCCCACTCACACGGGTAATCGCCTCTATTTACTGTGTGATAAATAGAGATGAGACTGTTTTTAAGCTTATTATCTAGGTGATGATCGAGAGCTCAAGCTTAAAATACGTATGTCGCCTTAACTGGGTGTTAAGATGAAGACATAATACTTACTATGTCCGAAAGTAAAATACCCCACATATTTTACTTTATCTGTCTATGATGCCAGATGTGAGTTCTGATGAATTTTGTGAATGAGTAGATACGTGAACTCAAGTTAGATATTGGGTATGTCTGAAGTATCATCTGTACGGTATTGAAAGGAATAGGCATACGCTCCATGGGAAATGAGTTAATACCGTAATACGTGCTTCATACTACGTATGCATGAGACGACCAATAAGAGTGGTAAAAGTTTGATCTCAACTTTTATGTCGTGTGAGACTCTTGAGGAAAAAAATTCCTCAATTTTTAGTCCCTTCATGACTCTTACTTATTCTCAAGATTTCTATTTAGTGTTTGCTATCTTAGGATGTTGCAATGGTCATGAGTTGATTCGATCTAATGAGGCATTTCTAGAAAAGCAAGCTGAACTGAAATTGAGAGTTTGAAGGGAAGAGGAAGATCGAATTTGGAGAATCACATTGTAGTTTTTGTATTCACCGGTTAACCAATTATGACTGTCTTTGTGATAATCATAATTGTGAATACAAAATATATATCATTGTTTGAAAGAGATCAAGAGAGATATAAATGTGATCGATCAATCTAGGGTACTGCATACTAAATCTACTCGGAGTGTGATGCCCATTATGAGCTGCTATATATTCCTAACAGATGTATGGCAACGAGCTCTCAAAGTATGCTGGTCGCACGGATTATTCACCGGTATGAATGTTGAAGAGAGGTAAAGAGAATCCTGTTCAGCCCACCATGTGCGAGTGGGAGATGATGGTTTATATGAGATGGGCTTAAGGCCGTCCACCCAAGTTGGGCCCAAAAAGCCCGGCCCACGGGAATACGGCCTGTGGATGGGGGGACATATAAAAGGGAGGAGAGAGAATGGAGAACGCACCTCTTGGATAATCAACGTACGTACGTTCTCTCCCTCGCTCTCTCTCCAACAAAAGGAAGAAACAGTAAGCATAAGGCATCGTTCTTCTTCCCTTCAAGGCGTCATCGGATCGAATAGGGCCAAGTTTCTCTTCCTCTATCGGCATCGGTGTATAATCTGTGGCTAACAAGGTACGCTCGAATCCGTGGTGTGCTTTAGGATCGGTGATACGTGTTGTTCCCGGGCTTCGTCTTCCGCATTGCTTTAGGGGTTCAATTTAGTGTCGAATCCTGTTTTCGGGGATCCGTTATTCCCAACAGTGGGCAATGATTCGTGATTTGCGGAGGTATGCTTGCATGAAGTACTCGCCATCCATACTTGAAATCCGACAATACGACCACTTTTGCGATGCTGAAAATGGAAACGAGCTACGCAAAATGCCACTCTGTTTTGTGATGAGAAGCAAACTCAAGAATCTCATTGTTCACTAATTCGGACAATCTTCTGTCCTGAACCCACGTTACTTATGGTCTTTGAAACTTCGCTATGCGTGTCTTGTTCTTGATGATTGAAGTGCAATGGTGGATATGGGAATTCGGATGCTCACCTGCAACTATCGTACAGATTGCAAAAGCTGGCTTTTTGTTGTCTAGCAAGTAAGATGTGTGGTATGATTTGGACACCCTATCCACCCACAAACCTTCACGGAGCCAAATCAAGTTAGTTTATTACACATTATATAAATTGGTTCAAAAAAGGAAAAAAAAAAAAAACTAAAGAAAATATTTTCCTCTACTGATGCTAAACCAGAAAAAAAAAAAAAAAAAAAAAAAAAAAAAAAGAAAAAAAATTCAAGTTTTGGACGTCAATGCCTCCGAGCTCAGGCTTGTCGCCACAATGGGGCTTTTGACCACATGCTTGCCACCGTTATTCATCCAACTCAGAGAACCAAAAACCAGCGTCTCATTCATCTGTTTTGGTCCTTCTATTGTCAACTTATACCTCAGCTTCTCATACTTCTCTTTGAACGTGAGTTTATCCGGCACGACTTCGATCTTGAATCCCTCCATCGGCATCACCTTGGCAATGTAGGTTGATGGCCCGTCTCCCACATTTGTCACCGTCCGGAATAATTCTTGCACTGTCAAAGAGCCCGAGCTGTTTGGACTAAAGAAGGCAATGAAGGAAGGGTAGTTAAGGTCCAGTGATGAGTCTGAACAATTGTAGGAAGATGACCTGGTGACGGTTTGGATTTGCTTTGATGTGTAATTCATCGCACACATGAGGTTGACATAGTCTTGGGGCTGCGCTGGTCCAAAAACCAGAGACACAAACTGCTATTCGGTCGGTAGGGAGGAAGCAAGACCGAGCAGTTCGAAGAAGACAAAGACAAGGCAGGTTACGAAAAGAAAAGGAAAGGAAAAAGGAAAGAAAGAGAATCGGTCGAGCAACAAAAGGGGGGGATTTCGCATGGATGGAAAGGGAAAGAGGAGAAAGCAAGGCTATGGAGGGTCCCCTCTTAATTTCCACATCACTTAGTCCATATTCCATGGAATTCTTGGGCCACTCTGACTATCAAGGGGCCTACCACTCCAATGAAATCTTATCTTTCCCAAATGGAACTCACGTGAAGTTGAATTTCCCTTTGGCATGTAGTCATCTGAATTTTGCAGCCCTTACACTAGTTTTTCCCTTTAATGTTTTGCAATTTAAATGGCCTTAGGTAACAATGGTAAGGCCTCAATTAAATCCTTATGTTTCCCATCTCCAATCGTTCCACATTGAAGACTAAAAATTCACATAAATTGCGGTCCTTCCCATTCTCACTTAATTTGCTGCATTTGAATTTACCGCCAAAATTCAAGTTTGTCAAAAGGTCTTAAAATGATGCAACAATATTCCTAGAATTGATTGTGACCTAGCGAAACTTTCAGTTTCTGAAATCGAATTAAATTTCGTGGTTAATTTCAACCCGACACAATTTTAGCGTGACTTAAATCGGGCAGTTTTTGGGATTTTTGGTGCAATTGACCCGTGGTCGATTATTTTCGAACCACAATGTACATCTTCAACTTATTGGCGACTCTCGATTATCGTAAAATTTCAAGGTTTCAAATACGGGCAAATGGTACCAAAACAACAGAAAAATCGATTTAGTAACAATCGACAATAATTTTGCAATTAGGTGGAATTACCCACACTAAATCACGCACCTTGGTCAAATCGGCCTATCTCCGGTCTCTAATAAAATTTTCTACTGTGTCGTAATGACCCTTGCAAACTAACACGGTTGAGCAGTCAATTCCTAGTCGAATTCTCAAGCTTGTTATATTAAAATCCATTAGTAACTTCCTAAATAGTCTAGTTATCTCATGAGTGATTGGCTCAAAGAATAACACTATAGGTGCGTCAATGAAAAGCTCGGCTCATTCAATTGAAAACATAAGTGGAAAATCATACTGTCACATCTCAGGTATCTAGTTTTGACACCAAAAATGGTTTTAAATACTACATCAAACAATGGGATTTTAAAAGGAAAGACATCAATTTTTCTGGTTCAAATTGACCATGTACCCACACATGATTATTTTCACCATATGTATTTAATACGAAGAAAATATGGCAAGTCATTATTTTAATTAAGGCATTTGAGTGCAAAGCATAATATCCTTAGCCAGGATTGATTAATCGTGTGATGGCTAAGTGAACCCGTCCTCGATGTGCGTCGGTAGGACGTTGCCCTTATATGGGATGCCCTTGGACAACGAAAGCTGGTCACAGTAGATTCTGGACCGATACTCCTTTGGGAATGCTGTCCCCAATGTGGGTCGGTGGATGTTGTCATGCCCAAAGGAGTGAGACGAAGCCTAGCTATGGTAGAAGATCGATGTGCGTCGATATATTGTGCATGTGCTGGCAGTAATCAAGTTGGAACATGTGTTTGATTAAAATTGAAGCACCGGATTATGGGACAAAATTGTGTGGCACGGTATAGGACGTGTCATAACAATTTGGCCTTACAATCAAAACCCCTGTGATTGATGAATCGATTGTATTAATTGAATTGATTGATTGATTAATTGATTGATTGAGTATGTGAATTGTACTGATATGCATAAGGGAACTGAGGCGAGGTAAGTCCTCTATTTTGTGTGTATAGACTGTCTTTAGGCATATTTCCTTTTAGTCAAGATTTAGGAGATGAACTTGCTAAGACATTGTCTCACCCTGTCGTGGGCTCAATTTTTCAAGTCTTTAGATGGCGGCTTCTCCGGTACGTTATGGTCATCCTCGAAGGGTTATTGAGTTGATTAATGACTTCCTTGTTCCCGGGGGCCACTGGGTCTATGAGCTCATAGTGACCATCATCTAGGTCGATAGAGCCTACCTCAAAGGGTACCTCATTGATTTATGGCATGATTTCGCTGCGAGCTCAATGGATACAAAGCCGGTCCCCTCTAGGGTTTTTAGATCCCCGTTGTAGTAGTCGACCCCGCTCTAGGTGAGGGTGCAGCTACCCCTCCTAATGGTGTTGTGGAAGATCGAACGCCCCCGAAGCCTGTGGAATCCAAAGGATCAGTGAAATCCGACTAATAGATCGTAGGACAATTTTCTTTTTGAGAGCCGATCCTTTTTGGTAGACAGACTAGCATTGTATATAACCTAGTTTATTTATAAAAACATGTTTTGGTTGTGAATTTGTTATCCTGATTTCCTATCCCATGTTGTTTGCTATCAAGGGTTTTGTTTATACTCTTCCGCATGTGCAATAAAATGAATGGGTCGGCGACGCGTCCTAAGACGTCATAATTTTATCGACCACCAAGGGATGTGCATACGCTCGAGGTTCGGGACATGACATCCCCACCCGAAGTGGTATCAAAGCTGACTCCCGACCACATGTGGGGCCTCAACAAGGGTGCTATGCTCCCAAGAGGGGAGAGCGTGATGGCCTAGGTGGCGGTGTGTAGGGAGGAGGGATGACGGTACGTCTACACCTCGGTCCTCGGACGTGCACAAGAAGGGGGCGTGTCTCCTGTCCCACATCGCTTAGGGGGGAGTCATAGGCTAGTTTATAAGGCTTGTGTTCTCTAACTTGTGTAACGCATTTTAAAGCCGTGAAGACCGAAAGCCCAAAGCGGACAATATTACACAGTAGAAGACCCAAGTCCTTACAAAATTAGATAAGTGAGATTATCCCAACACACCAATTAAAAAATGTTCACAGTTCAAAGAGAGCCACAAGTTTATGAACAAGATCTAATTTTTTTTTTCTAGTGGACAATATAAAATTCTCCAGCCTCACTCAACGGTTAACTCCCAATTATTTTAAGAGTCCATTTATGTTTTTGAAATTGATAATTATTGCTTCGAGGACATTGTTGTTGTTGAGTAATTGAACTTCCATTTTTCCTTCCAATCATCCATCAATCCATTCATAACCCCATTTTAATTATTTTGTTTAATGTCCCACAAGACTGCTGAGAAATTGCAAAGAACTGCCATGAAAGTAGAGGTTTAATGGGTCATTAACCCATTTATGGACCCATTTATATTTAAATGGGTTGTTAATGGGTCAAGTTTTATTTTCTAAAACACTCATAATGGGTTTTAAAATTAAAGAGAGTGAGATATATGGGTCTTAAATGGGTCAACTCTGCACCCATTTAAAACCCATTTATCAACCCATTTATTTTCACCCAAATCCAAAACCTCACAATCTCTCTTTTTCTCTTTAACTTTAAAATTTTTTTAAAACCGAAATTATAATTATTTTTTATCTTTTCTTTCTTTTTATTTTTTTCCTTTTTTTTTTTTTCTTTTTTTTTCTCTCTTTTTTTCTTCCTTCCTCCGTCGCCGGCGACCGACCAGGCGAGCCTCGAGCTCGCCTACGTCGGGCGAGCTCAAGCTTGCCGGATCTAGCGAGGTCGTTGACGCTCGACGAGCTCGAGCTCACCCGATCCGATGAGCTCGAGGCTCACCAGATCTAGCAAGGCGGAGGCCTCACCCGACGCCGACGAGCCTCAAGCTCACTAGATCTAGTGAGGCGAAGGCCTCACCGACGTCCGGCGAGACTCGAGCTCGCCAACGTCAACGAGGCTCGAGCCTCGTCGATCAAGCGAGACTCAAGCTCGCTGCGTCGGCGGGCTCGAGGCTTGAACCTCACCGGTGTCGGCGGCCAGCCAAAGAAGAAGAAGAAGAAAAAAAAAATTAAAATAAAAATAATTAAAAATTTTATTTATAAAAATAAAAGATAATTAAATATTTTTAAATTTTATTTTAAAAATAAAAATAATTAAAATTCGATTTTTAAAATAATTATTTTAAAAATTATAAAAATTGTCCATTAAATTTGTGTTGTATAAAATTATTTTAACAATACCATTTTTTAAAAATATATATATAATTAAGTTTAGTTCAATGGATCGGGTCGGGTATGGGTCAAAAATTTTGCATTGCAATAAATGGGTCATAAACGGGTTAAATGGATCGATTTGGGTCGAACCATTTATGACCCAACCCACCTGTTTAATGGGTCTACATGAAATAGACTATATGTAGAAATTGTACAATCAATGGAACAAGACAACTCAAGTCACAAAGAGCTTCCGACATACTTTGCCTAGTTTCAACTTTCATGGTCACACGTAACACATTGTGTTCAACCAATTTGAGGACCTGCATCAACTATTGAGTAAACAAAGATGACGACCATAATGAATTTTTTAATAGGAAAATGAGAAAAGATTCAATGATTTGGATACTTCAAATCACTCACGAATTAATTACACTTGTGTCCTTGTCCAACTGGAAGGAGTTCCTATCGAAAAGTACTTTGAGCTATGAAATTTATCCAAGGTACTAATTTCTTCTTCTGTATCAAAAATGCACCTAGCCAATTTAGCTATTAAGAAGACCATGAAAATGTTGATGTGCCGGATAGTCTGTCGGAGCTGTGCCAATGAGATTGCATGGAAGGTCTCAACCATTGGTATTTTTTTGAGCCAAAATAGCTCCGGAAACTCATTTCATCGCCGGGCTTGACTTTGGGTCTGCACTTAAGCAAGCAAGAGCCAGAGAAATCGCTTGAACAATGTTTTTCACAACAAAAATCTTTCTCGAAATAGGCAAGCACTGGTCTAACATGTTGAGTAACAGAAATCGCTTGAACAATGTTTTTCACAACAAAACTCTTTCTCGGAATAGGCAAGCACTGGTCTAACATGTCGAGTAACATGATATCTTCTCCTTCGGAGGTCAATAGCACTGAGATGATCTCTGCCGGATGCTTGCTCATTATTGTTTCCAGTGCCACAACTCCGAAGCTATGTACATCAGATTTCTTGTTAACCACCAAACTATAAGCGAGCTCTGTGAAAAGGAAAGAGAATCACAAAGTTGTGCAGTCATATCTCAGAGTTAGAACATGGACAGCAGAGATGATTTTGAAACTAGCTATCAATCAACTTCTTCTGTTACAAATGAGGGACACTTGGATGTTAATCAAAGTCTTCAAGGCGTATCGTCATTGAAATCTTGTTCTTCATGATCCATAGCATAGGAATTTGTTTACTACTTTTACAGTGACTGCGTGTAATAAACATATCTTTTATTGAATCAAAGGTAGGAAATAGGAAAACTTTCCCATATAATTTTGACCAAAGCAACCTGTTTAGAAATTGTTTGGGATGTTAGATGAATAAGCCAAGGTCTAGGCAGCAGGAATGTCCAAATTTTTCTGTATTGAAATTAAGCATGAAAGAAAGCTATAAAAGTTGCTGCATATCAGTCTAATATGGACAACTAAACAAGTTCTGCAATGCATGAGGGGGCTGCAACGATGTTGATTACCCTTACAACACTTCTTTTTTCAGTAAAATCAATTGAAGATTGCTCACCTGGTGCTATGTATCCATGTGTCCCAACAATATTTGCGATGAAATTAAATGAAGAGTCTGGATCCAGGAGTCTCGCAGTGCTAAAATTGGACACGAAAGCCTGCATTTCATCGTTGACTATGTTGTTGCTTGATACATCTCGATGAACAATCGGCTGGCACAATCATGGTGCAAGTAAGACAAGGCATGTGCAAAATCCCATATGACATTCACTCTTTTGGGCCAATCTAGTTCCATTGCTTCAATGTCATTTCTCAATGTAGAAAATAAACTCCCCCTCCCCATGTATTCATAGATCAAGAACATGCATCGCCAATGCAAGTAGAAACCATAGAGTCTAATTATGCTTCGGTGCCACACTCTTGTTGAGTGCTTTACTTCGTTTATAAAGCTCTTGTCGGAAGATGGGTCCTCCACTTCGAAACAATGAATTTTCTCCAAGGCCACAATCTTCCCGTTGGGCAATTCTGCTCTGTAGACACTACCATAACCACCAGTCCCAACGCAATACTTAGTGTCGAAGTTTTCTGTTACGTTGACTATACATTCATATGCAATCTTCCCATTGTAATTCCATATGGACATGAAATCTCCATCTTTTTCTGGCGTCTCCTTTGTCTCATCGCTCTTCATTCGACGTCTTAAGGGGAAGCGTCTTAAAAGGAAGCAAGAAATGGGAACCGTAATGAACTCAGGGAATATAGCCAAAACAAGCACAATCTTAGTCGGATCACTTCTTGAAGGAGGACGATCCTTCATAACGTACAGAAAACCGTGCACATCTGGTCTCCATATGCTCTTTCGATCACCTAGGTTAGTTGTTATTTACAATTTCAATTCATAGGTCACCTTTGTTCGGACGGCAACATGGCCATCACAAAGTACAGAGTACAGTAGAAGCCTAAAACTTCTATTAATGATGCGATCGATTTTCTGAGTTCAATTGGTCTAGTCACGACAAAGTATAGTGATTATTGAACAGGATCAGGTAGGACTTTGATATTGAGAATGAATTTTTGCCCAAAACTGCCCTCACTTAACTGGTATATGTTTGGTGGAATGCTTATCGGGCCGGGCTGAACGACCTTGGCTGGCCCAATCAATAGTAGCAGATTGCACAAAGATTTTGGCCCAGCTTAGTGAAGTTTCGGTCCTCTACGAACCGAGGGATACCAACAAGGCCGCGGATTGGGTTGCTAAAGCCCACCGAGCCAACTCTCTCCCTACTAATTGGGTTTTATTTCCTCATCAGCTTTTAATTTTTATCTTATGTTCAGACTTTCCATCTAATGGTGCCCCTTTTATGGGCTAGTAATGAAATCATTTTCCTTTGGCAAAAAAAAAAATGGTATATGTAAACCTCGAGCTTTCATGCTAAATGCTCCCGTTCAAGCATGCCCAAAATGGCTTCAGAATCTTGTGGCTTAGCTCGGGCCTGGGATGGATCATGGGCCACTAGAATCATCATTGGGTCTACGACAAATGTTGGCTTCTCCAATTTGTTTAATTTCCCACTCTCACTAGTCTGATAATTTGGAATACATATGACTATATTACATTGGTTTTGTTTTTTACTCTTTTATATCTATATGAAGATTGCAGTATTTTAGGGAAAAAAATTTACAATTCATCGAAGTAATGCTTAATTTGAGGGAGATTGAGTTGAAATTAACTATCTATATAATGTAAAAGTTGGGAGTATCAGAGTCTTAAACCAAATACATTTAGGTTTCACCAAACTTCCTTTTTGGATCAATTTTCTTTTGGCCAAGAAGACTTCTAGTTTTTGCTTGATGCAACTATAAAATTATGAAGCATCTACAATCATAGAAGGGGCATGTTTTCCACCATCTCTATTAGAGAAAATAAGGACATTTTAGGAGTAACCACTTACAGAATGGATCATACCTTGAAACCGGAAACCTAATCAGATAAGACAAGATCCCAATTTATAAAATTGAAAACCAACCCTATCCACTTGGAATTGGACTGGACTAGATTGGTTGGTCCTGCTCCGATTTTCAGGTTGCATTAAGACCGGCTGTGTAGCCTTTTTATGTTTTTGTTTCCTTGGTTGAAAATGAAGACTTCTTGAAGGAATTACAGTAGAAACCTTATTATGATGCTTGTTATGGGGAAATGCAGACACATAATATTTTCGATATAATCGAAATAATTGTAGTTTGTATTGGCTATCACTTACCAACTACCACAGCCTGCTTGGTAGTTGTGTTTGGCCATGAGGTTTGGACTGTGTATTCTCTACTTGTATCTTGGTGCTCATGTCTGATGGATATATTAGAACAAGTAGATTTCATGTTCTCTAATGAGTGAGATGAAAAATAAAACGCGAGGGTGACAAAAACCAAAGAGTTTGAGCACCAAATTTTAATATAGTGCAGCCGACCTGGTTCCTTGAGCAGAATCGGAAAACCAGATCAGTTCTCACTGATTCCAAATTTTGAAAAGTAAGAATCATTTAGAACAGGCTGGTTCGGTCCAATCCGATCCAATTCTTAGATTGAATCAGGTGCTAACCTGCAAGAAGTTTCCTCTAACCAAGCTTTTAACTAGTGTTTTCACAAAAATGGACATGACCAAAATCTGATTGCGATTAAGTTTGCTCGTGGTGGTATACATAATTTGAATTCCATTTTTGCAAGTTTACTCCAATCTTAGAAATTCATTTGTACTTATCCCACTATGGTTTGGCAAAGCAAGCAGTCAGCTACTCATTGTTTTCGGAACTTTCAACTAAGTATTCATTGATAATTAGCGACGCAGTTGGATCTAACAATACTTAATCCCACATATTAAAGAATACTGTTAGAGATATTATTCGATTCTTTTTTATCGATGGGCACACCGCACCCTCTGGGCCCTGCCGTGCCGTGCACGTCCCCACCCTTCTCATAATCCTCCTGTGGCCCCTTTCGCTCCAGCTCCTCCTCGTCCTTAACATCGAAGAGCCGTTTCCGCCTGCTCATCCCGTTCCATGCCCATCGGTCGTACCGATGAACGTCTGTTTCTACTGGAAAACAAGGGACTAAAAGCGAGTAAGAAGATAAGAAATGCATCGGTTGTGGATACCCGATAGTGAAACGAGTTTGAATTTTTGACTGACCACTGGATTCAGACACTGATAATTAGAGAAAATTCGTGTTCCACCAGACACCACAACCACCATTTGACCAGGAGACAAGAAGGACAAGAAGAAGGAGAAAGAGATCGAAGAGCGGTCAAAAGATGCTCGCCACCACCGATCCGATGGGCTGATGTCGGGTTTCCAGAACGAATGGACTCGAGCGTGTGCATAAATTAGACAAACGCGATGGACCCGACTCCCCCATCATCAAGTGCAAATATCGTGCTCGAAACACATGAAATTTTCCCTCGTACGTTTACCTTAGTACAAGATTATAGGTATTTCATGGCCTCGAGATTTCCGTTCTACCTTGAGCGTCCTAAGGAACCTTGTTCTTTCATTTGAGAGCACCTAGTTCGCCAAAACATAAAACGAAAAAGATACGAAAATCATGCGATCCTGAGCTATCTATGCACATGTGCGGGCATGAAAGCTGAACCCTTGGACGATAATTGTATCTTAGGGCCATGAACATCAGCTGGTGCAAAAGGTTTTATGGATCATAGTCTTGACGAACCCCGACGTTAGGAGCACGCTGAGCAAGCACGGCCCCGATCCACTTTATTGGAAGCGAGGATCGGAATCCGGAGGTCAAACCAAGGACCTATGGAAGTTGGGGCCCATATTGGACCAGAAAATTGGGGGCCATACCGGCCTTTGTTCGAGCCCATCTTCTACCCAATGAGCACGTTGCTTGAACTAGCATTTCATTAATTTAAAAAATAGAACATAATTCTAATTATTTAGAATTATATAAACTATATAAAAATATTAATTAATTTAGATAAATATTATTTATTATATAACTAATAACTATTAACATTAGTTCGAAATACATATTCTAGTTTAATTTGAATTAGTAGTTAAATTAAAAATGACTATTCTTATTCGTAGGCTTGAGATAGAACTGCTCACGTACCAACAGAAGGACTGATAAGGTTAGGAGAAAAGGATAATTGAGTTTTAGCAAGATTCCATAATGTATAATCCTAGGTGGGGTATAGAATATCTATCCATAATAGGCTCGCTTGCTACTATCTCGATAGCAAAAAAAAAAAAAAAAAAAGAGTTAAACTACAACTGAAACGGGTTCTCAAACCGAATTAAGCTTTAAATAACCATATACTCACCCAAATAAGAGTCACACTCGCTCACAAGCAAAGCACTTGTTTAATCTAACACTCTCTAGAAGATACATGGCTATACTACTTTGTTCTTGTTTTACTTTTTTATATCTGTACAAAGATTGTAGTATATAGGGAAAACACATGATTGATCGAAGTTGTGCCTAATTTAAGGGAGATGAGGTTGAGAGTATTCTAGCCTTAAACCAACCAATTTAGGTTTTCGACAAAACTTTCATTTCGGATCGATTCTCTTTTAGCCAAGAAGACTTGCAAAAGGGGCATGTTTCTGCCTTTCTCGATTGGCGGGTTTACAAATATGTAACACCAAAATTTAATTCTAGTTGAACTTGCATATGGCAAAATACATAACTCGTAATCTACGAACCAGAAAAATGGTTTTAGCACGATTCTTCCAACCCTGCAATGGCAGAAAACATTAGCCCCGGGAGTCAAATTACAGAGCTTATCAAACATCAATCCCTGCCGGAATACATCAGAAAAGTGCTGAGAACGAAACGCGAGAAGAAGGGAAGAGATGCACAGGATGTGGATACGTGATGGCCAGACGAACTCGAGTGTTGACTGGCGACTGGATTTAGACACTGAATAATTCGTGCAGATTTGTCTTCGACTAGACACCACTAACATCGTTTGACCTAGAGCAGGAAAAGGAAGGACGGAAATGACTGAAAGGTAGATGGTCAAAATTCAGCCGCGATTCGTGGTTTCCAGAAAGCATTAGCTGCCAACCAACGAGCATGAGAGTGTACGTTTTCAAAGACTTTTATCACGTCCCTTGGATAATTCTCATCATAGAAAAACCTAATTCGATAATTGACTCGAAATATAAACGTTATTCATGTGACGAAAGTCTCCTAGAGCTTTTTGCACGGTCAATGGACCTACTAAAGATCCTTGGTTTTACTATCATGGGCATCAACTTGGGGAAATCAACCAGACGTTATGATTTCCGTGATACTTGTGCAGCTAGTTCCCATGAGATGGCCTATAGTGTCTGATGAATGGATCTATTTATGTGCACAGATTAGACCAAGGTGATAGGTCCGACTTCCTCCATCATCAAGCGCAAACATCATATTTGGAGCATATTTGATTTTCTCTAGTACGTTACCTTTAATAGGAGATCGTAGGTACTTTACGGTCTCAATGTTTTTGCTCCACTTTAATTCATGCCTTCAAGTAAACTTTTTTTTTCTTTTTTTAGCTTACCAAAGCACTTGTTCACAGAAGAACGAAGAGGTCTTATTCTTGAAAAACGCCTACGTTTAGGAGCACGCTAAGCAGGTAAGGCCCAGTCCCACTATATTGAAAGCGAGGACCCATGGAACTCGGGACCCAGTCAATGTTAGACCAAACAATTGAGGGGGGCTATACTAGCCTTTATTCTAGCCTGTCTTATACTCAATGGTTAGGTTAGGTGAACTAGCTCATTCGTTGGCTTGAGATAGAGCTACTTAATTACTAACATGAGGGACTGGCAAGGCTATGAAGAAAGAATAAAGTAGTTTCAACAAGATTCCATAATGTATATCCTAAACTTTTTTACTATCCCATACGGGCAGGTCAAGTACAACATACATTTCTCTGATATGTATATCAAATCGACTCTTTTGACTATTTGTTTGGAAGTTTGATAATACTAAAAATGATTCTAGGTTACTTATCTAGAATTTCACTATTTGTTTGGAAGTTTGATAGTACTGGGAATGATTCTAGGGTTACTTGTCTTGAATTTTTCTTGGCCCAAAGAGTATTTATTTCAAGTTATTTCTCATATTTTGAAAGTGTTTTCCTTGTGAACAAGTGTGACTCTCACTTGAGTGGGAAATTATGAAAAAAAAAAAAAAATCTTAAATTTATTACATGAATGTCAATTCAATTCTAAATCTTTCAATTTGACCAATTTTATCTCAAACGTTTTGACAATTAATCAATTTAGCCTCCTAATCAATTTCGAAAAAATCACTGACGTGGACGTCTGCCACCCTACTACTTGGTATAGCCAACATTAAAGTGAATTAGCACCGATCGTCCTACGTCACACTTGCCAACATCTATATCAGCAATTTTCAATCAAAATTGATTGAAATTGTCAAAAAAAAAATTGAGCACTAAATCAGTCAAGTCAAAAGATTTTAAGACTGAATGGACCATAAAGTTAATACTATTTTTTCAAAAATTCCCTTTGAGTGAGAGTCGCATTCGTTCACAAGGAAAAATATTATCAAAATATGAGAAATAACTTGAAATAAACACTCTTTTGGCCGAGAAGAAAATCAAAGTAACCTAGAATCATTGCTAGTATGATCAAACTTCCAAACCGAATGATAATGGATCGTGTGCTGTATGAAGAAAAAGTTGCCCTGGAAGAGGATGGTCAAAAGATCTCGATCCGATGTCCATTCCCAATGCCAGCATGCCTCACCTCAGCACGGTGTGACCCGCCAAGTCTTCACCTTTTCCTTCTCCTTTTGTGCGTTGAACGTGGGCGCTTTGCTCAGTTGCTCTGGCATGCAATGAGCTTTTTATTAAATGCAATCATAGAGCACCGGAAGAATCGGTCATCCGTAAAGCTTGTCTTCCTTTTCTTTTCTTCTTCCACGCTCGTGATAATTCATCAGTGCCAGTTGGGTCGTTTGATTTGGTTGTGAATCGCCATACCCACTACAAATATCAACAATGGATGGGGAGGGCGATCGTATCCAGCGATCGCATCTTTGTGTTACCATAAATATTTTGCACTCACTATAAATTACTCAACTTTAATCATAATTATTTTGCACCATCTGCAATCCGAAAGTCCTATATTAACAAGCCTGTCGAGACAACTACATCAAAAGGCTACCAATCAAGAAATCTCTCCACACGAGAGATGTCATAATTATCAAAACAGCACGAGGTTCCAAGGGTTTGATGGTCTGCACGTGATTTACTAAAGTAAATTTCCAAATGTTAAAAAATCATATATGGGTATTTGGGGGAGTTTTGGCTTTTGTTTTGATTTTAGAGTTTTAGGCTGTGGTTAACGTTGAATGTGCCGCATATATTTAGAGGCAGTACGCAAGATGCTAACATTTTTAAGTTGCCTTAAATTGTTTTCATGATATCTCCGTTAAAAGATTATCTTTTATTACGATGATAAATTTTAAGGGATTTTCGACTTCAGAAAGCCAAATCTGAAACTTTTTGACTAAAAAACAAAAGCTAAAGCCATTTCAAGGTAAGAAACGACTAGTTAGAAAGCACTCATACACCCCATGATGATTCGTGCTAAATTAAAAAAAAAAAAAAAAAAAAAAATACAATGATACATTCAAACACCCAAATATCAAACCTACTTTCACATAATTGTTTAAACTTTTAGATAATAAGTTTATGGTAGGTTTACAATAACGAAAAATACACACGACAATAATGCAGGGGTCAAAGCTCGCTAACTCAAAATGGAACCAAACCAATCCATATGTCCTAAACAAAGATAAGATTTGATATTGGGATTATTTAAAATAGAGTTCAAACGTTCTGGAAGGCGAGGATTCCAATCAAGCATCAGTTGGAAAGAGGAAACTTTGAATAATCAAGATGATGACAAAGATCTCGACCAAATAATAGCTAGGGTTTTGACCATGGTTTGATGCCAATCCCCCTCATAGACCTCTGCTTTTCTGAAAGTTCGTAATTACAATTCGAAATTATAGTTTAGGGAGCTTAATGGAAAGAGATCCACGTGTATCTCACAACTTGAAAAAGGAAGGAAAACAAAAACACAGACTGTAGCTTTTTTTTTCCATATTTTTCCAGTTTTAGATAATTGCCCTAATTACTTGGGCTTTAAAAAGGGTTCCTGCTATGACTAAATCATTGGGATAATTATCCAAAAGATCCCAAATTTATAATACGTGCATGGCACTAATTAAAAACAACGTTAGTAATTTTGGTCGGAAATCCAATTTTGGTCAGAATGATTACAATAAACAATCGTCAAAAATTTCGAGATAAAATTAATCAAATTTTAAAAAATGGACTTAATTGACTGCTATAAAAGCTTTTTAGATAATTTTCCCTTCAATTATTGCTCATTTAACATCTTCTAATGAGAAGACAGAGTGGTGCGGTGAAAGAACGAATGATCTCGTGAGTGGAATCTTGAATTCAAAGCAGGAAATTCCTTAAAATTTCATAATGTGGGGAAGAAAGCGGCGTCCGGACAATTAACATAAAATGAAAGGCGAACGAAGAGCCACAGACCACATGTATTCCATGCAAATTGCAAATTTAATTCCAAACACGTCATGCCACTTGGCCAAATGCACGTCACTCTGCTTCTGTGTCATCCCTTGCGTCATCTAATTCGTTGGGGCATGAAATGGTTGGCCCAATTGACCGGGCTTCGAAATATTTAATTTTTGGTCGATTGAGCTTTTTCACCTTTCTAAAATACATTGAATCAAGTCGCCGATCATCCAAAGTGACTTACTTCAATGCGGATAAGTGCTAATGGATGAAGTCGAGCACTCATTGCACATTTTAAAAATGAGGAAGACTCATCCGGTCAAGATAAAGGGTAGAGAGCTCAATTGAATAAATGATTGATTCATAAAAAGCCTACGATTATGGAATTTATTTAATTTTTACCTAAATTTAAAATAAAATAAAATAAAACTTTTAGAATGTTTAATGAGACGAGCACGTCCAAATGCCTCTAATTCTTTACTATATGCATCCATTAATATTATTACATAGCTGCAATTGCTAGAAAAATGATGGGTTAGATTTTTATGATAGCTCAGTACTACTTATCCTAATTAAAACTCCCCTGTATCAATGAAAGTCAATGCCGCAACAATTTTGAATAGGACTTTTCAATTTAATAGTAACCCAAATTCAAATACAAAGAAAACGATCATGATGTATGTCATATGTTGAATTAGATGAATTGAATTTCCCCTCACAAGTGCCGTGTCATTGTACAGTAAGATTCATGTATGGAATGTTCGAACCCCTTCCATCATCTAACTATCTTTCACTAGATCCGACGGTCTCTATCCGAACACGTATACGTTCAACAACATCGCCAAAGCGTACGAGGCATGCTTCTACTTACGTTAACCTCGAAAGGAAGACCGGGGCGCACCATTTCACACCCTCTCTTTGAGCAAGAAGATGCATCATGATCATCGCTTGAGGAACCTGTTTGAATTCTTACGACTCCAATACGCTCGAGCCTTCGACGGTGTCATGTGGAGATTAATGATTAATGATTGACCCACACTTCACATGCCCACTTGAGTTATTTTGGCATGTGGAGATTAGAGCTTTGGAAACTAGACAAAAATATTCAACCACGTGGGGTCTGAGGAAAACAAGAAAGAAGGTCGTATGAAATACTCCAACTTGGAAGCAGCGTGTGTATAAATTTCAACGAGCGGTGCTGAGCCTCTTTGAGCTCTCGAAAACTCACTCACCCTGCACTACTCAAGTAGCAAGAGGAGGCAGAAGGAGAAGGAGAAGAAGATGAGTACTCAACCGCCAAAGCAGCCGCCAAAGCAGCCGCCAAAACAGCCGCCACCACCGGGAAATGGGAAGCCCCATCCAGCCCCATCCTTCGGCAACCTCCCACCTCGGAGAGGCAGCGTCATCAGGGCCATCATCTACGGCAACAGCTGAAGCTGTTATGATCTTAATCCTGGGGAGGTGTAAGTAGCTTTTCAATTATCCAAAATACTTAACCTTCGTCTTATCTTATCGGAGGCCCCCTCTAGCCCCACCCTTCGGCAACCAACCACCTCCGAGAGACAGTGCAGTTAGCTCTATCCTATCTGATATGTGTAGTTAGTATAACGAGGTTGATGTACATATTATGAAGGGTATGCTGGTATGGACCAGATCTGAGATCTTGTACCTACTTTGTGTTTTCGTTATGTGAAATGTAATCAAGATCCTCCCCCAAATTAAGGTTGTGATGTTTTTACAGGGTAGGCATATTTCCAGATAATTCTTACGCCCGCATGCGCTAACGAATAGATCTCAGGTTCCTCTTGTGCTTTCATATCGTTTCTGCCCTGCAAGCGCGGCACGCATGTTCATACGTATTTGCTTGTGCGCGGGCAAGCGTGCTGAACAGGTGGAATAATCGGGTTGAACTTCGAAGTGGGATTTCTAACCAGAAACCTCGTATAAGCGGACGACGAGTATCAGCTTGAATGTCCATACCGACACATCGAACCTCGCAGGAGGCTAATGCCAAGAAGGATCCCGAATGAGCAATTTTTTCCTTACATAACTCTTCTCTGATACTGTTGATTATTCAGAATTTTTAACCAGAAACCTCGCATAAGTGAACTGACAAGTCAGTTCGAATGTCTCCACCGACACATCTAACATCGCCGGAAGCTAATGCCGATGAGGATCCCGGATGAGTAACTCCTTCTCTGCACTCTTAGATATTATTGTTTCTATTGATTATTCTCTTTTTCTTTATTTTGAGAATTGTTATGGAGGGAAAATCTGACTTAGCTCTGAAATAGGAGATGAAGGTCAGACCATGACCCACCATGACATGAGAGATGAAGATTGAGATGATAATGTTTGGTAGATATTAATTGTGGCCAGTTATAAATTACTGCTTAAATAAAATAAAATAAAAAGTTATCAGTCTATATCAAAGGAGTGTGAATCCGACTTGTCTTTCCCTTCGACTTAGTGGATTATGTAGGTTAATGCTGCATTCTTTGAAGAGCAACGTCCCGGACCATAAAAGTCGATGCAGTATCGTATTTTGTCACTTGTAATATCTTGAATATATAATTAATGGAAACGACATGCGGATAATTTCGACAAGCGAAATCCACTCAATTGGCCCGACGTCTTTGTCATCGTGCGTTGAAAAGCAAGGAAGCCGTGTGTATCGGAGCCTCCTACGCGAGGCAGAAATCATGCAGTGCGGGGTAATGACAGATATCATAAGTCGATCAATTGATATATTGAACGACCATCATCGCTAGGCAAAATCTCAGCGGTCTTGTCCGCGTTTTCGATAAAACTTGCTATAATTACGGCACAGGGCTATAATTAGGGGCCCACCAGACTTGGGAGTCGAAAATTCCAAATGTGGTGGAAGATAATGAAACGGAGTTCATCGTACAAACACCACTTGCCTAAGATAATGAAACGGAGTTCATCGTACAAACACCACTTGCCTGGCCAAGTAGACAAGAGGATCTTGTCAAAAAAATAAATAAATAGACAAGAGAACAAAGGGAAAACAACCACCAAACAAATTTGAATCACATGCACCAGACGTACGGTTCCCTCGACAGCTCTTGAAATTCATCGAGAGTAATTGATTGCTTCGGGAGTGTTGGAATCTATTGGCATTCGATTTGATTTAGATAAGCATGAGGGTCCATCTACAAGTGAGAAAACAACATATATCAAATTAACTAGAGATGTGGAGAATATGCTCAATCATATTATCCGAATTTCATAGGAACTCATCTGTTTTTCAGGGTTTTATGTAGATTTCTATGAGATGTTGTGATATATCGCTGCCAAATGTTCCAATTTTAGAGTTCGGATTCATTGAATCTTGGCATGGGATTAGTTTAGCTCAGTAGATCAATGCCTATGTATTTGTCCTCCTTCTGTGTACTTAATTGTCATTTAATAGGATCAATATCTCGAATGAAGTCATAGAAATACAATTTCTATTTTTAGGTACCAATTAGTTATATACTTCTCTCTCTCATCTCATCCATTATCTTAGGGTTTTCATGCAATAATAGATTGGAGGAATATATAATACATATAGAAGAAATCAAATTAATTGATACATAGATTTTTCTTTCATATAAGGGGCCATGTATAGAAGAAATCCATGTATAGATAATCTAAAAGTAAGCAAAAGGACATGTTGCATACATGTGACAGAACTTGTGTAATAAGAATTCTACGTCATAAGATGTTTGCGTGTCATACAATTTTGAGAAGGTGTTGAAAAATATGATTGTGCATTTGCATATTTAGAAAGGTTATAGGCGCTTTGCGCAAAATAAAAGCTAAATAAATTGAAGGGTCATATGCTTTATAGAAAGTTGAATATTTGAAATAGAGGACAGCACCCAACGGATAACAGTTGAACAAGTTTTGTTATGGCAAGCATTCGGGCCTGTTGAGCCGTGGACTATTCAGCACTTGTTGAGAAACCTTCCCATTATGTACTGAAGATTGACAAAATCTTCCTCAAGTATTATGATTCCGATGCTAAGATTTTCAGATAATATTCTTGAAGCTACTTGTTTAGACCTTATTCATCAGGCTCAGAGACTCGTTAGTTTATATAAGAAATTCTGGTTCTCTAAGTTGAAGATATTGTTATGTCATGATAATCAAAGATTATGGTGTAATTTGCAAGGACTATCAAGATAATACACAGCATCAAACATAACAAGAAGTTTCCTGATTTTATTATTAGTTTGGATTTTCTGAATCGCAACGGCTAGTAACCTTGGCTCAAATTTCCTTCTAAAGTTATATCAATTGTCCATCTATTCCAAAAGGATAAATATCAACATAATCCTTCCATAATAACAATTCGTGATCCATGTGAAAATCTTCTGGAGACAAGATGCTCTTCCAAACGAGGAACTCTACTTATGGAAACCTAACAGAGCAACAGAATCAAAGGGAGATTCTGATTTTTCAATCCTATAGAAACAATCAAATCTTCTCATATCATTTAAGTCTAACGAGTTGATTGAATCCTCAAAGTCTCCATCTAACGGTCAACTTGGATATTGAGTATAAAAGGAGATTGTGGTGCTAAAGAAAACACAAAATTTGAAATCTACAATTCCAAAGTTCAAAAAAACTTCGATATTGCATACTTGTCTTCATGAGCCTAAATTGTAATCTTTGAGAGATTGTTGTTGAGAGTGTGAGATTGGAAGATACAATTGCACATACCTAAGTAGAGAGTACTTGAACTTTGTAACCTCTGATTGATTCTCTAATGAAATCCAGCCAATAGAATATTAGCATGGGAAGGTGGACGTAGGCTTATCATAAGCTAAACCTTTTATAATTATTCTCGATCAATCCATCCGGCCAACGCTAATGTGGCAGCCAGCCGGCATTGGCGATATTTTTTTAATAATATTTTATTTTTTAAAAATATTTTATTAATTTTATTAATCTTCTTTTCCTGTTTTTTTTTTTCCCTCTCCCTCCTTCCTCCTCCTCCTTCCCTTGGCTCCAGCGACCGGCCAAAGGGGAGAGCTGGCCGGTCGCCGGACTGAGGCGGCAGGCGAGGCGAGCCCTCGCCATCGCCGGGTCTAACAAGGCGAGCCCCACCTGATTTGGCGAGGGCTCGCCGTCGGCGCATCCGGGGCTCGCAAGGCCCTCCTCGCCGAATCTAGCGAGGGCTCGCCTCGCCGGCGACCGAGAGGCGAGCCCTCGCCGATCCGGCGAGGAGGGCCTTACCAAACGCAATCTGCGACTACCGCGCCAAGATCGAGGCCAAGCTCTCCAAGATCTGCCACGACATCCTCGGTCTCCTCGACTCCCACCTCATCCCCGCCGCCTCCGTCGGCGACTCCAAGGTCTTCTTCCTCTAGATCAGTTCCTGGACTGTTGGCGAGCCCCCTTCACCGAATCTAGCGAGGGCTCGCCTTGCCGGCGATGCCCGGCGAGCCCTTGCAAGCTCGCCCGCCGCGGGCGCCAACCAGCGAGGCGAGCCCTCGCCGGATCCAACGGGGCTCCCCGCCATTGCCGGGTGCGCGCCAACCGGCGAGGCAAGCCCTCGCTAGATCAGGCGGGGCTCACCTCGCCAAACCCGATGACGACAAGGCCCCCCTCGCCGAATCTGGCGAGGGCTCGCCCCGCCGGCTGCCTCAGTCCCGCGACCGGCCAGCCCTCCCCTCTGGCCGGTCACCGAAGCCCAGGGAAGAAGGAGGAGAGGAGGAGGAAGGAGGGAGAGAAAAAAGATAAAAATAATTAATAAAATATTATTAAAAAATGTCGCCGACACCGGACGGCTGCCACGTCGGACCGGCCGGCCATTTTTGGCCGAATGGACTATTGGGAATAATAGTAAAAGGTTTATGACTTAATTTGTCAAAAAAATAAGTTTATGACTGAATTTGCATAATTGTAATAGGTTTATGACTTTTTGGTAATTTTCCCATTTATTGCACACGGTAACATCTAATCACTACACTATTCATCTTCAGACGTCCATCATTTGCAATATTGAACTTGACCTCTTTTTTTTTAATTCCACTTAATCATCTATTCACCCCTTGATAGATCTAGCCCCAACAATAATATCTTCTGAGGAATTGATTAAACCAGCAAAATCACATTGGCCAATTACTATGCAAAGCCAACAATTTTTTTATTTGTTTTTTTTATCTTTGTGGGTGTCTCAACCACTAATTTTAAGGTGAGATGACACTAATTGGCTGCTTTTGAGTGGCTTTTAGCGAGCAAGTCGTGCTTTCTTCCCCTCTAAGAAGGATAAGTTTGGGAGCCATCCTTCATCAAAGTCAAACGACATAAAAGTCACGTTTTTTTTTTCTTTTCTTTTGACAAGGTGCCACGTTTCTCATATCAGAGGCGGCCAAGACATTATTAGAGAAAATGTAACATTGTTTGATGGCATCACGGACTTAAAGATGGCTTATGTTATATTGTAGGGGAAAAAATATAGTGGTGTTGTATAATGTTCATACCTCTAGTGTAAAGATATGTAAGCTCCTCAGCCGGAAAAATGAAAATAAAATGTAAAAATAAACCCACTAGACCCTTTTTTCTTTTCTTTTTTTTTTTTTTTTTTTTTTTGGGGGAAGCACTAGATACCGTTTGGTTGGTGAAATATTGATGATTTTGAGAACGTTTTCCTTAATGATCTTTTCTAAGATTTAAAATAAATAAATAAACAAACGAAAAATATTTTCACTATTGAAGAAAATTATTAGGCATAGATTGTGATTTATAATGATTAATTTTTTTTCAAATGATGTGGATGGCCATGTTTAGAAAAGTATTTCTTAAATCATTTATTTTCCGAAAGATAATTCTGGATAAATTGGTTGAGATCATAAGGTATGATTTATGTTTCATAGATTCAACAAAAATTAATGATGTTGGAAGGAACTTAGGACATGACCTAGTAGTGGCCTCTCGTTATCTGCCCATCGACAAAACAAAGAAGTGGAGCAAATAAACACAATGTTTTCATAAAGGTTGACAGAAACACATAATATTTTGGCAATAGTTGAAAAATCCAATCGACTTGGCTAATTTATGAGATTGACTTAATCTATGATACTTATTTCTCGAATTCAATTGCCACGTGTCATCCCAAACATATACATCATAGTGCACATTTAGTTGTGCAGAAACCTTAAGTAGAACACCAAAATATGGTATTTGAATCTCATGTTGGAGTGTATTTGTATACTAGTGTTACCTCAAATGAAGTAATTATCTGACATGATCGGTCATGAGACTAAAAACTTACTATCCTAATTGGAGTTAGACTAATATAGAACTTTTGTATATAATAAAATAGAGCTATTTGAAACTTTCAATTCGAATAATTTTCATGGATTCGTGCAAACCTCTTTGATGAGGTGCATAATTTTTTTCCACAAACCATTTTTAACGAGGATCCTGTAAAGCAAAGACTGTTAGGGTGCCAATTGAAAGGGTTTCAAAGATCAAAGAGTACAAAATGTGGAACTTTAAAAATTAGGAGACCAAAAGTGTATTTTTAGGGGAAATTTTGGGTTATATTTTTGTGGTCATCCATGGAATCTTCATACAATAAAGGGGAAAATTATCCAAAAAGTCCTACACTCATTGCACTTTTGTCAATTCAATCTTAAACCTTTCAATTTTGTCAATTCAATCCTAAACGTTTTCACATTTTGCCAAATCAATCATAAATATTTTCACTTCTTACCAGTTGAGTCCATCCAGCCAATTTTAGCCGAAAATTACTAATGTCGATGGCTAGTGCCGACGTAGCAATTTTTAATAATATTTTGCATTTTTTATGGTCTTCTCTCTCTCTCTCTCTCTCTCTCTCTCTCTCTCTCTCTCTCTCTCTCTCTCTCTCTCTCCAGCCAAACTCCATACCCAAAAAAAAAAATTAAAAAGGGGGGGCACCACAAAAATTCAACAAATTATTAAAATATTATTAAAAAAATGCATCGTCAATACCGCCGTCCATGTCAACAAATTCCAGCATAAATTGATCGGATTGACTCAATTGGTAGTAAATAAAAATGTTTATGACTAAATTAGTAAAATTGAACAGTTTATGACTAAATTAACAAAATTGAAAAGTTAAGAACTAAATTGATAAAATTAAAAAGTTTAGGACTAAATTGACAAAAATGCAATAGAATTAAGACTTTTTTAACAATTTTTCCTACAATCAAATCAAATGATTTTTTATTTATTTATGATGAGTCCTTTTCAACTTAGATTTTCCAGGCTGGTATAATTTGATGGAATCAAATCGATCAACAAAATGTGTAGCCTAGGGTAGCTACACACATAGGTTAGGCGCATCTTCGACAATAGCTAGCAAGGAAGCATTCATGCATTCCCCAAAGTACATATAAATAATTCACAAAATTGGAAATTTCTGTCCACACAATAGTGTATTTGTTGCTTTCGGATGTCATATATCTTACATATGCCATCAAGAAACGCAATTTGGATTATTTTTTTTCCAATTATTCCACATCGTGTAAATCCAAATTACTTAGAAAAAAAAAGCAGATTTCGTTCCTTAGGAAGAGATGAAAATCTTTATCCATGTCCACCTTTCTTGTACAAACTTAAAAAGTAATACCCCATCCGCCATGCAAACGCTTAGACAAAGAGATTTGGTCTTCGCACACTAGGACAAATGGATTTTTACTAGGGTTCTCCCAAGTTTAAAAGAAAAAGAAAAACAAAGGGAGGACTGGATAAGGATCTTCACTTGCCTCAGATGCAACAACCTTAACGTCACCAACTGTTATTTAAGTTTTAGTTATAAATTTAAGGAAATTTTTAAATAATTAATTGTGAAAGAAATATTTAATCACAGGAAAAATTGCCCAATCAATATTCAATTTAATAGATGGATTCAAATTTAGTCATTTTTCAATTATATCAATTTAATTGTAAGTTTTTGCGTGAAATTTCAAGGTAAACTCTGGTTAGATTCGGTACTAAATTGTTGATGTGACTTACTAGTTATTATCCATCATTCTATGCGGCACATCGCCATATTAGAAATTTTCCAAAAATTGCTTAAGGAACTATATTGAATCTTCGCCCAAAAACTTACAACACATGTCCTATGTGGCACACCACCATGTGAGCAATCTTAAAAAAAAAATTGTTGAAAGGACTATATTGGATCTCGCCTAAAGACTTAGAATAAAAATTGGAAAATTTGAAATTTTAGAATTGAATTAGCAATTGAAAAATAGATTTTTGACTGATCGAAAAAAAAAAAAAAAACTTAGAACACATGTCCTACGTGGCACACCACCATGTGAGCAATCTTAAAAAAATTTTGAAAGGACTATATTGGATCTCGCCTAAAGACTTAAAATAAAATTGGCAAAATTGAAATTTTAGAATTGAATTAGCAATTGAAAAATATATTTTTGACCAATCGAAAAATTTCCCCTTTGTTCAATACCACTCAAATATTAGGCTCATGTTTTTTCACCCATCTTTTGGCTTCTAACAACCCCTTACCACCTTGAATTGACTAAATTATCTCTCGTGGATCTCAAATTTAAGATTATTTCTTATAATCAATTAAAATCGTCATAATTTTCTTGTCAACAACTAATTACTTCATGTAAGCAAGGCAAAGATAATATTCCATATAACATTTAAATAGCGTATTTTGAATGTGCATGATAATAATTTTTTTCATATTTTTAAATCTTTCAAAAATATTTTTAAAAAAATCATGTAATGATGGTAAGAAAAATAAATAAAAGTCAGAATATCAGATTTCACTGAATGCATTCTTTAAAACTAATAGATGATTCTTTTTACTTTTACTAGTACTGTGGTTATTTTCAATATAATGGTTTCCTACCAACCAAAAAAATAATAATAATGGTTTCCTAGAAAAAAAAAAGAATTATACAACTCATTAACACAATAAATTATTATTTATATGCCAAATAAAAAAAATTGGAAAAGAGGGACACCAATTTCATCCCGGATTGGAAAAGATTTTAAAAAAAAAACGAAAAAGAAGAGAAAAATGTAGGAAATAATCTTAAATGAAGATTAAGCCCTATATTTGACTTTAATCTTTATTGTTTAAGTTGAACATGGTAGATTTTTTTTTAGTAAATTTGAAATTAAACAAAAAGAAAAAACAAAGATAAAAAAATCATTTTAAATCAAAGCGGGACCCACAATGGATAATTTGGTCAATTTAAGGTGGTAGAGAGTGTCAAAAGTCAAAAAAAAAAAAATGGTTAAAGAAGCGAGAGCCATATATAATTGCACATAAAAAGACCGATTTCACCTTTGCAACGAGCCAATTGCGATAATATGTTGATGTATCAACATGTCTAATCCACGAACAAATCTACCATGGATCATATCCAGTTGATTCTTCAGTGTGAAAAGTGAGCACCACCATTTTGCACCCACATGCTCATCTTGACTTTTGTGGATAACCCATCTTCCACGAAAGAAATGCAAAGTGTGCCTCTCGAGATGTAAAAGATAGGAAGAAGATTATTGAAAGAAGCAATTAATCATCTCCACTTGCCGGCGGTTGACAAAAGAAAAATGTGGAAACGGACGAGGAGACTTCTACTTTTTGCTTGATGCAATTATAATATTATAAAGCATCTATGTTCACAAAACGGACATGTTTTCCGTCATCTCAATCAGAGAAAGCGATGATGTTTTAGGATAATTGATTGCAAAAGGGCTCTCACCCTAGAATCGGAAATTGAACCACATAACAAACAACCAACCATGTTCGTCCGGGAACCAAACTAGATCAAATTCGTTTGTCTTGGTCCGGTTTCCAAATTGGACCAGAACTAGTTGTGTAGACTTTTTATTTATTTATTTATTTATTTATTTATTGTATCCTTGGTTGAAAATGAAGACTTCCTCAAGGAATTGTAGTAGAAAGCTTGTTATAGCGGTAGTGCCCAACATGGTGATGAGCAAACGCATAATCTTTTCGATCATCTAAATTAACGTAATTTGTAGTGGCCATCAATCACCAACTATTAGAGCTGTCAAATGGATCACAAGCCCATATATTAACTTATATTTATTGTAATGGGTTGTAAATGGGTCACCGCAACATGAAATATGGATCGAAAATAGGTTGTAAAAAGAAAATATTAAAATAGATGGGTCTAGGTGGGTTCAAGATAAACCCACTTTCAACCCACACAATAAATAGGTATTGGGCTAAATGGGTTACCTAACAAGGTTAATATAATTAAAAACTAGTCATTTTTATTTTAAATTTTTAAATTTTTTAAAATTTCTAATTTTTCTATGTTTATTTTTATTTTTCTTTTTTCTTTTTTATTTTTATTTTTCTTTCTTGTCAATGGCCGGTCACTATTGAGGGAAAAGCTTGTTGATTTGGCTCCTAATGAGCCTTGAGCTCACCAACCTCTAGCACTGGCGTGACTTAAGCTCGCCAAGCCAACCAAACTCAAGCTCGCTGATTTGGTGAGGCTAAAGCCTCACAGACCATTAGCAAGGCTCCAATCTCACCAATCTAGCAACACTCAAGCTCATAAATATCGAGTATTCAAGCTCGCCAGAGATATGCGAGGCTTCAACTTCATTGATCTAGCAAGACTTGAGCTCGTTGACTTGGCAAGTCCAAACCCTTGTTGACCTTTGGCGAGGCTTGAGCTCGCTTGTAATTGGCCACCAACTGTTGCTCCCGTGACCAAGCAAAGAAAAAGCAAAAAGAAGAAATATAAAATAAAAAATAGTTAACATATCGATCTTTAAAATATTTTTTCTTTCTATTTTTTTATAATGTTAAATAAAATAATTTTTTTTTACCAAAAATAAAAGACCATAGTCACCTTCGGTCTTTTTTTTTTTTTTCTTTTTACATTTTGCATTTTGTTTACTTACATTTTCATATTTTGTTATTTTACATTTTTAATTTGATATAAAATTTTATGCAAGCAACACATTAACATGGAGAGCTTATGGATTATATGAGTTGGTGTCGCGACCTCTTTTTTTCGGCGCCCACGATCGGCTACGAGCGCCTAAGAGGCTAATGGCTCGGCTGAAATTGGTTAAGCCCAGACTCTCCCAAGTCCACTAATTCACGACTTAATGGTTCAAGTTTTTAACTTGTAAATCAATTTTTAAAATGGAGTCGTCACTAATCAATTTGGGGTGGGTTGATTAGAAACCCAAGCGATTGGGAGAAATACTCACTCTCGCGCAACTAGAGAAATTAGGATCGGGGACTTGATTACACTAGTAATCACTAATGCCCTTTCTGACCTAATCTTGTTTGAACTTGAGGCTTTTTGGATGTTCAAAGGATTTTCCATGCATTTTTTGGAGGAAAAACATTTTTTATTCTTTTTCTAATTTTTGGACATAAAAGGGATTTTTTTGGATTTTTTGGTTTTTTTTGGGAAAAATAAAAGTCTTTTTGGCTTTTTCTGAATTTTTTGGCTTTTTCATGAATTTTTGGCTTTTTTTTTGGATTTTGGCATTTTTTGGAAAATATGGAATTTTTTTTTTTTTTTTTTTTTTTTTTGGAAAATAAAATATTTTTTAATATTTTTCAAAATATTTTTCGAAAATAAATTATTTTTTATTTTTCCCGATTTTTTAGAAAATAAAACATTTTTCAACATTTTTTTAAATATTTTTCGATTTTCTGGAAATTAAAACACTTTTTAATTTTTTTTTGAAAATAAATTATATTTTATTTTTTAAAATAAATTATTTATTTAAAAATTTTATAAAAACTGACCCGGGTCAGATCCGCGGGTTGGGTTTGACCCGGGCTGGCGACCCGCACACAGACGGGCCCGACTCAGATTTTCTTTTTCTTTTTTTTTTTACTTTCAATGAAACGGCGTCGTGGCCGGGTGTTTAGGGACACCCGGCCCGACCCGAAAACCGGCCCCACGGCCCGACTCACGACCCAGCTCCCCTGCGAAAATCCTACCCGGATCCGACCCGACCCGCGACCCGACCTCCGCTGCCCCTCGGGATTTACGGAATCCCTACCCGGTTCCCGATCCAAGTCCGACCCGACGACCCGGGATCGCGACCCGGAAAATCGGGAACCCTAGGGTTTCCGAATTGGGGGCGCCGAAGAGGTGCAGCGGTGACAATGGCGAAGACAGTGGCGACGGCGGCGATGACTGGACTTACGGAGAGGGAAATGGCGAGGGCAACGGCGACGGCGACGGCACGATCCCTGCTCGGCGGTGGCACGGCAAAGGCGACGATGCTAGATCGATCGAAGGCGACAACGACGGGGTCGAGCGACGGCAACAAGGGCAAGGGCAGACTGATGGCAACAACCGCGGCGGACAACGACGGCGACGGTGGATCCTGGACAGTCAGATCTGGCCAGATTCGTCGCCGAGTTACCCTCTCTCTCCCTCGGGCTCGCCCTTCGAGCTCCCCGAAGTCTCTTGGGGACCCCTCCGAGCTCACCACGCCGCGGCCGACCCTGCACTCGAGCTCCCCGAAGTCTCTCAGGGGACCTCGAGCTTCAGCCGGCCTCTCTCTCTCTCTCTGGGATCTCTGTGTGTCCGTCGCTGCTGGGATCGACGGCCTATTTATAGGCCGAGGGGTGGCCAGTCGACGGAGTTCGACCGTCGATCGCCACGGCCTTCGCCGGCCGAACCGACGTCCTATCTGACGCCAGCTGCCCCCTGCTCCACGTCCCATCGCCGTCCAGTGCCAGCTGCTCCATGTGCGTCGTCACTGCTCCTCCCCTCCGCTCCGGCGTCGCGCCCCCTGCGCGTGCTGCAGAGGCGCGAGGAAGAAGGAGACTTGGCTGGGCCGGGCTGAGGCGGAAGTGGGCCGAGGAGGCCCAGAGGGTGGGCGGCTGTTTCTGATTCTTCTTTTTTTTCGTTTCTTTTCCGTTTTTTTCTTTGTCTATTTATCATCCGAAAAAAAGATAAAATAAAAAATTAAAAAAAATTAAAACCTAATTAATTAAAATGAAATTTTAGGCGTCAACAGTTGGCGTTTACTTTATAGTTAGGGTTAAGTATGGATGTGTTTTACTAAGATAGGCTAGGTCAATTATGGGTTGAATTGGGTTGAGGTTGGGTAAAGGTCAATTATGGGTTGGATTGGGTTCGAACCATATTGGACGTAATTAATTAAAATGAAATTTTAGGCCATCAAAATGTGTTTTACTAAGATAGGCTAGGTCAATTATGGGTTGAATTGGGTTGAGGTTGGGTAAGAGTCATCAAAATTGTATTGTATGAAAATGGGTCAATATGGGTCGAACCATTTTCAGTCCGACCCAACCCACCCATTTGACACCCATACCAACTACCACTGCTTGCTTAGTACTTGTGTTTGGCCATGAGGATTGGACTGTGTTCACTTCTCGTATCTTGGTGCTCATGTCCGATGGATATATTGTGAGTAGATTTCATGTTCTCTTCTGAAAGAGATGAAGAGTAAAACGTGAGAGAGACAAACACGGCAGAGTTCAAGCCCTAAATTCAATATAGGGCAGCCAGTCCGATTCCTTGAGCAGAACCGAGAACCAAATTGGTTCCTGCCAGTCCCAAATTTCGGGGACCGAGAATCGCCCTAAACGGGTCAATTCGGTCCAATTCCCGGTTGAACTAGAACTGAGGCTCAACCCTAAGAAGTTCCTATAGCCAGGCTTTTCATTAGTGCTTTCACAAATACGTACGTTACCAAAATCTAATTGTCGTTAAG
This sequence comes from Eucalyptus grandis, assembly GCF_016545825.1. Classification (NCBI taxonomy): domain Eukaryota; kingdom Viridiplantae; phylum Streptophyta; class Magnoliopsida; order Myrtales; family Myrtaceae; genus Eucalyptus; species Eucalyptus grandis. Next base: position 3,274,133 of record NC_052620.1, read on the forward strand.
TTTGCTAGTGGTGATTTACATAATTTGCATTCCATTTTGCAAGTTTACTCCAACCTTAGAATTTCATTTTTATTTGTCCCACTTTGGCTTGGCGAAGCAAACGGTTAGCTACTCATTGTTTTTGGAACTTTTAATTGAGTGTTCATCGATAACTAGCAACATGGTTTGATCTAACGATACTTAATCACACATATTAAAGAATATTGTTAGAGATATTATTTGACAGCTCAATGCTGTTGGGCGCACCATAGCCGCCCCACCGTGCACGTCCCCATCCTCCTCATAAGCCTCCCGCTGGCCCTTCCGCTCCATCTCCTCCGCGTCCTTAGCACCGAAGAGCGGTTTTCTCCTGCTCATCCCATTCCATGTCCGTAGGTCGCACCGCTACAGGAAAACAGAGGACTAAACGCGAGTAAGAAGATAAGAAATGCATCGGATGTGGATACCCGATAGTAAAATGAGTTTGAATTTTTGACTGACCACTGGATTTTGACACTGATAAATAGCGAAGATTCGTGTTCCACCAGACACCACAGCCACCATTTCACCAGGAGACCCGATAGTGAAATGGATTTGAATTTTTGACTGACCACTGGATTTAGACACTGATAATTAGCGAAGATTCGTGTTCCACCAGACACCACAGCCACCATTTGACCAGGAGACAAGAAGGAGGACGAAAGAGATCGAAGAGCTGTAAAAAGCAGCCTCGCCAACACGAATCTGATGGGCTGATGTCGGTTTCCAGAACGAATCGACTTGAGTATGGGCGTAGATTAGAAGAATGCCACTGACCCGATTCCCCCTGTCATCAAGTCCTAACATCGTGCTCCAATCACATGCGATTTTCTCTCCTACGTTTACCTTAATACGAGACTATAGGTATTTCATGGCCTCGAGATCTTCGTTCTACTTAGCATCCGATGGAGCCTTTTCCTTCCAATTTGAGAGCACTCGTTCACAAAAGCACAAACCGAAGAGGAGATGCGAATCATGCGATCCTGAGCTGTCTATTGCGCCTGTGCGTGCATGAAAGTTGAATTCTCGGACGATAATTGTTTCTTTGGGTTGTGCACATCACCTGGTGCAAAAGGTTTTATCGAGTCATAGTCTCGAAGAACCCCGACGTTAGGAGCACGCCGAGCAAACACGGCCCCCACTCCGCTTTACTAAAAGCAAAAATCACGATCCAGAGATCAAACCAAGGACCTATGGAAGTCGGGGCCCTATATTAGACCAGACAATAGGGGGCCATTCAGGCCTTTTTTCGCGACCCTCTTATACTGAATGAGCGCATTGCTTGAATTGGCTTATTTGTTGGCTTGAGATAGAACTGCTCACATGCCAACAGAAGGACCGATAGAGTTAGGAGACAAGGACAACGTAGTTTTAGCAAGATTCCATAATGTATAATGCTGGGCGGGGTATAGGATATCTATCTATAACAGGCTTGCTTGCTACTATATCAATAGCCAAAAATAATAATAATAATAATAATAAAGGAATTAAATGACAATTGAAATGGGTTATCAAACCAAATCAAACTTTATATAACTATATTCTTATTGGGGAGCCTAAATAAGAGTCACGCTCTCCCACAAGTAAAACACTTGTTTAATCTTACACTATTTTCTGATAATCTAGAAGATATGTGGCTACACTACTTCGTTCTTGTTTTATTCTTTTATATCTATATGAAGATTGTAGTATATGGGGAACAACACATGATTGATAGAAGTCGTGCCTAATTTAAGGGAGATCAGGTTGAGAGTATCCTAGCCTTAAACCGACCAATTTAGGTTTTCCACAAAATTTTCGATTTGGATTGATTCTCTTTTAGCCAAGAAGACTTGCAAAAGGGGCACGTTTCCTTCTTTCTTGATTGGCAGGTTTACAAATATGTAAACCAAAATTTAATTCAAGTTGAATTTGCATGTGGCGAAATACTTAACTTGCAATCTACTAACCAGAAATATGGTTTTAGCACGATTCTTCCAATCCTGCGATGGCAGAAAACATGAGCCACGGGAGTCAAATTATAGAGCTTATCAAATATCAATCCCTGCCGGAATACATCAGAAAAGTGCTGAGAACAAAACGCGAGAAGAAGATAAGAGATGCACAGGATGTGGACATGAGACACTGATGGCCAGACGAACTCCCGTGTTGACTGGCAACTGGATTTAGCTACCAACGTTGGAGCCCAACGGCATCCGTTTTCAAAGACTTTTATCATGTGGCTTGGATCTTTCTCATCAGAGAAAAACCTAATTCGATAATTGACTCGAAATTAAACGTTACTCATGTGACGAAAATCTTCTGGAGCTTTCAACACGGTCAATGGCCCTACTAAAGATCCTTATTTTGACTATCACGGGCATCAACTTGGGGAAATCAACCAAATGTTATGATTTCTGGGATGCTTGTGCAGCTGGGTCCCATGAGATTGCCTGTAGTGATGGATGGACTCATTTATGTGCATAGATTAGATGAAGGCGATGGGTCCGACTCCCTCCGTCGTCAGGCGCAAACATCGTATTTGGAGCACAGTGGATTTTCTCTCATACGTCACTTTAATAGGAGATCATAGGTATTCTACGGTCTCGACGTTTTTGTTCTTACTTTAATTCAAGCCTTTAAATAAACCCTTTTTTCTCTTACCAGAGCACTTGTTCACAGAAAAAAAAAACACAAAAGAAAGAAGACATTTTATTCTTGAGAAACGCCCATGTTAGGAGAACGCTAGGCAAGTAGGGCCTCACTACGAGAGGTCGAACCGAGGACCTATGGGACTCGGGACCCAGTCAATAGTCAATCAAACAATAGGGGACTCTGCTGGCCTTTATTCTAGCCTATCTTATGCTCAATGACTGTTAGGTGAACTAGCTCTTTCGTTGGCTTCAGATAGAGCTACTTAAATACCAACGTGAGGACTGGCAGGCCCATGACAAAAGAATAAAGTAGTTTCAACAAGATTCCATTTTGCATATCCTAGGTCGAGTACAAGATATATTTCTCTGATATGTATATCAAATCGACTCTTTTGACTATTCGTTTGGAAATTTGATGTTGCTGGGAATGATTCTGGGTTACATATCTTATCTTTTCTTGCCCAAAAGAGTATTTATATCGAGTAATTTCTCATATTTTGAAAGTGCTTTTCTTGGGAACAATACGACTCTCACTTGAGTGGAAAATTATGGAAAAAAAAAGCCTTGAACTTATTGTACAAATCTAAATTTAGTTCTAAATATTCAATTTAATTAATTTAATATTAAATCTTTTACAGTTTGTTAATTTAACCTTCCTAAATAATTTTGGTTGAAAATCGCTAACACGAACATTTGTTGCCCTACTACGTGGCACAACCGGCATATTAATGTAGACAACATTTTGCAATTTTCTGAAAGAGTTAATTTTTTATTTTTTTTTTCGTTGTGCACCAACCACCAAGCAAAAGCTAGGCCAGCCACAGGCGAGGGCATGGGCTAGGTCAGCCGTTAGCAAGGGCCTTTGCGCCCTTGCTTGCAGCCAAGGCAAGAGCCAATTACAAAAATAAAAAGAAAATAAAAAAAAATGATTCACAAAAAAAAAAAACAAACAAAACACAAAATTGCCTATGTCGACACTATTTGTCCGATGTGACACAGGCCGCCTTTTACATCGGCAATTTTCAAATAAAATGATCCAGAATTGGTAAATTATCAAAAGATTGAGTCTTGAATTGGCCAAATTAAAAAAAAAAAAAATTAAGATTGAATTGACTAAAATTTAAGACCTTTTTTTTTTTCATAAACTCCCCCCTCAAGCAAGAATTGCACTCATTCCCAAGGAACACACTTTCAAATTATGAAAAGAATAACTCGAAATAAACACTCTCGGCCAAGAAAAGAAGAAAAGAAGATTAAGATAAGTAACCTAGAATCATTCCTAGCATGATCAAACTTCCAAACTGAATGGTAATGGATCGTGTGCTGTATGAAGAAAAAGTTGCCCTGAAGAGATGGTCAAAAGAGCCCGATCCGATGTCCATTCCCAGTGCCAGCATGCCTCACCTCAGCACGGTGTGGACCCGCCAAAACTTGCTCAGAAAGCTTTCACTTTACTTCTCTTTTTCTGCGTTGCACGTGGGTGCTTGCCCTGGCATGTAATGAGATAAAATAAATGCAATCGTTCAGTACTAGAAGGGTCATCCGTAAAGCTTGTCTTCATCTCTTTTCTTCTTTCACGGTCGTGGGGAACTCATCAGTGCCAGTTGGGTAGTTTGATTTGGTTGTGAATTACCATACCCACTACAAGTATCAATAATTGAAGGGGGAGGGCGGTTATAACCAGCAATCACATCATTGCATTAACATGACTATCATGCACCTACTATAGATTACTTGACTTTGGCTGTAATTATTTTGCACCATTTACAATTTGAAAATCCGAGATTAATAAGCCTATCAAAACAACCATATCAAAATGTCACTAGTCAAGAAATCTCTCACACAAAACATGTTACATAATAAAGCACAAGATTCCTAGAGTTTGCTTACCCAAGATTCTTTTCAAACTATTATGATGGTCCGCATGTAAATTTCATGGTTTCTCCCTTAAAAGAATATCTTCTATTTGGACGTTAAATTTGAAGGGGTTTTTGGGTTGAAAAAGCCAAAGCATAACCGTTCTTGAGTTAAAAAAAAAAACAAACGCACAAGCCATTCCAAGGTAAGAAACCACTAGCTAGAAAGCATTCATACACGTCATGATGATTCATACCAAATCAAAAGATTCTACAAGGATACATTTGAACATCCAAAAAAATATCAAACCTTACTTGTTTAAACTTTTAAATGATAAGTTTACGGTAGGTTTACAATACCAAAAAAAATACACACGGCAATAATGCGGGAGTTAAACTTGACTAACTCAAAAGGGGGACCAAACTAATCCATATGTCCTTTTGACCCAAAAAAAAAAAAAAAAATCCATATGTCCTAAACAAAGATAAGATTTGATCTTGGGATTGTTCAAAATAGAGTTCAAACGTTCTGGAAGGCAAGGAATCCCATCCACCATCACTTGGAAAAAGGAAACTTTGACTAATCAAGATGATGACAAAGACCTCGATCAATAAATAGCTAGGGTTTTGACCATGGTTTGATGCCAATCGCCCTCTCAGACCTCTTCTTTTTCTGAAGGCTCGTAATTACAATTCGAAATTATCCTTTAGGGAGTTATATTAAGGGAAAGAGATCCACTCGAATCTCACAACTGAAAAAGGAAAGGAAAAAAAAAACCAAAACACAGACCCTACCATTTTTTTCCCTATTTTCCCAATTGTAGATAATTGCCCCCAATTACTTGGGCTGTAAAATGGGTTTCTCCTATGATTAATTTAAAGGTCCTAAATCCAGATATGCCTACGTGGCACAGCACTAATTGAACCACTACGTTATGGTTTCCAATTAATTTTGGCCAGAATATGCTGAAAAGTTGTCAAAAGGGTCTAGGATAAAATTTGTCAAATTAAAAATTTTAGAACTAAATTAATTATTGCATAAAAAAATTAGGTTTTTCGAGATAATTATCCTCTCAATTATTGCTTTCTTGACATCTTCTAGTGAGAGGACAGAGCAGCGCGGTGAAAGAACGCCTGAGTAGAATCTTGAATTCAATGCACGAAATTCCTCAAATTTCAAAATGTGGGGGAAGAAAGCGGGATACGGATAATTTAATAAAACGAAAGGAGGATGAAGAGCCACGTACTACATATCTTCCCCGCAAGTTGCGATTCGATTCCAAGCGCGCCATGCCACGTCGCCCATGCATGCGTCACCCTTCTGTACCACCCCTTGCGTCATCTTATTCGTTTGGGCATGAAGCACTCAATTGATCGATCGAGTTTTAAAATATTAAATTTTTGGTCGATTGAGCTTTTTCACTTTTTTAAAATACATTGAATTGAGTCGTCGATCGAATTGGCTTACTTCGATGCCGACAAATGACAATTGACCAACACACGGAGCACTCGATTGTACATTTTAAGAATATGGAAGACTCATCTGATCAAAATAAAGTTGTAGGGCTTGATTGAATGATGGTTGATTGATAAAAAGCCTATGATTATGGAATGTATTTAAATTTTACCTAAGATAAAAGAAACTTTTAGAATGAATCATGAGATGGGCACGTCCAAGTGCCTCAAATTTTTTACTATATGCATCTATCAATATTATATATAGCCACCATTGTTGGAAAAAATGATGGGTAGATATTTATGATAGCTTAGCACCACTAACCCTAATTAAAATTCCTCTTGTATTGAAAGAGTCAACATTGCAACGCAAAGAATTTTGAATAGAACTTTTTTTATTCAATAGTAACCCACATTCAAAAACAAACAAAATGATCATTATATATGTCACATGTTGAATTAGATACATTGAATTTCCCATGACACGGTGCTGCGTGATTATTCAAGTTTCAATAAGTAACAAAAAACGACAAGATTCATGTATGGGATGTTTTGAGAGCTCTTCCCTTATCTATCTTTCACTAGACAAAATAGTCTCCCTCTGAACACGCAAGTTCCGACTGTAAGCTGCAAAAATGGCATCCCAAAACCTTTATAACTAAAATCTAGAATACATTAATGGAGAAAAAGAGTCTTGCTCACCTAATTTAGAATCAATTGTTCTTGCTACAAAACAGTGATGATCCAAAAGTTAAGTTCTTCTCATTTATTGGCCTCTATACGACTAGATAACCCTCAATATTCAATAAATGCTTCTTATGCAATGTTATTTGTGCATTTGGTTGAATGAGAGACTTAAATATTATTTATAAAATTTTAAGCCACAAACCCTCTCATCAAAGAATGAGCTTTACACGGCCCGCACAAATAGTCCAATATTGAACTAATTAAGAATCTTTATATCTCACTTTATTAGATCGATCTCCTAAATAGGTAAATTACAATCTTAAATAATATAATCTATATCAGAAAAACCCTTACACCGACATCTATCACCAAAGCATGCTTCTCCTTAGGTTAACCTTGAAAGGAAGACGGGGGTGCACCGTTTCATACCCGCTCATTAAGCAAGAAGATGATCACAATTATCACTTGAGTAACCCGTTCGGATTCGTCGCAAATCCAATACGATTAGGCCTTCTACAATTTCCTCCGGGCTCCATAATCAATGACTGACCCACTTCACATGCCCACTTTCCTCATTTTAGCATTTGGTGATTAGAGCTTTGGAAACAAGTGAGAGATTTTAAACCACGTGGGTCCAGGGAAAACAAGAAAGAAGATTGTATAAAAACTCCAACTTGAGGCAGCGCGTGTATAAATTTCAACGAGTGGCTGCTAAGCCTCCATGAGCTCTCTTCAGCAGCAGCGCACGCAAAAACTCACTCACCCAACGCTACTCAAGTAGCAAGAGGAGGAAGAAGGGGAGGTAGAAGATGGATGCTCAACCGCCACCGCCGCAGCAGCCTGTGAGGCCCCATCCAGCCCCATCCTTCGGCAACCAACCACCTCCAAGAGGCAGCGTCATCAAGAAAATCATCTCCGGCCAGAAATGAAACTGCTATGATCTTTAAGCTTCTTTATCCTTGGGGGAGGTGGTTTTCGATCATGTGAAATACACGACTTCTATCCTGTCTTGTCAGGAATGTGTAGTTAGTATAATGAGGTTGCTGTACATATTATAAAGGGAATGCTGGAATGGCCTAGATCTGAGATCTTGTACATACATGGTGTTTCCCTGATGTCAAATGTAATCAAGATCCTCCCCCAAATTAAGCTTGTGATGTTTTTACAGGGTAGGCATATTTCCAGGTAATTCTCATACCCGCTTGCGCTAGCAAATAGTAGAGGTGTTAAATGGGTTGTGCAAATTTAGATCTCAAGCTTTATCTTATAAAGGTTCCTCTTGTGCTTTCGCCGGCGTCGGGCGACCGTTTATGGCGAGCCTCGTGCATGTGGCAGCACGCATGTTCGTATGGCGAGGCTCGAGCCTCGCCAGATATTTGCTTGCCAGATCCGGCGCTCGAACTCGGGCAGGCAAGCGTGCTGAACGGGTAGAATAATCGGGTTGAATTTCGAAGCAGGACTTCTAACCAGAAACCTCGTATCAGCGGACTATGAGTATCAGCTTGAATGTGTATACTGACACGTCAAACCTCGTCGGAGGCTAATGCCGAAAAGGATCCTGAATAAGCAACTCTTTGCTTGCATAACTCATCTCTGTTACTGTTGATTATTCAGGATTTTTAACCAGAAACCTTGCATAAGTGAACGACAAATATCAGCTCGAATGTCTCTATCAACGCATCTAACATCGCCGGAGGCTAATGCCAATAAGGGACTCCGGATAAGCAACTCCTTTTCTGCATAATTTTTCTATATTATTGTCAGTATTGATTATTCTTTTTTTTTTTCTTTTTTGAGAATTGTTATGGAAAGAAAATCTGACTTAGCTCTGAAAAAGGAGATGAAGATTTGAGCATTATTCAATGCACCAGATCATGCATGACCCACCATGACATGAGCGATGAAGATTTATTTTTTTATTTTTTTTATCAGAGAGAGATGAAGAATGAGATGAAGATTGAGATGATAGTTTTTGGCAGATATTGACTGTCGCCAGTTGGAAATTACTGCTTAAATAAAAAAAAGTTATCAGTCTATGTCAAAGGAGTGTGAAACCAACTAGTCTTTTTCTTAGATTCGATGGATTATGTGGTTAGTGCAGTGTTCTTTCAAGAGCTGTGTTCCGGATCATAAAAGCCGATGCAGCATCATCATTTGTCACTTCTAATAATCCTGAATACATAATTATTAGAAACGATATTCGGATAATTTTTTTAGACGACAAGCGAAATCCACTCGATTGCCACGGTGTCTTTGTCACCGTGCGTTTTAAAGCAAAGAAACTGCGTATGACGGAGCGTCCGTCGGTTAACAGGCGAGACAAAAAGCAATGCGATGGGGGATATTGACGGATGTCATAAGCCGACCAATTTATACATTAAACGACCGCCGTCGCTAGACAAACATCGGGACGGTCACGCCTGCCTTTTCCATAGAACTTAGCATAATTACCGCGTGAGCCTCCGGAGTCGAAGAATTCCAGATATGTTGGACGATAATGAAATGGCAGTTCATCGACCAACTCCACGTGCCTAGCCAAGTAGAAAGAGGACAGGGGAAACAACCACCAAACAAATTTGAATCACATGCACCAGATGTACTTTTCCCACCGACAGCTCTTTAAATTCACCAAGCGTGATTGATCGCCTTGGGATTGTTGGAATCTATTGGGATTCGAATTGATTTAGACAAGCATGAGGGTCCATCTATAAGTGAGAAAACAACATTTATCAAATCAATAAATCAAGAATATAATCAATTACAGCATCCGAATTCCATAGGATCTCATCTGTTTTTTAGGGTTTTGTGTAGATTTCTTTGAGATGTGATGGATCGCTGCCCACTGTTCACATTTTAGGGTTCGGTTTCATTGAATCTTGGCATGGGAGTAGTTTAGCCTAGTAGATTAGTGCCTGTGTTTTTGTCCTCCTGTCTGCTTAATTGTCATTTGACAAGTTCCATATCTCGGATCGAGTGTTGATATAAAAATACACTTTTCATAATTAGGTGCTAACAGTTATATACTTCATTTTCATCCCATCCTTTATCTAGGGTTTCCATGCAATAATAGATTGGAGGAATATATAATACATATACAAGATATCAAATTACTTTATACGTATTTTTCTTTCACTCAAGGGGCCACGTATAGATTATCAGCTTTGCCATTGTATAGCTAATCTAAAATTAAGCAAAAGGACACATCACGTACACATAACAAGACTTGTGTAATATGAACTCTACACGATAAGATATTTGCGTGTTACATAATTTTCAGAAGGTGTTGAAAAATATGATTATACGTTTGCAGATTTGGACAGGTTTTAGACATTCGTGCTGAATGAAAACTAAATAAATTGAAGGGTCATATGCTTTATAGAATGTTAAATATTTGAAATAGAGGACAGCACTAAATGGATGACACTAGAACAATTATTGTGATAGCAAGTCTTTTGACCTATTGAGCCGTGGACCATTCAGCGGTATCGTCTTATGGATGGATGAGGAATTCATTATCCCAGCAAAATCACATTGGCCAATTACTATTTGGGAATCACATTGACTTTAAGCAAAGCCCACAATTTTTTATTATTTATTTATTTGTTTTCTTTTTTATTTTTGTATGTCTGAACCACTAATTTTGAGGTGAGACGACACTGATTGGCTTCTTTTGAGTGGCTTTTGGCCAGCAAGTTGTGCTGTCTTCCCCTCCGAGGAAGAAAACTTCGGAAGCCATCCTTCAACAAAGTCAAACGCCATGAAAGGCACGTTTTTTGACAAGGTACCACATTTCGTATATCAAAGGTCGGCCAAGACATTATTAGAGAGTAGTTAATTTAGATTTAGACGATACGAGATTTGTTTTGATGGCATCATGGACTTTTAAGATGGATCGTGATTGTCACTAGCCCTAATTTAGAGGAAAATAAATAGTTCTATTGTATAATGTTCGTACCTCTAGTGAAAATAATATAAGCTCCCCAACCGGAAAATGAAAATATAGAGTAAAAATGAACTCGCTCGATACCATTTGTTTGGTGGAAAATCGATTATTTTGAGAAAGTTTTCCTAAATAGTTGTTTTTAAGGTTCAAAAAAATGAACAGACAAAAAAACTTTTCACTATGACAAAAAGTATTAGCCATAGATTGTGATTTAAAATGACTATTTCTTTTTTCTTTTTTTTTTTTTTTTTTTTTTGTAAATGATGTGAATGGTCATGTTTAGAAAAGTATTTTTTTAGTCATTTATTTTTCACGAAATGAATTTGAATAGATTAGTTGAGATCGTAAGGTGTGATTTATGTATAGCCAACTCGTCAAAAATTAATGACGTTGGAAAAAACTGAGGACATGACCTTGTAGAGGCCTATCGTTAGCTGCCCATTGACAAAATATAGAAGTGGAGAAGACACAATGTTTTCATAAAGGTCGACAGAAATACATAATATTTTGACAATAATTTGAAAAAGTCAACCAACATGTCGATGAATTGACTTAATCAATAACATTGATTTCTAGGATTCAATTATCACGTGTCATCACAAATATATATAGTTCCGCGCATGTTTGGTTGTGCAAAACCCCTAAAAAGAACACAAAGACATGGTAATTGAATTTCATGTTTGATTCTATTTGTATGCTAGTGTTACTTCAAAAGAAGTACTCATCCAATGTGATTGTGGCCCCAAAGACCTACCATCCTAAGTGGAGTTGGACTGATATGGATCCTTTTTATATAACAAAATAAGGGCATTTATACCTTTTGATACGAATAATTTACTTAGATTCGAGTAAATCTTATTGTGATATGCATAATTTTATATTTATAAAATCATTTTTACGGAGGATGAACATGTAAAGAATATATTGTTTTGGTGCAAATTGAAGGGTTTGAAAGCTCAAAGGGTAGAAAATGAAGGACTTCAAAAATTAGGAGATCACAAGTGTAATTTTAGGGCAAAGCTCTGGTTAAATTTTTGTAGTCATCCACAAAGGAATCTTCATACTGTAGAACCAAATATTTTTTATATTCATGTTGGGTCCTTTTCAACTTGGATTTTTCAGGCTGGTATGATTTGATAGAATCAAATCAATCGACAAAATGTGTAGCCTAGGGTAGCTACAAAAAATGGGTCAGTCGCATCTGGGACACTCGCTATTCAGAAAGCACCCAAGTTTTCCCCCAAAGTATACATAAATAATTCACAAAATTGAATATGTTGCTTTCTGACGTCATATGACTTGTAAATGCCATCAACAAAGGTAATTTGGATTTTTTTTTTCCAATTATTCTACATCTTTTAAATCCATTTTACTTAGAAAAAAGCAGATTTTATTCCTAAGAAAGAGATAAAAATCCTCATCCATGTCCACATATTTTACACTAATTAAAAAAGTGATACCCCATCCACCGCGCAATTCACTTAGACAAAGAGATTTGGTCTCCGCATACTAGGACAAATGGATCATTAGGGTTCTTCTAAGTTTAAAATAAATAAAAACAGAGGACTGGATAAGGATGTTTTTTTTTTTTTTTTTTGTAAGAAACTGGATAAGGACGTTCATTTGCCTCAGATGCAACAACCTTAATGCCACCAGCTGTTATTCAAGTTTCAATTAAAAATCTAATGAAAAATTTAAATAATTAATTGTGATAAATATTTCTTTACTAAGAAAATTGCAAAATAAGTCTTTAAACCTATAATGAGGATGCAAATTTAGTCATTTTTTAATAAGTCTTGAACTTTTATGTGAAATTTTAATATAACCATTTCAGTTAATATTCGTCAAAATTGCTAACATGGCTTACTAGTCATCACTTGACGTCTCAACGTGACACATCATTATATTAAAAATTTTAAAAAATTATTGAAAGGACTATATTGGATCTTCACTCAAAGACTTAGAACAATAATTAACAAAATTTAAAAATTTAAAATTGAATCTACAATCGTAATACAATACAATATATATGTGTGTGTGTGTGTGTGTGTGTGAGAGAGAGAGAGAGAGAGAGACTAATGAGATAACATCATCTTTATTCATCGCCACTCAAATTGAGACTCCCTGCCTTACGAATCAACCTTAAATCATATCCATATTGATTCTTGAGTGTGAAAAATGTCATTAGCACCACTATTCCACACCCACGTGCTTATCTTAACTTCTGTGGATAGCCCACCTTTCCCCAAAAGAAATGCAAAATTTGCGTCTCCATTTGCGGCGGTTGACAAAAGAAAAATGTGGAAACACACGAGGAGATTAACCAAAGGGTTTGATCCCTCTTTTTCTTATTTAGTTAATAATTGGGAGGACTTCCATGTGAACCCAGATTAATTCTTAATTCTAGAAGTTTGAGAAAAGTGGCAAGTTGTAATTGATGAAATAATTGAAGACGTGGGTCGGACGCAGGTGCCCAATAAAATTCTTTTTTATCACATTTTTTTGAGAAATTAATTTTTTAAGTACATCTTCATTTGTCATTTTAAAAATGAAACGTGTCGAATTTGCTGGCTCAATTTAGAAATTAAAAAGATTTTTTTTTTTTTTTGTATGGTTAAATCGTCCTTCCTCTAACCAAGAAGCGATAACCAACATGCCATTGTCCTTATCTAAGCTTAACCAAGTGGTTCCAATTGACCTATTTTTTCATGTGCTTTTCTGGAGATGATACCGCATTCCCTCCTCAAAACGTTTGGATTTGAAAAGTCCAACCACCAATCTATTCCTAGAGATGTATTTTTCAATTTTATCTTATTTAGTATGTCGCTTTCAAAATAATGTCTATGCAAACTCAACCGAAAGTGGTCCCAGAGGGAGAAAGAGAGTTACAATAACTAATTCATCCCATAGATAGTCGAACGTAGAAGAAATGGTGATGACAAGTGAGAAAAGTGCACTAAAGAAAATTGAATTTTTCGCCAGAGTACTCAAAAAAAAAAAAATGGAATTAACAAGAAAGAGAAGAAGACAAAGTGAACAAGGCGAGTCACATGGTACGATGTTGTCCCACATGCTACTGTTTCTTTGCACGCTGGGATAGCATCACATTTCATCTAAGATTAGTTAATCTATATAAATAGGCAAACCAATGTGCTGTTTTCTTAAAAGGAGGCCATTTTAGTAAACCCATAAAATCATTGGTAATTATTGAGTGGAATGGAGAGCTTTAATGTTGCTATGTCGTACATGATTTTCTCGTCAAATGAGTAAATGGTTTTCTTTTTCGAGCTCCTCAGCTGTTTAGTTGAAGTTGTTAGATTTGGTGATTTGGTAGGTGAAGTGAGTCCTTAAGATCGTAGAAGGATAGAAATTTCTACAGTATTTGGGTATAGTGAGGCTCTAGCGAACAAGTTCTGCAATATCAACCGATCATTGATCCTTAGGCCCAAGTAGATAGGGCAAATTTCATCAACATAGATTTGCACACAATCCCAACAGTAAGAAGCGAGGAAGGTCGGCAATCTTGAATTGGCAATGCATAAATTACTGGTGCCATTCTTCCACCGCATACATGTACGACGCATTCATCGACTCGTCTTAAATATCCGTGGCTTCTCCCGAGCCGAGACACTATAAAGGCATTGAGCTGCTCAAAGTTCTGCACAAGTTTCTCGAAGAGCGAACAGGAAGGGAATTCAAAACTTGATTTGCATTTAACTTTCTCAGTCCAATTTACATGTTCAGTGAGCATGGGTTAGCACATAGATCAACCGGAACAAAAACCTAAAAACTCAGCTTTTGCCCAATTCTACTTTGGCACTCGCAGCAAAAAGCTGCGGAAGGAATTAAAAGAATCTGTACACTCTATAAACGAAACTAAAGGAAATGTGTGGATGTCCCCGTTCAAGAGAAGAAACTATCTTCGATGCTTCAATCTCTGCCAGCTAAGATTCGTCTCCGCTTATAGACTAATTGGTACCGATGCAACACTCCTTTGCAAGATCCCATTCTGTTTTCTCTTCCGAAACCCGTCTCTAAGCTTGCGCTTGTAACTTAATCCGTAAAATCTGCTCTGGTCCACGGATCCAGCTACCTGCAACACGTAGCACGACGACCAAAAGTTTAACTTGATGACTAGCCATGAAGCTTTAATCAGGTTAAAGGAGATACATAAGCCAGCATCAAGGAGCAATCAGGACCAACATGCATTTCACACCATAGAACATAGTCAAAACTTGAACAGTTCAGTCAAAGATGATGAATGCAAAAACATACCAGAGATAAAAGGGCCGTACTCCCAGTGTCATGGGATGCTACAGAAGCCAAAACAAGATTAGTAAGTAGAAGCATAAGGTACATGAAGTAAAGAAATTAACTAGACGAAACTAGTTAGGGGAAGGCATAAATAAAATTCTCAAATATATACCCCTTGTCGCTTTGCATATAGAACGGTGAAGATATTTTTGTATCATTGTTGTCCCTGAAAGCCCAAGAGGGGATAACCCAGTAGCTCTTGCATATCGGAAACAGGCATCTCTGAAAATCCAAAGGATGCTTCCCATGTTGTCCGCACTTTTTTTTTTTTTGGGGGTCAATAATAGTGTTTCATTCATTCCTTAAAAACGACGAGCTTTACATGGAAGGGATAAGTTGGAATCATAACACAAGATAGTCCAAAGGGGAGTGGGTGGTTCTCGCTGCCAATTTGAAGGAAGAAGTTTAAGGTGTTGTGCCTTTGCAACCCAATCTACAGCATGATTGGCTTCTCTCGGGCAAAAGGTGACTCTTGCGTTGGTTAGTTGCGCCAAAAGTTCTTTGCATTCCTGTACTTGGTCCTGCACAGCCCATGGCGCTACTTCCCGGCCCAGAACGGATTCGACAAGCGTGCGGCTATCACTTTCACAAAGCCAACTCCTTCTCAATTCAAGTACTTCCCCCACGTGACAAGCTTCCCTCTGTTTCAACATGATGGTTTTATTAGTGATGGGCTTAAGGCCCGTCCGCCCAAGTTGGGCCCAAAAAGCCCGGCCCACGGGAATACGGCCCATGGATGGAGGGACATATAAAAGGAGGAGAGAGAGAGAGAACGTACCGGTTGAAGAAAACAGAAAGCAAACGTACGTCTTTTTCTTCTCACGCTCTCTCTCTCTCTCTCGCTTTTCTCTCTCAAAAGGAAAACAGTGAAGCACAAAGGCAAATTTCCTTCACCGGATCGAACAGGACCAAGTTTCTCTTCCTCTATCGGCGTCGGTGTTTAATCTGTGGCTTAAAAGGTACGCTCGAATCCGTGGTGTACTTTAAGATTGGTGATACGTGTTGTTTTCCCGGACTCGTCTTCCGCATTGATTTAGGGGTTTGATTTAGTGTCGAATCCGCTTTTCGGGGATCTGTTATTCCCAATAATGGTATCAGAGCCCTAGTTCACGTTTTCCCCACCTGTTTGATTTTTTTTTTATTGATTTTTCACGAAAGTAATTCGGCCGTACGGATCGGGGCGAGAAATCCCGACACCCGAGCGTTGTTCGCCCATTTTTCCGAGTTTTCGTAAGTCAAAATCAAATTCTGATGGCATAAGGGGGAAAGGGGTCGTCGAGACGAGTCCGGCGATATGTCGAACGCCGCCGGAGATGCCGCACACGCCCACACGCGCGGCCGAAGCCGCTGCGTGGGCGCGCGCGTGGGCGCGGTGAACCGGCACGTGCGCGACGCCGGCGGCGAACCGGCACGCGCTGGTCGGCAGACCGACGCGTGCTGACATCACTCAACGGTCAGTAACCGCTAGGGTGACGTCATCGATGACGTCAGCACGACGATGGTTGGCCCGGCGGTCACCGACCGGCGACCCGACCCGACCCGAACCGCGGATGCCCGGCACGCGCGCGGCACGTGCCGTCGGTTCGCCCGAACCGGCCCGACCGGTCCGACGACCGACGACCTGACCGTTGACCGTTGACCCAAAAAAAAAAGAGGAAAAGAATGTGTTTCTTTTTCAATTAAGTCTATGTGGATTATTTGTGATCCCTTATTTGTTCTGCATTTGTTGCAGGAACAGTTCTACATTTGTTGCACGAACAATGCCTCCCCTGAGGTTGCGCACACCTATTCGCGCAATTACCGATGAACAAAATGATAGGCATGCTAAGTTGATAGTGAGCCGATCGATCATCGATGGGAGAGTGGAGACTTAATTGATCATGTCCTTGAGGTCAATGGGAAGATTCAACAGGTCATATGGAATGATCGTCCTATTCCACAGTCAGAGATGGTGCGATTTTTTATAAACACTCTTCCACCTGAATGGCAAGATGTGTTGAATCGCATATGGGATGTCAATGGAGTTGCTTCATATAAGAAAATTGTGATGGATTTTGTAAATGAATATTACTGCATTGTTACAAGGGAAAAGATCAAGAAATTGAACAAAAAATGATCATTCCCAATTCGTGTGCTGACTCTGTGTTAGTTGTATTGGCTGATTTATGTTAAGTGTGCTTTGTGGACATAATTATGTAATGTTTACTACCTAATTTTTTGTTGATGTAGCAACCAATATCTTTATTGTATTAGTTGAAAGCATTATTGTTTTATTGGAAGTCAATTATCTGTTGCTTTCTGTTATTGCTGGTTGCTATGGGTAGTTATAGAATTTTTTGTAACTTCATAGAATTTATTTTGCATAAGACAATTATATTAATGATAGTTTTAAGTTAGGATTATGGAGAATGATTGGAAACATAGTGACATTTTGATTCTGAAGCCTTACTTGAAATTATTCATTAATATGATGGGTCTATGTAAATAGGGATGCATAAATGTTGGGCATTAATAATTTGTGCATATATGTCGATGTGTTCGAGATCAATGGCTTCAATACAAATAGCATAGTTGCCGAGCTGAACAAAGGTGAAAAGCTCAATGGTGACAACTATGAGATATGGCATATGAAAATCCAATATGTGCTGGAAGAGCAAGAGGCACTTGAGGCTCTTAACCTGACCATGGTAGAACTTGAAGAAGGAAATACTGCACGGCACAAAAGAGATAAGGAAGCTTTTGCTGCATGGAAACGAAAGAACTCTCTTGCTCGCATCACGTTGTTGAGCAACATGGAAAATGACATCATGCGAGAGTTTAGGCGTTTTGACAATGCCAAGGAAATGTGGGAGGCATTGGCAGCTAGATTTGGTCATACTTCGGTGACCAGATTGAGACAGCTCACTATTAGGTTTGACTCCTATAAGAAGCCTCATGGTCAGACCATGAAGCAACATCTTAGAAAGATGTCAAACATGATAAATGAGCTGAAAGATGCTGGTCATATCCTCACAGCCGAGCAGCAGATGCAAGCAGTGATTCGTTCCTTACCTCAGAGTTGGGAGCATATGAAGGTGCACCTAACCCATAATGAAAATATCAAATCTTTTGAGGATGCAATGCGCCATCTTGAGCTGGAAGAGGACCGCCTCTTGGCGGCTAAGCGGATGCAGAACTCTATCATGCTAGTTCTAGCTCAAATGGAGCTTCGAGCTCCAAGCACAAGCGCCCTAACTGGTTTGATAAAGGGAAAGGCAAGGAAGAAGGTCCTTCAAGGAAGAAACCCAAGTTTAACCAACATGAAAGAGGAAAGCGTCCTCGCATGAAGAAGCTTGCAAGGGTGAAATGCTACAACTGTGACAAGAAGGGTCACTATGCTCGTGACTGTCGTGAGCCAAAGAAGGTATGCACCCTTTGTACTTTTCAGAACTTTACTTTTGTGTCGAGTTTTGTGTTCTTAACTGAATCTAATCCTTTGTGGACTGTAGATTCAGGAGCGACGGACTATGTAGCGAAGAATAGAGGATCCTTCGTGGAATTCCGACGAGTACCAACTGGAACTAAGTGGATCTATGTGGGAAACAACTCCATAGCTGAAGTGAAAGGAATTGGCACATGCCAACTGAATATGCGTGGTGGACGCACTTTGTTCCTACATGATGTGTTGTATGCTCCGGAGATTTGTCGGAATTTAGTATCTGTATTAGTGTTAGTTAAATTAGGTTTTAATATGAACTTCTATAGTAGAGGTGTGAATTTGTTTTTGGATACAAATTACTATGGTTGTGGTTATTTTCTGGATGATTTCATTGTATTAGATATTGATTATGTTAATGCAAATGTTTGTTATTCCCTTCTCACGTCTCCTAATACATATGATAATGATGTGAATGTGTGGCATGCTAGACTTGATCACATTGGCCAACAGCGTATGAATAGACTAGCCAAAGAGGGCTTGTTGGGCAACATTGAAAAAGTCGATTTGCCTATATGTAAGCATTGCCTAGAAGGGAAAACAACAAGGAAACCATTTGGGAAAGGTAAAAGAGCAGAATTTCCTCTGCATTTAATCCATTCTGATGTCTGTGGTCCAATGAATGTGAGGGGAAGACATGGGACTGTTTATTTCATCACATTTATTGATGATTATACTCGATTCGGATATGTCTATTTGATTTCTCATAAATCTGAAACAACAAGTTGTTTCAAAAGGTTTATGAACCTGGTAGAGAATCAATTAGACAAGAAAATAAAAGCATTGAGATCCGATCGAAGTCGAGAATATTTATCTGATGAGTTCAGAAAATTATGTGATGAAAAATGAATAGAAAGACAGTTGTCTATTCCATATACTCCTCAACAAAATGGTGTTGCGGAGAGAATAAACAGAACCCTACTAGAAATGGTTAGATCCATGATGGCGTATGCTAACTTACCTATTACCTTTTGGAGTGATGCGTTGTTAACTGCTGCCTATATACTTAACCGAGTGCCTTCCAAATCAGTTACTTCCACTCCATATGAGTTATGGACAGATAGAAAATTGGACTTAAGTTTTCTTAAGCCATGAGGTTGTGCTGCCTATACACATGAGTTCTCTCACAAGTTTGGGAAATTGAGTCCCAGAGGAAAGAAGAGTATTTTCATAAGATACTCTGAACACTCGAAAGGATATGTGTTCATAGGTGAGCAGGAAAGTGGGAGTATAACTGAGTTTGAATCACGAGATGTCACATTCTTAGAGGATGAATTTCCTAAGAAGGGCGAAATAGGGGAAGATTGTTCCCTATTTGAGACCTTGGATCAGGATAATGATGTTAGTGGAGTTCGTCCAAGTGGGAGTAATATGAGAAGTGATGAATTGAATTCAACTCATTCTCAATTGCAACCACATGATGAGACGACATCATCATTACCTAATCCAAGTGGAAGCATGATAGGGAATGATGTGCAAAGTGTACAATCTCCCCCATACGGCGAACAAGTCGCCAAAGTATTCCCCGTCGACGTTTTGACATTGAAGGGGAAACTTTTATGGTTGCTCCACAAGATGCGGATGAGCCAAGAAATATTAATGAGGCTCTGAATTGCCCTAGTAAGGAAAAATGTATTAATGCAATGGAAGAGGAAATGGAGTCAATGAAATCAAACCAAGTCTGGGAACTGGTTGATCTTCCAAAAGGACGCAGAGCTATTGGGAACAAGTGGGTTCTCAAAATAAAGCGAAAGGCTGATGGTTCGATTGAAAGGCATAAGGCTTGCCTTGTGGCGAAGGGGTATAATCAACAGGAAAGAATTGATTATGAAGATATGTTTTCTCCTGTAGTGAGATTTACCTCGATTCACATTATTCTGGCAATAGTGGCTAGTCTGGATCTTGAGTTACATCAAATGGATGTAAAGACTGCTTTCCTCAATGGAGAATTAGAAGAATAAATATATATGGAACAACCTGCTGGTTTCATAGTGAAAGGCCAAGAAGAAAAAGTATGTCATCTTTTGAGGTCGATATATGGTCTTAAGCAGTCATCAAGACAATGGTATATACGTTTTCATAATGCCATAATGGCATATGATTTTACGATGATTGATGAGGATCATTGTGTATATATCAAAAGATCCAAGGATCAATTTGTGATCATATCATTATATGTTGATGATATACTAATTGCCGGAAGCAATATGGAGTTTGTTCATACTGTCAAGAGTTGGTTGTCTTCCAACTTTGAGATGAAGGACATGGGTGAGGCTGCATACATTCTTGGAGTTAAGATTTCAAGAGATCGTTCGAAGAGATCGTTGTCTATTTCGCAAGAAACATATATAAATAAGGTTCTTGAACGATTTCGTATGCAAGATTGTAAACCCATAGACACTCCTATTGCAAAAGGTGAAGGATTGAGCCATAGACTGTGTCCAAGGACTCCACAAGAGAAGGAACAAATGAAACATGTTCTTTATGCTAGTGTTGTTGGGAGCTTGATGTACGATATGATATGTACAAGACCCGGCATATGTTTTGCAGTTGGAATGGTGAGTAGATACCAATCCAATCCAGGTCCAGCACATTGGAAGGCCGTTAAGAGAATAATGAGGTATCTGAAGGGAACTGCTGATTACAAGTTGAATTACCAAGGAAAGGATCTACGACTTGAAGGCTATTTAGATGCTGATTGGGGAGGAGATTTAGATGAAAGGAAATCTACCTCAGGATTTGCTTTCTTATTGAGCAATGGCGCCATATCATGGAGTAGTAAGAAGCAAACATGCATAGCCTTATCCACGATAGAAGCTGAGTTCGTGGCATTATCGGCAGCAGTACAAGAAGGAGTTTGGCTTAAGAGATTCTTGGATGATTTAGGTGTTATTAAGAAAGCTGCAAATCAATTATTGGTTAATTGTGATAGCCAAGCAGCTATAGCATACACCAAAGATCCAAAATATCATGGCAAGACCAAACATATAGATACCAAGTATAACTTTGTCAAGGATGTGGTTGCACGAAAGGATGTGAACTTATAGTACATATCTACGCATAGAATGGTAGCAGATCCTATGACAAAGCCAATACCTAGAGATGTGTTTTGTGGTCATATAAAATCTCTAGGATTACGTAGAGTCTCGATGTCTTGGATTGTAATTTCCCGAGTTGTTCACATTTATGAACTAGTGTTGTTTCATTATTAATGCCTATGAATCTTTGTTTAATCTTTATGCATCTTAATACTCAGTGTATTATTTTAAGTTGAGGAAGTATGTCAGACAGATAAAAGATTAGCCCACTCACACGGATAATCGCCTCTATTTAATGTATGATAAATAGAGATGAGATTGTTTTTAAGCTTATTATCTAGGTGATAATCGAGAGCTCAAGCTTAAAATACGTATGTCGCATTAACTGAGTGTTAAGATGAGGACATAATACTTACTATGTCTGAAAGTAAAATACCCCACATATTTTACTTTATCTGTCTAAGATACCAGATGTGAGTTCTGATGAATTTTGTAAATAAGTAGATACGTGAACTCAAGTTAGACATTAGGTATGTCTGAACTATCATCTGTACGGTATTGAAAGGTGAAGACATACGCTCCATGGGAAATGAGTTAATACTGTAATACGTATTTCATACTACGTATGCATGAGCCGACCAATAAGAGTGGAAAAAAAGTTTGATCTCAACTTTTATGACGTGTGAGACTCTTGAGGAAAAGAGTTCCTCAATTTTAGTGCCCTCATGACTTTTACTTATTCTCAAGGTTTCTATTTAGTGTTTGCTATTTTAGGATGTTGCCAATGGTCATGAGTTGATTCGATCTAATTGGACATTTCTAGAAAAGCAAGCTGAACTGAAATTGAGAGTTTGAAGGAAAGAGGAAGATCGATTTTGGGGAATCACGTTATAGTTTTGTATTCACTGGTTGACCAATTATGATTGTCTTTGTAATAATTATAATTGTGAATACAATATATGTATCATTGTTTAAAAGAGATCAAGGGAGATATAAATGTGATCGATCAATCTAGGGTACTGCATACTAAATCTACTTAAAGCATGATGCCCATTAATGAGCTGTTATATATTCCTAAGAGATGTATAGCAACGAGCTCTCAAAGTATGCTGGTCGCACGGATTATTCACCGGTATGAATGTTGAAGAGAGGTAAAGAGAATCATATTCGGCCCACCATGTGCGAGTGGGAGATGATGGTTTTATTAGTGATGGGCTTAAGGCCCATCCGCCCAAGTTGGGCCCAAAAAGCCCGGCCCACGGGAATACGGCCCGTGGATGGAGGGACATATAAAAGGAGGAGAGAGAGAGAGAACGTATCGGTTGAAGAAAACAGAAAGCAAACGTACGTCTTTTTCTTCTCACGCTCTCTCTCTCTCGCTTTTCTCTCTCAAAAGGAAAACGGTGAAGCACGAAGGCGAATTTGCTTCACCGGATCGAACCGGACCAAGTTTCTCTTCCTCTATCGGCGTCAGTGTTTAATCTGTGGCTTAAAAGGTACGCTCGAATCCGTGGTGTGCTTTAGGATCGGTGATACGTGTTGTTTTCCCAGGCTCGTCTTCCGCATTGATTTAGGGGTTTGATTTAGTGTCGAATCTGCTTTTCGGGGATCCGTTATTCCCAACACAATAGAAGCAAACCTTGACGCAGGGTTAGGGTTTCCGCCTGCAAGGAGGAAGACGCATGAATCTCTTTGGCAAAACCATCTACCATGATGCCGTTGGAGTCACAAAGGATGCCTGCAATCGAGTTGAGCGATTCTCCGTCTACCCACGAGCTATCCACATTCAACTTCAAATCTGGATCTTTCAGCGCTATCCAGTTCGGAGGGTAAGTTCGCCTTTTCTCTCATCTCTTTGCTCTTGCTCGGGTTCCAGCACCGATAGCTCTGTTTTTGTGCGAGGGCTGTTGCGATTAACACCTCAGGTGGTGCCTTCTTGTCCCGGAATACCAAATTGTTCCTGTTTTTCCATATTTGCCAAAGCACCTCTACGATTAATTCTACATTAGGTAAGTTTGTTTTTGCTTCTAGAAATTCCGCCATCCATTTGTCCATTCTAGTTACTGTTTTTTGTAGTGGTTGAGGTTTAATCGTGGATCTGACCATATTCTCTGGACTGTTTTGCAATAAAAGAAGATGTGCTTGACTGTCTCAGGGTATTTAGAACAGAGAGGGCATAGTGGGTCAAGTAAGATCTCCCTTTGGTAGAGTTTTTCTTTGGTTGGTATTGCATCCTGATATAGGCTCCACAGAAATATTTTCAGTTTGGGGGGGATTGATAGGTTTCATAGTCTTGTCCAGAGGACCCGGGGAGGCTGGTGTGAGGATGAAGCTCTGTTTCTGTCCTGTTGTGGGGAATTGTTTTTGACGCTATTATAACCACTTTTAACTATGTAGCTCCCATTTTTGTTACCTGTCCAGATCAGTTTATCTGCCTTTGGCTACGTAGCGATTGGTATAGACAAGATTTCATTTACAATTCTTCTTTCAAACATCTAGTTTAACAGCAGTTCTTTCCACTCCTTCCTTCCCTCATCAATTAAATCAGCCACTGTTTGAGGATCTTCTCTGTTTGCTGGACCTCCTAGTACTCCTTGTGATAGCCAGTGATCTTAACGGATGTTAATGGACTTCCTGTCACCCACAATCCATCTTAGGTCTAGTGCAATGGCTTCACGTCCCATTAGAATACTCTGCCATCCCCAAGATGGTCTTTGACCTCTGTTTACTTTCCATAAGACTCCATTAGGAAAATATAAACCTTTCAGGATTTGGCTCCATAATGCTGAAGGTAATTGGGATAATCGTCAGGCCTACTTTCCCAACATTGCTTTGTTGAAAGTAATTAGGTCTTTAAAACCTAAACCTCCCCTGTCTTTTCTGGACTTTAGAACCTCCCATTTTTTCCAATGCATGTTGTTTTGGCTTCATCTTGCTTCCACCAAAATGCTGCAATTCTTTTCTCAATTGCTCGACAAACTAATATAGGTATCTTGAAGATTGACATTGCGTACTGCGGCAGTGCTTGCACCACAATTTTGATCAAGATTTCTTTCCCAGCTTTAGACAGGTATTTTTCTTTCCATCCCGCTAGTGTCATGTTCACTCTTGCCAAAATCCATGCAAACATGTCTTTTTTTGTTTGGCCCCAGTCTAATGGTATTCCAAGGTATTTTCCAGTCCTGTCAATGCTTGGCACTTGCATTTCTTATGTCATATTCTTTTTCAACTCCTATGGGCAGCCATTGTTGAAAACCATTCCTGACTTATTCAGATTGATTGCTTGACCCGTAGCATAGTAATATTGATTTAGTACATCCACCAAACTTTGACATTCTCTAACAGTCCCATCCATAAAGAAAATAGCATCATCAGCGAACAGCAAGTGGGATAACGTTGGATAATACCTGTTTAATCCGATCCCTTTAATACTTCCGTCTTCCAAGGCTTTGTGTAGCATCCATGAGAGGCTATCAATATGAATAGGTAGGGGGATAGTGGATTGCCTTGTTTAATTCCACGTGTAGGAGAAAAATACTCTGTTTGCTCTCCGTCGATTTTCACATTATAAGAAACTGTTGACATACATTGCATAATCAAATGAACCCAGTGATAAGAAAATCCCATCTTTAACATGCTCGTTCGAAGAAAATCTCATTCCACTCTATCATATGCTTTTTGCATGTCCAGTTTCAATATCGCCTGAAATTTCTTTGTCCTCTTCTTGATTCTCATTTGATGGAGCACTTCTTGAACAATTAGGATATTGTCTTGGATTTGGCAACCTTGAACAAAAGCACTTTGTTCATGTGATATTATCTATGAAAGCCATTGTTTTAATCTATTTACCAGGACCTTCGATATGATTTTATAGCTGAAATTGCATAGGCTGATTGGTCTGAATTGGCTAATATTCTCTTAATTTTTAACTTTTGGTATAAGAGCAATGTATGTCATGTTTAGAATGGGATCAAGATTACCTGACTGAAAAAACTGTTGGACCATAAGCATAACATCCATTTTTATATCATCCCAGAAGTGCTGGTAGAATTGCCCATTTAGATCGTCTGGTCATGGAGCCTTTATGGAGCCTAATTGGAAAACAGCTTCTTTCACCTCCTCCTCAAATATATTAGCCAACAAGAATTCATTCATCTCTGTAGTTACAACTATTTAGCATTGATTTAATATAGGCTGGAGATTCCGTCGTCCCACCAAGTCATAGAGAGACCGATAATAGTCCATAATGTGTTGTTTGAGCACCTTGGGATCCCTACTCCAATTCTGTTCATCAACTTTCAGCATTGTTATTTTGTTTCGCTGCCTCCTTCGAATTGTAGTGGCATGGAAATGCTTCGTATTCTTATCTCCTCATTGGAGCCAATTGATTCAGGACCTTAGTCCCCAATACATATCTTCATGCCTCCATAGTTAATCAATGTTTGCTTTTAACTTCTGAATTTCTTCCTTTCTGGTTTCTCGAGTATTGTTATTAGTAACATCCGTTAGGCACTTCTTGAGTTCTTTTATTTGATAGGATGCATTAGAAAATTTCTTTTTGCTCCATTCAGCTAGTGCCTTTGTTACTTGCTGAATTTTTTGTGGCAATCTTCTGTGGTCTTGATAATTTCCAGCCCAAGTATCCATAACAACATCTCTACAGTCCTTTTCATCTAACCAATAAGCTTCAAATCTGAAATCTCTTTTCCTTTTGCCATGAACAGGATATAAGGAGAGTAGAAGGGGGTTGTGATTCGACCCCACCACTGGTAATGCCAAAACTTCAGCATTTGGAAAGGTAACTTGCCATTCCATAGTACATACTACTCTGTCTAATCGTTTTTTCACCAATTCTTCCCCTTCTCTATTATTGGTCCATGTAAACATCTAGTCTTTACTATCAATATCCATTAGTGAACAGTCATTTAACATATCCCGAAAAGCTGCAATTCAGTAATAATTAGTCTCCCTTTTTCCTTCTTTCTCCCAATTATATAGGGTATCATTAAAGTCTCACATACAAAGCCATGGTAGTCGATTAGTTGTATGAAAACCTCGTAGTTGGTGCCCTAACTAGATTCTCTCCTAGTAGTTTGTTGAAGCATGAAGGAATGTAATCCTCATGATTTTGCCACTATTGGGATCTTCACATTCTGTATCTATTAAATAGTTTGAGCTGCAATTCACTTTTACTTTAGCCTCCTCACTCCACATGAGTGCTCGTCCCCCGGCAATTCCTGTAGGCTGAACCAAAAAGAACTGCTGATAGTTAAGTCTCCTCCTTACCATTTCCACCGTGGTTTCCTTATTTTTGGTTTCCATCAAGAAAACCACATTAGGCCTTTTTAGAGCCACTAAGGCTCGAAGCTCTTGGAACGTCAAGGGGTTGCCCAGCCCCTGACAGTTTCAGCTCAAAATCCTCATGATGTCGCCAGTGGCTTATTAGGGCTAGCCACCAAAGCCCAATCATTCCCCTCTTTCACCTGGTGGATAGGTGTCTCTAGTAGCTCCATCTCTTCTATCATTAACAAGCTTGATTCGTCAATCTTCTTCTGTTTTTTGCTCTTATGAACTTTGGCCCCTTCCTGTTAGAGCCTCCTCTTTCAATCTGTCCTGCTTCAGTCGAGTCTAGCAAGTACAATGGTTGTTTCCCTATTGATTTTCTAGTTGTTGTATCCCTCATATCTTCTGTTCTGTTTTCATTCGGTGATGGATTTTCTGCCCTTTTTTTGCTTCAATTAGGTCCAGCAGCTAGTCCATGGTAGCCCACAATCTCAAGATTAGACTGGAGGGGAGTATCAGGTACGCATTCCTCCTCCTCTGAAGTAGATATTATTGTTCCATAAAAAGCTTCCTAGTGAGGGCTTTTGTCTCTAACCTCTGATTTAAGCCATGGCCCGTATTTCCCTAGCTTGTTTGCTGCCCATTCTGTTTTTTCATAGGATATTTCTTCGCAATTGGTGACATAATGCCCTAGCTTTCCACAGGAATAGCAGTAATGAGGAAGACGCTCATACTTGAACTCAACCCATAGCTTTTTTTTGCCAATCTTCACCGGAGCCCCTGTTTTAAGGGGAGCTGAAAGTTCAATTTCCACTCTTGCTTTTCCTGTTTTATAGAGCATATTTCCCATTTTCTCTAACTGAATTTCCTTCACTTTGCATACATAAAATAAGAACTGGAAAAAGGAACCCATATCTTATCCAAAATATGTACCTCACTATGGCCATAGACGCGATTTCATTACCTCTTTGCAAAACCATGAGATAAAAACCCCGAAAATCCAACTGTTTAGGCTTTGATATGCAAAAATAAACAATAATGCACATCTTACTCATACATACTGTCCACCAAATAATTGGCAAACAAATTACCGTGCTAGTATGCTACCAATCTATATGATCATGGGAAAGAGAAAAGGTCACCAACAGAATAATGTGAAGTAAAAGGAAAAGAGAGAGAACAAGCGACTTCCTTCTACCCACTACAGTTTTCTTTACAGTACTTGTGGTGTATGAGACAATTCATCACAAAGCTCAACTAGATCATGTTTAAAAGAAAGCCTTTCTATCTCTTCTTTTTCCTTTTTTCCATGTTTTTGTTCTTCTTAGAAAAAACGGATTAGACAAGCCAATTAAGCCAGCTCTAAAACTAATTTCAACATGAGAAAGCTTACTCCTAGGTCTTCCCACCGTAGCACAACCATCACAAAGCACAAGACCATGAAAAACCAATCGACTTGATGAAAACAGCGAAGTGATCCAACTACTCTTGATAATACAAAAATCAAAAAATAATAAAATAATAATAATTTATCTTTTCAGAAATTAAAATAAAAATCAAAAATATTCTACAATTTCCCAAAAAAGAAAAAGTCAAAAATGATTTATATTTAAAAAAATCAAAAAATCCGAAAATGCAAAAATAGAAAAAAGACCAAAAATATGTTTTTCTCCACAAAATGCATGAAAAATCCTTAAAAATCCAAAAGGCCTTAGGGTTTAAACAAGATTAGGTAGCGGAAAGGACATTAGTGATTAACTAATGTAATTAAGTTATTGATCCTAATTTCTCTGATTGCGCGGGAACGAAATATTTCTCCCAATATTTCGTTTGGGTTTCCAATCAACCCACCCTAAATTGAATAGTGATGAATTAACTTACAAGTTAAAAACTCGGAGCATAAGTTGTGAATTGGTGGGCTTGAGAGAGCCTGAGCTAAGCATAATAGACTTAGCAAGCCATTAGCCTCTACAAGCACCAGCACATTAGGGCACCGAAAGGGAGGTCGTGACAACAAGCAAAACACCTATTTAATCTTACACCCTATTTTCTGATAATCCAGAAGATACATGGCTACACTACTACGTTCTTGTTTTACTCTCTCTTTTTTCTATACGAAGATTGTACTATATGGGGAACAACACATGATTGATCGAAGTCGTGCCTAATTTAAGGGAGATGAGGTTGAGAGTATCCTAGCCTTAAACCAACCAATTTAGATTTTCTACGAACCTTTCAATTTGGATCGACTTTCTTTTAGCCAAGAAGACTTGCAAAAGGGGCATGTTTCCACCTTTCTCGATGAGCGGGTTTACAAATATGTTACACCAAAATTTAATTTTAGTTAAATTTGCATGCGGTGAAATACATAACTTGTAATCTACTAACCAAAAATATGGTTTTAGCATGATTCTTCCAACCCTACAATGGCAGAAAACATTAGCCCCGGGAGTCAAATTATAGAGCTTATCAAACATCAATCCCTACCGGAATACATCAGAAAAGTGCTGAGAACGAAACGCGAGGAGAAGATAAGAGATGCACAGGACGTGGATACGTGATGGCCAGACGAACTCAAGTGTTGACTGGCGACTGGATTTAGACACTGAATAATTCGTGCAAATTCTTCTTCGACTAGACACCACAAACATCGTTTGACCCAGAGCAGGAAAAAGGACGAAAATGCCCAAAAGGAAGGTGGTCAAAATTCAGCCGTGACTTCTGATTTCCAGAGGGCATTAGCTGCCAACATTAGAGCATGATAGCATACGTTTTCAAAGACTTTTATCATGTACCTTGGATCATTATCATCATAGAAAAAACCTAATTCAATAATTGACTCGAAATATAAACGTTACTCATGTGATGAAAATCTCCTAGAGCTTTATGCATGGTCAATGGACCTACTAAAGATCCTTGGTTTGACTATCATGGACATCAACTCGGGGAAATCAACCAGATGTTATGATTTCCGCGATGCTTGTGCAGCTAGGTCCCATGAGATGGCCTATAGTATCTGATGAATGGACCTATTTATGTGCACAGATCAGACCATGGTGATAGGTCCGACTCCCTCCGTTGTCAAGCGCAAACATTATATCTGGAGCATATTCGATTTTCTCTCATATGTCGCCTTTAATAGGAGATCATAGGCACTCTATGGTCTCAATTTTTTTGCTCTACTTCAATTCGTGCCTTTAAGTAAACTTTTTTTTCACTTACCGAAGTACTTGTTCTCAAAAGAAAGAAGAGATCTTATTCTTGAAAAACGCCCACGTTAGGAACACGCTAAGCAAGTAAGGCCCTGTCCCACTGTATTGAAAGCGAGAACCACTACAAGAGGTCGAACCGAGGACCTATGGAATTGGGGACCCGATCAATATTAGATCAAACAACTGGGGGGGCTGGCTACACTAGTACACTAGCCTTTATTCTAGCCTATATTATACTCAATGACTATGTTAGTTGAACTAGCTCATTCGTTGGCTTGAGATAGAGCTACTTTAATACCAACATGAGGGACTGGCGGGGCTATAAAGAAAGAATAAAGTAGTTTCAACAAGATTCCATAACGTATAATCCTAAACTTTTTTGACCATCCCATACGGGCAGGTCGAGTACAAGATACATTTCTCTCTTATTTATATAAGATCGATTCTTTTGACTATTCATTTGAAAGTTTGATAATACTGGGAGTGATTCTAGGTTACTTATCTTGATTTTTCTTGTCCAAAAGAGCATTTATTTCGAGTTATTTCTCATATTTTGGAAGTGTTTTCCTTGTGAACGAGTACAATTCTCACTTGAGTAGGAGACTATGAAAAAAAAAGTCTTAATTTTATTGTACGAATGTCAATTTTGTTTTAAACCTTTTAATTTGACCAATTTAATTTCAAACATTTTGACAATTTGTCAATTTAGTTTTCCTAATCAATTTCAGTAAAAAAAATCATTGATGCGGACATCTACCACACTACTATGTGATACAGTTAGCACTAACGTGGACAATTTTTTGCAATTTTTTTAAAGGAATTGAAATTTTAAATTTTTTTTTTCCTTTTTTCTGTCATTGTGCATCAGCCACTAGGGCAAAGGCCTACAAACCCTCGTCGACCGCTAGCGAGGGCCTTCGTGCCCTAGCCTATGGCCTAGGCAAAGGCCAATTACAACTACAAAGAAAACATAAAATAAAAAATTATTTAAAAACTCAAAACATTTTTAAAAGTTACAAAAAAAAAAATTGTCCATATTAGCACCGATCGTCCTACATGGCATAACCAGCATCCATGTCAGCGATTTTTAATCAAAATTGGCCAAAGTTGGCAAACTATCAAAAGGTTGAGCACTAAATCGGCCAAATCAAAACATTTCAAGATTGAATTTATTATAAATTTAAGATTTTTTTTTTTATAAATTTCCCTCGAGTGAGAGTCGCATTCGTTCACAAGAAAAACATTATCAAAATATGAGAAATAACTCAAAATAAACACTCTTTTGGCCAAGAAGAAATCAAGACAAGTAACCTAGAATCATTCCTAGTATGATCGAACTTCCAAACCGAATGATAATGGATCGTGTGCTGTATGAAGAAAAAGTTGCCCTGGAAGAGGATGGTCAAAAGGGCCCGATCCGATGTCCACTCCCAGTGCCAGCATGCCTCACCAAGCACGGTGTGACCCGCCAAGTTTTCACCTTTGCCTTTTTCCTTTTGTGCGTTGCACGTGGGTGCTTTGCTCGGTTGCTCTGGTATGCAATGAGCTTTTTATTAAATGCAATCATTCAGCACCAGAAGAATCGGTCATCCGTAAAACTTTGTCTCCATCTCTCCTTTCTTCTTTCAGTTCGTGGGGAATTCATTAGTGCCAGCTGGGTCGTTTGATTTGGTTGTGAATACAAATATCAATAATGGATGGGGAGGGCGATCATATCCAATGATCCCATCTTTACGTTACCATAAATATTACGCACCCACTACAAATTATTTGATTTTAACCATAATTATTTTGCACTATCTGTGATTTGAAAATTCGAAATTAACGAGTGTGTTGAGACAACGTGTCAAAACACCATCGGTAAAAAAATCTCTCCACATGAGACATGTCATACTTATACAAAACAACGAGAGGTTTCTAGGGTTTGTTTACTTAGGTTTCTCGTGAAACTAATATGATGGTCCGCGCGTAATTCACTATAGTAAATTTCCAAATGTTAAAAGATCATGTATGGGTATTTGGTAGAAGTTTTGGCTTTTGTTTTGATTTTAGAGTTTTAGGTTTTGGTTAACGTTGAATGTGCTGCATATATTTAGAGAGAAATACACAAGATGCTAACGTTTTGAGTCGCCTTAAATTGCTCTCATGATTTCTCCGTTAAAAGATTATCTTCTATTTCAACGATAAGGGATTTTCGGCTTAGGAAAGCCAAATCTGAAACGTTTTTGAGTAAAAAGCAAAAGCTAAAGCCATTTCAAGGTAAAAACCACTAGTTAGAAAGCATTCATACACCCCGTGACGATTCGTGCTAAATCTAAAAATTTACAACGATCCATTCAAACACCCAAATATCAAACCTAACTTTCACTTAATTATTTAAAATTTTAGATAATAAAGTATACGGTAGGTTTACAATACCAAAAAATACACACGACAATAATGCGGGGGTTAAAGTTCACTAACTCAAAAGGGAGGCAAACCAATCAATATGTCCTAAACAAAGATAAGATTTGATCTTGGGATTGTTCAAAATAGAGTTCAAACGTTCTGGTAGGCAAGGATTCCAATCAACCATCACTTGAAAAAAGGAAACTTTGACTAATCAAGATGATGACAAAGATCTCGACCGAATAATAGCTAGGGTTTTGACCATGGTCTGATGCCAATCCCCCTCATAGACCTCTGCCTTTCTGAAAGCTCGTAACTACAATTCGAAATTATACTTTAGGGAGTTATATTAAGGGAAAGAGATCCACTCGTATCTCACAATTTAAAAAAGGAAGGAAAACAAAAACACAGATCATACCTTCTTCTTCTTTTCTTATTTTTCCTGTTTTAGATAATTGCCCTAATTGCTTGGGCTCTAGAATGGGTTCCTACTATGACTAAATATTGGGATAATTATCCAAAATATCTTAAATATATAATACGTGCACGGTACTGATTGAACAGCAACATTAATGATTTTGGTCAAAAACCCGATTTTGGCCGGAATGATTATGCTGAATAATTGTCAAAAGGTCGAGATAAAATTAATCAAATTAAAAATTTTGGATTGAATTGACTGTCAGTAAAGATTTTCTAGAGAATTATCCCTTCAATTATTGCTCATATGATATCTTATAATGAGAAACGGAGCGGTAGGGTGCAAGAACGAATGAACGTGTGAGTGGAATCTTGAATTCAAAGCACGAAATTCCTTGAAATTTCATAAAGTGGGGAAGAAAGCGGTATCTGGACAATTAACATAAACTGATGGGCGAACAAAGAGCCACGTACCACCTTTGCTCCATCAAGTTGCACATTTGATTCCAAACAAGTCATGCCACTTGGCCAAAATGCACGTCACTCTGCTTGTGTCATCCCTCGTCATCTAATTCGTTCGGGTATGAAACTGTTGGCCCAATTGATCAATCGAGTTTTAAAATATTTAATTTTTGGCCGATTGAGCTTTTTCACTTTTTTAAAATACATTGAATCAAGTCGCCGATCATCGAAAGCGGTTTACTTCGATGCCGACAAGTGCTAATGGACGAACATGTCCAGCACTCGTTGCACATTTTAAAAGCGTGGAAGACTCGTCCGGACAAGATAAAATGTGGAGAGCTCAATTGAATAATGGTTGATTCATAAAAGGTTTACGATTATGGAATTTATTTAACTTTTACCTAAGATTAAAAAAAAAATGAAAATGTTTCATGAGACCGGCACGTCCAAATGCCTTTAATTCTTTGCTATATGCATCTATTAATATTATTATATGGCTTCAATTGCTAGAAAAATGATGGGTTAGATTTTTATGATAGCTCAGTACCACTAACCCTAATTAAAATTCCTGTATCAATGAGAGTCAACACTGCAACAATTTTGAGTAGGACTTTTTAATTTAATAGTAACCAACTTTCAAATACAAACAAAATGATCATGATATATGTCATATGTCGAATTAGATACATTGAATTTCCCCTAACAAAGTGCCGGTCATCGTTCGAGTTTCAATTAGCAAGATTCATGTATGGAATGTTTGAAGCCCTTCCATCATCTAACTATCTTTCACTAGATCCAACGGTCTCCATCCGAAGACATTTACATTCCGACAACATCGCCAAAGCGTACGAGACATGCTTCTACTTACGTTAACCTCGAAAGGAAGACCGGGGCGCACTGTTTCACACCCGCTCTTTGAGCAAGAAGATGCATCACGATAATCACTTCAGTAACCCGTTTGAATTCTTACGACGCCAATATGCTCGAGCCTTCAACAGTGTCGTCTCGGCATCATGATCAATGACTGACCCACACTTCACGTGCCCACTTGAGTTATTTTGGCATGTGGTGATTAGAGCTTTGGAAACAAGTGAGAGATCTTAAACCACGTGGGTCTAAGGAAAACAAAGAAAGAAGGTTGTATAAAATAATCCAACTTGTGGCAGCGTGTGTATAAATCTCAACGAGTAGCTGCTGAGCCTCTTTGAGCTCACTTCAGCAGCGGCGCACGCAAAAACTCACTCACCTAACACTACTCAAGGAGCAAGAGGAGGAAGAAGAAGAAGAAGAAGAAGAAGATGAGTACTCAACCACCAAACCCGCCACCGCCTCAGAAGCCCCATCCAGCCCCATCCTACGGCAACCAACCACCACCGAGAGGCAATGTCATCAAGAAAATCATCTTCGGCAATAGCTGAAGCTGTTATGATCTTAATCCTGGGGAGGAGTAAGTAGGTTTTCAATTAAGTGAATTACATAACCTGTGTCCTATCTTATCAGAGGCCCCTCTGGCCCCATCCTCCGGCAATCAACCACCTCCGAGAGGCAGTGCAGTTAGGTTTTCGATTATGTTAAATACATAACCTCTATCCTATCTTAAGTGCTATGTGTAATCAGTATACTAGAGTCGAGGTCGATGTACCCATTATAAAGGGTACGCCAGGATGACCCAGACCTAAGTGTTGTACAGACTTGGTGTTTTCGTGATGTGAAATGTAAACAAAATCCTCCCCCAAATTAAGCTTCTGATGTTTTTACAGGGTAGGCATATTTCCAGATAATTCTCATACCCGCATGCGCTAATGAATAGATCTCGGCTTCCTCTTGTGCTTTCGTATCGTCCTGTCGGGCATGTGCAGCACGCATGTTCGTATGTATTTGCTTGTGCGCAGCGCGGGCAAGCGTGCTGAACAGGTAGAATAATCTGGTTGAACTTCGAAGCAGGATTTCTAACCAGAAACCTCATATAAGCAGACGAGGAGCATCAGCTTGAATGTCTAAACCGACACGTCGAACCTCACCGGAGGCTAATGCCGAAAAGGATCCCGAAAAAGCAACTCTTTGCTTGCGTAACTCATCTCTGTTACTGTTGACCATTCAGGGTTTTTAACCAGAAACCTCGCATAAGTGAACGACAAATATCAGCTCGAATGTCTCTACCGACGCAACTAACATCGCTGGAGGCTAACGCCGATAAGACTCCGGATAAGCAACTCCTTTTCTGCTTAATTTTTCTATATTATTGTCAGTATTGATTATTCTTTTTTTTTCTATTTTTGAGAATTGTTAAGGAAAGAAAATCTGACTTAGCTCTGAAATAGGAGATGAAGATTTGAGCATAATTCAATACATAAGAGCATGCATGACCCACCATGACATGAGAGATGAAGATTTTTATTTGTCAGAGAGATGAAGATTGAGATGATAGTTTTTGGATATTAATTTTCGCCAGTTGGAAATTACTGCTTAAATAAAAAAGTTATCAGTCTATATCAAAGGAGTGTGAATCCAACTTTTCTTTCCCTTCGAGTTGCTGGATTGTGTGGTTAGTGCTGTGTTCTTTCAAGAGCTATGTTTCGGACCATAAAAGCCGATGTAATATCTTCTTTTTTGTCACCTCTAATATCCTAAATACCCAATAACTGAAAACGATATTCGGATAATTTCTTTAGACGACAAGCGAAATCCACCGATTGACACGACGTCTTTGTCATCGTCCGTTGAAAAGCAAAGAAGCCATGTACATCGGAGCCTCCGTCGGTAATAGGTGAGACCAGAATTCATGCGATGGGGGATATTAACAGATGTCATAAGCTGATCAATTGATATATTGAACGACAGCCGTCGCTAGACGAATATCGGGACGGTCACGCCCGCCTTTTCGATAGAACTTACCATAATTACCGTGCGGGGCCCACCAGCATCTGGAGTCGGAGAATTCCAGATATGTTGGACGATAATGAAATGGAAGTTCATCGTACGCAACCCCGCGTGCCTGGCCAAGTTGAAAGAGGACTGGGGAAACAACCACCAAAGAAATTTGAATCACATGCCCCAGATGTAATGGTCCCACCGACAGCTCTTAAAATTCACCGAGCGAGACTGATCGTTTGGGAGTGTTGGAATCTATTGGCATTCGATTTGATTTGGACAAGCATGAGGGGTCCATCTCCAAGTGAGAAAACAACGTATATCAAATCAATACATGCAGAATATAATCAATTATAGCATCCGAATTCTATAGGAACTCATCTGTTTTCTAGGGTTTGATGTAGAATTCTATGAGATGTTGTGATGGATAGCTGCCAACTGTTCTCATTTTAGGGTTCGGTTTCATTGAATCTTGGCATGGGATTAGTTTACTTCGTAGATCAGTGCCTGTGTATTTCTGCTCCTTCTGTCTACTTAATTGTCATTTGATATGTTCCATATCTTGGATCGAGTGTTGATATAGAAATACAATTTTCATAATTAGGTACTAAAAGGTTATATGCTTCTCTCTCGTCTCAACCTTTATCTTATGGTTCCCATGTAATAATAGATTGGAGGAATATATAATACATATACAAGAAATCAAATTAATTGATACGTAGACTTTTCTTTCATATAAGGGGCCACGTATAGATTATTAGCTTTGTCATTGTATACCTAATCTAAAAGTAAGCGAAAGGACACGTCGCGTACACATGATAAGACTTGTATAATATGAACTCTATGTGATAAGATGTTTACATGTTATATAATTTTCAGAAGGTATTGAAAAATATCATCGTGCATTTGCATATTTGGACAGGTTTTAGGCGCTTCACGCTGAATAAAAACTAAATAAATTGAATGGTCATATGCTTTATAGAAAGTCAAACATTTGAAATAGAGGACAGCACCAATTGGATGGCACTTGATCAATTATTGTGATGGCAAGCCTTTTGACCTATTGAGCCGTGGACTGTTCAATGATATCATCTTATAGATAGATGAGAAGTTCACTAACCCAGCAAACTCACATTGGCCAATTGCTATTTGGAAATCATATTGACTTTAAGCATAGCCCACAATTTTTTTTACGTTTTATTTATTTCTTTATTAGTTTTTTAAAATTTTTGCGTGTCTGAACACCAATTTTGAGGTGACACGACCTTAATTGGCTTCTTTTGAGTGGCTTTTTGCCAGCAAGTTGTGCTTTCTTCCTCTCTGAGGAGGAAAACTTAGGTAGCCATCCTTCATCAAAGTCAAACGCCATGAAAGTCACGTTTTTTGACAAGGTACCGCGTTTCATATATCAAAGGTCGGCCAAGACATTATTAGAGAGATTTGGAAGATATGAGATTTGTTTTGATGGCATCATGGACTTTTAAGATGTGTAGTGATTGTTACTAGCCCTAATTTAGAGGAAAATAAAAAGTTCTATTATATAATGGTCATACCTCTAGTGTAAATAATATAAGTTCCCCAACTGGAAAATGAAAATATAGAGTAAAAGTGAACTCGCTAGATCCCATTTGTTTGGTGGAAAATCGATGATTTTGAGAATGTTTTCCTAATTAGTCGTTTTTAAGGTTTAAAAAAATGAACAAATGAAAAATATTTTCATGGTAACAAAAAGTATTAGGCACTATGAACAGTCATGTTTAGAAAAAAATTTTCTGAGTAATTTATTTTTCGCGAAATGAATCTAAATAGATAAGTTGAGATCATAAGGTGTGATTTATGTACAGCCGCCCCAACAAAAATCAATGATGTTGGAAGGAATTGAGGACATGACCTTGTAGTGGCCTATCGTTAGCCGCCCATTCACAAAACATAGAAGTTGAGCAAACAAACACAATGTTTTCTTAAAGGTTGACAGAAATACCTAATATTTTGATAATAGTTTAAAAAATTTAATCGACATGTCTAACTTATGAGATTGACTTAATCAATGACATTGATTTCTCGAATTCAATTATCACGTGTCATTGGAGACATATATAGTCTCATGCACGTTTAGTTGTGCAAAACCCCTAAAAAGAACACAAAAATATGGCAATTGAATTTCATGTCTGATTCTAGTTGTATGCTAGTGTTACTTCAAAAGAAGTACTCATCCATCATGATTGGTCATGGGCCCGAAAACCTATCATCCTAAGTAAAGTTGGACTGATATGGAACTTTTTTACATAACAAAATAAAGGTATTTAGACCTTTCAATACGACTAATTTACATAGATTCGCACAAACCTCTTTGCAATGTGCGTAATTTTATATCTACAAAACCATTTTTACTGAGGATGAGCATGTAAAGAATATACTGTTTGGGTGCAAATTGAAGGGTTAGAAAGCTCAAAGGGTACAAAATGTAGTACTTTAATTAGGAGATCGCAAGTGTAATTTTAGGGCAAAGCTCAGGTTAGATTTTCGTAGTCATCCACGAAGGAATCTTCATATTATGGAACCAAATAATTTTTATATACATGTTGGGTCCTTTTCAACTTGGATTTTCCAGGCTGGTAGAATTTGATGGAATCAAATCAATCAACAAAATGTGTAGCCTAGGGTAGCTAGAAAACATAGGTCAGTCGCATCTGGAACACTAGCTAGTGAGAAAGTACTCATGCATTCTCAGAGTATACATAAATAATTCACAAACCTGGAATTTTCCGTCCACACAAAATTGAATTTGTTGCTTTCTATGTCATATGACATACAAATGCCATCAACAAAGGTAATTTGGATTTTTTTTTTCCAATTATTCCACATCCTTTAAATCCAAATTACTTAGAAAAAAGCAGATTTTATTCCTTAGAAAGAGATAAAAAAAAATCCTTACCATGTCCACAGATTTCACACTAATTTAAGAAAGCGATACCCCATCCACTACGCAATCCACTTAGACAAAGAGATTTGGTCTCCGTATACTAGGACAAATGGTTTATTAGGGTTCTCCTAAGTTTAAAATATATAAAAACAAAGAGAGGACTGGATAAGGATGTTCATTTGCCTCAGATGCAACAACCTTAACGCCACCGGCTGTTATTCAAGTTTTCATTAAAAATCTAATGCAATTTTTAAATAATTAATTATGATAAACATTTATCTACTAAGAAAATTACCCAATTAGTCTTTAAACCTATAATACAGATACAAATTCAATCATAAACTTTTGTGTGAAATTTTAATATAGTCCGTTCAATCAATATTCATCAAAATCGTTGATGTCCTACATGGCATATCACTATATTAGCAATTTTCAAAAAAATTGTTGAAAGTACTATATTGGATATTCACCCAAAGACTTAAAACAATAATTAGTAAAATTGAGAAGTTTAAAACTAAATTGACAGTCATAATACAATATATATATATATATGACTAATGAGATAATTTGCTCTTTATTTTTATTTTTTATTTTTTTTGGTAAAGATAATTTGCTCTTTATTCACTGCCACTTAAATCGAGATTCCACGCTTTTGAAAAAAAAAAAAAACATATTATTGCACAAATTCGAAAGGATTGACTTCACCTTTGCAATGAGTCGATTGTGATGTATCAATCACAGGGTCACCATTTCTAATCCACGAATAAATCAACCTCGGATCATGTCCATATTGATTCTTGAGAGCCAAAAATGTCATTAGCACCACTATTCCACACCCACGTGCTCATCTTGACTTCTGCAACTAGCCCGTCTTTCCCCCCAAAGGAATGCAACATTTGCCTCTCCACTTGCGGCGGTTGACAAAAGAAAATTGTGGAAACACACGAGGAGACTAACCGAAGGTTTGGATCCCTCTAGTTCTTATCCAGTTAATAATTGAGAGGACTTCCATGTGAACCCAAATGAATTCTTACTTCTAGAAGTTCGAGAAAAGTGGATTGATGAAATAATTAAAGACGTGGATCGGACGCAGGTGCCCAATAAAATTCTTTTTTATCACTTTTTTTTTTGAGAAATTAATTTTTAGGTGCATCTTTACTTGTCTTCTAAAGATGAAACGTGTCAAATTTGCAGGCTCAATTTAGAAAATAAAAAGGATTTTTTTTTTTTTGTGGTATAGTTAGATCCTCCTTTCTCTAACCAAGAAACCATAACCAACACGCCGTTGTCCCTATCTAAGCTTAACCTAGTGGTTCCAATTGACCTACTTTTCCATGTGTTTTTTCGGAGATGATACCGCATTCCTTCCTCAAAATGTCAGGATTTGAAAAGTCCAACCTCCAATCTATTTCTAGAGATGTATTTTCCAATTTTATCTTATTTAGTATGTCGCTCTCAAAATAAAGTCTATGCAAAATCAATTGAAAGTGGTCCTAGAGGGAGAAGGCGAGGTTCAATAAGTAATTCATCCCATAGAGAGTCCAACCTAGAAGAAAAGGTAATGGCAAGTGAAAAAAGTACACTAAGGAAAATTGAATTTTTCGCCATATTACTCAAAAAGAGAAAAAGAAAGGAACTAACAAGAAAGAGAAAAAGACAAAGTAAACAAGGCGAGTCACATGGTACGATGTTGTCCCACATGTTACTGTTTCTTTGCACGCTGGGATAGCATCACGTTCCATCTAAAGATTAGTTAATTTATATAAACCGGCAAACCAATGTGCTGTTTTATTAAAAGGAGGCGGTTTTAATAAACCCATAAAATCATTGGTAATTATTGAGTGGAATGGAGAGCTTTAATGTGTTGCTATGTTGTACATGATCTTCTCGTCAAATGAGTAAATGGTTGTCTTTTTCAAACTCGTCGGCGATTCAGTTGAAGTTGCTAGATTTGTTAATTTGGCAAGTGAAGTGAATCTTTAAGATCATAGAAGGATAGACACTTCTACAGCATTCGGGTACAGTAAGGCTCTAGTGAACAAGTTCTGCAATCTCAGTCGATCATCGAACCTTAGGCCCAGTAGATGGGGCGAATTTCATCAGCATAGATTAGCACACAATCCCGACAGTACGAAGCTCAAAAGACTATTAAGGCAATCGAGGAAGGTCCAGATCTTGAATTGGCAATGCATAAATAACTCAGGTCGTCTGAAAAAGGTCCATGCCACTCTTCCAACACATGCATGTACAATGCATTCATCGACTCATCTTAAATATCCATGGCTACTCCCGAGCCGAGACACTATAAAGGCATTAAGCTGCTCAAAGTTCTGCACAAGTTTATCGAGGAGCGAACAGGAAGGGAATTCAAAACTTGATCTGCATTTAACTTTCTCAGTCCAATTTACATGTTCGGTGAGCTTGGGTTAGCACACAGATCAACCGGAACAAAAACCTAAAAACTCAGCTTTTGCCCAATTCAACTTTGGCATTCGCAGCAAAAAGCTGCGGAAGGAATTAAAAGAATCTGTACGCTCTATAAACGAAACTAAAGAAAATGTGTGGATGTCCCCAATCAAGA
Source organism: Eucalyptus grandis (assembly GCF_016545825.1). Lineage (NCBI taxonomy): Eukaryota > Viridiplantae > Streptophyta > Magnoliopsida > Myrtales > Myrtaceae > Eucalyptus > Eucalyptus grandis. Next base: position 3,315,689 of record NC_052620.1, read on the forward strand.
GAAGAAACTATCTTCGATGCTTCAATCTCTGCCAGCTAAGATTCGTCTCCGCTTATAGACTAATTGGTACCGATGCAACACTCCGTTGCAAGATCCCATTCTGTTTTCTCTTCCGAAACCCCTGTCTCTAAGCTTGCGCTTGTAACACAATCCGCAAAATCTGCTCTGGTCCATTGATCCAGCTACCTGCAACATGTAGCACAACGACCAAAAGTTTAACTTGATGACTAGTCATGAAGCTTTAATCGGATTCAAGGAGATACATAAGCCAGCATCAAGGAGTAACCAGGAGCAACATGCATTTCACACCGTAGAACATACTCAGAACTTGAACAACTCAATCAAAGATTATGAATGCAAAAACTTACCAGAGATAAAAGAGCTGTACTCCCAGTATCATGGGATGCTACAGAAGCCAAAACAAGATTAGTAAGTAGAAGCATAAGGTACATGTAGTAAAGAAATTAACTAGACAAAACTAGTTAGGGGAAGGCAGAAATAAAATTCTCAAATATATACCCCTTGTTGCTTTGCATATAGAACGGCAAAGATATTTTTGTATCATTGTTGTCCCCTGAAAGCCCAAGAGGGGATAACCCAGCAGTTCTTGCCTATCTGAAACAGGCATCTCTGAAAATCCAAAGGATGCTTCCCATGTTGTCCGCACTTGCCTCGCTGCTGGCAGTATCAATCTCTCAACACCGAGCTGGACAAGCAGCTGCAACGAAAAGAAAGTTCAAGCCAGTTATTCCTCCGTCTATGAATAAACATTTCCTGCTGGAAAGCATACCAAAAGATGCAGCCACTAGAAAGTACCTTCTCCAACTCGTTCATCAAAACACGACACATACCCTGTCGCCGAAATTGAAAAGACGTGGCAATGAGAGGCATCTCTGCCAGCCTCAGCCCAAGAATCCTGAATTACATGCAAAAGGCTTTAGGTATACATTCAGACAGTCTGTGAACAACAAAACGCATACAGAAAATAAGAACTGGAAAAAGAAATCCATATCTTATCCAAAATATGTACCTCACTATGGCCACAGATGCGATTTCATCACCTTTTTGCAAAACCATGAGATAAAAACCCCGAAAATCCAACCGTTTAAGCTTTGATCTGCAAAAGTAAACAATAATGCACTTTTACTCATGCATACTATCCACCAAATAATTGGCAAACAAATTACCATGCTAGTATGCTGCCAATCAAGATGATCATGGGAAAGAGAAAAGGCACCAACAGAATAATGTGAAGTAAAAGCACAAGAGACAAGAAACAACCCATTACAGTTTTCTTTACATTACTTGCGGTGTATGAGACAGTTAGTTCATCACAAAGCTGAACTAGATAACGTTTAAAAGAGAGCCTTTCCATCTCTTCTTTTTTCTTTTTTCCATTTTTCTGGCCTTGTTAGAAAAATGGATCAGACAAGCCAAATAAGCCAGCTCTAAAACTAATTTTAACATAAGAAAGCTTACTCCTAGCTCTTCCCAATGTAGCACAACTATCACAAAGCACAAGACCATGAAAAACCAATTGACTTGATGAAAACAGCAAAGTGATCGAACTACTCATGATAATACAGATCCCAGTTGTTTGTCCACACCTAAACATGAAAATCACAATTACAAAGAACCCTTTTATAAAGTGCAGTGATAACGATAAACATGTCGAACTACAATGTCTATATCTTAAGCTAGAAAAACGATAAGGCTCAGACATTTCCCCAAATCCAGAGAACACTGCATAGACAACTGACCCTCAACAAGTTGGCTATGTTAGCCTATGCAGATGTTCATTTGTTGCTGTGCTCTATAGTGCTGCATCTTCAATATTTAGATATCTAAGGTCTTGAATCACAGTTTCTTTAACACATTTTAGACACTCAATATCCATGGAATGATATCTTATAAACACATCATTTTATGTACCCAAAGAACCCTGCAAATAAAGCATAGAAAACTGACCCTTTTCTATTAAAAGCAGTTGGCTGTGGGGCCTATGCAGATCGATGCCCTATCTAGTGCTGCATTCTCGATGATATTCATATATTCAAGGTCTTGAAGGATGTTTCACCAACCCATTTTAGACATTCACTGACCATGGACTGATTCTTATTACAGCATCATCTTACCCCCGCCAATATACATATCTAAATCACCCCACATTACTAATGTTGTGATGGATCCACACAATATTTAACCCATCATTATCTTTTCCCTAAAACCAATACAATTGTCGACATGAAAGAAACAGTTGTTATTGACAGGCAAGGTCCAGAAACAAAAGATAAGAAGGCACTCTGGCTACCGATGGAGAAGCATCTCAGACACCAACAAATCTTTGCTAAAACAATTTAGGAAGGCCTTGGTCAACCCATGACAAAAAAATCTCTCAATGCCACCTCGAAGGTGGCAGTTGCCATAACATAAGGTCCTAAAAATTTTCACAGGAGAATGGACATACAATGCAGATTCCCCTTTATGAGCCTTTCAGTAACATGAAGCTTCTTATTGAAGAATAGCAAATATCTGCAAGACTATTAAAAAGAGGGCATCTCATTTCATTGGGCAATCAATTAGAACCTACCAGGTCATGGACACAATTTCTTTGCAACCAAACTTCATAAAAAATGTGCTATAGCAACTCTCTCCAGAAAGTCATCTCACAGTTCATAAAAGCATATTTGCCAAAATAGGGGCAACAATGAACACCTATAATCCAGTATAAGTTACCTTGCTTTCTAGATGACATCAGAAGCCCCTTATAGTTCTGCGTTTTGATAAGGCATACCTTTGTCCTGACTCTAAGGCAACTAATTCATTAAACTTTTAAGTGGCATTTTAAATTAGTTGAAAAACTCAGCCTCCAAAAGATTGTTTTTCTATGCTTTCTAACAAATGAGTGGCATTTACAGTGGTTAAAACAAGAGGAGCCCAATGCATCGGTGAACCAAACAAGCTAGATCCTTTGTCTCATTCTCATATCTTTCTCGATATAGTTCTTGGGTTTATATTTGTTCATAGCTAAATGACTTCAATGCCAAACAGTTCTATAGAAATGTCATGCTGATATGCATGTAAATACAGCAAAACGACAGAAAACAGATACATGATCTGGAGATCAGTTCACAAACCACAGTTAATCTGTTCAACAAGATCACAATATATAATATCACGATCAAGAGGAATCAAGGATGACACATCTTTCACACTTTTGTTATCATGAAGGTCAAATATAATGTCAACAGCTGCTTCAGTTTTCTCTACCACTTGGCACTGTATAGCTATAATGCGAGTAGAAATTACTTCATCCATTTGTGTTGTACACAATAGAACAGGTAGTCTTACACAGAGTTGAAAACAATATCTTTGATCAGATCCCTATTGGTATGAAGCTCAGTGATGGGCTGGAAACTCTCTTTGATGACCTTAAGAACATGGGATATCTTCAAAGAGCTGTAATTCCTTGTGATGCTGCATGCTTTGCAATCATTTCTCATGGATCTGATCAGGGTCCAGGTCAAGCCATCCACAGAAGTGGTATTTGATATTCCCAGAAGCAAATGAAGTTGCACATATAACTGGTAGAGAAAAAAGACAGGTATATAAATGACAGACTCTCAGTTCACAGCATAACTGGGGGACAGAAAGAATTTAAGGCATCCCATGATAAATGGTGCATTCATTCAGTGATTATCATCCTTCTAGTGTTGAGTCAGTTATCTGAAACAACTCATCTCGTTTGCTACCAGGAAAATGCACATACTAAAGTCATGGTACCTTATAACAAGCATTACTGCAGAATCTCTCCGATGGATAGCTTGAAGGATATAATGACCCCACTTTGTCCAAGCAATTCACATGATCTATAAAAAAGAACAACGAGGGTTACCATGAAGCACTAACAATACTGCAACATATATCCTAGAGGCCTAACTTACATTGGCGGGTGCACTGGAAGCAAGCATTAGTCATTTGCCGATTGCCATTAATGGAATCCCTCACACCACACAAACCACAACAGCAAGATGGACAAATCCATTTCTCATTTGGAACAACCTAGACAATAAAACAAATCAAAGTTATGAAAGGAAACTCGTATCGACATTTTAGGGGAATTCCATCACATTTATGTAGGAAAGGAACTACAAAGATGATTAAAGGATTATTCAATGCCCTACAAAAAAATGGATTATCCAATGCCCTACAACAAATGCAAGTATTGCGAGCTTGGGAATTCGAGAAGGCATCTTCTGATATTCTCAACTGAGCACATCCAGAACAACCTCAGAGACATCTTCAGTCCAGTACACTTGCTGATCTTTTAGGAAAGACTCGGAATGGAACATACTGAGTGGCAATTTTTGTAAATCTGTTGAATTGATTAAGTGTGACGAACTTAACAAAGACATTTGCCAATGAGTCTTCCTCTCTATCTTGTGTTTGGGAAATAGCATTTCCCTATGTGAAATTCTTATTGATACTCAATAGTTTTATCTGAAGGTTTACTTATGATATGCAAAAAGAAATACATTTAGCACAAGAAAGAAAAATCTTTAGTAAGGATTTGCCAATAACAGGGAGGCAAAGAGGCTTTAGCACACAATCTGCAGCATAATCTGTTTATAAAATATAATGCCATGAAGCAAGTTAAAAACCTTAAGTTGGAGGCAACCCAAATGATATGAGGAAAAGCAGCGGTGGCAATGGATCAGATCTTCAGCGTAATGACAAATAAAGCATATGGTGTCGCTTTGAGGGCGTGCAATATGCGCCCTCTTCCTTCTGCACTTTCGGGGACTAGAGACCATATTTTTGAGCCTGAATCGTTTTCCAAAGCTTTGAAATACTCTAGTATTCCGACAGCGATTAGCAAACAACTCGCTGTCTGCTCTGAAGGCCTCAGTACTCTCTTGGTTTGATGAAGGTTTTAAGCAAACATCAGCATGCTGGGCCTCCACAGAGTTCTTAGTTCTCCTAACCGATCTCTTCCTTTTGATACCAACAAGTAGAAAAGCCTCCCTGCTCAACTGCTTCTGTTCACATTCGGGAAAGAAGATACCAACTTTCTGCTTACCTTGCTTCAACTTCTTTAAATTTTTGCTCGGCGAGTGGTTATTTTCCATATGAGATCTTGTATGGACTGCAACAGTATGTTGCCTTGATTCACTGCATGACGGCCCATGAATGTCATCATCAGCATCCGGTTTTGACATATGATTTTCTTTAATTCTTACCTTCCTGAGCAGTTTTTTATGGATACGCCCATGAAAAGCATTTACTCTTTTCCTACTTAAACCAGAATTAATGCAGGGGATTCTGGCACAATCCACTTCCATATTAACATTAGTCCGATTGAGATTTGCAATGTGGTTTCCACTGTATAAACTTTCAGAAGAAGCAGCATTACCATCAGCAACGGCATCATCAGCGTGGTCAGGATTTCTGGATTTTGATCTCAACTTCATGGTATATATTTCCTTTTGGGGTTTGCTGGGGAGGGATTCTCCTCCATTTGGAGCTGATGTAACAACATTCGTTTCCTTTTGATACTTTAACTCAACAGAATAACCAATTAAATCACAATTGCTTCTAAGTTTTCGTCTTTCCTTTCCAACTCTGCACACCACAACTTGTTTCTGAGGTAGACTCTTCATGCTTGATCCCCTTGCAAGTTCATAGGCAGCGTCCTGTAGGTACTTCTTCCACATACTCCGAACCCCACAAGTCCACTCCGAAATCATTTTCATGAACCCATAATTAGCCTGCAGCTGAGCCAGAGCTTTTTGATATAATTGGAGGAGGGCATATTGACTTCAAGCTCTTTTACCACCTCCAGAAATACCCAGACACCACGATCTGTCCAGATGCCTGAGAATTCATCCCAAATGTGACTCACGCGCAAGTCACTCAAATTAAATTTGCGCTCATCACCTTCATCAGGGAAATACACAGACCTCTCTGAGGCATCTTCATTACAGTCAAAAATGACACCTTCCCACCATGCATCTTTAAAAAAGGCATCAACACACACCCCAAAACCTAACTTTGTTTCACATGAATTTGCATGAGATGACAAAGGAAGGGGTCTGATATGCCCACGGTAGGTCGTAGAAACATGCCGGCGGCGGTGAAGGCCCTCAATTGCCTCTGTTACCGGAATTCTCTCGATAAGCTTGGCGTTGCCCGTCTCACTCAAAAGTTCATCATACTTGACTGTTCTGCACATATCTGAGATGCTAACCACCTTTCCCTGGTGCCATGACCCTTGTAATCCTTTCTCAAACTGGCGAACCTGAAAAACTCATGGTTTTTGTTTAAATTAGCATCTACAAGAACAGCACGTATAAGTTGAGAGCTAATTAAATTAGCAAAAGAAAATATGTAATTAATAGATTCTTGTATCTGCTTAGACTGAAAACATGCTTGTCTAAAATACAAATATCGCTCGCCAAATTTGATATAGCAGTCCTATTATTGGTACGAGATACAACTAGCTTGAGCTCTATAAATCTTTTAGAACCAAAGAGTTGCAAAACATGCAATACATGGACAAGGTCAATCGTACCCATGCCAATGGAAGACCTTGTCTTAGTATATCGCTAGTGCAAATGCTCATGTATATAGAGACTTTGTAGTTTTTTAAGCAATTCATTATAAGTTTCTACTCAGAATACATTAATCAAACTACATATGAGGGAGAGAAGAGTGTTGTGGTAACTTTGGCAAGATAAATTCCAAGATTATCGAATAGATGAAGCACCTTCTGAATCGGTTATGGCACTAACAGAATGTATTTGTGCTCTACCAAAGCTTCATCGATTGACAAGATGATAAATCAAACAAAATTACTCTTTTCTGTTCGCAGTGAACTTAAGACATTGGTAACACTCGGTAAACCAAGTCAGAATGGACTTTGAAAAACGAAGAAAGGATGAGTGGAGAACGCCAGCTGGAATGACATTAATAAGTTCGACATCCTAGCTAAAATTTAGACTCTACTACGTCTATAGCTACCGGAGCTAAAAAAACAAAATGGAATCAATCAAACGTAATACCAATGAATCCTCAAAATCCAAACATGGCCGGACTTATTTCTTGTAAACATTATTTAGATTGGTCGTCGCCACATTATTCAGGAATCGTTGGTCATTGGCCAGGGATTGACAAGAACAACAGCTACACAGTTTCCTCCACAGCGAAAATTCACACGCTTTACACATACAAGCAACACGAACAGTCGCGCGAGTCGGCTAATCGGTAAATTCCAAAGAATCGCCATCCGCAATCGCGCGACCAAATCAACGATCCTACTAGCATTGCGATTCCAAGACCAAGCAAAAGAAGGCAACCGATCGCCAGACAGAAAACGCACGGCACGGTCTCCCCCCGGATCAACGCGACCAACAAGAAAAAGAAAAGGCAATCGCCGGGGGAGGGAAAAGGCCAAAGAATCGCACAATGCCCGCAGCTCGCCGGCCGATCGAGACGCGACCTAAAGACCTGAATCGCTCGAGCGGCCGGCGGCGCCGGCAGCGGCCGGCGACCGGAGCCGGCGGCGGCGGGAGAGGATTGGACGGGGTGGAGAACTCACCTCGACGCGCTCGTTGAGGAGCAGCTTCCTCCGATCCATTGCCGAGATCGGAGTCAAACGGCCACTGCAGCGATCCCTCTCTCTCTCTTCGGAGCCTCAATTTGAAATTCTAGAGAGAGAAAAAGAGGACGGGCCGGACGGGGGGGAAAGGGACTGCTGCGCCTCCACCTGCAGGCCTCCCCCCTTAAAAACAAAACAAAAAAAAAAAAAAGCAGGGAAGGTGTTTTTGGCTCGAACCTGGGAACACGGGGGGGCGGCGATCCCCTGCGCTCGAGCCCACGGCCGTTCGGGCCCGCGAGACCGCATCGGACGGTCGAGGGGAGGACACGCCGCGTTGTTGCTTTCCACGGCTGCGATGGGATCATGGGAGGGTCTGGGTGGGTTGACTTGACCGGGGATGCGGGCGCAGGCCGTTCCCCGTGAGGCCGATCGTAGGTTAAACCTGCCGGTGGGGTACGTTTAATTTCTTCCTTTTCACTCTCTCTATCAGGAGGTGGCACGTGCGATGCCGTACCGAACGTGCGCGAAATAGGTGAAGGAGGCTAAAAATTTTGATTTTTTTTTTTTTTTTTTGCTTTTTCTGATTTTTTTTCTTTTTCCGGAAAGGGACGAGGCAAGAAGATTTTGCTGCGCAAAGGGAAAATAGGTTATCAAGAATATTTCGTTGCAGAAAAATCGACATGATGACGCAGGCACGTGTATTTGAGGGAAATAAATAGCTTGTATTCTATCAATAAAATCTATAGATCGTGTGCCTGAAAGTGAGAGGACTGAGGAGCAATAATTTGGTGAATTCACCGTTTGTGTTGAATGAAAATTAATTCGTCAAATTTGGTAGGACACACAATGAAAGATGCACTATTATTAATGATCACAAGTAATTATTTGGTGAATTTGCCGTTTATATTAAACGAAGATTAAATCATCAGATTTGATTGGATCCATGAAGAATGATGCACTATTATTAATGATCGGTATTCAGGTTTTGTATATATATTAACAACTTGTTTGATCCAACTAGAAATAAAAAAAAATAAAAACAAATTTTGAAAAAGAAAACAACATTAATAGTCCCTAACATGTGATTGGGTGCGTCATATTGTCATTGAATTTTTAATTTATTTGATATGATCATTTAATTATTCTTAAATTTTTATTTGTTCATTCTACTCCCTCAACTTTCCATAACAAAATCAAATCAGGTCTTCAGTTATCTTCATAAATTTTCATAATTGCACTATTACTTGATTATTGAACATCTTTTCATTTCAATCCATTCCTAAATCAACAAAAAAAAAAACATATTATCTTTTTATTACCCATTTACCTTTTTGGTCTCCATGGATATCAATATAGTTCCATCTAAGTACATGTAACCTCATTTAGGCACAGGGCATTCACCTAATTCCATCCAGCATATAACCAAGCAAAAGCTTACTGATTTCTGTGGTCCCCCTCCGTCCCTGCCGCTGCTGCAACATCCGTAGGCATCGCGCAGCTAAAAAAGCAACATGTCCATTCTCAAGATTGAAAACTTTATGCACTGTTTTGAGGGAATCGGAGGTGGCTGGGGAGGAAGAGCGTAGAGGGAGGCAGCCGTTGTTAGACTCTCTGAACTAGGAGAGTATTCACAGAGAGGTGTGCAGCTTAGCCCGTCGTGGACGGCACTTGGATGGAGTCTATGAACTTCACTAGCAGCAGCTTCTCTATCTACACCATGCTTGGCAAGGGAGGAAGTGGGAAATTGCTAAAAATGTACCATATTTATTGCAATTATGCCAATTTAACCAATTAAATCTTAAACATTTTGCAGTTATGCAAATTCAATCATCTAACCAATTTTGACTGGCCGGGCACTAACCATCCGACCTACGCCGATGTGGATAATTTTTAAAAATAATTTTATTTTTCTGAATTTTCTTATTAATTATTTTCTTTTTCTTTTTTTTTTTCTTTTTTTCTTTTTTTCCCTCTTCTCCCTTCTTTTGCTTTTAAATAAAAATTTAAAACTTAAAATATTACTAAAAATTATTCACTTCAGCGTTGGCCAAATAATGAGTGCCAACAGGTATCAATGTCAGCATTGATTGGTCAAAATTGACCAAATTGACTGAATTTGTACAATTACAAAAAGTTTTTTTTTTTTTTTTTTTTGGTAATCGAGGGAACCCCGTAAGCCAACCGCTGGCAAGCAATCCCTCCACCACCAGAGTACTCTAGGTAAGAATTCCTAACGATGTTTCGGGATTCGAACTTCTCCCTTTCGTGAGAGGGAGAGAGCCCGAGGCAGTTGCGCCGCTAAGGGCGATAGTGGCACAATTGCAAAAAGTTAGTGATTGAATTGGACCAAAAAAAAATTATAACTAAATTGATACAATTGTAATAAATTTAGGGTTTTTCTTGTAATTCTCTCAAAAGTGAGAGAAGCAAGTGTTAGTTCCCCATTTCCGAATTCAATCATCCGGTCAATTTTGGACAACCAAGTACCGATCGTCCGATCGACACTTACGTGAACAATTTTTAAAAATATTTTATTTTATTCTGAATTTTTTATTAATTATTTCATTTTTCCTCTTATTCATTCTTTTGCTTTTAATTAAAAATTCAAAAAATAAAACATCATTAAAAAGTGTTCATGTCAAAGCCGCTCAAACAACAAGCACAGGCTAGCGTCCATGTGAACACTACCAGCCAAAATTGGCCAAATGAATTGAATTGGTACAATTGCAAAATGTTTAAGACTGAATCGCCTCATAAACAAAGCAACCAGCCCCTGCTCAAGATTGAAAATTCCATGCACCGTTGCCACGTGGAAAGCCAGGGTTTTTAAGAGAGCTGAAGATGGTTGGGGAGGAAGAGGGTAGAGAGCTAGCCGTCCTTAGATTCTCCGAACTAGGAGAGCATTGACAGATAGGCGTGCGAGCTAAAGCTCATTTTAGGCGGCGTTTCGATGGCGTCTGTGAGCCTGAGCTTCAGTAGTAGTAGCTTCCCTATGCTGTTCAAGCATAGCCTCCAAAGGATTGTGACAGTCCCTGAGTGATCTCATCTTCTGGTTTTACTTACATCCGATAACTGTTGCTCTTGACTTTGCATGTGCATGTGGAATCAGCAACACCTCCATAAGGATCAAAAGTCTCTTTCGTAGAGTGTTTTTTCTTGAAGTGTGCATGCGGCGGGAATGCAGGGGAGCTTTTCTGAAAGGATAAACTTGGCATCGAACATAATTCCTAGGTTCTTAAGGATCTATGACCAAAGTCCGTTTCTATTGATTTGGTCGTTGCCTCCCGATCTAAGTGCTCGTTCCATAAAATCACAGAGTATGTGCTAAAAATTTAAGTACTGAATTTTAAGTTTTGACAACTTTGAGTGCTGAAAGTAGAAATCGGAAGTTGTTTATTAGTAATTGAGAACTCATGACTAGGTTTATTGATTTCTCGCCCTACATGGAGCAGTGATTTATTAGTATGTTTTAGCCATATAGTTCGTAAGATTCTAATCTCAATCAACTCATTTTTCTACAATAAATCAAGTATAACATCTTCATTTATCTCATTAAGTGATTTTTTTAATATAGTCATTGCTAGTTATGGTTATGAAACATATTTAATCTCATTAAATATTAAACTTTTTAATTTTCACACAAGCACTTTGCAATCAAATATTGTTACTTTGGACTAACCGTAACCTAAAGGCCTAAGCTTGGCGAGTCCGCTACTATAGCCTCATTACGCTTGCAGTAAGAAAATCTTTCCGTATAATGTATGCCACGACTAGGTAAGGCCACACTAGCTATTCGGAGGTTCGCTTCCAACGTATATCAAGCTAGTGATTTTGCAAAAGAAACATGACTCGTTTATCAATAGACCAAATAGGGAAGATGACACCGTAAGTGTCATAACTTTTGTACGACACTCATTTGAATATCATAATTTTTTTTTCAATCACTTAAATATCGTAACTTTTTTAAAACATTTACCACAAGCGTCATGTCAGATCAAATTTGAGAAACTTGGATGACAGTTTTTTAAAAAGTCATGTCACTCAAGTTATCAATTCAAAGTTATAGCACTCAAATTAACATTTTTTTTTTGTTTTTTAGAAGTTATAGTGCTCAAGTGGTCAAAACAAAAAATTATGGCATCAAAATGAACATCATACAAAAATTATGACATTTGTGGTTATTTATCCTGATCAAAGTATCTTGATGGTCCCTTAGAAAGGAAGTTATTTAGTCACTGAACCGGGGGTACATATTCGGCCAGTCGATTCAGTGACTATGTTGTAAGGTATGCCAAATCTACCATGGGCTTTTCACCCATCCTTACTCACTTCAAGCGCAGGAGGCTACTCTACCTACCTACCCGGCAGTAGCTAGAACCGAAATCCTAACGTGATGTCTACCTGTCACGTCCCGAACCTCGAGCACGCAACAACCCCTTCCTTGATTGATAGAAAGCGATGTTCCAGGACTCATCGCCAACCCTTCATTTTTAATATTTCATTATGCGCAAGCGGAAATCGAACCATCTCCCCATCAACAGACAATCGAGCAATCAAACAAGGATAGTGAGATGAACGGTAGAAACATAACATCTACTCATATATACATTTTCATATTGGATTAACCTACGAATGATCGTTTCTGATTTATAAGCCCAACAGAGGGGCCAATCCATCCACTAAGCCAGACTAAAAAAAAACTAGGCTAGGCTAATCTAACTATACACAAAAAGAACCATCGGGCTCGATAATATAGTCACTCGAATCCAGCGAACTCTATGGCATCCAAGAATTTCAACAAATCCCCGGAGAGGTGACGATCGTGACCAATCGATAGAAATATCATCGAACTATGGCATTGGTATCAATTATGGGCAGTCATCTGTATTTGTTTATTTGTTGGATTGATATGGTATGTTTAGCAATGGACCGATCAATCGTGCAACAAGAGAAAATCTTTGAACTATGATTGAATAATATTTTTATTTTTTAGACCCGAAAGGATGGAATTCGGTCATGCGTGAGGAAGATGCATGCTGAAATTTAAGAATAAAATTTTGAGGAGTTGGACTGCATGCAAGAATTTTGGTTATACATTTGTTCATGTAGCAATTGGATTATGGGAATATAAATTTATTCATTTAGAAAACAAAGTGCTTCATAATTATGGGCTTATATTTTAAAGACCATGGGCCTTTGAGTTTGGAGTTTTGGCCTCAAATTTTTGGGCCCAAGCAGGCCCAAGGAGCCTTCAAGGCTATCGACCGAAAGCGGGGGGGTTCAACACAACATAGGTCATCGAAAGGATCTCGGAGACCCACCAAAGCACGAAAGCTAGGATCTTTCAAAATTAGCAAATTAATTAATCAAAGAAAGCAAAAGCTTTCGGTTTGAGCAAGGGAGAGTGAGGCCGAGAGAGTGAGCGGGCGAGCGAGAGAGAGAGAGAGAGAGAGAGAGAGAGAGAGAGAGCAAGAGTTCGAGAGAGAGGGCGTGCAGTGAGCGGTCCGAGCGTGTGAGGGCAGAGAAGGAAGGCCACCCTCCGCCCGTGCCGTGTCCGAGCTGCCGCCGTCGACGCTGTCGATCCCCATTGCGGATTGAGCCAAGTTGAGATCCCCGAACCCCTGTTGTTGGCTAGCAACCGAGTAGGAAGACTTGAGACAAGTAGAAGTTCATTGATCTATGTTTTGCTTGCTGTTATTATCTAGTGAGGAGTTGGTAGATGTGAGAAAATGAGGATTTGAAAGCTACATGTTGATTTTGGACAAATAAGATGGAACTAGATCAAGAAACTAAGTAGAAACAGAGCATGTTTTGATGGATTTCGGTTTTTGAATTGAAATAAGAACTCAAGGATCTAGCTATGGTGGATTTTTGGAAGTGAAGAGGCTGTAATGTGGTGTAATACACTTGTAAACACTTGGCTGTGGACGTTGGATGCTGAGATTCAAAGAGTAGGAGTAGTTCTCTTTAGGACAGTAGACTGTTTTTGCATAAGACAGCGGGACCTTCGGTGATTCCATGAATTTTCTGTAATTATCTAGCCATAATTAGACTTCTGGCCCTTAATGAAAATTGTAGAGAATATCTTTAGGAATAACATATAAAAATTTTAGAATAAATGAACAAGGTTTGATCGATGAAACGATTTTTCTATGAAAATGCTAAATCTGGAAGTCATTACAGAACGTTAGCAAGGAATACAACAATTACTGCTCTTGATACATAAGGAATTTGACTTGGTGTTCTTCATGAAACTTTTTCTTTAGGTCTTATTGATAACATGTCAAAATTTCATAATTTTTTGAGTTCATTTAGGGATTATTCCGAAATTATGACTAAAACTGTGCATTGTGATATTTGAGCTGTTTTGTTCCGAATTTGCTCAATTTGTCTCAAAGGTGAATGCATCTTGAATTGCTATTTGACATGATGATATTGGCATTGGCATATTATGCAATATTTAGATTGATGACGGATTCTTGGGACATCTTGTCATTGCATTGAAAGTATTTTTGGAAATTAAGATGTTAATTGTTGCCGTTGAACCTCGGGTCAACGATGCCCCAGAGTTGGGATGCCCAAAGGATCGAATGATTCGATGCCTTGTGAATGCCTAGTGGCCCTAAGTGGCTGAATGCCGGAGGTTTTTCCTCGGGAGCTTTGGGATGCCCGATTGTATGCTAGTCAGTACGTAAATCCGGAGGGCCGAGGTAACCATTCTCATGGTGAGCTTCAGAGGTATTTCTCGTGATGTCAGGTGGGGTACGAGATGCCTAGAGGTGTGGTACGCTCCGGATGCCTGGTGGCCCTAAGTGGCTGAATGCCGGAGGCTTTCGCGATGCCAGGGTGGATGCGAAATCCCAGAAGGACACAAACATTGGTCCTCTGGGGGGATACGACCGTTTGAATGATTAAATCTGATGATTATATTAAGTGTGAGTGTGGTCTAGTTATGGGACTAAATTATATGGCATAGAATGGGGCGTGTCATTACAATTTGGCCCTATAATCAGGACTTGTGTAATTGGACATGATGTATTTTGATCCTTTGAAATTGCATTTGCCTTTGCATGAAAGAATTTCATGATTTTGATGCATATTTATCCTTTGATTACCTGTTTTTGTTTATCTTGCATGAATCTAGATATTGATGGTACTACTTAATATAGTTTGATGAATCTTTTATTGCTGAGTGACTGTACTCACCCCATGTGGGGACTAACATTTCAGATTAAAAGATGCCAATGCTGCCTATCACTCGCGGTACTTTTTACGATGTCCCAGTTGACGTTGAGTGCATGTGTTCGAAGCACACTCATATCAGGATTCGAGGATTGGTTTTCATCCGAGTACGAGTTCTAGTCATGTATGACGCCGGTTTACATGATGGCCCCGTGATTCAGGAGTTTCTGTTGGTGCACGTTCGTCGTGAGGGGATCATGCTAGGGATGTTGCCATCGCCAGCCGATGGACTGGGCTGGGTGTGATCGTGTGTGACGGGTAGCAGATGAAACTTTTTGGACTGCCGGCACTGTTTAATAGACTTTTGTATAGGGTTGAATGGAAAGGAAAGCCAGAGGGAGGTTAGGTTATCTTTTGTTATGAAGCCGGGTATAGAAAACCACTGCAAGTTTTGATGTACTGACCAATGTTATCTATTAGACCTATGTAAAAAAAAGTGTTCGACTTAACTTATAAAACTGTCTAGTGGGTGTGCATCATTTCAAATTTTTGGGATAGGGAGATGTGATTTTCACTTCTGCTATACATTTATACGCTGCACAGGGACCGTTTAAAAATTTTAAACCCCCAAAGATGGATAAACCTTCAGGTCAACCAAAAGAAAAGGTAAGCGCACTGTGGCGACCCCAACGAATCGGGGGCCATTCGAGGGGTGCCACAAACTCAGACCCCGTCAAGTTAGAGCTAGAGCCATACAGGTCAGTCACTGGTGAAGTGGGGCCAAGATTCTCCACTGCATCGTCAGGAGGGCCCAGCTCCATTGGATCCCAGTTAGAGTCCTCGGGGGCTCTACCGAGCAGCTCATCAAAACCTTGCAGAGGACCAATCAACATATCTCCATTCCAAATTGTTGACACCTAAATTTTGGCGACCCGTTTATTCATTTAACGCATTAAAAAAATTAGGGATTAATTTTAACCCCTAAAATAAAATATTAGTTAATTAATTGCATAGCATATAGATATAGGTGCATTTGCATTTTTTGCATTTATTGGACCGGTGACGGATGGGTTTGAATTAGTAGTTCTGAGCTTTAAATTGACAGGTCAGACTAAGCCCACGAAATGAGCAAATTGGCTCAGGCCCGTTTTAAAAAAATCTCGTGAAAATAGGAATTTGAATTTTTTTCAAGATTTGATAGGGCATATGTGAAAAGCAAATATTGCGTTTTGAAAAAGAATCTTTATGGATATGAATTTGGAAAAAAATTAAAACCCTAATCCTCACCCTATAAATAAGTTGTTTGCGTAGGGTTTATGGGGGCCACACCTATTGACACATACGGCCACACAATTGAGAAGACACGGATGCAGAAAACATGATAGAGGGTGAGGAGTGTTCAGCCAATCATCACATGTCGAGCCTCTCGTGGTTGCGACCTTGCTGACCTTCTTGACCTTGCCACTGAGCTTCACATCGGCCGTCGCTGTTCGCCGTCACGAGACGGTAATCCATTGCCGCACCTACCTCCCGACAACAAGGTGGCCTTGCCATGATATCTCCGTAAGGCTACGAGATCTACGTCGCTCGTTGCTTCCTTCCCGTTGAGCCTACGTCATTGTCGCTACTCCTCGTGTGGCCAGGCTACCAATTCCACGAATCATCAAGGAGTCCAAGTGTTTAATAATTGCTCCAAAGAGATCTTCGTGGTCTTTTGGTCAACATCTTGCAAAAAAAAAAAAAAGAGTAACAAGTGTCCATAAGCAAAGGGAGAAGAAGACAAAGGAGGAGTCTTTGCTTCGTCCAATAGGAGGGGGGGCTTTCTCTCTCTCCCTTGGTCAACACCAAGCACACAATAATCCAGAGAGAGAATAGAGGCTAGAGCGAGGTATTTTCTTCGCGGTCTCGGCTTCACGACTCCTCCCGCTGCAACGCTGTGCTCCGGCTAGTTACAGCGCTTCCTGTATTGGACCGAGTGAACGAGCCGCAAACCTGATCTTCACCACCACCAACCGTGATCTACTCCAACTACTTGTGAACAACAGTCCAAGAGTCCCTTAGTTGGCCTTCTCAACATCGACGCTAATCCTTGCCTCGTTTCACTGAGTTGTTGTTTATTGCTGAACCATTGCAATTCCAGCGAGTTCACCGGGATTAATATCCTAGACGATTCCTTTCGCTCTCTTTTGCAGGTTTACCGGTGCTTTTGCCCACAACCAGCAACAAAACCGTGGCGTCCCACGAATTCAAAAAGGGAACAAAGTTGAGAAAAACCACGAGTGTAAAAGATTGATGAGCTTGAAAAAGTAATCCGCTCTAGTAGAAAAGGTCACAATTCGGCCAAATAAGGGCAAAGGTGGATTTGTCTTCTTTGAATTTTGTCTAGATTTGACAATTTGTGGGTTTTGTGATTTTACTTCATGCAATAAGAAAGATTACTTTTTGGCCAGGAGATCGTGAAGATGTTTACTCACTATCATATTCGACACAAGGACTCAAGAACATGCTTCCTTCGAAATAGTGGATTTTGTCTCCACGTTCAATAACCTAGGCGGAGCTCCTGCACTCATCCGGTGCCCCGATGCTGCCATTCCCGCCTGTGTCCGAACTGAGTTGATTTTACGAACTTTCTATTCTAGCAGGTTCATTGGTCGTGAGCCCGTCATTGTCCGTCTTGACGCAAACTGTTATTCATGAATCCTCCACGCTAGTCCCATCGTGGAAACTAATTATCCGCCCATGGTTGCCCGTCTTCGCATCTAGCCGAACACAACCACGCACTGCCGTCACCCATTGAGTGGATTCCGTTCGGTTCAAATTTGGTAGCATTATTTGCGGAATTTAGGTAATTATCTTATCTAAATTTGATTTGGATATTTTATTGTCTAATGCTGCTTTTCAATACATATTTGAATTATGAACGTATTTCCGATTAGGATTTGTTGCCCAATTCGCAACCGCACATGGATTTTTTTTATTCCATCTATAAGGCTTTAGATGGAATAATTAATTACGCGGGA
Source organism: Eucalyptus grandis (assembly GCF_016545825.1). Classification (NCBI taxonomy): domain Eukaryota; kingdom Viridiplantae; phylum Streptophyta; class Magnoliopsida; order Myrtales; family Myrtaceae; genus Eucalyptus; species Eucalyptus grandis. The sequence continues at coordinate 3,333,488 of NC_052620.1, forward strand.
ATAAAATTGATATCTTGATCTTTAAGGTTTAAGATCAGTTTATTGATTTTATTAGCGAAATAATCAAGTTTGATTTGGATATTGTTCCCTGATTCGAATGATGTATGATATCTTTGATGATTTTGAATGATTTGGTGTTTATCTTTTAATTGTTTTATTTATCCCAAAAATACAAAAAATATTGCATTTGCATATCATGTAGATTACAATATTCCTAGATAGAATCGCGTGATAGAATAGTAAGATTTTTTTCTGATTATATAATAGCACATGTTTAGATGGTATCTAGGTTAGATAATATCCTTGAATTAAATTGCATGTCGAGATAAATTTCCGAGTTAAGATAGGATTCAGATTAGTCTATTTCCTAACTTAAGATAGATAAAATCTCACTTTAGTTAGATTTTTAATTATGATTTTTTTATATAAAAACACAAAAAATGTCATTGCATTGCATGTCATATGAATTAGATTCATGAAATGCATGTCATTTAGTGATTGTTTTTTTTTTTTTTTGTAAAAGGTAAGAAGTAAAATAGCAAGAGAACCAAGGAGCTGTACAAAAGCACAAAGAACACAGCCGACTCCAAGAGAACATACACTCAGCTAGACACATGCATCAAGATGAGTGGATGGGAGACGGGAAGAGCCGCGCAAAGGAAAAACAAGAAAGGAGAAAAGCGCCAAGAGAACAAGGCGGCAAGAACAAAACAGAGAAGAAAGGCCAAACATTACGGCCAAAGGGAGAGAAAGAAACCATCCTTAAAAGAGGAAACCGACACACCGAAGAAAGCAGAGGTCACCCCAAGCCGGCGGAGAAGGAAAGCCCAAGAAGACACGAGCGGGAGAAAGGGGCTCCCGGGAGAAGAACAAAACACAGCCCTTGAGAAGAGAAACTGTGGCACGGCACCAAAAGAAGCACAAAGCTCGCTTCAGTCAAAAATAGAAGGATGGATTCCCCAAGTCATTTAGTGATTGTTGCTAGGTCCATTTAATTAGAAATTGTCTGTCATTAGAATTAGGTCATTTAGTTATATTGCATTGCATAAAGCATGATTCTCATTAATTAAACAAAAACAAAAAGAAATTGCGTGTTAATTAGAAATCATATCTATGGTTGATGATGTGAATTCTGATCTAATAATGCAGATGCTTTTGTTACTCTAAGGTAAGTTTCGTAATTTATTCATTGTTTTCTTGGATGTTAAATTGGTGGTTTGTGCACCTGCATGATCACCTCACACGTTAAGGAATAGATTTAAAATTAATTCAAGCTGCTTGCCAAACACTTTTCAAAATAAAAGAGAAAGGTATTGAAAGAGCGTTAGAGAAATCTAGCGTAACTAAGTTCCCGAACTCATAAATCTCTAGTTCATAGGAGTTAAGTAAATCTCCCGTTACTTTACTTGGGTTTCTAATCGACCCATCAAAAATATATTAGTGGCAACTCCTAATTGAAAATCAATTGCATGTTAAGAATTTGAATTTAAGTCGTGAATTGATATGGGCTTGGGAGAGCTTGAGTTAAGTCTAGGTTTAACAATCCATTAGCCAAACCCTAGGTGGTTCACACCCAAAAATTTGGTCGCGACACAAATGAACCATGCCAAGAACCTATGGGGTATCCATTGCCCCAGTCCCTCATCCACCCAGATGGTGGTGAGATACTTCTCATACAGATGCGTCCTACTCGGGAAGCGGTGGTGCGTCACGATAGTATCCTAATCCTTAGGGATACCGAACCTCATTGGTGGAAGTGTCATCCTAAGGACCTAAAAGTGGTTATACAATAATTAGTGAGATATAAATCTTAGCAAGTCCTCCCCTAAACCCCTAATTAGAACACTAACTCAACTCATGGTATCTCTCCAGAACCACCCTCACAAACTTACCACAACTAACAAGCAACAATCAACAAATCACAACAACTAGGGTTAACCACTAACTACATAGTCGATTTGCATGCAACCTTACTTGGTATGTCATACCCTGCACGTTGAATTTCAATACAATACATGCAATGCACATAGCCATTAGATGATGCAGATCATCAATCACATATGAGTCGCATCATAAGCAATCTCACCTAACCATTGCCACACTCCGCACGTTATCGATTCATGCGTGCGTGTCATAAACAATAAGCTCAACTCATGCATAGTCACAAACCAATGATGCCATGATTTTCATACGCTCTTGCACATTAGTACACCACATAGCACATATCGATTACACGGGTCCCGATTATAAAATAAAATTGTTATGACATGTCATATACCATGCCACACAATTTTATCTCATAATAAGGCCAAACAATCTCAACACTCACGAGTGTTCCACTTATTTATGACCTCCCAGCCATAGCCAACTTTCTAGTCAGCGATCATCCAACTCCTGTCGAGCTACAGATAAATATCGGGTTTCATCTCGCTCCGTCGGGCATGGCTACGTCTAGAACTCTGGTTTAAACAGTTTCCCAAAAAGGGACATCGGTCCAGAATCTACTATGACTGATTTCCAACTCTTACCGGGTATTGCCCCCAAACGCCTATTGGATGACGGATTCCATTTCTTGATCACACAAGCACACCATTAATACTCCCTTCTTATCTTTGAGCATTTAACCAATGCACAATGCTTGCAAATACTATTTCAAATCATTTTCCCTAAAGGCAATCCATTTTGGTGTCTCTCGGACAAAGCATATTTCCCTTTTTTGTGAAATTCACTCAATTCATACGGATCATTTATATACTCAAATCACCTCATAAGATCGAAACACATGAAATTGGACAACTTTTTATTCTCGGGTGAACAATGTCTCGTGAAGAGTGAATTTCAAAAATTAAATAACTAATAATTAAATCCAAAAGTCATTAAAAACACTAATTAAAGCAAGCAATTAATCAATTAAAGTTAACCAAGCTTAATTAAGCACATAAGCCACAATTAAGCAAATAAAAGTAAGATTAAACTAATCTAATTTTAACCATTAATCTAACCACCTATCTTAGAACTAATATGACTTAATTAAACCTCCTAAGCTAGAATCAACACTAATTAAACCAACTCTAAGCAAGTTTATGCGTTAATTAAAGGATTATGAGCTAAACTCACCCGTTAAACGGGCCAGAGACACGAACGTTGTGGCGACGACGAGGCTACACTTGGGGACCTCTATCACAACGATCCAAGGTGATCCTGGGGCTAGAACAGTAACCGCAAACTTGGACTCTCACTGAAACACTAAAAACTAGACTACTAGAGGAAGAATAGAGCTGAACGGGCTTAGCCGAAGCTCTGGCGAGGGGTTGGCCGACAATCGACAGCACCAGGGGGTCAAAGGGGAGTGGCCGGTGGCTAGGCTAGGTGGAGGAAAGGTCGAAACAAGAAGAAAATGGCTTAAACAGTGAAACAGCGGGCAAAGGTGCAGGCAGCGGACCGACTGGGACGCGAGCGCTTTTGGCCGGTTGGTGAGTCAACCGGTGGCTCCGTTCAGCGAGCAGCAGGGTTTGTCCGTACGGTCTGGGCCTTTTGAAGACAATGGTGGGTGGCATGGAGGCTGATTCTTACGGGAAGGCAACTTTTAACTCGGGTTTTTGGAGAAAGGTCAACTAGAGTAGAAATAGGAAGGAAGGAAAATATGGGATAGAGAAGCTACGAATTTGCTTCACCAAGGAGGGAGAGAGAGAAAGGAGAGGGCTGGTTGTCTTCCTTAACAAGGCTCTTCAATGCATGCTTCAACTCCTCATGCAAGTGACCTCATCTTCTCTCTCTTCCTTTGCCCTTATCCACATGCTTTTAGGGGCAATTTGGTCATTTCCACCTTGCACCAATTCCCAATTTGCCCTTGAGCTAAAAATGATGGGTGGGCCTAAGAAATGGGCTAGGCAATAAATAAGAGTGGGCTTGGGAATTGATTGGGCTCAAATGGGCTTAAGGTTTACCAATGGGCTAGAAAGATAAAAAGGTGGGTTGGGCCTAATGGGCTCATTTGATTGCCTTGGGCCTACTATGGTGGCTGTCCCACCTTGGGCCTAAGGCCCACATTGGCTTTACTCGGCCCACGTCCTCATGGACTCGTTTCCTCGGTCCGTAAGTCCTTTTTCTCAACACTCAGCTTGACTGGCACTACCAACTAACGAAGTAGCAACATCCGAAGTCCATTCCAAACATTCTCGATAATTCAAAGTCCAATCTTGGGTTCTCATGCCATGTCAATTTCGCCCAAATGCCATTTTGGGTACAACTCAAACTAATAGGCGACTTTGAGAATTCACGTGTAATCAACTCGTACCAAACACGTTCAAGATATCTTGACACATGGACGTCCTTAACTACATGAATTTGTGGAGGATAGATTCTTATTTCAAAGTACACGATTACCGAGGATCGACTTAGGGTTGTTCGCGGGCTCAATAATAATAAACGAAATCATCCGTCATTCCATTATGTTCTGTCCGCAAATCGACTTCTAGTCGTCCTTGAAATCGACCTGCCTATTTACAAGATCATCCTCACGCAAGTCTCACAATCAAGTCGTTTTCCCAAGTTAAGTCCTTTAGTCGTACGAGTTCTGTCCTCATTAGCATTTCCCCTCAAAGTTAGTATCTCAGAAGTGATCAATTTCAAGTGAGATCAACCAACAATGCATTGACAAAATTCACATCCATTCATCCCTTTGAGGACTCGAATTTCAGGATGCCACACTACCTTTACCACCGTGAGGCCTCCTAATTTCCTATCTATTTTTATCTTCCTGACAAAGAAGGAATATGAGGGTAATATTGCTGGGTCTCCCACCCTAGGGCGGATCTCCCGTCTGTTTCATCCCCTTGAGCCTTTTGAGGACTATTATCCCAATCAAATTTCTTGATGGTCCCTTAGAAAGGAAGTTACTTAGGCTCCATTCGTTTGAGGAAAATGTGGTGTTTCGAAAATATTTTCCAATAAATCATTTTCTAGGAAAATGTAGTTATTTTCTCGATGTTCTCATGAAACCCGAAAATGAAGTGGAAATATTTTTCGTTGTTCAAGAAGGAAAATATTTTCCTAAATATACTATTTTTCATTTATTTATTTTATTTTTAAAAATGGAATTTTCATTTATTTAAAGTCGATTTTTAATTATTTTTATTTTTTAAAATCGATTATTCAATTATTTTTTCAATTTTATTATTTTATTTTATTTTTATTTTTATTTTCTTTGTTTTCCATATTCTTCTTCTTGGTTGGTTGCCGGCCACAATGATTGCTAGTGACCAACCATGGTGATGGCTAGCAACCGCCACAAGTGAGCCTCGAGTTCACCAACGAGCACAAGGCTCACCGATCCGGCAACGCCCGAGTCCAAATGAGGTCGAGGCTCACTAGATCAATGAGCACAAGCTTGTGGTCGACGAGCGGCGAGCTTAAGCTTGCCGAGGTAGGATAGCCTTCGTGCTCGCCGGCAAACCCGAGGCTCGCCCGTAACCGCCGCGCCTATCGCCGTGGCCTCGGTGACTAGCCAAGAAAGAAGAAGCTAGGAAACAACGTAAAGAAAAAGAAAAAAAGAAATATAAAAGAAAATGAAAATTAAAAAATAATTTGAATTAAAAAGAAAAAGAAAATTAAAAATAATTTGCATAAAAAGAAAAAAAGAAGAAGGTGGAGGAGAAGGAAGTGAGGATTTGTAGAGGTGTGAGATAAAAGATCAAGTGAGGAAAATGTTTTCCACTTTTCAAGAGTGGAAAACATTTTCCTCTAATTAAGAAGACTTTTTTCCTTTCATGGAAAATGTTTTTCCCAAAGAATTCATTTTCCATTAAATGAACGCTGAAAATTGAAAACATTTTCCTAGAAAATGTGGTGTTTCTAGAAAATATTTGCCAAGAAGTCATTTTCCAGAAAATGTAATTATTTTCGATGTTCGGAAAAATCTGAAAATAAAGTGGAAAATATTTTTCGCTGTTTAGTAAGGAAAATATTTTCCTCCATATATTATTTTTCATTTATTTTATTTTTAAAAATTAATTTTTAATTATTTTAAAATTTTTAAAATCTATTATTAATTTTTTTATTTCTTTTTTCTTTATTTTCCATCTCCTTCTTCTTTGGCTAGTCACCGGCCATGGCAACGCCTACAACGACCACCGGCGAGCCTCGAGCTCGACGAGCATGAGGCTCGCCTCTCATCAAATTGGTGAGCGCGAGTGTCATGCTCGAGGCTCGCTAGATAGACGAGCGAGCTTGAGATTGACGACCTTGAGGTTCGCCCGGTGATGGCCGACGACTAGCCAAGAAAGAAGAATATGGGAAACAAAGAATAGAAATAGAAAAGAAAAAGGAAATTAAAATTAATTAGAATTAAAATTAAAAATAATTCGAATAAAAAAAGAACATAATAAGAAGAAAGGGAAGGAGGGAGTAAGGATATGTAGAGGTGTGAGATAAGAGTGATCAAGGAGGAAAATATTTTCCACTTTGAAAAGTGGAAAACATTTTCCTCTAATTTAGAAGAATTTTTCCTTTCATGGAAAACGTTTTCCCAATGAATTCTTTTTCGTGAAACGAACGCCGAAAATCTGAAAACGTTTTCGTAAATTATTTTCCATGAAACGAATGGAGCCTAATGTCTGCGTTTTGGTTCAAGATTTTCAATGGGCTTTGAGTCCAATGCAATGCTGAAAACCCAAAGCTATTTGGGAAAATACAATTGTGTTTAGTAAAAAATTTTGCAAATGGACTTTGAGTTGAATGTGTGTTTGGTAAAAAGAACTTTCCAAGGGGCTTTAGGTATAATATATATATATATATATATATATATATATATTTCTTTTTTCTTTCTTTTTTCTTTTTTCTTTTTGAAAATTAACTAAACCCCTTCGCCGATTCGCCAAGGGCCGCGGCCGCCACGAGCCAGATCTCGCGCCGACTATCGTCGCCGAGGTCGCCCGAGGTCGCGACCTCCGGCGAGGGTCGCACGACTGCAAATGAGGGCCAAGCTAGAGGTTGCCCGACTGGACCCTAAGTGAGGGTCGCGCGACCCACTCGAAGGTCACTGAGGTCGCCCGACCTCGGCAACTGTGGTTGCTCGACCTGGGCCGCACGACTCCAGCGACCGCCGCCCGGGTCACGCAACCCGTCGTGCGACCTCACCTACGGCCACGAGACCCAGTGCAGCCGCCCGGTCGCCCAAGGTCGGGCAACCTCCCAGCAGCCTCGGCCGGGTCGCGTGACCCTCGACGAGGGTCGACCGAGGTCGCGCAACCTCCGACGGCCGGCTGGGTCGTGCGACTCGTCGAAGGTCGCCGACTCTTGACCTTAGCCGACGGCCGCGGCGCTAGATCCGGCTCGCGGAGGCGACCGCCGCCCGGGTCATGCAACCCGTCGTGCGACTTCACCTACGGCCGCGAGACCCAGCAAAGAATCGCCCGGGGTCGCGTGGCCCCGGGTCAAACGACCCCCGGTCGCCCGAGGTCGGCAACCTCCCGAGCCCCTCGGTTGGGTCGCGCGACCTCGACGAGGGTCGACCGAGGTCACGCAACCTCCGGCGGCTCACTGGTCGCGCGACTCGCCGAAGGTCGCCCGACCTTGGGCGACCTTAGCCGATGGCCGTTCTGCGCTAGATCTCGTTCGCAAAGAACCGTCGCCCTTCATTGGTTCGGCGAAGGGCTACTCCTTTTTCATTTAAAAAATAAATAAATACAGAGGCAATAACGGAAATATGCAAAATTAATGAGGGTAGTTTAGGGAAAAAAATGTTTTCAACATTTGGTAGAATGTGAAAGCCCTACTGCCTCTTTGGGCTTTCAAGATTCTAATGGCTGGCTTTCATTTGAAAGCTCCTTGAAATTGGCTGCCAAACACTCATATTTTGGTCAAAGGGGCTTGGGGCCGAATGGGCTTTCTAAATGCCAATCTAAACGCACCCTAAATAGCCTTATTTTTTCTTGGTTTGAAAACTCATGTACAAATGCTCCTCAAGGAACGACGAGAAAATGCAAATAGGAATGGCAAAGTGCCTAAGTACGTTGGACGTATAGAGACGGTGCAGAAAAGAAGTATTACGTATTATCGACAGCAAACTTCTCATCCTTTTCTCAAGATCGTGGTTGCATTGCCAACGATGGTGACCACATATGTCGTGGTAACATATCAAGCCTGTTTTGTTTGAGAAACACTCGAGAAACTCGTCCAGATAATAGAAATAAAAAAAAACTATTATTCAAAAAATTATTCCCAAAAACATAAATATTACCAAACATGGCCTAAGTCACCGTACATTTCCAAGGATACAAGCAATCAAACTCCAACTGGCAATAAGATATGGCTGTCCTTCGGTACTTCATTCCAGTTGCCACCAACAACGTTGCAGTCCATCATAAAACAAAGTGCAAAAAGGATCTTGCTTCTCATGTTTCCATCTAAAATCATTTTTGTGCAGATTGCGGAAGACTATCGCTTTATATTAAAACTTTATTTGGGATAGAAAACTTGCATGTTTATGCAAAGTAGTACGTCCTGTTGATTAGAGATTTTCATAATGGCAGGCATTCTTGACGGAGACAGGGGCTATCAGATTGATGGGTTGGGAATGAAGAGCTTCATGACGTATGAAAGCAACATCCTTTTTGCACTTCGTTTTATGATTGACTGCTCGAGATTGGAAACTCCATGCACTGTTGCGACGTCGAAAGCTAGGGTTTTTGAGAGAGTTGGGGATGGTTGGGGAGGAAGAGGGTAGAGAGCCAGCCGTCTTTAGACTCTCTAAACTAGGAGAGTATTCACAGAAAGGTGTGCAAGCTAGCCCGTCATGGGCGGCATTTGGATGGAGTCTATGAACTTCACTAATAGCGGCTTCTCTATCTACGCCATGCTTGGGAGGGGAGGGAGGGAGGAAATTAGTTTAAAAAGTACTACACTTATTGCAATTATACCAATTCGATCATAATTTTTTTTTTTACCAATTCAATCTTAAACCTTTTTGCAATTATGTCAATTCAGTCATCTCACCAATTTTGGCCTACCGACACCGACCTTCCGACCGATGTCGATGTTGACAATTCTTAAAATATATATTTTTCGAATTTTCATATTAATTATCTCCTTTTTCTTTTACCTTTCCCTCTTCTTCCTTCTTTTACTTTTAATTACAAAAATCAAAAAATTAAATATTAAATAGCGTTCACGTCAACACTAGTCAAATAACAAGAGTGAACAAGCATTCACATCAAGACTAAAATGTGAAAATTGGTCAAAATAGACTGAATTTGTATAACTGCAAAAGTTGAAGATCGAATTGGCAAAAAAAAAATTATAACTAAATTGACATAGGTATAATAGATTTAAGATTTTTTTTTTTTTGGTAATTCTCTTAGAAAATGAGAGAAGCAAGTGTTAGTTCCCCCAGCCTCCGAATTCAGTCATCTAGCCAATTTTGATCGGCCAACGTCAATCGTCCGACCGATACTAATATGGACAATTTTTTAAAATATTTTGTTTTATTCCGAATTTTTTGTTAATTATTTTATTAATTTTTTGCTTTTAATTAAAAAAATTCAAAAATATTATTAAAAAGTATTTATGTTAGCCCAACTAAACAATGAGTGCCCATCGATGTTTACGTCAACATTGGCTTGTCAAAATTGGCCAAATGGATTAAATTTATATAATTGCAAAAATTGAGGATTAAAATGACTCAAAAAAAGTTTATAACTTAATTAACCAAATTATCTCATTCGATCTACATGTATATCTGTTATTAGCAACACTCCCGTAAGGATCATAAGTCTCGAGGACTTTTCTTAAGTAGTGTGCATGCAACAGGAATGCAGGGGTTGCTTTTCAGAAGGGATAAACTAGGTATCAAACATTATTCCTAGGCTCTAAGGGATCTATAACCAAAAGTCCATTCCTATTGATTCGTTCGTTAGCGGGTTGCCTCTCGATCTAGGTGGTCGTTCCATAAAATTGAAAAGTAGGTGCTGAAAATCTTAGTGCTGAATTTTAAGTATTGATAGTTTCGAGTGCTAAGAGTAGAAATTGAAAGTTGTTTATTAGTAATAGAAAACTCATAACTAGGTTTGTTGTTTTCTCGCACTACGTGGAATAGTGATCATTATCGGTATGTTTTAGCCATATTGTTGGTAAGATTCTAATTGCAATCAACTCATTTTTCTTCGATAAATTAATTATAACATCTTCATACACCATTAAGTGACTTTTTTTTTTTAAAATTCAACTTAACCTTAATAGTCATTGCTAGTTATGGTTATCAAACAAATTTAAACTAATTAAACGTTAAACTCTTTAATTTTCGTATTAAGTTAAGCACTTTGTAATCAAATTTTGCTACTCTGCACTACCCATGGCTTGAGGTTCGAGCTTGACAATCCTGCTACTATAGCCCTACTATACTAATAGTCAGGAAATCTCTCCATATAATATATGCCACGACTAGGTATGCCACACTAGCTACTCAAAGATGCACTCGCCACATATATCAAGCCAATGATTTTGCAAAAGATACATGGCCCATTCATCAACAGACTAAATAGGGAATGCCATAAATGTCATAACTTTCATACGGCGTTCGCTTGAGCATTATAACTCTATTTTCAATCACTTAAGTATCACAAACTGTTCAATTGATCACTTGAATGACATAACTTTTTAAAGACATATAATATAAATGCCATGCCACATTGGATTTTTGACATTTGGGTGACCTTTTATAAAAGGTTATGGTACTCAAGTAATTAATTCAAAGCCATTGCACTCAAATTATTTTTTTTTAGATGTTATGGTATTCAAGTGGTTAAAAAAAAAGGTACGATACGCAAGTGAGCGACGTAAAAAATTATGATACTTGTGGTTACTTATCCCAACCAAATATCTTGGTTTTCCCTGAAAAGAAAGTTACTTAGTAACAAGATACGCTTCTTAAAAAGCTTGTCAAACTGCATTTGGTCATTTAGAAGTTAATTATGATTTGACTATTTTTATGGGAAGTTAAGGGACTAAATTTGAAAAATAAAAATAAATGTTTATCGACTATATTAAATGGTAGTTCAAGAATCACATTGAATGAATTATAGTTTCAAGAAGACAATGCACATTTGGTCAAAATATTTGGACGTCAAAATCTTTGGACTATTTATTTCATTTTCCATTATTGAAACTTAATTGCTAAATCTTAAGTGTTGAAGTCCTTAAGTACTAAAAACAAAAGTAAAACATTGTTGGATAACTAATGAAAATTAAATAACATTTTAAATTGATTCTTACTAAACATCAAAAGTAAATAATGTTGGAAAGTTTGGAGTTTTGACCACATAAATATTGCTCACCCAATTAAGTAAATCCATGGTTTACCGCATTGAAAGAGTTTTTTTTACTTAAACGATCAATGAAGTTGTGTAGCTAGAGGTTATCAAAAGCATTAACCACATTAAATCTTACAAAGTTTAAAGGTTATCAAACACCTCTGGAGTTTATGAAGCAATTTCTCGAGAACTAGCTAAAACCTACAATTAGATACCGCTCACAACTAAGGTCGGCAGCATGAAGCACGATCAATTTACACGAAATTCAAGATCCCTCCACCCGGTATTCTGATAAGTGAGATATAAATCCGGACATCATTCACCTGTTTACCATTCGCCAACCAAAAGTATGATTGGAGAAATTTTCGAACCCGCAGCTTGAGTTTTATATATTATATGGATGCTAGAGAGAGAAGGGAATGGAAAAGGATGCCATATAACCTAAGTTTCCTTGGAGGTTTTCGAAATATAGACATGAAGTTAAGGTAGGGGTATCTATATAACATAAATTTAGCGACATTGCTCCCTCGTAATCAGGTCCTTCCTTTAACAACACTCCCCCTAGGGGTGAGCATGATTCGGGTTGGGCCGATCCGTCCCTTAACCCCAGGATCAACTCGCACAGTACTGGTCCTCAATTTTTTGGACTGATGACCGACCTTATTGAGCTTAGAACTGATGACCGGATTGACCCAATATGTTCGGTCTAGTTCCAAGGTCAACCCGAGATCAATCGATAATTTTTTATTTCATTTTTTGTATTCCATAAAAAAATGATAGAGGACTGAACTGACCTAATAAATTCGGTCCAGTTTCGGGGTCAACCTAGGACCAACTAATAATTTTTTATTTCATTTTTTGTACTACTTAAAAAGACAACTAAGGACTATACCAACCAAATGGGTTCGATAACGAGTGAGGTCAGTTAAGAAAGGTAAGTAGTGAGGGTCAAGTGGAGTGAGTATCGAACAGAATAAGCATTGAATGTCAAGCAGGAAGCAACAAGTCAAGCGAGCATCGAACATCACGAGTGGCCCAAAGCGAGTAAGGCGAGTGTCAAGTGATGAGCGAGAAGTTGTTTATTTCGATTTTAACAAATTGAAGACTAAGATGACAAATAAGATAGAAAATAACGAATACTAGAGAATGATGTCATAAGGAGTTGTTTATGATTTTTGGACACCGTGAGGACTCCTCACAAAAACATTTTCCTTATTCGTAAATTATAATTATTGATGCCGTAAAAGATATTTAAAATCTAAGTTATTAAAGAATAATGTAAAATTACTTAAACTTCTCACTAAAGAGCTGTTTAATATTGTTGACGCCGTTTATTTTTAGGTTTTTTTTTTTATATAAAAAAATTATAAGTTATATATATAGTTAGGTTGGTCCAGTTAGGATCGATCCGAAATTCTTAGAATTGAGGACTAACCAAGACAAATCTGGCCCATTTAATTTATGACTAAAGACCAACCCAATTTCCTTGAAACCTGACCAAGACCTGGGGTTTGGCTTGCCCATCGGTCCATGACTGACCAATGCTCACCCCTACCCCCTCTCTTTTCCTCTTTTCTCCCTTCCTCCCCTCAATCACCGGACGATTATGCCTCGGGGCCTCGCCTTGAATGGAAGATTGGTCACCTAATTTCAGTCGTGCCTCGGTGAGTTTCGATTCTCTAACCAGCATCCTTTGGCAAATTTAGAAAAACAGGAGTAACTTCATATTCAGAAAGCAAAAGCCAGAGCCACAGTACCTCATTCGAACGGCCATGGCAGAGCATCAATCACTTGTCCACTGGGCTAAAATGAAGAAATCTGGACCAGAGAACGCCAACGCACCTCAAGTCTGGAAGTGCCCAAAAGAAGGTACCCTTAAAATCAACATTGACGGCTCTTTTGTGGAGGGGTCGACTTCTCGAGCTATTGGCTATGTCGTTCGAGACAGCAATGGAGTAGTGGTGGATGGATTCGCGTAGTCGGTGAGGACGATCTCGGCTGAGCAAGCGGAAGCTTTGGCTTTGGTTGAAATCCTAAATTTCTTCTTCTGACTGCACGAACAGAAGATGCCGTTTTACTTGAGTCAGATTGTGCGGTACCGTTAGGAACTCTTCAAGGGACAAATCAATTCATGTGGGAAGCAGAAACTCTTGTCAGTGAAGCCAAAAACTTAACCACGGGCTTCAAAAATCTGATTTTGGCCCATTGTAGCAGAGATTCAAATAAGATAACGGACTGGATTGGAAAAACCCATCAATGTGAATTCCTATCTCACAATTGGTTGTCCAACCCCGCTCAAGTCATGTAGGTTTTATTGTGTTCGGAATCTCGTTTTTTGTACTTGAACTCGTTAAGATAGTAATGCAATTCGTATTTTTGACAAAAAAAAAATCACTCCCACCAAAACCCATTACTAATGTTCCTAGATAGGGGTATTTATCTAATTTCATCCATCATAAAACAAACAAAAATAAGGAAGAATCTCTCGCTATTCACCGCTAAAAAAACCATAAATAAACAAATGGTGATAATCTCAATCAATCAATCCATGAATATTGTTGGTCCAAATAACAACAAAGGAGTTTGTTGTAGCATTCTAAAGTTACAGGCTCGACTATGACAAGAAATGCAAACGGGTTACAACAACATTGATAGAGTAAGTTAGTTGATATACACCAAATCTAGTAAGAAAGAGAAAATATAATCATTTACTTTCACGATTTTGAAAAGCATAATTCTTCAATTCTCTTGCTACTTTTGTGAAACTTTAATGTGAACCACAAAGTTATGTAGGAAAATGAGCTTAAGCTCTCTCGCTACTTTCATGGACTCTTGATGTAAAGATTAAGGAGCTTCGACCCTTAATCATTTTCTCGAAACTTTGACATGAACCAAGAATCTTAAAGCTTCAACATGAACAAAAGATACCAAATGAGAAAGGTGAGAAAAAGGTAGAATTTTGATTCATGAATTTTTAATACATATTCAATATAAAATATTAAGTCAAAGTTCAGAAATTATTTATGTAATTCTTAAAAAAAAAATAATGATAGATATGTAGAAGACAACAACGGAAGGAGGCAGAGATTAATGATAAAGGAGAAAGAAAATTTAGAACGACATGACACCTTCCCTTTCCCCCAGCAAAACTGGCGGGAATCTCATCTTTCCCTCCTCCACCTTCCCCCCTCTCTCTCTCCGTGAACTCGAACTCGCGCGCTCGACTCACCGAGAGCTCCACTGAGTCGCCGCCATGAGCGCTTCCACCAGGAAACGCCCTCCCCCGGCGGCGCACCCTTCCCCGGCGGCGCACCCGCCGAAGCACCAGGCCACCACGCCGCCGCCGCCGCCGCAGCCGGCCCCGAGGCCGCCCCTCGAGGAGGAATTCCTCGACGAGGACGTCTACCTCGACGAAACCCTAATCCCCGGCGACGACGACCACGACGAGGAGTACCTCATCCTCCGCGACATCGAGGAGCGCCAGGGCCTCGCCTCGCGCCTCGCCAAGTGGGCCCGCCCTCCCCTCTCCGACGGCTACCTGTCGCAGTCGAAGAACGTCGGTGAGCGCCTCTCTGTGTGCCGCCGGGCTTTTGAATTCCGCCGCATCGGTTTTTGGCCCTAGGGGTTTGTTCGGGTTTTAAGCGATTTCCGTCTTGTTCGCTCGACTGTTTTTGGGGATTTCAGTTTATCAGCAATTGGCGATCGATTACGTGATCGCGGAGAGCCACAGGGAACTCTTGCCTGATCGTTCCGGGCCTGCCGCGATTATTCGCATTTTCGGGGTCACGAGGGAAGGTTAGTATGGCTTCTCATTTACTCAAGGTGATTTCTTTGGTTGAAATTAGCTTTGTCAGGGCAAGAGTAAGTAGTCAGCTGTGTTTGCTCAGTTAAACACGGCTTGTAGATCTCATTAGCCTGAACAAGTGACAGTTTCTCTGATGTTTATCTAGCTTTAATTATTTAAATTCTAACCTTATTTGGTAGGGCATAGTGTTTGCTGCAATGTTCATGGGTTCGAGCCGTACTTCTACATTAGTTGTCCTCCAGGAATGGGCCCAGATGATAGTTCCCGTTTTCATCAAGTTCTCGAGGTATCTTCTGTCATTTGACAAAGACAAGTTGCTTCTTTAATTAAATAGCCTTATTTTTTTTACTTGGTTCGAAAACTCATGTACAAATGTTCCTCAGGGAAGGATGAGAGATGCAAACAGGAATAGCAAAGTGCCTAAGTACGTTAGACGTATAGAAATGGTGCAGAAAAGAAGTATTATGTATTATCAGCAGCAAACTTCTCATCCTTTTCTCAAGATCGTGGTTGCATTGCCAACGATGGTGACCACATGCCGTGGTAACATGTCAGACTTGTTTTGTTTGAGAAACACTTGAGGAATATGTTTGGCTGGATGCATGGTTCTTCTTCTCATGTTTCCATTTGAAGTTTTGTCTGAGAAACACTTGAGGGATATGATTGGCTCGATGCGTGGTTCTTCTCATGTTTCCATTTGAAATCATCTTTGTGCAGATTGCGGAAGATTATCACTTTGTATTAAAAATTTATTTGGGGTAGAAACTTGCATGTTTATACAAAGTAGTACTTCCTCTTGATTAGAGATATCATAATGGCAGGCATTCTTGACAGAGGTATTCAGATTGATGGGTTGGGTATGAAGAGCTTCATGACATACGAAAGCAACATCCTTTTTGCACTTCGTTTTATGATTGACCGCAATGTTGTTGGAGGCAATTGGATTGAAGTACCTGCTGGAAAGTACCGAAGGACAGCCAAAAAGTTGTCTTATTGCCAGTTGGAGTTCGATTGCTTGTATCCTTGGACATGTATGGTCACTTAGGGTGTGTTTGGTAACATTTCTATTCCTAGGAAAAACTTTTGTTTGGAAATAATTTTTTCCACTTCTATTCCGTGGACAAGTTTCTAAGCATTCGAATGCATTTGCTAACCACACAAAATTTCTATCCCCAAAACATAAAAAGAACATGAACGTATTTAGTACGATACTCAATTTTTTTGTGACGTGGAATTTTTAAAAAATTTTAACAATTTTTTGAGATTTTTCTATTTTTTTTTTAATTTGTACTTTTTTATCGCTCCGATCTCCATCCTCCTTTAGCTGATCATTGGGTCGACCTCACCCGGCCACGCGAGGTCAGCCTTGCCATGGCCAGGTGAAGCTGACCTCAAGGTGGCTGGGTGAGGCTCCCTCGAGGCTGGTGATTGGCTAGAAGAGGAAGAAGAAAAAAGAAAAGAAAATTACCTGTTTTAGAAATTGTTCTTGGGAACAAAGAATTAAGTTTTTCTACTTCTTGTTTCTATGTCAAATCTATTCCCTGGCCACTAGTTTGTTTCGGGGAATAGAAAAATTAGCTAATATTATCAAACGGATTTTTGTTCTTTTTCTGTTTCAGGGAACAAAATAACAGAAAAATTGAGGAATAGGAACATTACCAAACAGGGCCTTATTCAAGGAAGAGGAGAGTTCATTTTAATCTTTGAGTTGAGTGTATACTTGTGTCGTGGTTTTACTTAACATAATTGCTCAGGTACTCTGAACTCATTAGCCATTCCCTGGAAGGTGAATTCTCTAAGATGGCTCCTTTCCGTATTTTGAGTTTTGACATTGAGTGTGCTGGTCGAAAAGGTCATTTTCCAGAGCCTAACCATGATCCTGTCATCCAGGTCTGAAATTTTCTATCCCTCTAGTCAGCAAAACTCTTGAAAGTACAATGGCTTAGTCATTGCAATCATCTTATTTGTCTATTTCTGGAAACTGTTTGTCTTTTAGGTGGCCAATCTAGTCACCTTGCAGGGAGAGAGCCAGCCGTTTGTGCGAAATGTGATGACCCTGAAGTCATGCTCTCCTATAGTTGGTGTTGATGTCATGTCATTTGACACAGAAAGAGAAGTCCTGCTAGCTTGGAGGGTATTGGGCTTGCTCTAGAATTCTTTTCTCTCTTATTGCAAGAGGATTTTGTCATCTTGATTTAGGTCTATATACTAAATCTATGCATGGCTCGAACTGCTTTAGCAGTTTAGCTGGTCATGGCATTGTATAGCTTAATTATCTACAAAGAATGTCTGAAACTGTTTTTTTTTTTTTTTTTTTCATGTATGCTTTTTTTTATTTCTCTATGGGTTCTCTGCATTCTCACCTGTCTGTTGGTCGTTTGATTGGCTGGATGCAGTTAGACTTCATGGTTGTAATGTTGTATTGATGATTTTGCTTGCAGTTAATTATCAAATGTCAGAGGGTGTTGTTTATTAGCTTCTATTATTTCATTCCTCCCCACCTAAAATAAAAAAAAACCTGCCATGTACTTTACTTGGTAAGGCAAGTTACGTTGTCTTTGTATTCATTTTTATTAAACACCTCCCAAGTACTACACTTTGTAAGGCAAGTTATGTTATCTTTAATTTCATTTTTTGTGTTGGGACATAATATGATTTTCTTTAGCAAGTCTAGCCATTATAATAAGCCTCGGTTTGGTTGCAGGATTTAATCAGGGAAGTCGACCCCGATATTATAATAGGGTATAACATCTGCAAGTTTGATTTGCCATATCTTATTGAGGTTAGTAAAATTGAGAATTTCCAATGTCCATGTTTGTGCATCTCCCTTGGATTTCTCTGTCACTGCTAAAGTTTACTACTGCATGGATCAGTTAGGATTGCTCAAGTCTTTGGACATGCATCTTGGAGACAGTTAATCTTTGGAACTATTGATGGCCATAAGTGGCTTAGAGTTTTTCAGTACATAATAATTCCATTGTCCTCCTCTGATAGCTGAATATGAGTCTAGTGGCTCGTCTTAGCAGAGATGATGGTTTTTTTGTTGTGGATATCTATGCTTTAAACCTTTTTTATATGGATAATCAGTTCTGGATATGAATATCAATCTTACCCAGGATACTGGGTCTTAGGGTTCTGGTTTTTTATGCTATTATTGTTCTATTTAAATGGAACAGGCACCTTAGGAAGTGTAAGCCTGGCAGCTTCTAAAGTCAAAGTGCATTTTTTGGTTCCCTTTCCTCTGTCATTGACCTCTTCCTGCTACTTTGGATACAACATGCTAGTGCACCAACCTGCTTTATAGTTGTTTAAAATTGCGGTGCAATTGCAATACATGAGATCTCTTGGCTGGTGACCAACCTTATATTTTCTATGCCTGATATTTGAGAAAATAAATGAGGTTTCAATTTTCTGTCATTATCATTCGGACGCTGGACCAAATTGATGGAGTGGTCAGCTTCATGGCTAGTGGGAGTTAAATTTGAGGGGTTTTTTTTTTCTTTCTTTTAATTCTTTATATGTTACTTGCAGCTGAGTAGATTTATGCTAGTTCCTAAATCAAATATCACTATGGTGCCTATCGTCAATAATTTGGTTTCCATATTATGCAGAGAGCTGAAGCTTTAGGCATTCCTGAATTTCCTATATTGGGCCGTGTGAGGAATAGCAGGGTCCGTGTCAGAGACACAACTTTTTCCTCAAGGTAATTAAGGCTTGACATCAAGTTAGCCACTACATCAGTCTGGTCTCTATAAAATTGAGTCGAAAGATCTAATTTTATAGTACTAGAAAAATTATAGTCCTTTTCGTATTAAGTGTCAATGATAGTTTGAATGCCTCATTTTCACAATATAGTTGCCAATGTTCTAACTCGATAGAGGAACAAATGATCAGCTACTACTTGACTTGATAGTTACATATTGGAAATGTCAATTCCACGGACAAACGGTACTTAGTTCCACGGTCAAAGCAAGTTCCAGAAATATGACCCTCAAGAAACACCAAAAATCCAACTTGACAAGTACAAGATCTTAGTGAACAAACGAACTAGCACTCCTTGAAAAAGTCAATAACAGTTGAAACAACAGTTATTACTTCTTGACACTGGGAATTGACTTGGATCTACTTCAAAACAAATGTGCTGGCACAATTAAGTTGAGGTAGTGAATGTGAACGTATTCCAATGTGCTTTTAGTTAACTGCTTGGGCTTATCAATATAAATTTGTGGAACTTTTGACAGTACTGCATGAGTTGATGTCACTAGCCAGCGTGGCTCATCAATGCTTCTTTGTATCACAGGCAGCATGGAACAAGGGAAAGTAAAGAAGTCACCATTGAAGGGAGGGTTCAATTTGACTTGTTCCAGGTACGGTTTCCAGAGGTTTTACCTGAGTAGCTTGCTCTTTTCCGAGGAGATATACGGATGACCCGAAGTTTTCTCTGTTGTGATAGGCTGTGCAACGAGATTATAAACTAAGTTCTTATTCGTTGAACTCTGTTTCGGCACACTTCCTTTCTGAGCAGGTGAGCTTCAATCTCTTGCTGAAGTTTAGGTCAACATTTGTTTCCATTGTGTCTGTCTTTATCATTTGGCATATGCGTGATTGAGATGCGAGTTAGTTTCTGTGGTTAGCAGGAAAAGTTTCTGTGACTTTTTTGCAGTTGGTAGTAACTGGTGATTGAAATGTCTTCTTTAGTTTGAGGGGCTTCTTTGGTTTTGGCATCAGAAAATGGTGTGCATCCTGGCAAGATGTCATCGGAATAACATATTCTAAATATAATGTTATAAGGTGAATTGTAGTGATGACGGGATAAGGTGAATTGTAGTATCAGCTTTGCAAGTTCACATCTGAGTTCCCTTATGCTATAACTTAAGGTTCACCAAGCATCTTCATTATGAGGGAAGACTTGGATCATTGTTCTCATAGTTTGATGAGCTGACGACAAAATGCAATTGCCATAAGTTGTTCAATGCTTGCCATTAATAAATGCATTGTTAGTCTAAGGAGCTGGATTGTTTTCTTCTCACCTGATTTCTTCTTCAACAGTTTTACTTTTGAGATTGCTTTTTCTTGAGGGCCTCAGAATTACCAGTCTCACATCTTTGAAGATGATTATTGAAGGCTACACATATTTAGAAGTTAATTTAATGTGTATTTTGATGATTGGAAAGATTTTTCATTGGGTTTGACCGGACCCTTCACTCTTATAAGGAGGGGTCAAGAGATTTAGATGATTTGGTTGTTTCAATTATCAGCTCCTTATACAGTGACCTAGGAAGCACAATATTTATTAGCTTATCATAGCTCATGTCCCAATGAT
Organism: Eucalyptus grandis; assembly: GCF_016545825.1. NCBI lineage: Eukaryota > Viridiplantae > Streptophyta > Magnoliopsida > Myrtales > Myrtaceae > Eucalyptus > Eucalyptus grandis. The sequence goes on from NC_052620.1 coordinate 3,353,922, forward strand.
GATGCTTTTCATCTGTATGCTTTGGTGACATGCATGGTTGAAGAAAATATTTGCCAGTGCACTGTGTTTCAGTCTAGAGATTATATTTGATGCATCAACAATCTCATTCACAATATGATGCTTCCACTAGTAGGATTTGAAGAATTGTTCTTCCAGGGATCTGGCTTTCCATAAGTTAATTAAGAAAATATATATCAACTGTGATTTTTGTTATTGAACATTTTGTCCCTTCATAACTTTCTTGGAAGTAGTCATACTATCTTATACAAGTTCATGCCACTTCTTTTCATTCAGAAAGAGGATGTTCACCATTCAATTATATCAGATCTTCAAAATGGCAATGCGGAAACGAGGAGGCGGCTTGCTGTATATTGTTTGAAGGTACAGACATTCTTTGGAAGTTTTCTTCTACTTACCAGTATATACCCTTGCTACATAGATGTTCCTCTATATTGGCTGGGTAGTATGTATGGTTTTGATATAATTCTAGAATTAGGTAGTAATCTGCAGGGGGGTGTGGAGCTTGAGGCTTCTCAAGCGCAGGCAAATCAAATGCTGTTGCCATTTATTTCTTTATCTAGTGTGATGTAGTGCATTTCTCTATTTGGATGTACATTTTGATACATTGTTTTTTGTTTATTAACAGTGGTCACAGCCTATAACAGTTGCTTGTCAAATCATGGTTTGTTGGTTTATGTTCCAGCAGCAATTATGTGGAAACATAGTGCTTCCATGATGCGCATTAGAAGTGTCCTGTAGATGCACGGTCTTGTTAAGAAATTGCTTGACTGGATTACGGAACATTTGAATCAGTTAAATTACTTTAGAGCATTTGATAGATTGTCCTGATGTGAGTGTATTGCTTTGCCTAACTTGTTTTTTTCTCAAGTGTTGCCTTCAGTCCTCTAGAATTAGATGAGGTTTGATTGCTGTCAGGGTGTAGATACTTTTGAAAACTTCCATCTATCTCCATTTACCTTTTGACTATAGCTTTGCTTTAGGAGACATTTCTTGCAACTAATGCATCAACTGGATGACATTTCTTTTGATCACAGGATGCTTATCTCCCACAGCGGTTGCTGGATAAACTGATGTTCATTTACAATTATGTGGAGATGGCAAGGGTCACTGGCGTTCCTATATCTTTTCTTCTTTCCCGGGGGCAGAGCATTAAGGTCATATATTCTTGGGTTTTAAATTGATGATTATTTCATTTCAGGGATCATTGCTGATGTCAGAAAATCCTACCATTCATTGTCGCAGGTTCTTTCCCAACTTCTTAGGAAGGCAAAACAGAAGAACCTTGTTATCCCAAATATGAAACAGGCAGGATCCGAGCAAGGAACATATGAGGGTGCTACAGTGAGTTAGTCCTATAAACTTCTCTACCTGAAAACTGCCAGATAGTTTTAGCATACTGCCAATTAGTCCCTTTTCTCACTAACTAATAGTTATGTTGCTCTCACTGAGCGTTTTTAGGAAAACCAACTTTACGTGGCTTGCTGCCTGTGACAATTCAAAAATAATCGTAATTCTTGATGGTCCATGATTTTTCAGGTTCTGGAGGCCAAGGCAGGTTTCTATGAAAAGCCAATTGCGACGTTGGATTTTGCTTCTCTGTATCCATCAATAATGATGGCCTATAATTTGTGCTATTGCACACTGGTGATTCTTCTTACTGTGGCTCTTTATAATGCCTTTAAGCTATTTTAAGACAAAATGATATAAGGAAAATTAGATTTCATTTTCATCTGAGGTAGAAGCATTTTGTGGTGACTGTTATATTCTATAAAACTATTCTTTGTTATGTTTGAAGGTTACTCCTGAGGATGTTCGTAAGCTCAGCCTCCCACCAGAGTGTGTTAATAGAACTCCGTCTGGTGAAACATTTGTCAAATCGAGTCTGCAAAAGGTTATACCTATTAGTGTTGATAATCTCTATTCCAATTGAATTTACTATTGTAATATTTTTAAAAACCGAATTGCATAATTTTCATGATGATAAATGATAAAGAAAAAAAAAAATTCCTTGCAGGGAATCTTGCCAGAGATCCTTGAAGAACTACTGGCTGCTCGTAAAAGAGCAAAGGCAGACCTGAAGGTAATTACATTTGTTTTTGAATAATTACAGTGACTGTAGTAGTGTATGTCTGCACTGCCATTCCAGCTTGTTCAGTCAATCTCCATGCTTTAAGTCTTAAGCTGGAAACTATGGATGTCAACCATCTCCACACCATGGCATGTTTTGAAGTGATAGCATTGCATGAACATGATTTCTATCTTGCATCACGTCTACCAGATACTAAAAGCACTAAGATGCATCTTTGATGCCAGACCTTTGGTAAACAACTCTTTTTTTGGATTATATTAGGAGGCAAAGGATCCACTTGAAAGAGCCGTGCTTGATGGTCGGCAGCTGGCTTTGAAGGTTCACTTAATTGTTTTTTTTATCTCCAATATATTGTAATGCAAACCATCACAACTGCCAGCAGAATGACTCCTGTGATTCGCATTACTTTTCAGATTAGTGCAAATTCTGTATATGGGTTTACTGGAGCTACTATTGGCCAGTTACCCTGCCTCGAGATATCTTCAAGTGTCACAAGCTATGGTGAGGTTCTGATAACATAGTTCATTGAGGTTTCAAATAAATAACTTTTGACTCATTAAGTATGAGAATCTTTTAAATGAAGGTCGGCAGATGATTGAGCACACAAAAAAGCTTGTTGAAGATAAATTTACTGTGCTTGGAGGGTATGAACACAATGCGGAGGTAGTTATCTACAATATTTTCTGTTTTATTTTTCGTCTGGTTGATCATAAAGCTGGCCAGAGCTGTATACAGAGTATTTATTATTTATTTTTTGCGGATTAGCATGCTAGCTGGAATACTTCCCCTAGATATTTACAGTAGAGATTCCAATTTTCTCATAATGAAAATTTGTCATTTATGCTTAAGTTGGCACTTTCTTTTGATTCTCTAGATATTTTGATGATAGAGCTGTGATATTTGAAGGATTTGAACCTGCAGGTCCTGTTTCTCTCATTCAAGTCTCTGATAAAAAATAAGAAAGATCTGTCATCTTCATTTTAGAGATTTGTCTGTTACCCTGCAATCTTCATTTTACCACGAATTCCCTGTGGCATCTTGATTTATGTATTGGCCACCGTTTCTACTAATCTTTTAGACTTATTTTCACATGTGTTGAGTGGTTTGAAAGAGTCTAAAATGTTGAAAATGTGACTGCTCTCTGATTTGGGCTTTATGGAGCTCTTTCTTTGTTTTTCATGATGGTGATGGAGCTCAATTGGTAGTTCTTTTAACTCATGAATTATTAGTTCTTTGGACAAACCTTCTTCGATCTTCGCATTTGGAGCAATTTGCTACTCTTATCTTGAACTACTTCAAAAAAAGAAGCTGCAGTTACTCAATTTGTCTTGGTGATATAGCTGGTGATCAACGAGGCAATCTGGAAGTATCTATGTAAAACCTCAATCTAACGAAACAACTCATGTTAAAGCAATCCATTTTATTTTATAAAAGCCAGCTCGGCACTTCATGAAGTGGATCGTGCATATTGCATATTACATCTCCTTATAAATTCTTATTTGCAATCTCTACTATGAAGCAGCCAGAGATTCAGTAATGACTTGTTAGAGGCCTTGAATGTCTCAACCACACGCAATGCAATGACACACAGGCACACTTGCACAATCCAAGGCTTAAATGGTCGATAGTTCATGCCGCCATTTATATAATCTTCTGCAAATTTATTTGCAGTTTCGATGCTTCATGTCCTAATGGAATTGCATTCTGTCATCAGATTATTTATGGTGACACAGATTCAGTAATGGTGCAATTTGGTGTACCTACAGTGGAAGAAGCAATGAAATTGGGAAGAGAAGCCGCTGATTACATTAGTGGAACTTTCATCAAGGTAATATATTCACATAATTGACCTTACAGCTTCACAGTGATATGTATATGTTTAGTAGCTTGCTTTGATGTATCCCTTTTTCCAGTAGAATATTCATTGATTTTTGCTGCCGTATTCCTCTTAAAAAGCTCTATCTTATCAAAAATAAGAGATTTTGTAATCTATCAGAACTACAATCGATCCTGCCGGAGGGTAATTCACCCTCATTTCTCCAAGCTAATGACTCTCGTCTGTCCAAAATTTCTATGTTTTGATTTATCCTCTGGTGAAAGAAATCGGCCCACTAAGTGATAGTGTCCTGTCGAACCAATGATTTCTCACATGAAGAAAGAAACTGTCCCATCTTAAGCAAACTGCAAATGACTGAGGAAATGTTCCATTCTGTAGTTCTTTTGAGATGAATCTTTGCCTGAATGGTGCTTCAGGTTAACTTCAAGCTTAAGAAATATTAAAGGAGCAAAAGATGAAGAAGTTGAAAAATATACCTGAGCACATGAATCGTTTCTGGACATAATACTGATAATAATTTGAATAGTTCATTTAGTCTCTTATCACTTCGACAGATATTTTATATCCATTCAAAGAGTACAAACCATGGTGCTTAGTTTTATCATATGATTTTGGTAATTAGTGTTGTGAAATATATGCAATAAGATGCAGGGATTATGACTCACATTTATAAGCCTTTTCTACCGTTAGCATTCAATTTTGACTTAATTGACCAAAATCCACTGTTGTCATAAGATGATATAGGAGAAAACAATGTCCATACTTGGATCTTTAGTCATTTATTAGAGATTGTGAATCAAGCGAATTCAGTCAATGAGGATTTGCACGTGAATCACTTTTGCGCCTTACCAATCAGATAGACCCAAGTGAATTGGTGTTGATGCACTGAACAAAGGCTGAATTATATAAGGTTATGGGACCACTTTCCTAACATTTTGTGTGGCCTTTATTGATATTCTGATGATATGCTTTTGTAGGCTATGGTTGCTTATGATCTTTATTTTAGGAACTGCTTCTGGAAGGAGTTAGGCATAGGAAGGGCTTTTTTTATGGGAAGATGGTAATCAGAAAGTTAATAAAACATTTAGATGCTGTTGGCTCCCAACTGCAATTATCCACTATAAAGAATGTCTGTACCAACAGACATGGTTTAATGTTAAGAAGTCTGGCAAGTTGTGCAATTTTTACTAACTTCTGCTTTGATTTGGCTGTCCAACGTGTGAGGAACATTGACAATGCACACTTTGGAATTATTTGCCATGACCATTGGTTTCAATTTGGAAGGACTTCACTGTTGATTATTGGCTTTCAGCTGATGATGATTAGCTTAGCTAGCATTATGTGAAGAGTCTCTCTCAATGTTTCATGTTAACATACTCTCTCTTTTTTCTATTTCTTAAGAGTCTCTCTGAGTGTTTTATGTTAACATACTCTTTTTTCCACTTCTTAAGCCCATCAAACTAGAGTTTGAGAAGGTCTACTATCCATATTTGTTGATCAGCAAGAAGAGGTATGCTGGCCTTTATTGGACAAGTCCAGAGAAATTTGACAAAATGGATACAAAAGGTAAAATTATAAATCCTAACTTGATTACATTCTTCTGTTTAAAAAACTTACACTAGTCACTGTGTACAATGGGCAGGCATCGAAACTGTCAGAAGAGACAATTGCTTACTGGTGAAAAACCTGGTAACTGAGTGTCTTCATAAAATACTTATTGACAGAGACATTCCCAAGGCAGTGCAGTATGTCAAGAACACTATTTCAGACCTTCTCATGAATCGAGTGGATTTGTCCCTTTTAGTTATTACAAAGGTGAAAAAGAATAACAGTACCTCAATGTCATTTAACTCCAGTGATTTTGCAGACCATAAGATACCAATTCTGTCTTTCATTGGGAACCTTATTCATATGCTTAGTTACCTACTTACATAGATTTTCACAGGGTTTGACAAAGTCAGGAGATGATTATGATGTAAAGGCAGCTCATGTTGAGCTGGCTGAACGCATGCGCAAGGTTAGCACTGTTTGATTCTTTCCTCTTGTTACTTTGTGATCCCTTATTCATCAGTTGGACTTGCTAATAAGCTGTAAATATTCGAGATATGGACATATTCATCTATGTTTCAATTCCTTTTAAGTTTCTCTTGCTCCTTGCTCTCTTTCAAAGAATCCAAAATATGGGAAGAGAGATCGTGTCAGTTGCCCATGGCTATCCCTCAACTATCTTTTCTGTCACTTAGGCAATCTGAAGGTGAGAATAGGAGGTTGTCGAGAATTGCTTTGGTGCAGATGATTTACTATCACTTTCACACTTTTTACAAAGAAAACATCAGTTAGTCCACCTGCTGCCTCCGTGTGTATGTTTCCCAATGAGAATTCTTTCTTAAGGTCTTGTTTGTTGATGATAATTCTTTCATAATTCTTCATGATGTAAAATTCAGTTCCTTTATAAAAACTAGGGACTTCACTAGAACATCCTTATGACCTTTAATGATCTCGAATTGATAGCATCCCTTTCTTATAAACAATCATGCTCAGGGCCCCATGGTGCTTTAGCATTGAAATTTTCTCTGCTAATTAAATAAACTATCAACAGCCTGTATGTATGATATCTTTATCCATGCATAGTCGAGGACTTACAGCATGAAGTCCCAACAGTCTTTGCCTGCCAAATATAATTTCTATGGCTTTTTTCATACTCTACTTTATTGAAGAACTTCTACCCTATGTTCTTTTTCATGATCCCATTAGTTAGGTGAGCTCCTAGATTGTTTGGGAATCTATCCTCTTATCTGTCATACCAAACTTTGATACTGTCAGTTGTCTGTGGAATTGCACTTCTTCTTGAAGTGCAGATCCAGTTGCCTAAGGTGCTTGAGTTAAAAGGAAAAATTGGTTTGGTGCGTACATCTTATCCAGAAGGACAATATCAGGCTCCCACTTAAGGGAATTTCTATTGGTCTTTTTTGCCACCATTAGGATAGTGAAAATGGACAAGGAACAGATGGATGAGTTTGTTAAGCACTTTTAATCAAGGTAGGAGTTAGTTAAACTCTCTTCCTACTGTTGGGCTTTTTTTTTTTTTTTTTTTTTTTTTCATATTGTCAAATAATTAGCTTGGTTGACATTACTGTTCTTTGAATGAAGCTCCTAAAGGAAGTGCATAGTACAAAATGCAAGAACCATGACTTTAGTATATCACCTATGGTGTTCCTCTTATTTGAAATTAGATTGCCCTCTGCCTTGTTTTATGTCAAGTTCTGGGATTGCCTAGATCTCTAGAACACCTCTTAAATTGACAGCATTGTTAATGTCTTTTTTCGATAAAATCAGCTTGTCTTTACAGCTATTAATGACCTTTTGTCTCTATCCATATTCATCTTTGGCTAGTTTTTTTTTTTTTGAACAGCATCTTTGGCTACTTTTCCATGATATATATCCATTTCCTGCTCTATTGAATTTCTGGAGTTTAATTGTTCTTCTTTGACAGCGAGATGCTGCCACTGCTCCAACTGTTGGTGATAGAGTACCTTATGTCATCATCAAAGCTGCAAAAGGTGCCAAGGTAATCAGTGGTTACTTTCTTCCTTTCAGTGTCTTTGTTCATGGTACGATTTTTCTCAAAATAACTTTGTGACAACAGGCTTATGAAAAATCTGAGGATCCCATCTATGTGCTAGAAAACAACATCCCAATTGACCCTCAATACTATCTAGAAAATCAAATTAGCAAGGTAATTTTATTGGTCATTCTGCATTTAATCCTGAAAATCTCTCATTCACTGGTCAAGGGGTTTCAATTTTGCAGCCGCTTCTTAGAATCTTCGAACCAATCTTGAAGAATGCTAGCAAGGAACTTCTTCAGGGAAGTCATACGAGATCTATTTCCATCTCTACTCCTTCAAACAGTGGGATCATGAAATTTGCCAAGAAGCAACTAACTTGCATTGGTTGCAAAGCTTTGATAAGGTATTTATTGCATTTAAGTTCTCATGCTACAATTTTTTGTGTGCTTGTATTTTTCATTTCAGATCTCATTGATATCTAGGTTTCTTTGCCCTTTGGTTTCAAATCTCATGGTTTAGTTAAACATGGTAGGTTTCTGTCCTTAAGGTTTTTTTATTTTTTTTCCTCTTGTTTAAACAGTCCTCTGGTTCATTTGCAAAATTGTGTGTCAAAGATAGTATCATATTCTAGGCCTATTCCATGGATGATGGACTAGAATTATACATTAGAAAAAGGAATGACTGGAAAAGTTAAATCAGCATTTCTCCTGCTAGACTACCAGTAACATCTGTGAGATCTTGAATTTAGTTTAATTAATTGAACACTTAATTAATGAAAAGCTTGATTTCGTTCATGACTTACTTTGTATATTTGGACTGGTATTCCCCAACTTGAGGAAAATGATCTGACTGATCCTTCAAGCTTTAACATCACCATGTGATGCTGAGACAGCTGTAACCACTCAAGATTGACACATAGTTTGACGTTATGCACAGAGCAATCTGTCTCATCTTTCTTGAATTGCCCATTGAATGAGGAAGTTTGGTAATGTTCCTCCAATTTTGCTGCACACATATGCTAGTTATAGTATTTATTCACTTCATATGGCGTACTTTATCTTTCTTGTTCAACCAGTGAGTGCATCGTCAATTATTATTATTATTATTATTATTATTATTATTATTATTATTATTATTATTATTATTATTATTATTATTTTTTGAGCTTCCTTATCATATTTTGGGACCTGAAACTGGCAGAGTTCTTTTTGTTGGGCTTTTGTACGAATAAAAAGTCAATTTGCAATGTGTCTTCAAACTTGTGTGCCAACCTGAGTTATATTGCTCCTGTCCACTATACCAGCAATACAAACGGAACTCTTTGTTCACACTGCAAGGGAAGGGAAGCTGAATTGTATTGTAAATCAGTATCTCAAGGTAAGCATCTCTGCTGATGCTATATTTTCTTCCTAGACAGTAGTCGGATATATAGCACGCTGGTAAATTTGGTTACTTGCATAAAATGGTTTCAGTCTCAGAGCTTGAGGAGATTTTTGGAAAGCTTTGGACACAGTGCCAAGAATGCCAGGGTTCACTTCATCAGGATGTTCTTTGTACAAGGTTCTACTTTGTTTCCTCGCAATACTTTTTAAGATAGCTTGTTTATCATTCACGTAATTGATATCATGACTTTTGCAGTCGGGATTGTCCCATATTTTACCGGAGGAAGAAGGCACAGAAAGACATGGCTGAAGCCAAGCGGCAATTAGATAGATGGAACTTCTAAATATCGACAGGCTTTGTAATCTGTGGTGGTGGACGAGAGGGGATGCATCTGTCTTCACTTTGTTATTAGTATGGCTTCTTTTGCCCAATCTTATTTCATCTTTAATATGGATGGTGAATTTGACAACACAGGTGATCCCATCTAAAAGATAATAAGTGCACGTGTCACGAGATAATATTTTAAATCACTATCCGGCACTTAGACCACGAATTTCTTGTATGGCCTAAGTCACCCTTATTAGCTTTCACTCCTACTCTCCCACGCTCATAAAGAAAATACTATAGAGTTATAAAGAGGAGCCCCCAAGAGTAATTTTATATAAACTCTTGCATTGCGAAATGAGAGGGGAGTAGACCCTATTTATATTTGTACCCCTTTAATCTCAACCGTTGAATCTCCCTTTGATTTAACAGTTGTGACATTCGAAATTTCGCTCAACAAAATAATGAGGCACGCCACGTAATCGAGCTTGTCATTGGACCGTACCAATAGTACCACCGTGGGGACTCACCAACTTAGCTCGTCCCCGTCATCACCGAAACAACTCAACTGCATCACCACCGAATCTGAGCCAACTGAGTCCCGCTGTCCTCAAATCAGTGCCATATACTCCTCGAATGCTGCCACGTCCCTCCCCCAACCGACTATCAATTCCCCCTCTTGCCGAGTTGGCCACTAACGAAGCCAACGTTCGCTCCCATCTGTTGCCGCAAGTGGGCGACAACGCATCAAGGTGATGCGGAGTCAACAATCACCGCCAGAGGGAGGACAGCTTTGACTGTGGGAGACAGAGAAAAGCGAGCTGCTCGCTCTCTGCCCTCAAGTCCATCTTCAGCTTCTTCTCTTCACTTTCCGTTGCAGCCAGCAAGCCAGAAGCAGCGAAGATCAGCAGTTCCAGTCTCCTTCCTTGCTCGCCCACAGAAGACCGATAAGGTCCTCAAGTCGTCGACTACCAGGCCAGCAGCACGCTGTCGCTCTGCCGACTGGCACCGGCACCGTGTCCAGCCGTGTCATCCCTCGGCTCGCTTTGAACAGGCGGAGAACCAACCTCAGCCAGAACTCCTGAGATCCTATCGAGCCACGAGCACAGTTTATCGAGGACCCAAGACAAGTAGATATCCTCCGTTTATTCTATGTCAATCAATTACGTATGACGAGGATAGTTTCCTAGAAACTTCATGAACATTGATTAGATTTTTATTTAATCAGAAGTTTCGATCACATTATCTAAGTACATTGTTGAGTTTGAAGTAGTTGAGCTTATGGTTGGGTCGTAGGAACGTGGTCGGTCGGTATGAGGATTGAAATGGCTGAAATTTCAAATTAAACTAGTGCTGGACACATTGGCTCAAATTTCGAATTAAACTAGTGTTGGACACATGTTACGTTTGGTTTACCCCTAGATTTTACTAATTTTGTGCCGACTTATGCAATGCAAATTTCATGGGGTGTTTTCACAAAAGTTGTCTCTTAGGGCGCGTTTGGTTGTGTTTCGTTTAAAAATTGTTCTAGGGAACAAATAGAAAAAAGTATTTCGTTCCTGGGAACAATTTTTGAACAAAATACGCGTTTGGTAAACTTGTTCTAATAAAAAATAAACAGAAACATGTTTGGTAAATTTGGATAATTTTTTTATTTCTTTTATTTTTTCTATTTTTTTCTTATTTTTCCTTTTTTTCTTTTTTTCTTTTTCGTTTTTTTTTTTTTCTTCTTTTGGCCGGTCGCCGGCCAAGGCCTTCACCGGCGACCGGCCGGCGAGGGCCGAGCTCGCCTGCCGGCGGGCGAGGCGCGGCCTCGCCGGCCACCGCCCGAGCGAGGCCGAGGCTCGCCGGCGCCGGGGGAGCTCGGCCTCGCCGGCTCGGGCGAGCTCGAGGCCGGATCTGGCGAGATCGAGCTCGCCTGTGCCGGCGCGAGGTCGGCCTTGCCTTGATCCGGCGAGGCCGAGCTCGCCCGGCGGGCGAGGCGCGGCCTCGCCGGCCACCGCTGGGCGAGGCCGAGGCTTGCCGGCCGGCCGGGCGAGCTCGGCCTCGCCGGATCTGAGCGAGATCGAGCTCGCCTGTGCCGGTGCGAGGTCGGCCTCGCCATGGCCGGGCGAGCTCGAGCTCGCCCAGATCCGGCGAGGCCGACCTCGCCCGGCCGGGCCGGCGAGCGCCGGCCTCGCGGGGCCGGCGAGCGTCGGCCTCGCGGGGCCGGCGAGCCTCGCCGTGGCCGGGCGAGGCCGCCGGCCCTCGTCGGCCGGTCGCCGCCATGGCCGAGGGCCGCGACCGGCCAAAAGAAAGAAGAACAAAAATAAGAGAAAAAGAAAAAAAAAAGTGTTTCGTTTTTTTTTGTTCCTGTTCACAAAGAACAAAGGAACAAAAACGCACCCAAACGCGTTTGTTCCTTTTTGTTCCCAGAACAAAAAAACAGAAATTTTTGTTCCTGGGAACAGAAATAAGGTGCAGCCATGCGGGGCCTTATTGGCTGCTCTACGACATACTTCACAAAAATATATCTGAAAATTACAGGTAAGAAATCTATTTTCGAGGTCACCGAACCAACCTCTTCCCCGCTTTCCATTTTCCATAGATTTTTCGGTCAAGAATTATAACACGCATCCTCATGAAAGTTGTAGAGTATATCCTTGGCTACCACATATTATATTTCCATGATCTTTCGATCTCATTTAATCTGCGAAATATGTATTTTTCTGCTCTATTATGTTCTGGAAATTTTTACTGTTTTGGGCCTAGATTAGAAAAATTATTTAGAACTGTATGGGCTGAATCGGACTTCAAGTCCCCCACAGAATATGTCCCTCTTGATCTTGTCTACCTTATATTAAAGTTTCATAATTTTTGAAATCCGTTTACCTAGATAACCACTGTAGCTTCTAGAGGTGCGTAGGACACCCTTATAGGATTAGTTTAGAGACTTGATGTAGCACCTTTCTTGCAATCCGTCTAGTAAAGGCACAGGTGAGTTTAGACTGGGTTAGGGGAATAAAGTTGACTGAGGATTTGCAGATTCACGTTTGAGTCCTAGGATAACAGTAACATCAATCTACTTTTGATTGAATTATAGAATTGTTGTATCATGGTATGGATGTGTGACTAGGATTATCGTCGGTCTTTGGGACGACGGTGTCCCAGGTTGTAGTAGGGATGCCTGGAGAGGTAATTGAATTCCTCCAAATGCTTGGGGGTGTAACATGATCCCCCAATGTTCTCATGATGCCAGATGGATGCGAGATGTCCGAGGGGTAACGGGGCTCTTTGGATGATGATAGTAGCACGAATTCCTATCGAATATGATCTTGATACTTTTTAATTGAGTTACTGATTATCTATTTGGAGAAGCTACTGTTTATATTGATTTGTTACGTTATTTTGGAAGGGTGCTCAGGTAAGTTGATAATTTACTGTACTTTATATTGGAGCTTTCTTTATTAGTATGGTGATTGGTATATGTAGTATAGACCGATTGACCTTTTGCTTGTTGGGTTTAGGTTCACTGGTTGTTTACTTTATCTTTTTAAATCAATAGAAATATGGATCCCACCTGCCTCCCCTATGATTTGTTATGGGTACCAAGGGACTTCACATTTCACATGGGAAGAAGACAAGTTCATAGACCTAGGCTTCTCAGATATGGTGTTTATCCAGATCAAGTCTTGTATGGTTGTTGTTATAGGGCCTCCAATGGGCCATGTCACACTTAGGTTCATTAGGATGTACGCTTGCATTAATGGGCGCATGATGGGTCCACTCCCACTGTTCGTTGAGAGGCTGGGGGACGGAGGTAGCCCTGTTGCATAGAAGAGAGGTAGGAACGCAGCTGGATTTTTGGAGGATTTTGACGGAGCCAGGCAGCGAAGGTTAGGCAACCACGTATACAACTAGGTTAGGATGGGGTGACCAACTTATAGCCCGGTATGGTAAGTCGTACTGACCTTTTGAATTCTCTAGTGTACCCAACTTGTCACTTGACAGATATATATAAATAAATAAGAAATAAAGTTGCCTTATTTATAGAAGTCCGCGTGTAATCCAATAATTACTTTAGTTCCTTATGCTTCCACATGGTTAAGAGAAAGCGAAATGAAACGAAAAAGTTAACTATATTGGTAGTTCTAATGTCGTGTTGGGGGTGTCACAATGGTAGAAATTTGATCCTAAAGAAAATCTAGATATTATCCCTACAAATATCTAGACATGTATATTTACTATATTATCGTTGGAAATCTATAGAGCTATGGGCCTTCTAGAAGTTTCAACGCTTTAGTTTGGGCTCTTAGGCCCTTCTTTTGGCTTGTCGAGCTTAAAAATTTTTGGTCCATGACACATATCCAAAAGATACTAAGAAATTTCATGGAAAAAAGTGTCTGTGCTTATCAAATTATGTTCTTTTTCCTCCGTGACTCTTATCCCCTAGGGATCCAGCATTTGAGTTCCAGTGCTTTTGATTTTAGTTAAAAATGTAGTAACTTTCAATTTTTGTTAGGGTAAAGAGATGACTCTGAATCTGGTCACCTAACGGTTTGTTAAAACTAAGCATCCTCTGAAATTAAAAGCTGAAGGATTTGTACTAAAAAGGGGGAAAAGGCATTGTGAGGAGCTAATTTTCGAGGGATTGTAGACCTTCCTCACTTTGTAAATGGCTTTGCATTCAACTTTCCTCTTCAGATTTGTATGGTTATGGAGAAAACTATTGGAAATGATATGATAGGGTAGGATCAAATACGAGATCTCCCAATTCATTGCATACCATCCATTGTTTGAGAAAATATGAAATGTTAAGAGCGAATGTACACACATAATCTATAGAAAAACTAGAGATCAACATAGAGAAGTAAACAGACATCGCAGCTTGCTTAGGATTGACAAATAATTTTCACATTCACGACTATAGGTTATCCATTTTGTAACTCGAAATCATATGCTCATCTTCCCTTCTACTACTATTACTCTCTTCAACAATTATCACAAGCAATGGCACAAGTCGATGATTTGACAATCTGATGCCAAAAGGCAAGACTTTCACTATTGCTCTTGCGAGCATTGAAACCCATGTCACTTGAGTATACAGTCTCAAACGAGTTGTAATTAGGGGTGAGCATGGTTTTAGGGTAAAACCTGGAACCTAAGAATCTGATCAGTGGGAACCTATAGGTTCCGAGTTCCAAGGTATGGAGGGTAAATAAGAAACCTGTTTTGACGGGTAGATTTCAGGTTTTTAGTTAGAGGAACTTAGAATCTGTAGCCTGTAATCTAGAACGCGAAACAAGTTTTAACACTTTTCTCAATATATATATCTTCGCGCGATCTTGCAATATTTCATACCGTTTGATGATGAATGTATAATCTGGAAATAATCTAGAAGCACGAATCTGAGCTTCCAGTTTATGACTAAAACTTTTTACTTTATTAATGTTCATATTTTTCATGTGTCTTTATGCTCAGTAAATTGTAGCGACAAGTTGTGGCTATCAAAAATTTTAATTCGCTGCAATCATTCGATTAATAATATATGTGAAACCTGAGTAAACCCTGGAACCAACCCTAGAACCTGTGACAGGATAATTTCCAGTTTCTAGGGTATGCAGGGAAGGTTCTAGGTTTTAAAAAATGAGGAACATATTCCAACTAGTAGGTTCTAAGTTCCAGATGTATCTTATATGAAACTTAGAACCGCTCATCCCTAATTTTAATGCACCGTTAGCACAAAGGACAAGTCGGGAGTGATGCACCAGAGTCTTTGCATGTCTGGAAAGGGATAAGGAGTTAAAGGATGCAACTTATCGCCAAGCAGATTTCGCTACAGCCAAAATGGATAAAAAGGGACAAAGTTATTGTTGGAGAAAATATTCAGTAGTTAATAACCGCTCCATGACCAGCTGACGTGGCATGCATACTCTATTGAAAAAGTGACATTTGTCTCGTGATCTAGAATATGTAGAAATTGAAAATTTCAAATCAGAAGGGCTCAGGTGCTCTTTTCTTTCTCCTCTGACAAACATCCGACACAAGAAATAATAAATGCTTGTTTCTCACTTAAAACCCTCTCTCTCATTTTTTTAAATTTTCAAGGGTTTGTTTACCTAGCCACTCTCTCCCTATTTTCTTTTCGATGGCTTCTTCACCTTCTCTCTCTCTCTCTCTCTCTCTCTCTCTCTCTATCCTCTCTTCAAAGAAAATATTTGTTGGTTTCTCGCTCAATCAACAAGAAGATGACATTTTTCTTCGTCCATCTTCTCCAAAAAATCGAACGTTGTAGTGATTTCCATCAATGCTGATCAAGCAACAGGCATAACCTCGGTCGACTGGGGCACGAAGAGTGGGAGATCATTCACAGGCTACAAAAATAATTTGGTTGGAAGCTTTAGGTTATTGACTTGAGTTGTCAAAGCTGGAATTCGAAGAAACATTAATGAACTTGAGAAAAGTTTTGTTCTGAAAGAAATTTTGGGAATGGGAGGGCTTGATTCTTCAAATATTCTCTTTTGAAGTGAAGCTAACATGATTGTTTGATGCCCGTGTGTGCTTCCTATTTTACTCTGATACTCCGTTAAAATGAATATGCACATGTCCAACTAACACTACATCCAACAAACTCATCTCAGTCATATACAACCTAGAAATATACAACTAAGTTCATCAAATCAATCATTAATGGTCCAATCTATTGACTAATATCATGCTCAAATGTCTAATCACGATCACACTTAATGCCTTGCGATGAAGTCAACCGAGATTTCCTTTTTGGTAAGGTCTTCACTTGTATTGTCCACAAGAATAGCTTAAAACTAGTGTGCATACCCACAAACCCTTCAGCGGGCTAATAGGGACATTGAGCATCAACATAAACCCACAATAGTATCTTCCAAGCTCCACAAGCCAATACAAATATATCTATATATATCACAAATCGATTTCACAAACTAAAACATATAATCTTTCGCAACTTAGTTCATCGGTCAAAATCCTCTTTCATAAACAATTTCTCGAGTCTTTTTGGAAGTTATCTCATAGATCAAATCCACAAAATAGTATACATAACCTTTCAAGAAAGGTTAATCAAACCATCTCACAATAACCAAAAACTTATAAACACTCAAGCTAGCTTTATGCAATAGATATGCTTTTCTCAGTGGAATCACTATTAGTTTAAAATATGAGTTTCACAAAATCAAAGAAGAGATTAACATCACTCATTCGGGAAGGCCCAAAACCAAACGACATAACTATTCGAGTTGACGATCTTGTCATCCTAGTAATTAAATGAGAGTCAATGTCAAAACCAAGTAAAATACTATTTCAACTATGAATTAGCTAAACTAAGCTTAATCACTAATAAAATGACTGCCATGTATTAACAAATCGCTCATTCAAAGTTGATCTTCAAAGTTATCCGCAACGCGGAGCTTGAGCACGAAACTTAATTTCGCTACGACTAAAATGTTGCTTCAAATCAACTCTCGTCAAACCTATGGCTCCACAATGCCCTAATCCATGAATTCAATGTAATTCCACAACTTAACAGCTCAAAAATTGGATCCTGCACTTTAAATTTCACATAAATTCAAATATGACATAACTCCAAAAAAATTTCCTATTGTATGAACAAGGGGCTTGAATCCTCGCTAGGCACTGTGAAACATAGTCTGGCCTGTTAGGTGTCCGAAAAAAAATTTCATTATCTTTTTCTTCTCTTTTCTTCGTTTGCTTCCCTTTTCTTTAACCTCCCGACGCTCTCCCTTTTATATAACTCTCAGCGCGTCTTTCCCTTTCTGCGGCGGTGGGTTTTCCTCTTTTTTTTTTTTTTACCCTTCAACTTTTTGACTCTTTGACCAGTCAAATGGTCAAACACGCCACGAGCAAATGGTGCCGCCAGCTCTTGCTTTGGCCAAAGTTAAAAGTCCGATTTGTCATGCAAACATCGGTTTCAAGAAAATTAATAAAGCCCTTTTCAATTGGACAGGAGCAAATCTCATCAAAGCTCACTAGCTGCTTCCTTCGGTGCAGTTTCCTAGTGGACATTTCTGAGTAAGATTTTGGCTTGTCGACGATCACTGTTGGAACGGCAGCACGACTTGGTCGCATACTCTCTATTCATATGGCTTGCTCCGTTGCAGTTATATTCTCTCCAACGACCAGATAATGTCTATTATCACCCCAAGAAGAATAAGCAAAAGTCTATTCGTATTCAAGAATCTCCAAGCCAAACCCAAGTTCATGGGATCCTCTGTTAGGAACCTAATAGCCATACTAATCATGTGGGCTACTTCAGCTTTTCCAAACTCTGCTTGTACTCCGACATCGGAAGCGAGTGCCCTTTTTCGCAGCGGGTGCCCAGTCATGTGACTGGCTAGGGTAGCTTCTCTCTGTGCACATGGCCTGGCATCTTGTGTGACGCCCACGGCAGCGTTAACGGAATCGTCCTGGGGGTTATTTACTATGAGACGGAATTCAAGCTCGGCAGCATGGATTTCTCCCTCCTCCCAAACCCAGCCTCCCTGGCACTCCCTTTTAAAGGGCTCACCGGTTGAATACCCTCCAAATATGCTTGCTCTGGAGGCTCGCCCGCCTCGACTTGTCCGACAATTCTCTCCGGTGAGTTGCCTTCTTGTCTCGGGAACCTCACCATGGTCGAAGCACTCGACCTTCAAGGTAATTGATTCCGCGGTCTGATCCCTCCAGAGCTTGGGACTCTAAAGAGGCTGGTCCAGTTGATTCTCGGGGACAATAACCTGGACGGCACAATCCCTTCTTCTAAAGGCAACTTGAGCAACTTGACATACCTGTATTTGCAAGGAAACTAATTTTTGAGTGTATCGGTTCCGTCAGAAATAGGAAACTAGAGTCTCGCTCATCTGGATTTGAGCTTGAACAATTTCAGCGGACAAATTCCCATCGAGTTTGGTCCTTTGACTGCGTTGCGCCATCTCGATCTCCACAATAATGCTCTTTCCGGCACAATCCCTGGATCTCTTATCCAGCATTTGCACTTAAAATCCATCAACTTCTTGTACAATTTGTTCATTGGCCGACATCTGATCTTCTTGGCACAGCTTATTCACACGATGCATCTCTTGGCAACAAAGGTCTGTCCATTGTGAAGGATCGTCCTCCTTCAAGAAGTGATCCGACTAAGATTGTGCTTGTTTTGGCTATATTCCGTGTTCATTACGGTTCCAGTTCTTGCTTCCTCTTAAGATGTCAAATGAAGAGCGATGAGACAAAGGAGACTCCAGAAAAAGAGGGAGATTTCATGTCCATATGGAATTACGATGGGAAGATTGCATATGAAGATATAGTCAAAGCAACAGAAGACTTCAACATCAAGTATTGCGTTGGGACTGGTGGTTATGGTAGTGTCTATAGAGCAGAACTGCCCAATGGGAAGATTGTGGCCTTGAAGAAACTTCATCGTTTTGAAGTGGAGGACCCATTTTTCAACAAGAGCTTTAGAAACGAAGTGAAGCACTTAACACGAGTGCGACACCGAAGCATGATTAGGCTCTGTGGTTTCTGCTTGCATCGGCGATGCATATTCTTGATCTAGGAATACATGGGGAGGGGGAGTTTATTTTCTACATTGAGAAATGACATCGAAGCAATGGAACTAGATTGGCTCAAAAGAGTGAATGTCATATGGGATGTTGCGCATGCCTTGTCTTACTTGCACCATGATTGTGCCCAGCCGATTGTTCATCAAGATGTATCTAGCAATAACAAATTAGTCAACGATGAAATGCAGGCTTTCGTGTCCAATTTTGGCACAGCGAGACTCCTGGATCCAGACTCTTCATCTAATTTCACCGCAAATATTGTTGGGACACATGGATACATAGCATCAGGTGAGCAATCTTCAATTGATTTTACTGAAAAAAGAAGTGTTGTAAGGGTAATCAACATCGTTGCAGCCCCCTCATGCATTGCAGAACTTGTTTAGTTGACCTTATTAGACTGATATGCAGCAACTTTTACAGCCTTCTTTCATGCCTAATTTCAATACAGAAAGATTTGGACATTCCTGCTGCCTAGACCTTGGCTTATTCATCTAACATCCCAAACAATTTCTAAACAGGTTGCTTTGGTCAAAATTATATGGGAAAGTTTTCTTATTTCCTACCTTTGATTCAATAAAAGATATGTTTATTACACGCAGTCACTGTAAAAGTAGTAAACAAGTTCCTATGCTCTGGATCATTAAGATCAACATTTCAATGACAATACGCGTTGAAGGCTTTGATTAACATCCAGGTGTCCCTCATTTGTAACAGAAGACGTTGATTGATAACTGGTTTCAACATCATCTCTACTGTCCATGTTCTAACTCCAAGATATGACTGCACAACTTTGTGATTCTCTTTCCTTTTCACAGAGTTCGTTTATAGTTTGATGGTTAATGAGAAATCTGATGTCTATAGCTTCTGAGTTGTGGCAATGGAAACAATAATGGGCAAGCATTCGGCAAAGATCATCTCGGTGCTTTTGACTTCCAAAGGAGAAGATATCATGTTACTCGACATGTTAGACCAGTGCTTGCCTATTCCGAGAAAGAGTTTTGTTGCGAAAAACATTGTTCAAACGATTTCTCTGGCTCTTGCTTGCATAAGTGCAAACCCAAAGTCATGACCAACGATGAAACGAGTTTCCGGAGCTATTTTGGCTCAAAAAATACCAATGGTCGAACCCTTCCATGCAATCTCATTGGCGCAGCTCCGACAGACTCTATCCGGTGCATCAACATTTTCATGGTCTTCTTGACAGCTAAATTGGCTAGGTGCATTCTTGATACAGAAGAAGAAATTAGTACCTTGGATGAATTTTATAGTTCAGAGTACTTTTCGACAGGAACTCCTTCCAGTTTGACAAGGACACAAGTGTAATCACTTCGCGAGTGATTTGAAGTACCCAGATTGTTGAATTTTCTCATTTTCCTATTAAAAAATTCATTACGGTCGTCATCTTTATTTACCCCATAATTGATGTAGGTGCTCAAATTGGTCGAACACAAGGTGTTATGTGTGGCCGCAAAAGTCGAACTTACGCAAAGTATGTCGGAAGCTGTTAGTGACTTGAGTCGTCTTGTTCCACTGACCGTACAATTTCTATAGAGAGTCTACAGATAGTCTCTTTCATGGCAATTCCTTGCAATTTCTCAGTTGACCGTACAATTTCTACAGATAGTCTCTTTCATGGCAGTTCCTTGCAATTTCTCAGTAGTCTTGTAGGACATTAAGCAAAATAATTAAAATGGGGTTATGAATGGATTGATGGATGATTAGAAGGAAAAACGGAAGTTCAATTACTCAACAACAGCAGTGTCCTAGAAGCAATAATTATCAACTTCAGAAACATAAATGGACTCTTAAGATAATTGGGAGTTAACCTTTGAGTGAGGCTAGAGAATTTTATATGGTCCACCAGAAAAAAATTAGATCTTGTTCATAAACTTGTGGCTCTCTTTGAACTGTGGACATTCTTTAATGGATGTGTTTGGATAATCTCACTTATCTAATTTCCCATCTAGTTGTAGGGCCTAGCTTCGTATTTCAATGTACAACAAAAGCATGCAATCAAAGGCATCAAAGAAACATGGAGATTTCTTTATTTATAAGGAATTATAATGGGAGAATTGCATATGAAGACATAATCAATTCAACGGAAGAGTTCAACATCATATATTGCATAGTGAGTGGAAATTATGGTATTATCTATATGGCACGGTCACCCAAGGAAGATTGTGGCAACGGAGAAATTTCACCATCTTGAAGCAAGGAACCCATCTTTTGGCAATAGCTTCTGAAATGAAGTGGAATTGATGAAAGTATGATATAAAGGCAAAATGAAGCCTCATGGTTTTGTGCTTGCACAAGTGATGCATGTTCTTGGTTTATGAGTACATGATGGAAGGGGAAGTCTACTATGTGCTTTGAGAAATGACTCTAATAGGGTCACTATCAATGATGCACAACACGATTTGATATATACAGTGTGAATGGAATTTCAAGGATCTTTCTCTTTCAAAGTTAAAGGCACGTTAGTCAAAAAAAGAAAAAGCCGAAAAATTGGTCCACGATGGTTTAGAAATTTTTAAGGCCAAACGGCACCCATTAAAAGTGTCATAAAGACCTTGACTTCCCATGAACCATTGACCACGTACTAATCCAAAGTCAACACACATAGAACCCCAAAAGATCTTGACTTCTTGATTGATGTGCACAAGATCCATCCTTACATGGTTTAAATCCTTTTCTTTTGGCCGGTATGCTTGTTTAAATTCTAATTGAATCACAAAACTGAGAAATTCACAGATTTGCAAGAGTAGAATATTTTGTTTACTAAAAAATTAGAGGCATAACTTTTAAAAACCAAATATCTAAAATTACAATAACGATCTTTTAACTTGAAAATTCATTGTGGCATAAATTTAATATTAAATAATCCAATTGATTTGCCAGGAATTAATGCCACATAGAAATTTCTTGACTTCTTGATGGATGTGCACAAGATCCATCCTTAGATGGTTTAAATCCTTTTCTTTTGGCTAGTATGTTTGTTTAAATTCTAATCGAATCACAAAATTGCGACATTCAGAGATTTGCAAGAGCAGAATATTTTGTTTGCTCAAAAATTAGAGGTGCAACTTTTATGAACCAAATATCTAAAATTACGATAATGGTTTTCTAACTTGAAAAGTCATTGTGGCATTAATTTAATATTAAATAATTCAATTGATTTGCCAGGAATCAATGTCACGTAGGAATTTCTAGTAAAAGAATCACCTATGTAACTTAAGTGAGCTAAAAACTATGACACTTCAAATGCCGGCCACCCATTCTTTCAACTGGACTCTTCATTTCCCTGTACCACGCCCCAAGTTTTCCTGGGGGAAGGCGTTGCGGGGATCCGAGCTGCCTCAACCCACATAGGGGTTGTGGCCGGGTAAGGCAATGGGGCCGGTATGTTTTTCGAGGGCCGGATCCCAACCTCTACCCAAACTTTCTTGGTGGTTATAGCCTTTTAAGGTCTTGCTAAGGACCTAAAGTCATAACATTACTATTGCTGATTTTATGTTGCATAAAATCACACCCGATGGAGATTCATTTATCATTAGTATTTTGGCACTTACCAACTCTTTCATGAATTTATGGGCATAGAAGAAGATCCTTTTTTCTTCTTCTTCTTTTCTTTTTTCGGTTCTATCGCGACAAAAATTTCGGGTGAACTACCTAGGGTTTGGTTAATGGATTACTAAGCTTAAACTTAACTCTGACTCTCCCAAACTCATACAAATTAACATGCAAATGATTTTTTCATTAAGATTTTCGGTGGGTCGATTAAAAATCCAAGTAAAGTAACGGGAGATTTATTGAGTTCGAGGACTTGATTACGCTAGATTTCTCTAATACTCTTTCGGTATCTTTCTTTTTATTTTGAAAAATATTTTGCGTGCAGCCCGAATTAATTTTAATTCACTTCCCTAATATGTGAGGCGATCATGCGGGTACGCAAACCACAAATTTAACATCCAAGAAAAGCAATGAATAAATCGCAGGACTTATCTCGCAACAATGAAAGTATCTGCAATGTTATATCAGAATTTATATCGATATGATTTATAATTAACACGCAATATTTTTGTTTTCACTTATTTAACGAGAATCATACTTTATGCAATGCATGTTACTAATTTAACATGAAATGATATGACATGGCAATATGACCTAAATTATGTGATATAAATAAAATATAAGCATGAAGTTTATCCTAAAGAATGAAATTGATTTATTCTAAGACAAAAAAAAATTGGTATTTTCCATGAAATTCGAAATTAGAAAAATGCAAAAAAATATCTATGTAGGTTAAGATATCATCTAATTTGTATTAGGAATTAGATGAAGCCAAATCCTAATTTAAACTAGAACATTATCTTAACCAAGTAATCCTAAAATGCAATCTATCTAGGAGAAATTGTCTAAACCTATAATTAATTAGAAAATACAATTAAACATGCAATATTACCCTAATATGCAATGTCGTGCAAATAATGCCATAATTCTAGTTTCTTTTTCTTCTTCTTTTTATGAAATTCGAAATTAAAATTGCCAAATAATTAAACGTGCAATTCAAAAAGCTAACATGCATTTTTTTTTAGATTTTTATTTTTTCAAACAAAAATTCGAAATAAAACTCATATTCTAAATATGCAAAATAACCATAATACGAAGAATATTCTAAAACGAACCTAATTCAAATATTTTTTGGATTGCAAATCGACTTAAACCACACGACAACAAATTAGAGCAAGATAAGATTGATATTCAAAAATTGACGAATTATATCTCGCACAAAAAATCGGATTAGTCAATTTTAAATAAACTGTGAATCAAATTGAGTGTAAGATCAGATTGATGATTTTTCAAGTGATTGCGAATCGGATTTCGGGCTCGAAAATCAGACTTGTTAATCCCTAATTTAAGAGGTTACTCTAATTCAAGAATATTTCAAGTAAAGAAACAAAAAACAAAATAAAAAATAAAAATAAAAAACACTACCTAATTTTGAATTTTCCAAAATCCAACTTAATCAACGCCGCTCCACACGGACCGGCGTGGTTCGGCAAAGGCTGCTATGGTGGTAGGTCGCCAAGGGCTCCGGTGAGGGTGATGGGCACGGTCGCCGGAGCTCCGGTGAGGACCGGCGGCGGGCGGAGATACGGACGGGAACAGCGACGCGGAGCGGAGCAGCAGCGGCACTCGGGCGGAGCAGCAGTGACGCTCGGGCGGAGGACTCGGGCAGCAGGGCCGGCAGAGCAGAGGCGGAGGCTCGGCGTCCGGTTAGGGACCTGCTGGCGTCGCTTGGTTGCTGGGTCGAAGAGGGTTCGAGCGGCGTGTAGGGGCGACGGCGGGGCGGCGAAGGGACAGCAGCAACGAACGGAGCAGGAGCAGCGTCGGGTCGTCGGAGCAGAGGCGGAGGCGCGCGATGCAGGGGCGTCACGGGCAGAAGCGCTGCAGGGGGCGTCGGGCAGAAACGCTGCAGGAACGTCGGGCGCTGGGCTGAGCAGAGGCGGACCACCGGCGAAGGCTGAGGCGGCGTTGGGTCGCGCGGCGGTGGCGATGGTGGCAGGGCTGACGGAGGCGAGTCGCGGCAGGAGCAGCGTCTGGAGTCGAGCAGGGGTGTCGCGGGTCAGCAGCAGCGACCGGCGAGGGAACGGTGGCTTCGCGGGGGACGAGCAGCCGAGGGCGTGGCTGGTGCAGGCGCGGTGGGCTTCGGCTCGGTTGCAGCGAGCGTCGGCGAGCGAGATCGGCGCGGCTGCAGCAGACGTCGGCGAGGCGGACGGAGCTGCGCTCGCGGCTGTGGAGTTGCAGGGGACGGGCTGCAGGCGTCGCGGACGGGCGTGCGATGGCGCGGGTGCTCGGGCGGAGGCAAGGTTGTCGCAGGCGGAGACGGGGCGGAGCTTCGGACGGGCGGCAACGCCGTGCGGCAGCCGGCGTAGCAGAGGCTTCGAGCGACTGGGGGCAGAGCGCAGCGACGGAGAAGATGAACAGCAACTCCTATAATTTTATTTTTTTTTCTTTTTTCCTTTCTGCTGCACAAGTCCCTATCACGTCTCTTCTCACTGCTGTCTCTCTCTCTCTCCAGGTCTTTCCTTTTTCCCCAAAAAGAAGACCAACGAAAGCTTTTCTTTTCTTTTTGAGTTTCTTTTTCTTTTTCCCCAAGAACGAAGAGAAGCCCTTTTGAACGAATTTTTTCTCCTTTTGTGTTGAATTTTGAGCTCACAACCGAGAAAAACCCTGAAAAATAGAACCCGGCCGTATATTCAATGTGTGGTCTCCCTCTCTTCTGTGGTGTAGCATCCTATTTATAGGCGAATGGATTAGGGTTTTAAATCAATATTCACAAAGATTTTTTTTTTCCGAACATAATCTTTGTTTTCGATACGATTCAAGATTGCAATTTTCTCAAATTTCAAATCCTGTAAAGATAAGCTCGTAATATTTTTTGTCACACTTGTCCTATCCGAAGATATTGAAAAAAATCTCCAACATATTCGGAAAATTTCAAATCTCTATTTTTCATGAGATAATTTTCAATCATTAAAAAACGGGTTTTGGCCAATTTGCTCGCTTCGTGGGCTTAATCCAGCCATTTTGTCAATTAAAAGCTTAGAACCACCAATTCAAACCCATTCGTCACTGCTCAATGCAAATGCAATAATAATAAATAAACGTATCTAAAATTATATGCTATGTAATTAATTTATTTTTTTGTAGGGGTTAAAATTAATCCCTAATTTTTTAATGTGGTAAATAAATAACTAGATCGCCAAAATTTAGGTATCAACAGGTTCGAAATAATAAAATAGTCCTTGATGAAGCATTGTGACTCTACAAGGACGCAAAAAGTAGAGATGATATTTGATACACAGTTTTTGGTTTGCAGGGGCGCTGAAACTTGGATTGCTTCACAACCTAATTCAATTTTTTGTAATTAGTTGCCCTTCTACAGCCCTATGAGTTGATGGCAACTCTATCATCTCAAAAGAAAAAGGAAGAGAGGAAAGAATAAAATACAGAAAGTGTCAAGTCAATACAAAGATAACACGTGAATTGTGGAAATCGCGTTTCGTTTGACGCGTTGGTTTAGTGTCTTGCTTTGCTTTTTAAATGCCGTAGTCCAAAGAATATGGCAATGACAAGCTAAGCAACATTGACACGCGACACCACCGCCCGCGGTGGCCGCGCTGGATAAGAGCTTAGTACCTACCAGGCGACCCCAGGTTATGGGGAGGAGTTTGAAACCCAGCGTGCGCCGGGTATTTCAATGTACAGCTGCGTGATTCACTTGTGGCTGGGCTAGCGGTGGGGGCCCAATTCACCCCAGGGTTTACTCCGCCGCGAAGCGGCGTGCGGGGGTTCCCTGGGTTAACAAAAAAAAAAAAAAAAACATTGACACGTGACACGACACGACACGTCGACGCATTATTTCTCAAAAATAGAAAATTTTGACACGTTGGGACACGTTGTACATTAAATGAATATTTTTATTTTTAATTAATTTGATTCAAATTTATAAATAATTAATTAATTAAAAAAAGAGCCTACAATGAATTTATACTAATAATATTAATAAATTAACAAAATTTATTGATGAAGCTAATGACTAACAATAAATTAGAATCAACTTATTTAAATAAATCCATGATCTTCTACAATGGCCAAAATTTATCATCATTCAACATTTAATACTTTTATTTTTCAAAATTACTTTTAATTTCATTTAATTATTTTTTTGATTAAATAAAAAGTCCCCTCAGGGGTCCACCCCAACCCCCACTTCATTTTTTCCCTCATCTCTTTACCCTGCCCCTAAATTTTTTTCACTTTTCTTTCTCTCCCCACCTCGTGACACCCCGAATTTTTTTCACTTTTCTTTCCCTTACCCATCTTCTGACAGGCTATCACTTACCCCTCCCTCCAACATGCCAAGTCCCTTTTTTTATCCTTTTAGTTTCCTTCTCAAAACCCTAGCAGCACCCTCCTTCTCCTCCTCCTCGCCACATGACCCCTTCCTCTCCTCTTCCTCTCGATCTTTGCTTACTCTCAATCCTCATCACAATCATTCACTGCCTTGCCTCCAGCCCTTCCTCCCTCGCAGCTGCAGCCTCGTCACTGATCCATCGCAGCATCACAGAGTGGCGACCCTTGCCTTAGTCTTTGCTCTTTTTTTTTCTTTTTTTTTCACTTTTCTTTCCCTCCCCCACCTCGTGACACCCCCAAATTTTGTTCACTTTTCTTTCCCTCCCCCACCTACTGACACCCCTAAATTTTTTTTCACTTTTCTTTCCCTTACCCATCTCCTGACAGGCTATCACTTACCCCTCCCTCCAACATGCCAAGTCTCTTTTTCTTTTCTTTTTTCACTTTTCTTTCCCTCCCCTACCTCGTGACACCCCCAATTTTTTTTTTCACTTTTCTTTCCCTCCCCACCTCTTGACACCATGAATTTTTTTTTCACTTTTCTTTCCCTTACCCATCTCCTGACAGGCTATCACTTACTCCTCCCTCCAACATGCCAAGTCCCTTTTTTTATCCTTTTAGTTTCCTTCTCAAAACCCTAGTAGCACCCTCCTTCTCCTCCTCCTCGCCACATGACCCCCTTCCTCTCCTCTTCCTCTTGATCTTTGCTTACTCTCAATCCTCATCACAATCATTCACTGCCTTGCCTCCAGCCCTTCCTCCCTCGCAGCTGCAGCCTCGTCACTGATCCATCGCAGCATCACAGAGTGGTGACCCTTGCCTTAGTGTTTGCTCTTTTTTTTTCTTTTTCACTTTTCTTTCCCTCCCCCACCTCGTGACACCCCCAAATTTTGTTCACTTTTCTTTCCCTCCCCCACCTCCTGACACCCCTAAATTTTTTTTCACTTTTCTTTCCCTTACCCATCTCCTGACAGGCTATCACTTACCCCTCCCTCCAACATGCCAAGTCTCTTTTCTTCTTTTTTTTCACTTTTCTTTCCCTCCCCTACCTCGTGACACCCCCAATTTTTTTTCACTTTTCTTTCCCTCCCCCACCTCTTGACACCATGAATTTTTTTTCACTTTTCTTTCCCTTACCCATCTCCTGACAGGCTATCACTTACTCCTCCCTCCAACATGCCAAGTCCCTTTTTTTATCCTTTTAGTTTCCTTCTCAAAACTCTAGCAGTGCCCTCCTTCTCCTCCTCCTCGCCGCATGACCCCCTTCCTCTCCTCTTCCTCTTGATCTCTGCTTGCTCTGTATCCTCATCATAATCATTCACTACCTCGCCTCCAGCCTTTCCTCCCTCGCAGCTGCAACCTCATCGTTGATCCATCATAGCATCACAGAGTGGCGGCCCTCGCCTCAGTCTCTGCTCTTTCTCTTACCGTCTCTCGCCGTCGTTGGCTCACCAGCCTCGTCTTTGCTCCCTCGCCCTCGCCTCCACCCTCCATCGTCTTTCGAACACGCGTGTTGGAACGCGACTAGAAAAGTTGACCACATGTCGAAAAATCCGACACGTGATCAACGCATGTTGAACACGACACAAAAGCACGTGTAACGTGTCCATGCTTCATAAATGACAAGTGACTAGAGCTGCAACATGATGAGCATAATCTGCAACATGTCCTTAGTTGTACTGATTGTTATAGCTTTCTCCTACTACAATTCAATTCTTGCAACACCAGCAGCTTCTAAACAATCAGAGGCAAGTGCGCTTCTCTATAGCGGGTGGTGGTCTCCCTCCGTCACCGACAACACTACCTTACCTCATTGCGCATGGCCCGGGGTATTGTGCGACGCCTCTGGGAGCGTCAACGGGATTCGCTTGCCACATGGGTACCAAATAGGAGGTAATTTCAGCAACATGAACTTATCTCTACTTCCGAGACTCACCTCTCTTAATCTCTCTTCTAACGGACTAGCTGGCAAAATCCCCCTTCAAATATGTACTCTGTCGAGGCTAACTTACCTTGACTTGTCCTTCAATTCTCTCATTGGCAAGTTGCCTCCATGTGTCCAAAATCTCACTAGGCTTCAAGATCTTAGGATCAGTTATAATCACATCAATGGCTCTATCCCTCCTGAGTTGGGAAATTTGGAGAGATTGACCAACTTGGATCTCAAGGACAATTCTCTCACTGGTCCCATTCCATCCTCTATAGGGAATTTGACAAGCTTGACTTATCTCTATTTGCAACAAAACAAACTTAGTGGATCTATTCCTCTAGAAATAGGGAATTTAACAAGCTTAACTGATCTCTATTTGCAAAAAAACCAACTTAGCGGATCTATTCCCCTTCAAATGTGTACTCTGTCGAGGCTAACTCACCTTGACTTGTCCTTCAATTCTCTCACTGGCGAGTTGCCTCCATGTATCCAAAACCTCACTAGGCTTCAAGTTCTTAGGATCAGTTATAATCACATCAATGGCTCTATCCCTCCTAAGTTGGGAAATTTGGAGAGATTGACCAACTTGGATCTCAAGAACAATTCTCTCACTGGTCCCATTCCGTCCTCTATAGGGAATTTGACAAGCTTGGCTTATCTCTATTTGCAACGAAACAAACTTAGTGGATCTATTCCTCTGGAAATAGGGAATTTGACAAGCTTGACTGATCTCTATTTGCAAAAAAACCAACTCAGTGGATCTATTCCCCTTCAAATGTGTACTCTATCGAGGCTAACTCACCTTGACTTGTCCTTCAATTCTCTCACTAGCGAGTTGCCTCCATGTATCCAAAACCTCACTAGGCTTCAAGTTCTTAGGATCAGTTATAATCACATCAATGGCTCTATCCCTCCTGAGTTGGGAAATTTGGAGAGAT
Organism: Eucalyptus grandis; assembly: GCF_016545825.1. NCBI lineage: Eukaryota > Viridiplantae > Streptophyta > Magnoliopsida > Myrtales > Myrtaceae > Eucalyptus > Eucalyptus grandis. Next base: position 3,383,501 of record NC_052620.1, read on the forward strand.
TGACCAACTTGGATCTCAAGAACAATTCTCTCACTGGTCCCATTCCGTCCTCTATAGGGAATTTGACAAGCTTGGCTTATCTCTATTTGCAACGAAACAAACTTAGTGGATCTATTCCTCTGAAATAGGGAATTTGACAAGCTTAATTGATCTCTATTTGCAAAAAAACCAACTTAGTGGATCTATTCCCCTTCAAATGTGTACTCTGTCGAGGCTAACTCACCTTGACTTGTCCTTCAATTCTCTCACTGGCGAGTTGCCTCCATGTATCCAAAACCTCACTAGGCTTCAAGTTCTTAGGATCGCTTATAATCACATCAATGGCTCTATCCCTCCCGAGTTGGGAAATTTGGAGAGATTGACCAACTTGGATCTCAAGGACAATTCTCTCACCGGTCCCTTTCCATCCTCTATAGGAATTTGACAAGCTTGACTTATCTCTATTTGCAACAAAACAAACTTAGTGGATCTATTCCTCTGGAAATAGGGAATTTGACAAGCTTAATTGATCTCTATTTGCAAAAAAACCAACTCAGTGGATCTATTCCCCTTCAAATGTGTACTCTGTCGAGGCTAACTCACCTTGACTTGTCCTTCAATTCTCTCACCGGCGAGTTGCCTCCATGTATCCAAAACCTCACTAGGCTTCAAGTTCTTAGGATCGGTTTTAATCACATCAATGGCTCTATCCCTCTTGAGTTGGGAAATTTGGAGAGATTGACCAACTTGGATCTCGAGGACAATTTGCTTAATGGTGTAGTCCCTTCGACTATTGGTCGCTTGCACAATTTACGATCCCTTAGATTTAACTCAAACAATTTAAGTGGCTTTATCCCTCTTGAACTAGGGAACCTCGCAAAATGAATGTTGTTAATTTAGGTTTCAACAACTTCACTGGTCCCATTCCGTCTTCTATAGGGAATTTGACGAGCTTGAATTATCTCAATTTGCGAAGAAACCAACTCGGTGGATCTATTCCTCCAAAAATAGGGAATTTGACGAGCTTGAATTATCTCAATTTGCGAGGAAACCAACTTGGTGGATCTATTCCTCCGGAAATAGGGAATTTGACGAGCTTGACTCGTCTCAATTTGCGAGGAAATCAACTCGGTGGATATATTCCTTCAAAAATAGGGAATTTGACAGGCTTGGCTTATCTTGATTTGCGAGGAAACCAACTCAATGGATCTATTCCTCCAGAAATAGGGAATTTGACAAGCTTGACTTATCTCTATTTGCAAGAAAACAAACTCAGTGGATGTATTCCGTCGCAAATAGGCAATTTGAAGAGCTTGATTGCGCTGAATTTACATGAAAATAGAATTGATTGTGCCATCCCATCGAAAATAGGAGATTTAAGGGATCTCCGACAGCTAGATTTGAGCTCGAACAACTTGGTCGGGGAAATCCCCTTTCAACTTGGGAAACTGAGCTACTTAAACTATCTCGATCTTCACAACAATTCTCTTTCTGGCTCCATTCCAAATAATCTCAAGGCTGTCTTTCCTGATACTGCTTTTCTTGGCAACAAAGATCTGAACCAGTTTCATGAAACCCAAGCCCCCAAAAGAAGGTCTAGCGTAATTCATTATATGACGGTGTTCATTCCACTAGCTGGGATTTCCTGTATAGTGGTTGGATCTTGCTTTCTATTTCGATGTGCAACAAAAACAGAGCAACCGGAGACTACAGAGAAAAATGGAAATTTCTTGTCAATATGGAATTATGACGGGAGGATTGCTTATGAAGACATAATTGATGCAACAGAGGATTTCGATCTCAAATATTGCATCGGGACTGGTGGTTATGGTAGCGTTTATAGAGCACGATTGCCCAATGGAAAAGTTGTGGCATTGAAGAAACTTCACCGTCTTGAAGCAGAGGACCCATCCTTCGACAAGAGCTTTCGAAATGAAGTGAAACACTTGACAGAAATAAGGCATAGAAGCATAATCAAGCTCCATGGTTTCTGCTTACACAGGCGATGCATGTTCTTAGTTTACGAATACATGGAAAATGGGAGTCTATTATGTGCTTTGAGAGATGATATTGAAGCCGTGGAATTGGATTGGTCCAAAAGAGTCAATCTCATCCAGGATATAGCATATGCTTTGTCTTACATGCACCATGATTGCGTTCGGGCAATTGTTCATCGAGACATATCTAGCAATAACATCTTACTCAACAGTAAAATGCAGGCTTTTGTATCAGATTTTGGCACCGCGAGACTTCTAGGTCATGATTCCTCATCTAACTTCACTGCAAATATCGCTGGCACCTATGGATACATTGCACCAGGTGAGCAACACTTTATGCTTCACATATATATATTTTTTTACCCTAAAAGTTACTAATAGAGGTACAAGTCAAATAAACGACATTGTAGAAGTTTCACTATCCATGCACATCAGTGACTTGTAGATTGTTATTGTAGTGGCCAACAATAGCTAAGGATTTGTTGTGCCACGATTGGCAAAATGTCCTCTTGGAACCACCTTGTTCGCCGTGGCTCTGACTCCTGTATTTGTTTTATTCATGTCTATATATTTGAATATTTTTGGAAAATGAATAATTATTTTGTATGGTACTGTTGTTATTATCATTAGGTTACTTATTTTTGTCTCAAACTATAATTTTTATGTTGCATCTAAGTAAAAGCATGTCGGAATAGTCAGATTTTTAGATTTTGTATTACATCTATATTGGTATTACTAAATCATTCATTTCTATTAAACGTTTTATTGTGGAAATAAAATTAACAGTTTTCAAAGAAAAATTGGTGGGGCAAATGGAGTGGGGTGGGGTGCCGCACATAGTTATGTGGGGCACGATAGAGAGGGAAAAGTTGCCCCTTGCGGGGCAGCGACGGGGCAGGGCGGTTAAGGGTGTAGTCATCCGGTCCAAAGCTTCAACTGCTAAAATTTTGTATGCCTTTCGTATTTTTTTTTTTTCAGAGCTTGCATATTCTTTGGTTGCCAATGAGAAATGCGACGTATATAGTTTTGGAGTGACAGCAATGGAAACAATGATGGGTGAGCATCCAAGAGATATTATATCTATCTTGTTGACATCCTCTGGAGAAGATATCATGCTGCATAAAATTGTAGACCAGCGGTTGCCTTTTCCAAGAGAGAACTCTGTTGCAAGAAGTATTGTTTTGGTAGTTTCTCTAGCGCTTGCTTGCTTGAGTGCTAATCCAAAGTCTCGACCAACTATGAAGCAAGTCTCCGAAGCTTTTCTAGCTCGAAAGTCAACATTGGCAAAGCCCTTCCATGAGATCTCATTGGCTCAGCTTCGATATGTTAATAGATCACGGTTGGAAGGTGAATCAACAGAGCTTCATCAGGACAGAGCGAGGAGTAAGGGTCATTAAGTGCTTGTCTAGTAAAGAGATAATTGATAATGAAGCTGCAATTTGGTGAAAGTGATTGAGCATATAAAATTGTATGGCTTCTGCAAATTAGTAAGTCTTGTTAAACTCTTTTCCATTCTATGCTGTAAGAGTGAGATGCAGTTTATTTATGACACAACAAAAAACCACGATTACTTTTGAGACGGACCATGTTTATTGGTCCAACAACCAATAGCCGACCGAAGACCTGGTGCTCTGAATGTAGCTTCCTTAAAACATGTCAATTTCCTAAAAAGGCAATCTTGAAATGTTTTCTTCTCTTATGGGTGCTTCCTTCAGTCGATTGCCTTTATACCATGTCGTTGTTGATGATCGTGCTGCCTGTTTTAGTATGGAGTTTCCAATACCACGTGGCAGTAACGTTACAAACTAAGCTACGAACTAGGCTCACGAGAATGTGGTTTTAGTCTACACTAGAGGCAAGCTTATTGCGGGCATGATGGGTTGTAAAAGAGATGATTTCACTTGTCAAATGAGCCGTTTTTGTTGAAATTAGGAGATTCTTGTGAATGGTGTGATTTACTGTAGGATCTGGAAATGCTAATGAATCATATGAAATCTATTTGAGGTTCTAAGCGAAATTAAGCATGAAGAGAGCTTTCTGTTTGACGAGACGTGCATGCACATGGATGAACCCATACGGCATTAATTTTTTAGAGCTTTGCATTAAGGATTGCGACACTAACAGCTCATAATTTCTTTGCAACTGCCAATCCATCTACAATCAATAGTTAGATATGTGCAAGAGATAAATTTGCCGGACTCTTTTATGATGGTCACTCGATTTGTGATGCTTTTATCCAGTTGAACTGCTAGAGACACGCTTGTAGTTGGGATGCTCAAACTATGCCTGTTCTTGTTGCTTTTCCTTACAATTGGGAAACTCTATCTAATTCAATAAGCAATTAAGGTTGCATAAGCGTGCACTTTTGTAGGTTGACGAATTTCCTGCTCTAAGAGTCATGAAAGAAGATGATCTATGTGCTCATCTATAGAATTAATATAAACGGAAAAATTATCAAAAAAATCCTAAATCTATTGCATTTTTTCAAATCGCCCTAAACTTTTTTTTTTTTTGCCCATTTAATCATAAACATTTTGCAATTGTATCAATTTAGTCCATTCAGTCAATTTTGGCCTACTGGCGCTGACGTGGCAATTTTTTAATAATATTTTAAAATTTTTATAATTTTTTAATTAGGAAGAAAAGGAAAAAAGAAAAAGACAAAATTAATAAAAATTCGGGAAAAAAATTAAAAATATAAATATTTAAAAATTGCCATGTCAGTGTTAGTTGGTGTTCATGTCAGGGCCGGCCGACCAAAATTGGCCGAATACACTGAATTGGCACAATTGCATAAAGTTTAAAATTGAATAGGAAAAAAAAAGTTTAGGCCTAATTTGGAAAAATTGCAATAGGTTTATGATTTTTTTGGTAATTTTTCCTAATATAAACTACGATGCCATGAAGGTGACCACTAAGAATTTTCCTAAGAAACGGTGCTAGACAAGGGCATAACCTTAAGAAAGTGACAGAAAAATTTAAAAGTTCACGTTTAGGCCCACATCGCAAGTTTCAATTGAGCCTAATTGAAGCGCAACTTTCACCATGGATGTTTATAGCATTGTGGTTGGACATACATTAGATGTTACCTTGACTCATACGACTTGTATTGATTTTCGGCCTTGTAAACTCTATATTTGCACCGCTGACGGCCTCATAGACACCTTCATATTTTGTGGATAACTGTGATCTTTGCCTCAACCGTATTTATTTTTCACTTTGACTAGTTACTAGACGTTGTCACTTTCTTGGCAGGACTATGGTACGTATGGCAATAATATCTTGCTTGCCATTGTCTATTATGACGCACCCCCTTCTAGGCTGTGTAAGTTGTATTTTGAAAGTAAATCATTGTACAGGATGACAACCGAATGCCGTTTTTTATCTTGTCTTTTCGGTTCCTTCGCCATATGATTATGGTTTTGCTAACAATGTCTCTACAGATAAAGAGACCTGATAGAGAGAGAGACGATCTCTACCTTCAACAAATTAACTGGCTCGCCTAGGAAGCGATTCTACGGAGCACGAGCTCACAGCAATCCACAAAAGCGATTCGCACTTTCCTGTTCCGCTCTCCCCTAGTCAATTTGATTATTCTCTTCATTACCCTCCGTTGTTCCCTGCTCCATCTGATGATGATAAATCCCTAAAGGATTCAATTTGCTGACATTGGCTGTGGCTTCGGAGGGCAACTAGTTGCTCTTTCAACCCTATTTCCCGACAAACTCACGATCGAGGAATGTGAATTAAAGACAAGGTGACCGAATATGTGAATGAGCGCATTTCTGCATTGAGGACAATCAATCCCCGTCAAAAAAAAATAATAATATCTCAGTAGTATAGACCAACTCTATGAAGCACCTTCTTAACTATTTTGAGAAAGGCCAACTGACAAAGACGTTCTTCCCATTTCCGGATCCTCATTTTAAAGAGAAAAATCACTGCCGCAGTGTGATTAGCCCTCACTTGTTAGATGAGTATGCATATACTCTGGCTGTTGGGGGCATAATTTACACCATCACAGACGTTGAAGAACTTGGTGAATGGATGAAGGGCTATTTGGAAAACCAATCCATGTTTGAGGCACTGACGGAGGAAGAACTCGTGAACGATCCAGTGGTGAAGCTATTGACCAGGGCAACCGAGGAAGGCCAGAAGGTTGCTAGGAATAGTGGGCAGACATTTAACTTGCATTGGTTGCAAAGCTTTGATAAGGTATCTATTGCATTTAAGTTCTCATGCTGCAATTTCTTGGGTTCTTGTATTCTTCATTTCAGATCTCATTGAAATCTAGGTTTCTTTTGCCCTTTGGTTTCAAATCTCACGGTTTAGTTAAACATGGTAGGCTTTGTCCTTAAGTTATTTTTCCTTGTTTAAACGGTCCTCTGGTTCATCTGCAAAATAGCATGTCGAAGATAGTGTCACATCTAGGGCTATTCTGTGAATGATGGACTAGAGTTATACATTAGAAAATGGAATGACTGGAAAGTTATAATCAGCTTATCTCCTGCTAGACTACCAATAACATCTGTGAGATCTTGAATTTAGTTTGATTAATTAAGTACTTGATAAATGAAAAGCTAGATTTCGTTCAAAACTTACTTTTCATATTTGGACTATTATTCCTCGATAAACTTGAGGAAAGCAGAATGATCTGGCTGCTCCTTCAAGCTTTAACATCACCATGTGATGCTGAGACAGCCGTAACCACTCAAGATTGACATATAGTTTGATGTTATGCACAGAGTAATCTGTCTCATCTTTCTTGAATTGCCCATTGAATGAGGAAGTTTGGTAATGTTCCTCCAATTTTGCAGCATAATGTGCAAGTTATAGTATTCGTTCACTTCATTTGGCATACTTTATCTTTCATGCCCAACCAATGAGTTGCACTGGCAAGAAATTTTTGAGCTTCGTGTTACATTTTGGCACGTGAAACTGGCAGAGTTCTTTCTGTCGGGCTTTTATACGAATAGAAAGTCAATTTGCACTGTCTACAAACTTGTGTGCCAACCCGGAGTTATATTGCTCCTGTCCGCCATACCAGCAATACAAATGGAACTCTCTGTTCACACTGCAAGCGAAGGGAAGCTGAATCGTATTGTAAAACGGTATCTCAAGATAAGCGTCTCTGCTGATGTTATATTTTCTTCCTGCACCTTAGTCGGATATATAGCACACTGGTAAATTTGGTTACTTGCATAAAATGGTTGCAGTCTCCGAGCCCAATGAGATTTCTGGAAAGTTTTGGGCAGAGTGCCGAGAATGCCAGGGTTCGCTTCATTAGGATATACTTTGCACAAGGTTCTACTTTGTTTCCTCACGGTACTTTTTAAGATAGCTCGTTTGTTATTCACATAATTGATATCATAACCTTTGCAGTCGGGATTGTCCCATATTTTACCGGAGAAAGAAAGCATAGAAACACGCGGCTGAAGTTCACCGGCAATTATTTAGATGGAACTTCTAAAATATCGACAGGCTTTGTGGTCTTCTTGTTGAGCTTATTACATGGCTGTAAATACATTGGATTTTTTTTTATTTAGGAAGTTTTTTTATTCTGATTTGATTTTGTTTGAATCCCACAAATCATGGGATTGTAGCTTTTCTCCTATTTAGGCTTTTTTCCGTTTTGTTTGCTAGGATTTCTCTGTGTATTAGCCTATAAATATAACACTGTAAAGCTGTAAAATATGTGTATGATAATAAGAAATTCTCTCCATCTAAAATTCTACATGGTATCAAGGCTGAAAGTCCTCATTTCAAATCTTACCAGATTCCATTTGCCTTCCTAATTAAATTTTCACATTTAGTACTAAACAAAAAGATGAGATTAAGTGTGAAAGGGAAAGTGTTATAATATTAATTTTAAGCTTTTAAAACAGTTGGTAGTGATTTCCATAAAATCTCAAACTCCCTTCCTTTGCCAACAAATTGCGGTTAGCTAGTTAAATGAACTCAGAGATCTCCATGTTGATTTGGGTGGACAAGCCGGATCCTCATATAACCGAGATGAGGGAAAATTCAAAGTTGCTCCTGGTCTCTGGACAGAAGGAAGGAGAAAGAAATCTCTCACTCAGAGAGATGGTAGATGGAAAGTTGCCATTGAGGCCTTAGTTACTGATGCCTCCAACAAAAATATAGAAAAGCAATTTGGCTGCATTCATTACGGGTTATTGACAAGGAAATATATGCCTCATCTTGTTCAAAAGGTTAAAGAAATGGCCCGTTAGGGGTTTTTGACAGAGTAAGAGTTCTGCTTACCTGTAGCCTCCTCGACTTCATTTATGAGTACAACATACTTCATACCTACTCTGATTCCCAGTTGTAGGCCATGAAATTGCCACGTGTATGGTGTTATTCTTATCCTCCCAGTTTTTTTGTAATATATGTTTGCATGTATCACTATGGGGTGCAAAGTTAGTATGCCTCCATTCACGTACATAACAGGAAAAGGATTAGCGACTGGAGCTTTGTATTGAGACAAGGAGAGACTGGAAATGTCAGCGTGAGCTTATCATAGGCACATTTGTAAAGCGAACACAGCTCTGGATGCCAATGTTAAGTCAGCTACGGAGATTTTTTAAACAATTCTGATCATATCTTTTGTGGTCGCCAAGAGGGGATACACTTCTGTTGCTGGTATAGCTTCTTTTGCCCAAACTAATTTATCTTAATATGGATGGTGAATTTGACGATAAAGGTGATACCAATCTTAAAGATAGTTAGTAAATGACCGAAAGATTCTAAGAAAATTCATGGGAAAAATGTCCTTGCTTATCAAATTCTGTTCTTTTTCCTCCGTTGACTTTTATCCCCTTCGGATCCAGCATTTTAGTTTATCAATTTTTGTTAGGGTAGAGAGATGACTCTAAGTCTCGTCACCTGACAGTTTTTTAGAACTAAAGCACTGTGAAATTAAATCCGGAAGGATCTATGCTTAAAGGGGGAAAAGGCATTGCGATTCTCGAGGGATTGTCGACCCTCCCCACTTTGTAAATGGCTTTGCATTCACGCTCTCCTCTTCAGATTTGTATGGTTATGAAGAAAACTATTGGAAATGACAAAATAGGATAGGATCAAATACGAAATCTATCCATCGTTTGAGAAAATACGGAAAGTTAGAGCAAATATACACATCTAATCTATAAATAAATAAATAAAAGGTTCAAATCCACAGAGAAGTACAAACACATCACAATTTGCTTAGGAGAATCAATCAATCAGCAAACAATTCACATTCACAACTAAGTTATCCATTTTGTAACTTAAAATCATCTGCCCGTCTTCCCATCTGCTGCTAGTACTCTCTTCGACGGGTAACTGCGAGCAATGGCACAAGTCAATGATTTGAGAATCCAATGCCAAGGGCGAGACTTTCAGTATTGCTCCTGCGAGTGTCGAAGCCCATGTCACTTAAGTATACAATCTCAAACGGGTTGTGATGGGCTGCCGGCACAAAGGACAAGTCGGGAGTGACGCACCACAGTCCTTGCATGTCTGGAAAGAAATAAAGAGATGACATACGTAAGCTTACAATATCCATAGCACTACAGATAATGTCTCTCTCTATCTCTCTATCATGTGAAGGAATAATTACTTCCACATTTAATTGTAGTTCGTACATCTTTTCAAGTCTAGTTAGCCTTCGATGAGAACAACATCTCCTGCCCCATAGATGCTACTACTGCGGTATTCTTTTCCGTTTAGGATGAGAATAGTCCCACCATTTGTCCAAGATAATTTTGCAGCATACTCGTGATTAGTTAAGCACATGAGATTTCTGGGGCATGATAAACAGAAAAATTGTATAATGAGCTCATTAATTTGCTGAGCCATAGCCAACTTTAACAAAACCAGTGGAATGACAGCCGGAAGTCTCTTTGGAAAATATGTCGAACTCACTAACTTTGCAGTCATACTGGGTACAACCAATTTTATGCTTTTAGCTCCAGTATCTGAATCAAGTAAAATTCTACTCTATTAGATTCTAGCCTGAAAAGTGAAAGCAAGTTCAGGTGGGAAATGGTTATAACAGGTGCAAACGTGTGTACTCCACAAATTGGAGGCCATATAAAGGATGATGCTAATTGCTGAATAGAGAAAGACTCACCAGATGACCACATCCAAAGGCCAAGTTCTTTGGATTTGTAAGGCAAATGGGGCAAACCTTGAAGAACACAGGCAGCTTAGTTCGGATTTAGATTTAATGAAGAACCTGAAGTTTCACAAAAAAAAAAGGATGATTAAATGATACTTGTTCTCCCGAAGCTGTTTCCTGAGTTTGTGGAGAACTATCTGGGATTGACTTATCCGAGCTGGTATGACCAGTGACTTCAGTTGGGGGTGGAAGTGGCCTTATACGAGGACCAGTCACTGCCTCCCTGCAGTATAAGCAGAATTTATCATTATAGCAGGCCTCAATGCAATGTAGAAACAAACAGCTGCAGTTCCCAATCTTACTTGACGTGCGAAATGCTTTGAGTGGCTCTATACTGAAAGGGAATTTCCATGAGAGCAGCAAGAGCAAAGGCAGTCTCTTTCTTTGAAGTATCTGTGTTCTCTGACATGATTTTTGTGAAGTTGACAAACTGCGTAGTGGAACAATGAATAAACAAGAAGGTTAAAAGCAAAAAGAGAAAAAAAAATGTGGTGGAATTTATTGATTCTAAAAGAACATTTTAAACTTAAAATGTGTACTCGGGGCACTAATTACTACTGTCAGAGAGGAATAAATCAAACCATATTATAAAAAAGTTCAAAGAAAGGGAACTTCACAACAAAAAGTGGCTGGAGATCCAGAATTAATCCATACCAAACCAAAAGCCATAATCCAGCGTAAACATTATTCAACAGCACAGTAATCGGCAGTAACTACACCACACATGTCTGACTAGAATTTGTACTCAATAAACACCCCTCGATACAAACTACTGGAATATACATTTAACATACTTGATTTACTTTTTCTGAAACTTCTTATTTTGAATTATGCAGTTCTCTCGCTAGTCTTATTATGTTAACCCCGACATTATTGATGCAACTATACCTATAAAAAGAACTTGGATAATTGCAAAAGGAATCATCAATTGTGCTCTCCGTATCAAACACCCTCCTCACATTTCAAGACTTACATTTTGCATCTCCCCAACCTGAAAAAAACTGACTTGCCCTCATGCATGCACATCGCGCGATCCACACCCAAAAATTAAAACAAAGGTCGTGGATGGGGTAATTTGGGAATGAAAATGGCCTAACTTGGAACTTAGCAGATTAAGTAGCAAAGGAAGATGCAATTTAAAACCAATGGAAAGAAGTCAGGATGGTAATTGTAGGTTTTAAAATGTGAGGAAGGTACTTGACAGGAGCAAAGTTCAGGATGGTATCAGTACTTTTCCCCAAAGAGATCTTTCAGTACCTGAAAGTTATCAAATGCACGATGAGGGATATTATCATCAAATTGCTTCATTGCATCCCATGGTCCATCTCCCACACCAACTAATATGATGGAGAGAGGATATTGGCTGCTCTACCAAAAAGAAACAAACAGGATGTCAAGGAATGTGATAATTGCAAAGTTGGAATATGTGACCTTTCTTCACCAAGCAGGACAGTAACAAAAACATACAATTCCAAAATTACCTAGCTGCTACTATGGAGTTTATAGTTGCCTGTTCTTGTGGGCTGAATCTCCCAGGAGGTAAATCAGGACTTCTAGTAACCTATGAACCATGGTGATGGAACAATAAGCATGAGGAAAGAACTTGGTGATAAAGCAACAATAAGGATGTGATACGCAAAGTATTGAGAACCTGTCCATCTGCTATAATGACGAGGACATGATATTGCCTGTTGCTCCTAGCCACAATGTCGATAGCGGCATCAATTATCGGCGCAAATGATGTGGGCCCTATAAACAACAGTAATAGAAAGCGTTAAAAACTACCGCATGGAAGTTTCTATTATATGGACCTTCGACTGCCCGAGACAGCCTTAAAGGATCCATCATAAACTCCTACGGACAAATTTCCTGTAGGAGACCAACAAAAGAAACATGAGACAAAATGAGGGCAATAAACCATCCAAAATGGGGAAAAGAAAAACATAAATGATAAGTTCATTCATGGGAAAATATCAGTTAACAAAATGGAAGACTATCATGGCTAAGTCATGGCTCTGGAAGGAACTGGGAGTATGTTGAGTGAAACAGCTATTTTATGACCTAAGTTTAAAATCTATTCAAAATAATAACTTGGTTTACAAGTTGGGAAAGTTTGGCATGGACGTTTCAATCTTTATTTCTTAACCATGTAGGACCACAGAAACCTCTTGCTCTCCTCTTGGATTCTTTATAACGCTATGATTTGGGTAACATTGACAACAATACCTGCTATGATCTGATGTCCATCAATCCTGCCATTTAAAGTCTAATGAAAATGAAAAACAAAAATACTACTGATTTAGACAAGATGTTTTCTTATTCTTCACAATGATTGAGAACACTGTACTTTGCTCGAACTTGCAGATTTGTTTATTTCATTTTTAAAAGAAGATGAAGACTGCAAAATATTTTGGCCTAAAGTAGAAACCATCACATAAGAACGATCAGTAAAGAAGGAGAAAAACCTGACAACTTTAAGTGGGGGACGATCTCTCTATAACGTGCAAGCGCTTCCTCAAAACCATGACAATAACGATGATCAGAATAAAAGCTGAAGACGGATTGATCATGTGTTGATGCTGCAAAAAGCAATGTGATGAGAAGAAAGCTTCAAAGGCGATGATAAGAATTCCTACCAAAGCTACAAATTACCAACAGCACTGACCATCGCCAAATCCAAAACAAGGTATGAGTTCATCTTCGTCAAAAGGGGACAATGTTTTGCCGATTATAGAAATTGCTTGCTCATATGGATTAGGTGTGTTACCAGTGGCATGAAGACTTTTTCTCCCGAAGGAATATTTACCTACGATACAAAATTCACATTATTTTTCCAATATATAGTTTCATAAAACCTTAATGCTTTGTTTGTCCATTGGAAATAGAATCACCTGACCACTCATTGCTCTTTGTGAAATCAATACCAAGGATTAAATTTGATGATTCAAGGCCAGCGTCCCTCAGTGCAGTTGTGACCTAAAATATGAGCATCACAAATCCCATTACTGTTTCATTTTACATCTTTAAAGTCAAAACAGCCAAAGTATAATCACCACAGTTCACATTCCCATCTAATTTCACAGCTTTTCAATCAAAACTGCCAATCAACAAACAGCGGATAGGATAGACAAGATTCAGAGATAAAAAAGAATATTATTAAGAATCAAATTAAGACTTAGCTCAAATTCTGTGGAAAAATTTTCAACCCAAAAATTTAAGTATTTAGACGGAGGGAGACTGCATGCATATAAGAACAAACTTGTAAACAAGTGATGTAAATTTTTTAGACAACTCACGTCAGTTACCTCAACTCAAGTACATAAACCACATTAAACTTAAATTTAACCAAAGTGGTACCAGGAAAGTGGTACCAGGAAACTACATTGGCAAGCCCAATCACAACCCAGCCAAATCTCCTTGGCACATAACAGGCAATGATGAAGGGAGACAGCATGTTCATGATCCTCCTAAACCTTAATAGTCAATGGAAACAAATAAAACAATAAACACCTGATCCAAGGAGTTGAAATTATCTCCAAAGTGCGTCGATCGATGCTCATGTCCATATTTTGACTCCATTTAGCTTTCTGCAAAAGAAGGTGGTTGATGCAAATAATCATAATGAGGGTCATATGAGTTGATTCATTATTGCCCATTTCCAGAATGACAGATTTTCCTATGAAAAGGTATCTATATCTATGTTTTGCTCAGACTATCTTATGAGGTAGATGGTGGCTTTCTCACAGGAACAAACAAGGACCAATGAACTACTTTAGAAGTCAACAATAGTAAAACATAATTCTTGCATAATCTGCTACATTTCGAGCACACAAATTACAGCATGGTCATTGAAATTCTTTATCCAATATCTCGGACCTGGAAGTATTTCTTTCCCATAGAAAGAACGCAAGACGCCATGTTTCTCAATAACGATAAAGAATTAGAAACTAAAAGTTATTTATAACCAACAGTTTGAGGGAGACTGCTGATTCACTTCAAGATGGCCCGCTTCCTTCAATCATCTATTCCCTCAAATAGATCATAAATCGTTCAAAATCTCCCGATAAAACATTGCCATTATATATAACTTGAAACTGAAAAACACAGGTCAGCAAAAATCCAACCCCCTACAAAATTTACAGAATCCAAATATGTTATCGAAGCAAACCAACAAGTCAATTAGCCAAGCACAATCACAACAGTTCGACCCACATGATTTCCAAGGTTCACATTATGGGTCCGGAACCAAGTTCAAGTTCAAGTTCAAGATCGACCCTTTGGAAAAAGTGAAGAACTTTCCCACATGTAGTGGCTCAGTTCACTCTATCTTCAAAAGGGTCTCGAAGAAAGATCCCGTAGACGCACTGTAATCAGGTATTCACCACAGTAAAATCGAAAAATTCAAGAAACCGCGTGGCGGAAAGCGGTGACAACGCCATCATCAAGAATTGACATGGGGAAAGAGAGAGAAAGATGTACCCGTTCATAAGTTGGAGGTAAGCCCAAAGATTTGCAAGCTATTCAAGAGCCTCCTTCTCTCGATCGAAGGTCTCCGGAAGACGCAGAGAGAGTGGCCCTCTTGTCGCTTGACCGATTTCTTCTGAGTCTTCCTGTTTCTTTCTTTCTTTCTTTCTTTTCGGTTTACTGCTTTCTGAAAATTACTTCTGGCTTTAGCTGGCTCTGCCCCCACGTTCTCCACGTGTCTACTTGCAATTATAGGGACCATCTTTAATAAAACCTAGTTACTCTAATTAGGTGCCAAGATTTACAAATTCATCCTTGATGAGATTATAAAATTTAGGGAAAAAGCCATGAAAAACCCTGAACTTTACTCAAAATGACACATTTACCCCAAATTTTTTTGTGACGTAAAAATCCAAAACTTTTCAACTACGACATTCTTTACCTTTTTTTTTTTTTGAACACAAAAATCCTGAACTTTCGTTACGTGATACATTTACCCAAAAATTAGATGGCATTTTGGTCTTTTCATTTTTAAATTTTTTTTTCTTCTCTCTTCCTCCGCCGGCCCCGCCATGGCCGGCGCAGGGAAGAAGAAGAAGAAAAAAAAAGGAAAAAACAGAATAAAAAGACAAAAATGCCATTGATGGGGTAAATGTGTCACAATTTAGAAAGTTTGGGATTTTTCACGTCATAAAAAAAAAAAAAGTTTTGGGTAAATGTGTCACTTTAGGCAAAGTTCAGGGTTTTCATAGCTTTTTCCCTAAAATTTACTTACTGTGACTCAATTATTGACTTAAAGTATCCAATCAAAGGCCACTTCGATAGAATCCAGAAATAGATGCTGAAAATTTAAGTATTGAAATTTAAACACTGATAATCTAGAATCTTAATAATCAAATAAAAGGTTATTTAGGGTATGTCTGTTTTTTTGAAAGATATTCCTTCGAAAATAATCATTTGTATTTTGTGAAATAATACTTGTTGTTGATTAAAATATTTGTTATTCATATATTCTTATAAACAACGGAAGTCATCATTCTAAAAAAATATATTTTTTAAGTTATTTATAGAATAGAGCATTAATAACAACTGAATATTGAATATTCATTGACAAGATCTTGATTCCTATCTGGATCAAGCTTCTTCTCTATTGTGTCTGATTAAGGTATCTACACAGAAAGGGGCCCAATTTGTCCTTTCGATTATTCCCTTTCCTCTTTGTCTTTTCCATTTTTGTGTTTTGCTTTTTCAGCTAACTAGATGCACTTCCTCAGCTGGTAGCCTTCTACATAAAGAACTATTTAATAACCAATTAAGTGTTCAAAATAAATGAAAATTTGATGATTGAGCATCTTATAGACTTTAAAGATTCAATTAAGGCCCGCTTGATAAGATTGAAATAATTTAAGGACTTATTATAAATGTTGATAATCTTAAGGGTTGAAGATGGAAAAATAAAAATCAAATATTGAATTTGGATTAATATTATTATCAAAAATAGCATTGTCGGATCGCCAAGGTCGACCTTTGTCCTTGCTCGACAAGTGGTTCTTGCAGTCGAGCTCCCTTGTGGAAGGGTTGTCACTCAACAAATAATGGATAACAGGCTCATCTTCCCTAGGCGTTCACTTTGACGGCAAAGTTTGCCATCTTGATGTATGCTCTTCACCACCTGTAGGTAAGTGAATTATTATTAGGTTTTAAACATGTAACAATGTCATCGCAACATTTTTAATTCCCATTTGGCTGCCTTTCTTATTGAATGAATTATGTATTCACTTCCTCATTTGCAAATCATGTGACTTTCTGACTTAACTAGATCAAAGCTAGTTACAATCATCATAAGTGGTTAATTTATTGAGTACTAAACAAGATTAATCCCCCATATTTAATTAGGCCCTCCGGCAAAATTTCATTTAGTATGGTCCCCGTATGATAAAACCCAGCAAGTTTGTCATTTGTAAGGCCATGTCATAGTAGAAAAGCCCTATGATTTATTAAACTTTGGTTATACGAAGTTTAGAGACCATATTATATTTTTCTTGGGCTACCTAGATATTAGCCACTTAAAAAAGAATCATCTTTTACAATGTTCATTAAATGCAACATCTCTTGCGGTCTAGCAATGGAGAACACCTTGCGAGTGTGCATGCTGATATACAATCAAGGACCAGACTTGGTTTCTATCACAAAAAATTATTCATATTTCGGGTCCTAAAAAGCACAAGTGACAAGTTTGATTCTCGCTTCACGGACCTTTCAAGGCCATGACACAATTGACCAGTTTGTTTGCCAACCATCCGCTGCAAACATGAAATCTGATTTAGAACATCACCCGTTTCCCATGAAGAAGTGAGTATCCATTTCCAAACTACTGGAGTTTGGTTGCAATTTAAAGTGAAACGCAAATGGGGTCATTGCAGTTTACACAAGAACAAAACAGTTGATAAATGATACCGCAAGGTACCGTTTGTGGCTTCACAATCAATGCTCAAATGCGCTCTAGCCACTTGAAAGATTCATGATACTGACTCTTTCTTCTTTATGCGAGCAGGAGCTCACGTGCTGGGGGACCAAAGGCCCCCTTGACCCTCTAGGATAACATCTACATTCTAATCCCGGTGTCATTCATGCCAATGAACTCATCTGAGATTGTAAGATTGTAAGCTGATGCATTGAAAAATTGTGTCGTAATGTGGGTAAGGGTCGTGATAAAAATGAAGAATCCTGGACTCGGTAAGTTTTGCTGTCGGTATATAGATAATAAATAGATGAAGCCACGAGGTTGGAGCAAGAAAGTATGATGAATGATGTGAGGGGCTGGTGAAGGATCTATCTCAAAAACCATACATGTATACTAGAAAAACGTAACGTATTGTTTGAATGGTATATATCAGCATCGTATAATATAACACAAAAAAGGTGACGAAAGGTGAGATTTAAGTATCATATCTACCAGAACTTGATTCTGATTTAGTTTTGATTGAATCTCACAAATCATGGGATTGTAGTTGTTAACCCACAAATCATAGGATTGTAGCTTTCCTCCTATTTAGGCTTTGTTTCCTTTTTGTTTGCTAGGATTTCTCTATGCATTTGCCTACAAATATGACACTGTAAAGCTAAAGAATATATGAATGATAATAAGAATTTCTCTCCATCTAAATTTCCACATGGTATCAAGGCTGGAGGTTCTGAGTTCAAATCTTACTTAATTCAATTTGCCTCCCCAATTAAATTTTCACGTTTAGTATTAAGCAAAAAGGCCAAGCTAAGCATGAGGAGAGGAGTGTTAGAATATTAAGTTTAAGCTTTTAAAACAGTTGGCCGTAGTCCCAAAAAATCTCACACTCCCTTCCATTGCCAACAAATTGCGGTTAGCTACTTAAATGTACTCAGAGATCTCCATGTTGATTTGGGTGGACAAGCCAAATCCTCAAAGAACCAAGATGAGGGAAAATTCAAAGTTGTTCCTGGTCTCTAGACAGAAGTAAGGAGAAAGAAATTTCTTACTCAGAGAGATGGTAGATGGAAAGTTGCCACTGAGGTCTTAGTTACTGATGCCTCCAACAAAAATATAGAACAAGGATTTGGTTGCATTCATTACGGGTTATTGACAAGAAAAGATATCACTCATCTTGTTCAAAGGGTTAACGAAATGGCCTGTTAGGGGTTTCTGACAGAGTTCTGCTTACCTGTAGCCTCCTCGACTTCATTTATGAGTACAACATACCACTTGCCTACTCTGATTCCCAGTTGTAGGCCATGAAATTGCCACGTGTATGGTGTTATTCTTATCCTCCCAGCTTTTCTATAATATATGTTTGCATGTATCACTATGGGGTGTAAAGTTAGTATGCCTCCATTCACGTACGTAACATGAAAAGGATTAGCAACTGGAGTTTTGTATTGAGACAAGGAGAGACTGGAAATGTCAATGTGAGCTTGTCATGGGCACATTTGTAAAGTGAACACTGCTCTAGATGCCAGTTAAGTCAGCTGCGGAGATTTTTGAAACAATTCTGAACATATCTATTGTGGTCGACGAGAGGGGATACACTTCTATTGCTAGTATAACTTCTTTTGCGCAATCTAATTTTATCAGTGTATGTTGCTGGTATAGCTTCTTTTGCGCAATCTAATTTATCAATGTCTGTTGCTGGTATAGCTTCTTTTGTGCAATCTAATTTTATCGGATGGTGAATTTGACAACAAAGGTGATACCAATCTTAAAGATGGTTAGTAAATGTCCAAAAGATTCTAAGAAAATTCATGGGAAAAATGTCCTTGCTTATCAAATTCTGTTCTTTTTCCTCCGTTGACTTTTATCCCCTTCGGATCCAGCATTTTAGTTTATCAATTTTTGTTAGGGTAGAGAGATGACTCTTAAGTCTCGTCACCTAACGATTTTCGAGGGATTGTAGACCCTCCCCACTTTGTAAATGGCTTTGCATTCAAGCTCTTCTCCTCAGATTGGTATGGCTATGAAGAAAACCATAGGAAATGACAATATAGGATAGGATCAAATACGAAATCTATCCATCATTTGAGAAAATACAGAAAGTTAGGGCAAATATACACATCTAATCTATAAAAAAAAAAAAAGT
Source organism: Eucalyptus grandis (assembly GCF_016545825.1). Classification (NCBI taxonomy): domain Eukaryota; kingdom Viridiplantae; phylum Streptophyta; class Magnoliopsida; order Myrtales; family Myrtaceae; genus Eucalyptus; species Eucalyptus grandis. Next base: position 3,402,709 of record NC_052620.1, read on the forward strand.
TCAAATCCACGGAGAAGTACAAACACATCACAATTTGCTTAGGAGACGCAATCAATCAGCAAACAATTCACATTCACGACTAAGTTATCCATTTTGTAACTTAAAATCATCTGCTCATCTTCCCTTCTGCTGCTATTACTCTCTTCGATGGTTACCGCGAGCAATGGCACAAGTCGATGATTTGACAATCCAATGCCAATGCCGGGACTTTCACCATTGCTCTTGCGAGCATCGAAGCCCATGTCACTTAAGTATACAGTCTCAAACGGGTTGTGATGGGCTGTCGGCACAAAGCTCTCCACTTTGTAAATGGCTTTGCATGTCTGGAAAGAAATAAGGAGATGACATAAGTAAGCCTACATTATCCATAGCACTACAGATATTGTCTCTCTCTATCTCTCTATCATGTGAAGGAATAATTACTTCCACATTTAATTGTAGTTCGTACATCTTTTCAAGTCTAGTTAGCCTTCGATGAGAACATCTCCTGCCCCATAGATGCTACTACTGTGGTATTCTTTCCCGTTTAGGATGAGGATAGTCCCACCATTTGTCAAAGATAATTTTGCGGGCATACTCGTGATTAGTTAAGTACGTGAGATTTCTGGGGCATGATAAACAGCAATATTGTATAATAAGCTCATTGATTTGCTGAGCCACAGCCAACTTTGACAAAACCAGTGGATTGAGAGCCGGAAGTTTCTTTGGAAAATATATAGAAGTAACTAACTTTGCAGTAATACTGGGTACAACCAATTTTATGCTTTTAGCTTTCATTATCAAGCAAAATGGGGAATGGTTATAACAGGTGCAAACTTTATACTCCACGAATTGGAGGCCATATAAAGAATGATGCTAATTGCTGAATAGAGAATGACTCACCAGATGGGCCACATCCAAAGGCCATGTTCTTTGGATTTGTAAGGCAAATGGGGCAAACCTTGAAGAACACAAGCAGCTAAGTGCGGATTTACATTTAATGAAGAACGTGAAGTTTCACAAAATAAAAAATAAAAATAAAAAAAATAAAAAAAAGGTGATTAAATGACACTTATTTTCCCGAAGCTGTTTCCTGAGTTTGTGGAGAACTATCTGGGAGTGACTTATCCAAGCTGGTATGACCAGTGACTCCAGGTGGGGGTGGAAGTGGCCTTATACGAGGACCAGTCACTGCCTCCCTGCAGTATAAGCAGAATTTACATTATAGCAGGCCTCAATGCAATGTAGAAACAAACAGCTACAGTTCCCAATCTTACTTGACGTGCGAAATGCTTTGAGTGGCTCTATACTGAAGGGGAATTTCCATGAGAGCAGCAAGAGCAAAGGCAGTCTCTTTCTTTGAAGTATCTGTGTTCTCAGACATGATTTTTGTGAAGTTTACAAACTGCGTAGTGGAACAATGAATAAACAAGAAGGTTAAAAGCAAAAAGAAAAAGAAAAAAAATGTGGTGGAATTTATTGATTCTAAAATAACATTTTAAACTTAAAATGTGTACTCGGGGCACTATTTACTACTGTCAGAGAGGAATAAATCAGACCATATTATAAAAAAGTTCAAAGAAAGGGGACTTCACAACAAAAAGTGGCTGGAGATCCAGAATTACTCCATACCAAACCAAAAGCCATAATCCAGTCTAAACATTATTCAACAGCACAGTAATCGGCAGTAACTACGCCATACATGTCTGACTAGAATTTGTACTTAATAAACAACCCTCAGTACAAACTACTGGAATATACATTTAACATACTTAGTTTACTTTTTCTGAAACTTCTTATTTTGAATTATGCAGTTCTCTCGCTAGTCTTATTATGTGAACCCCGGCATTATTGATGCAACTATACTTATAAAAAGAACTTGGATAATTGCAAAAGGAATCATCAATTGTGCTCTCCGTATCAAACACCCTCCTCACATTTCAAGACTTACATTTTGCATCTCCCCAACCTGAAAAAAAACTGACTTGCCCTCGTGCATGCACATTGCGCGATCCACACCCAAAAATTAAAACAAAGGTCGTGGATGGGGTAATTTGGGAATGAAAATGGCCTAATTTGGAACTTAGCAGATTATGTAGCAGAGGAAGATGCAATTTAAAACCAATGGAAAGAAGTCAGGCTGGTAATCATAGGTTTTAAAATGTGAGGACGGTACTTGACAGTTGACAGGAGCAAAGTTCAGGATGGTATCAGTACTTTTCCCCAAAGAGATCTTTCAGTACCTGAAAGTTATCAAATGCACGATGAGGGATATTATCATCAAATTGCTTCATTGCATCCCATGGTCCATCTCCCACACCAACAAATATGATGGAGAGAGGATATTGGCTGCTCTACCAAAAAGAAACAAACGAAAAGTCAAGGAACGTGGTAATTGCAAAGTTGGAATATGTGGCCTTTCTTCACCAAGCAGGACAGCAACAAAAACATGCAATTCCAAAATTACCTAGCTGCTACTATGGAGTTTATAGTTGCCTGTTCTTGTGGGCTGAATCTCCCAGGAGGTAATTCAGGACTTCTAGTAACCTATGAACCATGGTGATGGAACAATAAGCATGTGGAAAGAACTTGGTGATAAAGCAATAATAAGGATGTGATACGCAAAGTAGTGAGAACCTGTCCATCTGCTATAATGACAAGGACATGATATAGCCCGTTGCTCCTAGCCACAATGTCGATAGCGGCCTCAATTATCGGCGCAAATGATGTGGGCCCTATAAACAACAGTAACAGAAAGCGTTAAAAACTACTGCATGGAAGTTTCTATTATATGGACCTTCGACTGCATGAGACAGCCTTAAAGGGATCCATCATAAACTCCTGAGGACAAATTTCCTGTAGGAGACCAACAAAAGAAACATGAGACAATATGAGGACAATAAACCGTCCAAAATGGGGAAAAGAAAAACATAAAGGATAAGTTCATTCATGGGAAAATATTGGTTAACAAAATGGAAGACTATCATGGCAAAGTCATGGCTCTGGAAGGAACTGGCAGTATGTTGAGTGAAACAGCTATTTTATGACCTAAGTTTAAAACCTATTCAAAATAATAACTTGGTTTACAAGTTGGGAAAGTTTGGCATGGACGTTTCAATCTTTATTTTTTAACCATGTAGGACCACCTAAACCTCTTGCTCTCCTCTTGGATTATTTATAATGCTATGATTTGGGTCACATTGACAACAATACATGCTATGATTTGATGTCCATCAATCCTGCCATTTAAAGTCTAATGAAAATGAAAACAAAAATACTATTGATTTAGACAAGATGTTTTCTTATTCTTCACAATGATTGACAACGCTGTACTTTGCCCAAACTTGCAGGTTTGTTTATTTCAGTTTTAAAAGAAGATGAATAGACTGCAAAATATTTTGGCCTAAAGTAGGAACCATCACATAAGAACGATCGGTAAAGCAGGAGAAAAACCTGACAACTTTAAGTGTGGGACGATCTCTCTGTAACGTGCAAGTGCTTCCTCAAAACCATGACAATAACGATGATCAGAATAAAAGCTGAAGACAGATTGATCATGTGTTGATGCTGCAAAAAGCAATGTGATGAGATGAAAGCTTCAAAGCAATGATAAGAATTCCTACCAAAGCTACAAATTACCGACAGCACTGACCATCGCCAAATCCAAAACAAGGTATGAGTTCATCTTCGTCAAGAGGGGACAATGTTCTGCCAATTATAGAAATTGCTTGCTCATATGGATTAGGTGTGTCACCAATGGCATGAAGACTTCTTCTCCCAAAGGAATATCTACCTACAATACGAAATTCACATTATTTTTCCAATATATAGTTTCATAAAACCTGAATGCTTTGTTTGTCCATTGGAAATAGAATCACCTGACCACTCGTTGCTCTTTGTGAAATCAATACCGAGGATTAAATTTGATGATTCAAGGCCAGCTTCCCTCAGTGCAGTTGTGACCTAAAATATGAGCATCAAAAATCCCATTACTGTTTCATTTTACATCTTTACAATCAAAACCGCCAAAGTATGACCACCACAGTTTACATTCCCATCTAATTTCACGGCTTTACAATCAAAACTGCCAATCATTAAACAGCAGATAGAATAGACAAGAACCAGAGATAAAAAAGAATATTACTAAGGATCAAATAAAGACTTACATCAAATTCTGTGGAAGAATTTTCAACCCAAAAATTTAAGTACTTAGACAGAGGGAGACTGCATGCATATAAGAACAAACTTGTAAACAAGTGATGCAAATTACTTTGACAACTCATGTTAGTTACCTCAACTCAAGTACATAAACCGCATTAAACTTAAATTTAACCAAAGTGGTACCAGGAAACTACATTGGCAGACCAAATCACAAACAGCCAAATCTCCTTAGCACATAAAAGGCAATGATGAAGGGAGACAGCGTGTTCATGCTCCTCCTAAACCTTAATAGTTAATGGAAACAAACAAAGCAATAAACACCTGATCCAAGGAGCTGAAATTATCTCCAAAGTGCGTCGATCGATGCTCATGTCCATATTTTGAGTCCATTTAGCTTTCTGCAAAAGAAGGTGGTTGATGCAAATAATCATCATGAGGATCATATAAGTTGATTCATTATTGCCCGTTTCCAGAATGACAGATTTTCCTATGAAAAGGTATCTCTATTTATGTTTCGATGAGACCATCTTATGATGTCGATGGTGGCTTTCTCATAGACCAATGAACTTCTTTAAAAGTCAACAATAGTAAATAATAATTCTTGCATAATCTGCTACATGTTGAGCAAGCAAATTACAGCATGGTCATTGAAATTCTTTATCCGATATCTTGGATCTGTAAGCATTTCTTTCCCATAGAAAGAACGCAAGATGCCATCTTTCTCAATAACGATAAATAATTAGCAAACAAAAGTCATTTGTAACCAACGGTTTAAGGGAGACTGCAGATTCACTTCAAGATGGCTCGCTTCCTTCAATCATCTATTCCCTCAAAATGATCATAAATCGTTCAAAATCTCCCTATAAAATATCACATTCCATGCAACTTGAAACTGAAAAACCCGGGTCAGCAAAATCCAACCCCCTACAACATTTACAGAATCCAAATCTGTTGTACCCAATAAGTCCTTAGTCGAAGCAAACCAACCAGTCAACTAGCCGAGCACAATCACAACAGTTCGACCCACATGATTTCCAAGGTTCACATTATGGGTCCGGAACCAAGTTCAGGTTCAAGATCGACCCTTAGGAAAAAGTGAAGAACTTTCCCACATGTAGTGGCTCAGTTCAATCTATCTTCAAAAGGGTCTTGAAGAAAGATCCCGCAGACGCACTGTAATCAAGAATTCACCTCAGTAAAATCGAAAAATCAAGAAACCGCGTGGCGGAAAGCGGTGACAACGCCATCATCAAGAATTGATATGGGTAAAGAGACAGAAAGATGTACCTTTTTATAAGTTGGAGATAAGCCCAAAGATTTGCAAGCTATTCGAGAGCCTCCTTCTCTCGATCGAAGGTCTCCGGAAGACGCAGAAAAAGTGGCCCTCTTGTCGCTTGACCGATTTCTTCTGAGTCTTCCTCTTTCTTTATTCCTTTCTTTCTTTTCGGTTTACCGCTTTCTGAAAATTACTTCTGGCTACAGCTGGCTCTGCCCCCACGTTCTCCACGTGTCTACTTGCAATTATAGGGACCATCTTTAATAAAACCTAGTCACCCTAATTAAGTGCCAAGATTTACAAATTCATCCTTGATGAGATTATAAAATTTACTTACTGGGACTCAATTATTGACTTAAAGTATCCAATCAAAGGCCACTTCGATAGAATCCTAGAAACAGAAACTGAAAATTTAAGTACCGATTTAAACACTAATAATCTAGAATCTTAAGAATCAAATAAAAGGTTATTAAAAGTATGTCTGTTTTTTGAAGATATTCCTCCGAAAATAATCATTTGTATTATGTGAAATAATACTTGTTGTTGATTAAAATATTTTTTATTCATATATTCTTATAAACAACGGAAGTCATCATTCCGAAAATATATATTTTTCTAAGTTATTTATAGAATAGAGCATTAATAACAACTGAATATTGAATATTCATTGACAGGGGCTCAATAATCGACAAGATCTTGATTCATATCTGGATCAGCTTCTTCTCCATTGTGTCTGATTAAGGTATCTGCACAGAAAGGGGCCCAATTTGTCTTTTCGATTATTCCCTTCCTCTTTGTCTTTTCCATTTTTGTGTTTTGCTTTTTAAGCTAACTAGATGCACTTCCCTCAGCTGGTAGCCTTCCACATAAACAACTATTTAATAACCAATCAAGTGTTCAAAATAAATGAAATTTGATGATTGAGCATCTTATAGACTTGAAAGATTCAATTAAGGCCCGCTTGATAAGATTGAAATAATTTAAGGACTTATTATAAATGTTGATAATCTTAAGGGTTGAGGATGGAAAAATAAAAGTCAAATTTTGAATTTGGATTAATATTATTATCAAACATAGCATCGTCGGATCACCAAGGTCAACCTTCATCCTTGCTCGACGAGCGGTTCTTGCAGTCGAGCTCCCTTGTGGAAGGGTTGTTACTTAACCAATAATGGATAACACGCTCATCTTCCCTAAGCGTTCACATTGACGGTAAAGTTTGTCATCTTGATGTCAGCTCTTCACCACCTAGAGATAAGTGAATTATTAATAGGTTTTAAACATGTAGCAATGCAATTGCAACATTTTTAATTCCCATTTTGCTGCCTTTCTTATTGAATGAATTATGTATTCACTTCCTCATTTGCAAATCATGTGACTTTCTGACTTAACTAGGTCAAAGCTAGTTACTGTCATCATAAATGGTTAATTTATTGAGTACTAAACAAGATTAATCCCCCATATTTAATTAGGCCCTCAGTCAAAATTTCATTTAGTATGGTCACCATATGATAAAACCTAGCAAGTTTGTCATTTGTAAGGCCATATCACGGTAAAAAAGCCTTATGATTTATTAAACTTTGGTTATAAGAAGTTCAGAGACCACATTATATTTTTCTTGAGCTACCTACATATTAGCCACTTAAAAAGAATTGTCTTTGACAATGTTCATTAAATGCAACATCTCTTGCGGTCTGGCAATGGAGAACACCTTGCGAGTGTAAAGCATGCTGATATACAATCAAGGACCAGACTTGGTTTCCATCACCAAAAATGATTCATATTTCGGGTCCTAAAAAGCACAAGTGACAAGTTTGATTCTCGCTTCACGGACCTTTCAAGGTCACAACACAATTGAGCAGTTTGCTTGCCAACCATCCGCTGCAAACATGAAATCTGATTTAGAACATCACACGTTCCCCATGAAGAAGTGAGTATCCATTTCCAAACTACTGGAGTTTGATTGCAATTTAAAGCGAAACGCAAATGGGGTCATTGCAGTTTACACAAGAACAAAACAGCTGATAAATGATACCACAAGGTACCGTTTGTGGCTTCACAATCAATGCTCAAATGCGCTCTAGCTACTTGAAAGATTCATGATACTGACTCTTTCTTCTTTATGCGAGCAGGAGCTAACGTGTTGGGGGACCAAAAGCCCCCTTGACCCTCTAGGATAACGTCTACATTCTAATCCCGGTGTCATTCATGCCAATGAACTCATCTGAGATTGTAAGCTGATGCATTGAAAAAAATGTGTCGTAATGTGGGTGAGGGTCGTGATAAAAATGAAGAATCCTGGACTCGGTAAGTTTTGCTGTCGGTATATAGATAATAAATAGATGAAGGCACGAGGTTGGAGCTAGAAAGTATGATGAATGATGTGAGGGGCTGGTGAAGGATCTATCTCAAAAACCATACATGTGTACTGGAAAAACGTAAGGTATTGTTTGAATGGTATATATCAGCATCGTATAATATAACACAAAAAAGGTGACAAAAGGTGAGATTTAAGTATCATATCTACCACTGCCCCAGCGAATCAACTTGGTCTTGGTGCTGTAATTGCTTTTGAATGGAACTGGGAGAGTAAGGCAAGGAGATCAATGGCTGATGATCAGTGCCCCCGAAAGGGCGAGGCTGAGACAGAATGCTTGCTGAAGAACAAAAACCGTTACTACTGTCGTTATCGTTATTGGTGAACCCCATGTTGGTGCTGTGATCATGAATCTGATGATCGAATGGTTGCTGATGCATCCCATGTTGCTGTTGTGGTTGCTGTTGATCCGTTGAAGAGCATGATCTCTGTTGCTGTTTGGGGACATTCAGCTTCTCACCTTCAATCTCTCTGTACTTGTTGAGGTATGTCTTGAGGGGGACAACGTAATCCTCAAACCCTAGAGTGGTGACCGCCCAGATGATGTCGTCCCCATTGATGGTCTTCCTCTTCTCCCTCTGGCACTTGTCTGATGCCTCCCCAGTGACGAAGCTGATGAACTCCGACACACATTCCTGGACTGTCTCTTTCGCGTCCTTGGAGATCTTGCCATTCCCAGGAAGCACCTTCTTCATGATCCTCCCAACGTTAGCAATTGGCAAGAACCTGTCCTGTTCTTTGTTGCTGTGGTGGTGGTGATGGTGGTCGGTCTTTGAGCAAGGGCTCTCCGGGCTGGAGCTTCTTCTTCTGGGCACAACATTTGGCACATTTCCATGATGGCTCTCAATCTCTTCTTCCATCTCTCTCTCCCCCACCCCTCTCTCTCTCTGAGTATGTGTCTGAAAAAGACAGGTCCTTGATTTTTTATTTTTTTTGGGGGCTGATTTTTATTTATTTAAACGAGGGTGAGTTAAAATAAAAATGGCATGGGAAGCTTGAAAATAGGCAAACAAAGAGGGTGAGCCCCCAGGGACTCGCTCCCCTCAGGGACAAGGGAATTAACTGTCCTGACTCCATCTTTTAACTATATTTTGCTTGCCCATTGTCTTGCTCAACTGGGTTTTCTTTTTAATACCCTTTTTTCTACATGGACAGCTGAAAAAGAACCATTCCGTTTTTCTTTTTTTAAGGGTATTCTAATGTGATTCTTGACCAATTTGATCTGGTCTAGGAATTCCCCGTTGATCATGATTTACTTGAGGGTAGAGATATGACAACCACCAGGTTTGTTCTAGTGACGTTGATAGCTTTACCAGCTTGAGCCTGGTTTTATTAATTTTAACATTGAACACTGATTTTGAAGGGACAAGAGAAATTACTCATCACTTCACTATGGTGATTACTCAAAATCTGTAAATGAAAGAGAGAAAATTTAAGTTTTGAAAAACTTATGAATTGGTGCGATTTTACATGTCAATACTTGCATATTTCGCAAGGTTTCATTTTACTCGAATTCAGTTAATGTTGACATGTTGACATCTCAGGTTATGTTCCCAGGTTTGTTCTAGGTGGCGACTCTAGCTTGGTAATGATCATTTTTGCATGACGTATATCACCCGAATCTGAATTTGAGAAGATCTTAGGAACCAAGACGCTATTAGCGGGCGAGGGATTCTGGCTTTACAACATTCTAGGTGCCACACCTGAGCTGCAAGATTCGAGTAAATTGCTAAAAGCAAAAGTCCCCTGGACAGATCCTTGGAGAATCTCCATTTTTGTTCTCTCAGATCAAAGAAGTCCAGTCATCGAACTCTGATTAGCAGTCAGCTCACTTATCAAGCCAAGGATCACAGAATGCGTTCCACCATCACTGTCCTGACGACTGATGAGTTAGGCCCTTTCTTTCATGTGAGGTCAACTTGGCAGTATTTTCGCCCATGATCGTTGACATCACATTTTGTCAGTGCCACTAATGACTAAACAGCACTAACTCCAAAGAACAGCACACGGGAGACAACTTTCATTGAGTTAAAGATTTTATTAAGCCTAAGCAGAGATCACATCTCGATCAGACGAAAATTCATTAAAAATCTTGACTGATACATAGTAAATCTGTTCCCCACTCTTCATCCAATCAATTAGAAAAGAAAGAATAGACCACATGGGAACTCAGAATCAATGAGCTTCTCACTTGCATGAAAGCATTGATGATTTCTTTGACAAATAACGAATAATGTTACAATTAATTACCGGCATCAGACTTTCACCTAATGAAAACACAAAAAAGAACCAAAAAGGGCATGCAAAGGATAGGACACTGATGGGGCCTAACCGACAAGCTATACGGCCTAAGGTAGAAGTACAGTTTCCGTGACTTGCAAAATCGCGATGGAGATAAAGAATAACCTAAATCTTAATTGGCATCACCGACAACACAACCTCAAGAATTGAGAAGCAGGGTGAAAGGTGTAAATGGAGTTTACTCTAAGCAATGGCGTAGCTGACTGTCTCCGATTTGCTGGGGCGCCACATGGACTTCTGGACACAAAGCAAACCCTCGTTGTCCTTGGAGTACGTCAGCCGGACTTCCCATTGCATCGCCCGCACCATGCTCTCCACCTCATTGATTGTCTCGACATCATCCCTGACGATCAACTTGCCCCCAGGTCTCAAGATACGATCCACCTCTGCTACTAGAGCTACTAAGTTGCACCTGTTGAGACCAGTAATATGCCCCAGTGAGATTAGATTATCACACCAAAAAAGCTCGCAGAAGTCAATAGTGTATCTTCCTTCTAGGATAGACTTAGCTATATAAATTCAAGTAGACAAAAAGATTGCATGTATGACATCATCAGGTACCTCTTTTTGATCTTGGAGAAGAGATGGTCCGAATGGAGAAGATCATAAGATCTGGGGTAGGTGCTAAAAGATTCACACCAGTCATGATAAATGCCAAATAGACCTCGTTCATAGATTATGGGTAAGGTATCCGGGGCATCGACGGATACCACATTCATGACCCACACATTCAAATCTTTTAAAGCAGCAGCAAACCTGCAAAGACAACCGTTTAGAACAATAAAGAAGAGAACACAGCAAAAATAGGTAAGAGCAAGTCGTAAAGCAGGACGATATCGCTTGTCTTACAAAAGATTGCTTACCCTCCATAAATTGCTCGCATGTCCATGACACTCCTAACAGTTGACCAGTCAATCCCAATTCCACTTAAATATGACTTGGTCACAACCCGTTTCCAGTGCTTATTGTCTAAAGCGAAATCCTCGGGGGCAGATTTACCATAGACTCCAACCTGGGAACTCAACAGCCAATAAGGTGTTTTGACCAACCTCGCTGGCCATTCCTCTGGCCATTGAGACCCACGTTCCGCAGAGTCTATAGGTATTTTATGCATGCATGTTTGCAGAGGCACATACCTATTCAGAAAGGAGGACATGATTGTCAGAAGCATTCTTACAACACCAGGGAACCATGAATAATTATAGGTTTAGATGAAAGATAAAACCTCAAAAGAAGCAATAACAAGTAAAGGGTTTTAAAATAGAAAGCAATAACAAGTAAAGGGTTTAAAAAAAAAAAATAGGTGAGAAGTTCCAAATTAATTGGGTTTGGGTTGGTTAGAAAAAAAGGCCAGAGACTGCAGATGCTTCAAAAGACTTAAATCACCTATTTATGCTCTAAAATAAACAATCATTCACCAATAAAAAGTGTCATTTATTGCTCTGAGCATATAAAGTATATTGGTTATCTCGAAAAAGGGGTTACTTACCAGGCAGCATTTGAATCATCAGAGTCTGCACACATTGGGGGATCATTTTGGGATCTTTTCTCATAGCATTCATTAGACATAGGCTTCCTGTAGGTTGCTACACCAACCCCATTCAAAGTATCCTTATTTATAGATATCAGCTCCCAGCACATTGACTTTAGTAGTGCAGACATGGCTGCAAACAATTATGGCAACAAGAAAGCTATTAGAATCCATCAATAAGCTTCCTTTTCACAAAGAAATCCAGCTAAGCTAAGATATTCTACCTTTCCAAATGGCAACATCATCTGGAATCTTCTGATAAACTGGAGTAGCTGACCACACAAAGAAACCACCAGGTCGCAAGAGGCGGTTCAGCTCCAAGAGGAGTTTACCACCTGCAAAAGAATTAGACTAGCCCTGAGTATCTATGCAGACTAGCTAAGGGTAAACAGAATGTAACTGTAACTGCATGTACTTTTCTGAACAAAAAATTCATTAACTGCATTGTATAGGAGGTATCATGATTCTAAGTAACATAACTGTAGAACAAAATAGATATAGTGTACCTTCTATATGCCACGGGACTCTACAGCGTGCACAATGTACAATATCAAAGACTCGGCTAGGGAAGGGAAGTCTCGTGGTGCCCATGACAGCAGATATAGCAGGGATTCCCCTCTCAAGTGCGAATTGAACCTGTGCTTCATGTTCATCTTTCGGGGCAAGTGACATTGCAAGAACATCTCTATCAAAGAGATAGCCTCCAAAACTAGCAACACCACATCCCACATCCAATATCACACGAGAGCGTTTTCCCCAGGCAACATCAGGAACAGACTGCATGATACCGGGGAAAAAAAAAACCATCAGTAAAAGGAAAGAAGGTGCAAGAAGAGCAATAAAATCATGTATAACAGACTCACAGTCAAAATGGTGAGGTCATAAGAGAGATGCAAGGATATGAAGAAAGCTCACACATGGACGAGATAAAGAGCATAAGCAAAAGCAGTTTGAAGCATGGTATTGATTTTAAGATGGAAAGCACGAGAAGCAACTCACCTCCTGGATGAAATCGATGTAATGCAGAGCACCATGTTTAAATTGGGTTCCGCCACCAGGGAAGGTAAGGTATTCACCACTAACTTTCACCCAGTTCTGGTGGCCCTTAACTTCAGCGAGCTTGGTGTGTGGAACATTATAGTACCATATCTGCAACAAGACAATCAAAGGTTAGCAACAACACAGGGCAAGAATAAGCAGATACAAACTTGAAGCATCATATGAAGCATGCCTTTTCTCTACTTGTAGGCCACTCAATTGGCTTTCTGTATCCTTTAGGAAGAGCAACAAGGCAAGTAGGGGGATTCTCGGGGCAGTGCCTCTCTCGGTGTTCGTAATGCTTGGTAGAGCTAAGCCTCTTAATAGCTTGCAAATTATCAAGGCAGGGAATATAATCAGAACCAGCAGTAACATTACACATTTTCCAGCTGTAGCTAGTTTGCTGCTTGGATGAACCTTGAGATTCCTTCTCATTCTTCGATTCAGCAGCTTGTGTAGAAAATGCCCCATTCTGAGTTGAAGTTTCATTCAAAAGTTCTGATTGAGCACCAGAAGGGAACACTTCAGAAGGACTCTGATCCTTTGTCTGACTCTCATCCTTCTTGTCATTCGAGCTATCCCCAGATCCATCATTATCATCTTGGTTCACCTTCTCCTCAATCTCACCATCCACTTTCTCTTCACTCTTATTATCAGCTGAATTTTCTTCGGAATCCATTTTCTTCTCGCTCTCATCTGTATCAGATTTCTGTTCACCAGAATCATTATCTCCACCATCAGTTTTTGATCTATCTGTTTCTTGATCTGATTCATTATCTTCGGACTTGGTCTCCTCCACTGAACTTTCCCTTTCGCCAGTTTTCTGTTCCACGTTCTCATCTTGCTTCTGTTCTTGGTTCTCTTGCGAATTCGAGTCACTTTCACTCTGAGAAGGCGTATCATTGGTGTCTCCTTTGGTGGCATCCTCAGGTAAGTCACCTGGATTATCCTCAAATTGGCTGGTGTTGCTATCTTTTTTCTCTTGTTCCTTTACTTCATCCACATTCTCATATGCTTGTTCCTTCACCTCATTATTGTTCTCAACCACTTGCTCCTTCACCTCACTCTTGTTCTCCTGGGATACGTCTACATTTTGCACGGGAACAACTGACGACGATGTCATCATCCATACTCCAACCAAGCAGAGGGCAACAAAAACTGCTATTGTCACCGTAGAGCAGTAACTTGACGAGGACCTTCTATTATCGACTCTAGTATATTTTCCTAAAGCCATGTTTTACAGTGTTACAAAATCCTATAAGTTTACACCTGGAAGGAGTAAAAGATATAATCAGCAATAAAACAAGATGTTAGCTAACGATCAAGGATCAAAACCTTTTCAATCACACTAGCTTAAATAAATCCATTGCTTTCATTGAAGATAAGAAAGATTCAAACAGATCCACTGATTTCCTTAATAACAGTGATCAAAAAGCTCAAAAGGTTGCAACAAACACCAGACAATGTAGAAGACGAATCGAGAACAGCCCAATTCTTTCCAGATGCTTCAGCTAGATTCACAATCATCCAGACTTTTAGTATTAACCAAATCATATCAAAAGGAGGTTCAAAACTAACGAAGACAATGGAACCGAGCAAGTCATCCTAAACACCGACAGATAAAGAAGGCCAAAAGCAAGAATTACATCCCTTCAATGCCATACAAAACGCAGCTTGTTTGTGCTCAAAAACTCAAATCGAACCGAGAAAAAAAAACAAAACAATGGAGCCGCCCAGATCTACGCAAATCACAATCCAATCGCAAGAAAACAAATCAAAAACCCCGAAAAAGAGCGAGCTTATCGCGAAATGCCGATCAAGATACAAACTTTTCAGAGACCCACGATTTCTAACCTCAAAAAAGATCGAGACAAACGTAAACCCAAGAGACCCGTGTAGATCCGTAGAAAGACTCGCGTACCCACATGCACCAAAGTGCAAGATCAAGAAAATACGAATCTCAAGTAACCAAGATATCACACGAGAGCTAAAGAGATCAGTACTTACAATCTGGGAAAGAAAAACCCAAAAAAAACCCGAGATTATCAGATCTGAGTCTGAACAGAGAAGGTGAAGGGAGAGCGCTATCTGGCCATCACTGTCTCTTGGTGGGTCACACTGGAGGGGAGAAGATCGAGCGATTTCGGGTTATTACTTATAGAAAAGCAAGAAGGGATTTTTTTTTTCCGCCCTTTTCTTTTCCCTTTTTTGTATTCCTTTTCTGTGTACGTGGTTTTGCTGAGCTGCCGTCGGCTGGAGTGAAATCCAGCAATAAATTTTCAAGAATTCACGAGCGACGCCGAAGGGGGAAAGAAAAGGGGAAGAAACCGCGTTGTGGGAATTGAGGGGGAGTGGGATTTTGGGTTATTTTACACAAAGCTCCTAGATTTGGTGCTCTGATGGTGGGGCACAGAGAGAGAGAAGAGAGAGAGAGAGAGGGCAATGGGTGAAAATCGGTGGATAAGAAAGGGAGAAGACGACAGGAAGAAGGGAGAACACACCCCCTTCCTGAAATTCCTCCAGCCAGGCGAGGGCAAGTTAGGGAAGGGAATGGATACTTGGGAATTTTTTACTATTTTGGCAATTGCCATTAGTTTCTTCTTTCTTTCTTTTCTTCTTTTTTTCCCCTTTTTGGGGATATTTTAGTTGGGGAAATATTCAGATCGTGTGTGATTGATTATATGAAAATCTTCGTTTTAAAGTTTTTGGGTATTTCGTGTAATGAAAGCGGAATCATAAAAGCCATAAAAGATTTTAAAATAAATTACATATAACAAAGCAAATTCTAAACTGATACATCCATAACAAATCTACCCTCCATTAAATTTTAGTATTAAATTATTAAGTTTGATGACATGTAACACTAATTTAAGGTTTTACCCTCTGTTGGTTGCAAGTGTATCAATTTATAGTTTTCGTAATATTAATCTAATTACGAAAGGTAAATTTATCATAAATTGATCAATTTGAGGTTAGTGGTCAAAAACTTCTTTTTGAGTAAATTTATCATAAGTGTATTGATTTGCAATTTTCAATGGTGAAAAAATTAGTTTAAAGTAAATTGTCATAGATGTATCGATTTAAAATTTTTTGTTATATCAATCCTATTACAAAAACCTATTAAGCATTATGTTCCTATTATTATTGTTGGTCATGTGAAAATAAAGTATTTCACCTTAATCTCTTGATGGGAGTGCAGGGATGTAGAACAAAAAAATCTTTTCGAATGATTGTTCTTCTCATAGTTATTCCCACTTTTTTGTTGTGTTTATTTTTTTCAAATTGTATATATGGGAAATTTCATGAATGGAGGTTAATACACATGAAATAAATCGAGACAAAACTTACTGTGATGTCATATCCGAATATCCAATTTAAAAGCTTAAATATACACGTGAAATGAGATGCTTGTGCATGGATAGTATATAAACCCTACAAATAAGAGATGTACATATATGTAATCTAGATTCGAGTCTTCATAGAGCGAGAAAAAGAAGAGTTTGGAAAGAAAGCTTGTATATTACTTCTTTTGCTAATTTCACCTAACATTCTTTTCTTTTAAATAATATAAATTATGGGTATTAATATATCATCTTCATGAAAATTAACCCTATAATTCTTTTTAGCACTTGGGTTATTACGACTTTCAAGAAAATCCAACATGTGCAACTACTTATATCACATCATGTGCACCGGCATGATCATATATGATCTAAAAAATTTAGATATTTATATCGATGTAACGGCAATTAATTTTAGTGATTCAATTGGGCCCCCATTGCTCTACTTTCCACCGAAAAAGAGAGCATGATTTTAGCATGTGCAATTAAGTGCATTTAAGGTTATTTTATCAGGTCGGAATTAAAAGGGCTAAGCTGATAGCTAGTTGGATCTGAATCATGGTCCATAGGGCATGATTCATTAAACGAGGGGTCCGATGGAAGCTTCGTCCTCAAGCAAAGGTGCAATTAATTGTCACATTTATCAATCCCGAGCAGCATTTCATCATTAAATTCGAATCTCAAAGTTTACACCTTCTAGGGAACATAATCGCGGGAGTCTAGATAGTTAGGTGCTCTTATTTTTTTAATTAAAAAAAGGAATATTCATTACCTTAAAATGCTATTGTTGATTTAGATTGACAGATATTTTCTTACCTTGATATTATGGATAATTACATAAATGATTTGTGCATTTTGGCTCAACGTGCAATATAGTCTCTGAATTCAATATGGTTTCCAAAATTTTGGTATATTTTCAATTTAGTCTATAAATTATATTAATTGTTCAATATTATCATTCAATTAGTTCAAGTTTAGGAATAACATTAAATATTTTCTTATACTTCAAATATTAAATTGAATATATATCAAAAGTTTGGAACTAATTAAACATTTTAAAATTTCATAAACAATATTACATATTGAGCAAAAATTCAGCGATCACATTAAATAAATTAGAAATTTTATCAACCATTTTGCAGATTAAGCAAGAGTTTATGGATCATTTGTATTATTTTCTCTTGATGTTAATTTTTTATTTAATTATTTAATGAAGTAAAAGTATTAATGTAGCGTCATGCTTCCTATTTTGGTAAGAGTTAGACAGCTCATGCCACCCACACTGTGATTTTCATAAGTTTAGCCATAACTCGCTTTCCGAATTTACGGATTTTATCTAGAGCGCAATTTTAACATTGTAGCCGCCGATCAAGGGCCATATAAGGGACATGAGTTACCAACCTTTCAATTAGGTTAGGTGAATTTTTTTTGGTGAGTAGATATGATAAGGAATAGTTAAAAAGGAGCATCGTATACAAGTTATCTAACTTTTGATTAGGTTGGGTCAATCTTCTTAAGCAAATATTTTGAACAATGGTTTAAAAACAAGTGTCAAGTTCGATATCAAATGGGTTGGACACTTTGATGCCATTCGTAAGTAATGCATGCCCTAGAATGGTTACAATTTTAGGTTATCATATGACTACTTCTTTCGAGGGGTTCGATTTACACAAGATCATTCGAATACCCTAAGTAATTATCATTTTGTGCGGTCGTCGTTGATGGTGTCGGAGAGGGGCCGCTTCCAGGTAGATAAGAATTGGAGAATGCAAGATTCAAAACCTGGCAAAAAGGCATGATGACAAAAGGGGCGAGAATAAATTATTGCAAATTCACCTTTAGATGCTCCCGCCACGCGCGGTCAATTAGATAAAGTCTTTCTAGCGAATTAGGCCAAATGGCAACGAGGTTTTGGTATTTCAACCGAAAATTTAGGAGCTACCGCAATGGAGGAAAGCGATGTGAGTGTTTCGTGTTGAAAAACAGAGGCGAAGGAGAAGGATTGAAGACCAAAATAGAGTCGGAAACGAGAGGAAGGTAATGTCATCGTCTGAAAGGCACTTAGGAGCCGGTTTTTGCGGTCGATCCGACAAGGCATTGGATCTTTATACCTAAATCGTCTGAAATTTGTGCTCAGGCTCTACTTTATGGGTAAATATATATATTAGTCAATTTATATAACATTACATACATAAAAGAGTAGTACGACTAGAAAAGTTGCACGCGCGCTGCGGGGGTCCAAGGAATTGACATTCGAAACATTAAGTGAAATTGCTTTTTTGTGGAATATTTGGATCGATGAATAGTTGAAAGAAATTAGGGATAAAAATAAATAACAATACGGCAAATTGTACAAATATATATATATATATATATATATATGGAAAGATAAAAATATTTCATGCTTTGAAAGCTTTTTAGGACCCAAATTTCTAAAATATTGGAATGTGAGGGATAAGATGAAGTCGTGTATTTACGCATTTGTCTATGTACACAATGTTTATAATATAACTAATTAAGAATATTTGAGAAAGAAAAAGCAATTGAGATCTTGTAGAAATACTATTATGTAAAACACATAACACCTTCTACCTTTTTTGGGATCTCAATCTTTACTTTCTTCTAAAAATGACATAAATAAGTTGGCTGTGTAAATAGTAAATTCAAGGTAACCATGTTGGTAGATAATTCCATGTAATCTCTTTTGCAAATCTTGTACTTTTACTAATAAAATCTTCCCATTATTTAAATAATTCAAATATGTAATAATAACACCATATCGCTCCATCTTTTAAAATGTCAACTTTGTGTATATACGCAAGCATATACGCAAGAATTGTCATCTTGCTAATAATAGTGTAGATTTGCCCATATAAGATGATGTGACTATAGTCGTGATTCTACTCCTTTAATCTGATAAAATTAAGTTATATTATTTGACTAGTCGTTGTTAGACTTAGCTACATTTATATTTTAAGGAAACTTGGATTTGCATTTCGGAAGGAGAATCTAGAAAGGGTGGACCTAAAGTTAAGATCTATACCTATGTCGAATAAAATAAGATCGTGCATTTTCAACCGGCAGCTGGCAGCTACGGTTCAAACACAGTTTTGTTTGATATTCTAGAAAAATTGAGAAAAATTAATGCACGACGTCCTTTTCCTTTGATTTTTGCATGCTGGACCCACCATTCTCAAAAAAAAAAAAAAATCACAAATTAGTCCACATAAACGGTGGCCTTTCTCATTTTCAAGCTTTGAAGGTTTTAATTTGAATTGAAATATACTTTCCAATGTTTAAAAAAGCCTTAATTGTTTTTTTTTTTGGGAAATTAGAGGACACGAACGTGGATATCTGATGGTCTGGAGGCTCATGGAAACGTGCTCCCGTGGACCGGTTATGTACGTGCATTTAACTTGATCGCGTAGCATTTATCTAGAACAGTTTGTAATCGTGATTGGTGAGATTCAAATAGATGTACTCAATCTCTAATTCCTCGACCCTACTCATCGATCCCAAGGAGTTGACTATTGAAGAGAATGAATATCAAAATCATATTGTTTTATCAGTATGTAATATTATGCAATCGACGAATTCATAAATCATGTGAAAATTTGTGTAGTTATATTTTATCATTTGGTGTTGTCGGGGCAACAATGTGATGTAGATAATGGCTACCATAGTGGCAAACTTTATTCGGGTTTGACAAATAAGTGATAGAAAAAGACATTAATAAACATACTATTTGTTGGGCAACAGCTAATCTCGTCCTATATAAATTTAGTTTAATACTCCGTTTATTTTGTAAAAAATGAATGATATGAATTTTTTTAAAAGTGATCACTTGTATCACTCATAAATGAATAATGAATTTTTTTTTTTCATGAAAGTGTTTAAACTTAAATTGTTATCAATAATAAAAACATTTGTCATTAACTAATAATTTTAAGTGATATAAACAATCATTTTAAGGAAAACGTTTTTCAAATTATTTATTTGCTCGAAAACGAAAAAGCCTAAGTTTCTATTTAGAACGATTTTATATTGAAAATTTATAATTCTCAAGCCTTTCTGCATTTATGATCCGACCTTTATTTTCGGCACCTTATAATTATAATATCTCAGTAATTCTCTAAAACCTCAGACGACATTCGAACGTGAAATATCGCAAAATAAAATGTAGGGACGACAATCTTTGTGTCGGTGCAGATCGGAGGCGTCGGTGAGCGCGTGCCCCATGTGCCAGCATCGTTGCACGAGCCCTGCTGCCACCGAAGTCCAACTAAAGCAACCAAATTCTTATTAAACATATATTTTTATTTTTCTCTTTTGACAAATAATTTATTTAAAAATAATAAAATCTGGGGTGCTGTTAAGTTTGTGGAGAGAGCGTCCCCACGTTTAGGAGACACCAATGAAGACGTGACGCGCATCAAGTTACATCGAGAGAGATCTTTGGATTTTTGTGTAACATGCACAGCCGAGGCATGCATGAACTTGTTCATTTATTCTTGTTTCGAGATCTTTAATGGCATGCATGAACCTGTTCTTTTATTCTTGTTTGGAGATCTTTAATAATTAGGGCAACTTTCAAGAGGGTTAATATTCTTGTTTTGAGACAGATTCCCGCTCGTTAGTTTCTGTTAAATTAAATTAATATTACGAAAAACTACAAATTAGTACATCCGTGACAAACGGAAGGTAAAATTCTAGATTGTTTCACCCATCGACCGTTATGTATTATTCAATTTAGTAATTTGATAGTGAAATTTAACATAAACTAAACATGTGTACCATTGGATTTTCTTATAGTTAAAATACTAGTTTGTGATAAATTTATTGCGAATATATTAATTTAGGATTTTCGTAATATTAACCATTTTTAAAATACACTTAATGACGAAATATTTCATTTTGAATGCATGAATTACGTATAAGACGAGAAAGATAATGCATTAAAAATGATGAATTTGCTCTATGGATGTGTTTAATGCGTACTTCCGAAGTTCCTAACATAATTACTCTCTGCTTAAGCGCACGGCACACGTTACTCTTCGAAAAGTGTAAGAGGGTGATGAAAAGCGTAAGAGGATTTCATTCGATTTTTTGCAAATTCAGTGAAATGCATGACTTGTAAGAGTACCGGGCCTTAGTTTCCAAGCCCAATTGAGACAACTAAATATTTGAGTTCAATGACCCCCAGTTGTGCAGATAAGCCCGTTAAGCAATTAAAAAGGAAGATGAGGAACACAAATTGTATTTTACATTTTAAGAAAACTGTTCTCGTGTATAACAAATTATTTGATTAATGATTGTTCACAATTTCATTATCAGGAGTAGTGATGTAGCACGGTGAATTCCAAACAGTTCCCATTGTGCTATATGGATTCTAGGTCTCAATTTTCTTCCTAATCTAAAATTGGTGAGTTGTCATTAATACTTGAATAACCATATCACCGATTTAAAAGTAATCTACCTTCTCATTAAGGATCAAACATGCTATTTTCATATAATAAGTACACGAACAAACTGATAAAGCATGATGTGACAATACTATATAGCAATCCCAATGAATCGATTGAATTCAAGATTTTGGCTTGTGCTTAGGCCTTGATCCAGACCAATTTGCACTCAGCCGGTGAGCCTTGAACATGAGACCCCTTTTCCTTCTCCTCATTATTTCTTACTTGCAGTTCTTTGATGAGTAAGCAAGTAGAGCTCGAAACCAAGTTTTTAAATCTTGGAGAATTTGATGGATAGCCAATGGCAACAAATCTAGCAAGTATCAAGCCTATACTTTGCAAGGCTTAGAGTTGTGCTAGGGCTTTTTTCTTTTATATCCAAATTGCTCTGTAGAGACACTTCCATGAGGGAAAAAATGTCATAAAAGTCATAAATCTATTGCATTTATGCAAATTTAATCCTAAACATTTTAATTGTGCAAATTTAGTTATAAACCTTTTGAACAATTGCTAATATATTCCTAATTTTTTGACATGATATCAATTCAATCATTTTGACTAATTTTGGTCAAATTTTTAATGTGAACGTTTACTGTTTACGTGGCACTATTGGTATAGATAATTTTTAACAATATTTCAATAATTTTTAAATTTTTTTCGATTTTTTTTCTCTCATTCATTTCTTTTCCTTTAGACAATGGTTGCTTGCGTGTTGCGCATGCTCTTGTCGATCATCGCCTAGGCAAAGGTGACTCGTAGCAAGGTTGCCTTGGCCTAGTGAGGGCTAGCCTCACCACATTTGCTTTGGGCAAGGTCAGCCCTCACCTAAGTCGGGCGGTCTTGCCTAGGTCAAATTGGGCAAGGCCAACCCTCATCGGAGCTTGCCTTGCCTAGCTCTAGCTAGGCAGCTAGGCAAGGCCAATCATGGGCCAACCCCCGAGCCATGGCCGGTGGTCAACCATCTCTTGTTAGCCGACCATCACCTTAAGGAAGAAGAAATGAAGGAGAGAAAAAAAGAAAGAAATATATTAAAAAAATTATTAAAATATTATAAAAAATTATTCAAGTGTTCATGTAAGTAAAATATCAAACTAAAATTAGTAAATGACTAAAATCTAGTCAAAATGTTTATTAAATTGGCATTATTTTAAAATTTATAATTAAATTGACACTATTTTAAAAAGTCTAGAACTAAATTGGCACAAATATAATAAGTTTAGGACTTTTCTAACATTTTTCCCTTTGATGGTGATCATGCCCATCATCTTGGTTGCAACTCGTCGTACGGCTAGTTTCATCAATTTTGTGTTTTGGCTTGTGGAGATGCACGCGAAGCTAGACAGTCGGCAGTCTGAACTGGAGGAGACAGAGAATTGTACACAATTATCAAATCCAGTTTACGCATGACAAGGACGGATTATAAGTTTTATAAGAATAGGTCTTATGAAAAATGCTTACGGGACACTTGTTGATCGTACTTAATAAAGAAAGACTTTCATTCTCATGTCCCGTAGAAATATATATCACAATCATATCGTGTCATTATCAGCCTTATGACACATTCGAGCCGAACAACAGGGGCTTGACTAGGTGCGCGTGGTTACACTTCTTGGCTAGGGAACAGTTTTTTTTTTCCCTAAAATAGTTCTTTTTTATTTTTACTATGGAGAACAATTTTTGAGTAAAATAAGATGTTTAGTAACTATACAAAATTTATATTCTTGAAATAGAAAAAGAATAGAAATGCGTTTGGTACGATTTTGTATTTTTGAATTTATTTATTTTTATTTTTGCTCACGAATTGCCAATTGCCAACCGCCGCCGACCGCTGCCGCCGCCCCCACCTCGCCGCACGACTCACCACCGACCGCCGCCGCACGACCATTGCTTGCCGACCACCACCGATTGTTCTGCCGCATGACCGCCACCGACTCACACCGCATGACCGCCGCCGACCATTGGCCACCGCCCGCCTCCATCGGCGGTGACGCCGGTGGTTGGCGGTGGCTCTAGGCAATGGAGGTGGCCGTGACAAGAGAGAGAAATAAAAGAAAAAAAATTGCTTATTTCTAGAAATTGTTCAGGGACAAGAAGCTACTATTTTTTGTTTATTGTTTCTTGTTCCAAATTTATTCCTAGCTATTTTTATATTTCGGGAATAGAAAAATAAGTTGATATTACCAAACAGATTGCTCTTTTTTTTTTTTTTGTTCCGAGGAACAAAGTAATGAAAATCGGAAAGAACAGAAATGTTACCATGCAGGCACTAATCTTGCCAGAATTTTTGCAATTCGATTAGGATATGATTGTTAATGGGTAGAAGATACAACATGCATGGACATGTAAATTGTGTTTAGGAGTAGCTAAACATGTCTTAATACATTCGAAGGTGCCGTGTCCCAAAGAATGACATTTGAATGCGTTCTAATTACACTCGTCTAAAGTGCACCAACAAAGGATGAAAAGAGCTAATCCACATACAATGCATTTATTATTCGTTAATTGAAATAAACTGTTAATGCAACATTAGGATCTTGCAAGCATCCAAATTGAAAAATGATTGGATCTCTTGCATTGCACGCAACGCGTGAGATCTCAATATTAGGTAGCGAGGCTACAGCTCAGCAGAGATTTTCTTCATGATAATTTCCCTGATTAATCTCTGTATATTTTTTGTATGCTTTCTATAATTTATTACTATAATTGGAGCCCTAGCACTGCTCCTCTTCCCTGTATTTTTTCCCATTCATTCTCTTATAAAGATATGTACAAAATATCTTTAAATATAATATACATGAGCAATTATGATTGCCTGTAGCCAAAATACTTGTTTTCTTAAGATATTAATTTCTTCTAGGTTTTTCAAGAAGAAGCTCTCCACAGTAAAATCAAACTGCGCATTGCACATGATGAACCATATCTTAGGCGATCTAGCATAGACCGATTGGAAAAGTACAAATTAGCATAAGTCAAAGTGCAAATGGAATGATGCTGAAACAGGGGTGCATGTGGGTCCAAGTTTACCTAGGTCAACTGACCCTAAGTTGTCCGGATGGGATGGATACCAATTTTAGGGGGAATTGGTTCGCTCCTAAATTATGATAATTCAATTAGCCTCAGTCGATTTGATTATTGGTTCCAATATAATTATGACAATTCGTTAGCCTTGGTTGATTTGATTGTCGGTTCCAATATGATATAAGCAACTTTAAATCGAGAGTTAGACCAATTGAATCCAAAACTCAATCAATATTGCGACCAATTTAAGACATGTGTGTAATCTTCTTATTGGACGTGCCAAATTTAAATATTTTTGGGACCCCGTTTACTTCCCACAGTACTATCTTTCTGGCTTTGTTATTTTCAACTCAATTTAGTTGTGTTAGTCTCATAGTTAACTTAAATTTTGAAATTAAATTTCTCCTTTTTTTTTTAAAAAGGATTGTGATTCTTTAAGTAGAATTGGGGATCCAACTTGAAGCGCAGGCTCCAAATCCCATTGGTTTGAGAACCGACCATTTTGATAGGTTGGGTCAGTGGGTCTGAAATTTTTATTTTCAGTTGATCCATTCAAATTGTGCTCTCACCAAAAAATAATCGAAATCTTAAGTCCATCTAAATTTGACCATTTAAAAAAAAATTCCCCTTGAAGCTTATGCATCCAAATATGCCTCCACCCGAAAAAAAAAATGGCTTAATCATATTTCCCCTTTGGTCCATTAAAAAAATGCCTGCAAAAAACTGAAAAAAACATCGAAATCTTAATCATATTTCTCCTTTGAACCGTTAAAAAAAAAAAAAAAAAACGATTTCATTTCGAGGCATGAAAGCCCCTAATCAAATTCATGATCCTAAAGCAAAAATAAATCACGCAAAGCGATGACATGACGTCGCTAACTGAGATACTATAATTAAATTTCACTCCCAAGTCAACGTTTGACCCCGTATTGACGGCAGAATTGACGAAACTGACCCTCGATTTTCCCCGAAATGGCGACTCCGCCCCCCGCGCTGTCGTGGATGCCAGATCTCCCGGTGGATTCATGGAGTTGATGAAAATAGCTTCGTTCGCACTCTCTCTCTTCTGCGCGCATGAAATTTTATGCTCTGGACCTCATTACCGCAAAGAAAAAGTTGCCCGGCAGATCCATCGGTGGCACGGCGCTTGAGCGAGAGCGAGAAGCGAGAAGAAACGCGGGTTTTGGTTGGTAAAGGTGCTTTTTTTATTTTCTTGGTTTCTGGGTTTTTAGCATCTCCGGAAAAAGCTTTTGAATTGCATTGCGTGAGATCTATTCGGCGTTTTGGGTTGATCAGTTGATCCTTACATTCCATCGATTGAGGGCAATGTTTTTTTCGTGTTTTTTCGGGTTCGAAAGAATCTCTTTGGGGTGGCGTTGCATGGTGTAAGTGGGATTGTTATGATTGCATTGCTTTCGTCATGACTTGCTTGCGATGCTCTTCAGCGATTGTTTGTTTTGGGTTGGTGCTCTAAGGTTGTGGGTTGATGGTTTTGAGTTGGGATTTGCGGATCTTGGGGCAATTCTCAAACTTTTACAAACAGGGTAAGGTGTTTCTAAAATTGTTTTCGGCGTTTGATTGAGGCGTGTTTCTTTTCTAAGAGTTGGTAATAGGCAAATGTCAGGATGGGTTGTTTGGCTAGAATGAATATATGACAGAGCTGGTAAATTTCCTCCCTCCCCAGCGTCAAAATGTGGATTATATGTAGTTATGGTGTTTTTGTCTGCATTGTGTTTCTTGATAAACGCTGCCAAATTTTGCTTTGGCTTGGCCAAATATCAGCTAGTTCATTCAACCACATGGTCATTTTGGTGAATTATTTGTTCTCATCTGGTTGATGAGACTCTGCATTGGGAACATGTGTGTATATGCCTACCTAGCAATGAATCTGTGCATATATGCCTGTACTGTGTTTATAGCACATGCAATTGCTACATGAATTCATGTGTTAACGCTCTTCTTTCCTTTTCTTATATCTACAGATTGTATTTCTGGAAGGAGAGAAATGACTAATTGTGAAATGTGCCGAGTTTTTGATGACCAACTTCTTGGCTTCTCTGGTTAGAATGCTGATGCCAAGGTTATCCAAAGGATTGAGATGTGCCTTTGTTAGTGCATGAGCAGGAATGAAAGGCGGAAACTCGTTCAGATCAAGAGGAAGAAAGTTTTCTTCCGGTCTTCTTGCACTTCTTTTTGCGACAGTATTACTATGGATTTGGGAAAAGAATCCTTTCATAAACACCCTCCGGTCTGCTCAAGATCAATTTTTGTTGTCTTCATCGGGTCAGTTGTTGAATCTTTTCATTTGAAAGTAGTTGCTGATTCTAATGTTAATACATCACGAATACATCAGACTAGAATAGCAACATGACCTGGCTCATTTCCCAAATAGTGAGTTCTGTATAAAATCAGGATCTGATAAATTGCATGGAATTGATCCGCTGGGTTCGATATATCAATTTCAGGATTTGCTTTGGGCGTAGGGTTTTCCATTTATCGGTTTGCTTTCGATGCATAGCTCTAAAATTGAAAGTATGATGCAGATCTGATACACAGTTTTGTTCTGCTTTTTAACTATTATATTTTACAGTCATAACCTGACTAAGTATGGCTCTTCTTACTCGATATCATTTTATCAATGACAATCCAAGGTTATCACTGGATTCGAGCCGTGAGCTGCTTGATTTGATTTGAAGTATATTGGGATATCATTTTGGTGATAGCAGGCTTTGAACTTAATAAATTTTATTTTTTTAATTATTTTGCTCTAGAGTTTCTGCTGAAGCTTAACAGATGAGTAGCAATCAAGTAGTTTCCTATCTCTGTTTGGGTGGGATTTGATTTGATCAATTATACAAGGTTGAATTACAGTCGAAACTTTTGGCCAGAAAAAAAAAAAAAATTTGTCAGACCTGAAGCAGACGATCTCAGGCTTCTTAAAATCTTTCCAATCTTGTATAGCGTATCTGTGGTAATATTTAATAAAGCACGGCAAAAATTCTTCTGTCAGTTAGATTCAATATAGGCATGCATCTTTGCCCCCCCTGGTTACAGTAATTTGGGAGGCATTGCAAGAGGAAAGATTATCGATCATAGCTGAATTAAGATCCCTCCTCTTGCCAAATGATGAGAAGAGATGTGAATGGACAATTTGAAGAGTTTGCTCCCAGAATTTGAAGAGTTTGCTCTCAATAGATATCTATGAGTCTCCTCAAGTTTCAATTAGGTGGTTTCTGAGTTACTCCGTCAAAACTCCTCATTGCTGTTAAAATCTCCCAGCGTAGTAATATAGATGGGCGTTGCACTGCACTTACACTTTTCAACTTAATTTTAAATGAGACATTTCTGGTGATGTTCTACATAGGCATTAGCATGTGAATTTTCTCAATAGGCTGGATGTGACTCTGTTGTGAATCTTGATTTGTTTGTCCTATCTTTCAGTCTTTTAAACGTTGGTAATTTGGGTTTGTTATCTTTTATTTCTGCCAACTTGCTTACAATGCTTTTCTTTTTGCTCCTCCCTTTCTCTTGGTGGTGGTGTTGGGACTGTTCAGAATTCATCTTTGATATGCCAAATGACTCAATGGTATCTGCCCACCATAAAGAGCATACTGATGAGAAAGATGCAAATGTTACACCAAAAATATCGAGAAAAGCTGAACAAGGTAGCGACAATTCGGTAATGGAGAAGTCTACTTCTGCACTCTCTCCTAAAGGAAAGGGTGCTCGACATAGCAAGTCCTCTTCTAAAGGTAGTTTTCTTTCCTGATGATATAATTTTGGATTGAATTTGTGATGATTGTGATGTCTTAAAGAAAAAGTATGTGGGATCTACAGATTCTTTTCGCCATAAACTTTTGTCAACATGTCTCTTTTATGTTCACGGGTCATGCCTAAAGATCATCAAAAGAAACATTCACACAACTGCATTTTAGCTTTTAAATGAATTAGTATTTGCTTGTACCATATCTGGAAACTGTGAATTGAGCGCGACCATGTGTCAATATAATAGATCTCAGAGTCAGTACTTTTTGTAGTTTTTCAAATTCAACTGCAATTGACCACATTCGATCTTCCCCTCTTTCAAGAAACTTCTGTAACTTCCAGTTAAATAGATAAAACGTGAGTAAGAAAAAAAGCCATCTTGATGGTGTATTTTGTTATTATTGACTTATCTAGATCTTCTGTAGAGTTGTCAACACCACACAAACTTTCTTTTTTGCAGTTGTGAGTACTGAAGTATTGTGCTTTATGTAATACGAACAGAGGAAAAATTGCCTAATTGTTCTTTGATATGCGCAATTGATTTTAACATGTCTACTCAGTTGAAATTTAGCACATATAAGATATGGCTTGTTGAATAATCAAAATGAGAGTCCTTGACGAACACTTCTTTTGGCCTATAATTGTTATTTTTTTCAGATTTAATTATGGGCTATGTTAATCTTTTTTTCCAAGCTTAGCATGTATGATATGTAGGTTTGAGAAAATTGTACTCCAAGCCAAAGGATTTAATTATGATGAGCATTGGGTTGAATAATCAAAATGATCTACACTTCTTCAGAGTTAAACAATTATGATGAGCATTGAACTATTTTTTTACTTTCTGCAGGAATTTGGTTGGACTTTTTATTTCTGTCATTACTAATTGGCATATTCTCCAGTTCAATCTCGAAGCTTAGCATGTATGATTTGTAGGTTTGAGAAAATTGTACTAGATTCCTGAGTTTTTTTTTTCTTTTTCACTTAAAGTGCTTTTCTTCATGGATGCAGTCTGCAATTATGCTAAGGGGAGATGGGTTGCAGACAAGGGCAGACCATTGTATTCGGGGTTTGGATGCAAGCAGTGGTTGTCAGAGATGTGGGCCTGTAGGCTGACGCAAAGAACTGATTTTTCATACGAGGGATATCGGTGGCAGCCGGAAAATTGTGAAATGCCTGAATTTGAGAGATCTTCATTCTTGAGAAGGTTTTCTTTTCTTGTATACCTTCCTCTTAGCTTTCAATGTTACATATTAAATATTCTTCTTGTGCAAAATCACTTCCTCTTAGCACTATCGACATTCATGGAACAAAGATATGTTGTGTCCTATACAGTTAAAAATATTTTGCTTACTGGAATTGAGATGTTCAATATTCGTGATTTCTGTTCTTAGATATCATCATATGCTTTTCCTACATGTAGAAGTCTCTTTCATTTGACTAAAAGGTGCCTGCTTCCTTCTTTCTGCTATCCCTTCCTTCTGATTAAAAACAAAAAAGAAAAAGGAAAATAGTATCTCACAGTTTGGTAGGAAGTTTGGCATTGCTCAGGTTCTGCTTATTTTTGCCAATGATGTCTAAGAAAAATCTTTATGTTCAGAATGCAGGACAAAACTATTGCATTTATAGGAGATTCACTTGGGAGGCAGCAGTTCCAATCTTTAATGTGTATGGTGACTGGTGGAGAAGAGAGCCCTGACGTTGAAGATGTCGGAGTCAATTATGGGCTTGTTATTCCTCCTGGAGCCATTCGTCCTGATGGTTGGGCGTTTCGGTTGCAAAGTACGAATACGACTATATTATACTACTGGTCTGCCAGCCTCTGCGATCTCGAGCTCTTAAACATCACTGATCCATCAGCGGGTGTCGCCATGCATTTGGACCGTCCTCCAGCGTTCATGAGAAATTTTTTGGATACCTTTGATGTTCTAGTTCTGAACACAGGACATCATTGGAACAGAGGCAAACTTAATGCAAACAAGTGGGTCATGTATGTCAATGGAAGGCCAAATGAAGACCGAAAACTGGCAGCAATTGGAAATGCCAAAAATTTAACGGTCCATAGTGTTGTGAGGTGGGTAGACTCGCAGCTTCCTTCGCATCCACGTCTCAAAGCTTTCTTCAGAACCATTTCACCTAGGCACTTCCTGAATGGAGAGTGGAATACTGGGGGTAGCTGCGATAACATGAGCCCCTTATCTAAAGGAAGCGTAGTTTCGCAAGATGAATCAAATGATTTGGTAGTACAGAGTGCTGTCCGGGGTACAAAGGTGAAAATTCTGGATATAACTGCTCTTTCTGAATTGAGAGATGAGGGACACATATCTCGCTTCAGTGCTAAAGCCAGTGATGGTGTCAAGGATTGCTTGCACTGGTGCCTACCCGGCATACCAGACACATGGAATGAAATTCTTTGTGCACAAGTATAGGTCCAAAGGACGAAAGTGAGAGTGCATAAATATTAGCTGTTAAAACATCAGCATTTTCTTAGGCACTATGGCTGTGCAGAATTTGACCTCCTGCAGATGCTTGGTCTCCAGTAGTTATTTGGGAAGCAGAAGCTTGTCGATGTTCATTTCATACAGGGTTTTGGACGAGGCCGATGGGTCTGTGAAAGTTGACTTGCAGATAGAAGAGTTAATTTTAACAGATCTAGGGAAATGGATGTATTTTGGATACTGTAACATATCCTTTTCATAGTACAGTTATTGATGGTTCTTTTGTGCTGCAAATGCGGAACTGCACATCACATCCTTACTAAATTGACGTATGTACTCCTTTTTTGCGGGGTTTGTTTACTGTGGTATGTTAACAGAGGAGTAATTGTTTAGATGTGCAGCAGAACTCGGTGTCTGCAATTCTGCTAAATACCAACTACTGTCTTCAGTAGCAAAGGAGAGCAACTTATCCAGCACAAGTTCCCTGGCCTGATAAAAGAACGAAAAGAAAGAAAATCCAGCAGACCTTGTGGTGTTTGTGACGCACCTCCCTCTTCATCCTTTAGATTGCTTTCTTTGTTCTTGTTGCTATGAATACATCAGATGAAATTGACTACTGATGATTAATCCATAAATTTCGCGGTTTGAATACATCAAATGCACAAATGAAATTGTAGATCGAGAGGTCATGTGGTCGTGGACTACAAGATTATAATCTACCTTTTTGGGAGACATCTATGTTGCAACCTATTCACTAGCGGAGCCTGCTTGTATCGTGGGCTTGAGCTCAATGACCTCGATGCCTTGTGCTCAACGGCGACTAGCGGTTGGGTGTGAGAATGTATCGTGGGAAACACCAACGGACCGACAACATGTTGAAGAAGCAACCAATATTTCCGTTTGAGCAGTAGCTAATTCTTACCTGTGATTTAATATTATCTCTAACACAAGGATAATTATGAAGTTCACTCTATAAAAAACCCCAATTCAATTATGTATTCTGGATGGGATATAGCCACAATTCCACAATTCAGTGATTCATGGCTTGTTTTGTAATCATTAATTATGTTTTCAGGAATAATTTCTATTTAGAAATGATTTTATTTTGTTTTTAGATGAGTTTTTGAGCATTTGAAAATGTTTGGTAATTATTCACAATTTCTAATCTTGAAATAAAATACATTTAGTAGGATCTCAAATTCTTTTACAATTTGAAATTTCTTTTTAATTTTTAAATAATTCTATTATATTTTTCCATTTTTTCCTTTTCTTCTTCTCCTTCATCCTTTGATTGATCGCTGGCTCCCAATGAGCCTAAGCTTCCTGGAGATTGGGCGAGGCTTAGCCGATCCTTATAATTAACTTTGTCCAAATCTAGCGAGATCAAGCTCACCTAACTGTTGGCGAGGTTGAGCCAAGCCCAACTATTGACCCTTGCGCTAAGAGGCTCAACCTCGTTGGGGGTTAATGGTGCTTTAACGAGGTTGTTGGCCAAAAGATGAGGAGATAAAGAAAAGGTAAAAAAAGAATGAAAAGAAAAGAGAAAAAAAGAAAATAGATTTGATTTTAGAGTTGTCTTAAGAATAAAGAAGCAACTTTTTTTATTTTTATTTTAATTTTGTTCCATATCCATTCTTGAAAGCAAAAGTACAAAAAAGTTGAATGAATTTTTATTAATTTTTTTTTAGAATATAAAATAATAGAATCGGACATTGCCCTCACTAAGTAATATAGTTGAGCCTCTTTAAGCTAGTGGTGGCTTGTCACATGAGACAATGATTTGTACGGAAAAACACCTTAATTAAAATTTTTAAAACAAACGGGCGCCAACATGAGATAATGATTTGTAAAAAAACACCTTCAAAAAAAAAACAAAAAGGGGGCTTAAAAAATTGGGATTTTTTTTTATAAAATTTTTGCTCGGATTCAAAAAATCAGAAAGTATTAAAAACTCCCCCTTTTTTTTTTTTTTGGTTCAGCAGAGCCGGAGAGCATCGCCGGACCGCCGCCGACTCCAAGAAATGCCGAGGAAGCGGCGAGTGCCGCACGTTCTGTGGCGGCTGTTCCGAGACCGCGCGCGGCCGCTCGTCGACGCCATCGTCGAGTTGCTCCCTCCGCCACCGCCGCCGCCGCCGACGCCGGCGGCGGCGGAGCATTGCCGGTGGTGCGGAGGGCGGCGTTGCCTCGGCTGCGCCCGCGGCGGAGGAGTGGCGGCGGTCGCGTCGTTCCTCCTCAGGGCCGACGATCCGGCCGAGTACCGCAGGCTCCTCACCCGGTGCTTCGTCGTCGTCGGCGGCGACGCGCCTCCACTCTCCGACTTGAGTCCTCTCGCCCGCTGGTCCCAGCGTCAGGTACGGCCGTGCACGTCACGACCCTCCACTGTAGATGCATTCTCAGGTCGATCTAGCGTTAGCTTCGTGCAAAAGGCGCGGACTTGCATGAACCCTTTGCGGCTTTTGTATGGTTTTTTTTTCTCTGTGTTTGGGACTTGAGAAGAACGGCTATGTATGTTTACGTAATTATACTCTTATTGGTGTTTTCAAGTTGTCCCATTTGAATATTATATCGAGGAATTTCAGTTAAGTAGATTCGAAAAGGTATGGACAGCAAGGTCTTGCAGCGTCGATGTGTTAGTTTTTGAAGGTTTGATTTTTAATGTTGTCATCGGTCAAAATGTACTTCTGTGCTGATTTTCAGCTTTCAGCTTTCAATCGCTTCTTGTTGCAGTGGCTTTTTTGCTTTCTGGTATATGCATAACTAGTCCTTAATCGTCCTGTAGATAGTCTTGAGGACCATCGAGGTGGTGTGCTCTGAGAATTCAGCATCTGGCAATGTAATATCCAATGGCTTTAGTAAGGTAATTGGCCGTTCTTCATTGTGAAGGCAATCATGTTTTTGTTGCTCCTACTAGCAACCTTCAGCTTGGTTCAAGTTTCATGCTCCGTTATTTTCAGAGCTTGCTGTTTAATATTTGTATTACTTGTGACACTGCATTGTTTTCTAAAGTCGTATGGCCATATTGGGGAAGTCATTTTTTTCCCCTGTGGTCTTAATAGTCAATTTTTTTTGTTTCATCTCTCTCTCTCTCTCTCTCTCTCTGCCACATAGTTTTGGAAATAATTAAGTCAAAATATGTTTTTTTAGGAGATAAACAAATTGTTGGTATGAATTTTTACCTGTCCTTCTCCCTGTGTGGCAAGCCGGGATCTGAGGATGGGAGCTTTTCTATTCATCAATTTTAAGTATTTCTTGTTTTATGGTTGTCGTTCGTTTCTTTTAAAATAAAGCTTAATAAGTTTAAGACTTTCTCTAGTCAAGTTAGATTGTTCTATACCAATTAATTTTAAGTTCTGTTGACAGGATGACCATTCTAGTGTTGTTGTTGAGCTTCTAACTTCTTCAGCCTGGTGCCTTCTCTTAGAAAGGGTATGTCATGGCAAGATTCTGATCAGTGGATTTTCAACTTCTTCTGCCTTCCTGTTGTTGGTTCTGGTGTTTAACCATATCAGATAATTGTAGTTGGGACCTTGGATTAACTGAACATTCTTATCTGCAGGTTGGTGATAGTGTAATGATGTACTTGCTCAAGTGTGCGTCAATCTTTTTGCCATATCCTTGTAAGAAACACTTTCAGGTGGCTGGACTTCCAATCACAAAACTGGACAATAGGCTGTTGAAGCATTCACTAGAATCCCACTCTCAACGTACTTCTTTGTTCCAATAGGATAACTTGTTGAGTTCAACAAGAGTTTTATAATTGATGCTTTATCTAACTTCCTTCATGGCAGTGGTGAACCAAAAATTTGAGGTTGGGAGAAAGAGAAAAGACCGGGGGGGGGGCACCAGCCTCTAGGTCCACTAATGCTTCATCAAACATCCTTTTCTACTATATTTGTTTCTATTTATTGATTTCTCTTTGTTCTCTTGGAATAACATCATACTACGAAATGATCTAATGGGTTGAGGAAGACCCAATTAAGGGGTGAAAAATGCTAATCATGACATAAGATTAGGAAAAAAATTGCTGTATAAGAAAGATGACAGTGAAGGGAATGAGAGTTCTGTGCATTTTGTTTGAAGTCTTCAACATAGGAAGAGAGGTCATCAGGAATGGTTTCACAGTTTTCTGAGTTGTCCTATCTTCTGTCATACTGTTTTGTCATTTATGTTCATGGCCAATTTAAGCACTTAGTACCAGGAACAATACCAAAGAACGTTTTTACATCAGTATTCTAAGGAATGTCCAGCTTCAATTTGATGAATTTTTGTTATAGAGTTTACTGGACAAATATATACAGAAGATTTGGTTTTTCCATTAGAATGTGTAAGTTATCCATAGATAGTTCTCCACTCTGAAAGTTAAAACCAGATCTTTCACTATGCAAATTAGTATATCGAACAGTTTTATTGGTTTGGCATTTGTGCAAGATTCTGATGATTTAATTTATATGTGAACTTGCCTCATTCTCGATCAATTTGTAGTTGGTGTTAATTCTGTCCCTTTTCCCCTCCTTGTTTTTTGTTTGCTGATCTCTTGGATCCTTCAACAATCATGTTTTTAGTTGTTCTTTCAAAGGATCTTTAGTCTTTTATCACAAGAGTGTGATAGTTCATACTGAATTACCATTACATCTTGATCTGTTTTCAGGAGCTCGAAAGAAGAGAAAAAGAGCTGGTTATGTTAAATTATCCTCAGAGATGGAGAAATCCACTAATTTACTCCATCGTGGTGCATCCTTAATTTCTTCTAGCTATGGCTTAGACTATGGAAAGAAAAACAAGGAATTACAGATAATCGTCCCTGATCGTGTTGCTTCTAGCGATGAATCTTTCTGTGAGGTTCTGCAAGGAAGCTCTAATATGATTGTATCAAAGGTCACAAAGCACAGAAGACCATTTAGCTGGCAGCGTCGGGGAAAGAAAAGGAGAATTGATTGCCATGGAAGTGGTGTGGTCTGTTCCAAAGTAGTATGTGTTGATCAAGATAATCTTGCTGGGAGTTATCGGGGAGAATCATCTTCTACTTTTAGTTATCCATACATAAAGGTGCTTATTAATTATGATGAAATGTCGATAAGTTAAGTCATGGATGTCTTTCCTACTCTATTTACTGTAATAAAATAGATGTTGGGCATTGTGACTGACAAAAGTTTGCTAATGATAAGGTATTTTTCTATATGTATGAACCATTTAGATGGTAAAGGAGAGGAATATCTGCAAAGAATGTTGGGGATCAATTCTCATCCTTCAAAGAAAGTTAAATGCATGCATGGGTTGTGTTAACAGTTCCACTCGCTGTATGTAATCTGCAGCATAATGACATTGATAAGAATTATATTTCTTATTGATCTTTGTTCATTAATGAGCTCCAGATTTTCCATGGAACTGGAATAGTAATAGCTACCGCTATGGGCTGGCTTAGGGGCATGTAAATTTTGTCATAGCATATCTTTTGATGCTTTTTGTCTTATGCTTTTTGGTGACTCACTGAGGCCCTTCAATTAATCATAATGTCATTTAGACATAATTCGTTGACTCTATAGAGCCTGAGTAGTTTTTAATGGATTTGTCTTGTGCTCTTTCTTCACACTTACTGCCTTTGTCTGCTGTCTTCTATTTGATTGGGTTTGAGCTTTGTATCTTTACAAATAGGCAATTTATATCCCGTTTTGCTTTGCCTATATATTTTTAATCATTTTCTCAGTGCTCATGCGTAGCATGTTGAGTATATATTAGTGTGTATTACTCAGTTTTCTTTTTTTTTTTTTTTTGTCTGCAGATGCCAGTGTTGTGCTCTTGCTGTCAGTTGTTGGTAGGAGTTGAAAAACTTGCCAAAGGCACTCAAATTCAAAGAAAAGATATGTTTTATGATCTGGAATCATCACTTTCGACAGGCTTTCCAAGAAAACGTATCCTTCTTGTGCCTTTCTTCTCTGGAAATGTCTTTATGTTTGTCAAAGCAACTCCAGATGATGAATATAGTATCCACTGCTTTTTCTATAATTGGACACAAATTGATTAAGTCTGTTCTTGTCATCGACTAACAGCACTGATAACTATCAGTTTATCTCAATAATTGATCAAGGCTGTCATTTTCATTGCTTCTGTTTTTTCTGCACAAACTCTGAATATCATCTTGCAACGAATCACTTGGCATTTCATGAACACCCTTTCTACAATCCCAGCATTTCTATACCTCATATTCCCACCGAAATTTAGCTGAAAATTGAAGACCAGTCTTCTTTAACATCTTAATAGAATGCTACTGTGCTCTTTGGGTACTAAGAAGAGCAGTTTAACAAAGATTTGGTCAATTGCCAATGACACTGGACATATAGTAGAAGTTTCTGCCAAAATACAGAGTGATACCATGTTCCAGATACAGTTGTTTGCCAATAGAGAGCACAAAAATTTTATGTCAGAAGGGTAAAGTTAGTTTCAAGAGGACCAACACAAACTAGTGTATGAGGATTGGAAATTGACAGTTATATCTGAAAAATCCTCTTTGTAGCTTTGCTGCGCAAAGGTGATAAAGCAGCCCATGATATATGACCTATCTCCCTTGTCATTATCATTATCATTCAAATTTGTGAGTAAAAGTGTTTTGGTTAGACAAGGTTGCTTCACAAAATTGTTGCCTCCAGTTGAACTGGAGGAGACTGTGATACCACTAACAATGAATCTCTAGTCTTTCGATGAGCTGCTTTTTTTTTTTTTTTTGTTTTTGTTTTTTTGTTTTGTTTTGCTGGTTTTATTTATTTATTTTTTTTTCTGGTTTGTTTTGCACTTAATTGTCTTAATTCTCATGCCTCCCAGTTGCCAATTGGTTGATATGTTATTGCTACAGCCCTTTTGATGCTCATTTAATTATGAATAGGTAGGAAAGAGAGCATTTCTGGGTAGTGTCTTGCCATTTCCCTGTGCCTGTCCTTCATGCATTGCCTGGTATTTCCGTAATTTCCATCTAAAATGAAGGTCCTGAGGATGCTTGTGAAAACTAGCTTGTAGTATATCATTCTCTTGCATTTCCTTGGCATATGCGAGCATGGGCTCTATATGTGAATATATCACTAATTTCAAAGTGCTTGCTCATTTTTCTTCCTTATAGTTTATTTCAAGGACAATCTTGAATTCCAGTCACTCCAATATTATATCTGTCGTAGCTGATAGGAGATTGAATGCCTTTCCATTTTGTTTTTCTTTCTTCCTCCATTCCATTGCCCCATCCCACCTAGTATATCCATTTTCTGAAATGTAACCGAGAGTGTTTTGTCACTATATTGAGCCTGTTTTACGGAATGCTTGATCAGCTGCAAGTTGGTATTCGGATGATACATGTATGCAATACAAATACAAGTTGAAAACTTAAAAATTTATTGATTCGTAGTAACGTGCAACAATCCATGTCTTTTAGTGTAAAGGACTCATGCTATTCTTAATGCTCTGCAGATATTCTAAATACTTTGAAGCCTAGTGCAGCTGGTTCGCTTATTCTCCTCCAAAAATTATTTGGATTGTCTAATATAGATCTTGACACCAAGTCAAACATGTGCTCACATG
The DNA here is from genome assembly GCF_016545825.1 of Eucalyptus grandis. Taxonomy (NCBI): domain Eukaryota; kingdom Viridiplantae; phylum Streptophyta; class Magnoliopsida; order Myrtales; family Myrtaceae; genus Eucalyptus; species Eucalyptus grandis. The sequence continues at coordinate 3,440,953 of NC_052620.1, forward strand.
ACAGTTCTCTCTGTCCCGGTGGATCCACATGCCTGTAAGCAAACAACTAGGCCTTATTGCATTGGTTTAATCCATATCTTTGCAGTGCCAGTGAGCAATAATTTTTTTTTTTTTTTTTGCATATCGCAGTAAGGTTGATGCATTGTTTATTTTGCTACGATTTCAACATGCATGTCACTGCAGGATATATAAGGCATGATTGGATTGCCTTCATCTAAGATTTATCACAACCTAGTCACCAAGATTTCTTCCATAACTTAAAAGATCACTTTTAGCATCGCATCAGTGCATACTCCCAGGCTCTCTGTGTCCTTCTCTCTCTCTAATTGTATAGAAAGTACAATTTATTGGAGGCACCTCGGTTTTCTTCATTTCTATCTTTGCCAAATTTGTCCTCTTCCATTGACACTTGTCTCCTCATCCTTTGTCAGTTTTACCTTTCTTTTAATGCTTTTTTACTTGTTTCCATTAGTCCAAGATTGACACCCACAGGTCTTAGGACCACCTTGTAGCCATAAGTTATTGCAAAGAAATTTTGATGTTTGCAAGTCTTGATTTTCTATCCTGTTGTATGTGATTTTTTTTTAATGTATGTGATTTCTTGACTACTTTTTTTTTATTGATGTGATAAGCGAAATAGAATCTAGGGTGAGATTGATATGGAAAAGCCTTCTATTGATGCAGTTATCAAAAGGAAAAAAAAAAAACAATTAATCTTTAAAATTCATTGCATCATCTGCTATGTCAAATAGTAAGTCCACTAACTCGAGCAATATCTTCTTAAAGCTCAGAAAGATATAGATGCTTTTTGTTTAGAATTTGATTTGTGATTACATTGTTCAATTTGTAAGGAATCCATTGATCAATGCGATAAATTGGATGACCATTATGAAAAGCAAGGTCCTTTCTGATATCCCTTTTATGCTGATATCCTTTTTGTTTTTCGATTTTCTTTGTTATGCCTTAAATAATTAGTTGATCATTAAATCTGGCGTAGATGCATTTATAGTTAATGATAAAGACTGCTCTTTCTATTGGAGTATGGTCGTCTCAACCAGCTAGAATATTGGTATAAACTTTAAGTGATAATTTGATGGATCAATCTCAACATGCGAGAATAGTCTTCAACAAAAGATCCTCTAATTTCATACTTCCGCAAAGAACCGTTTTGATTTAAGACTGGATAATAATATGCTAGTTGATGCTGCCAGGTGGTTCACATTTCAAGCATGTTTTCTTGGAGGAATTGATAACAGTCATAATTCATTGAATCGCTGATAACTCTATTGAATTATAAAGATTCAACTTTTTCACCAATGGAAAGTTGTCAATTGTGTTTTCTTGCAATCATGATGATGATCCTGGTGATCCTGGTAGGCTTAGTATATCCTAGCATTCAAAAGTAGATTTTATAAATTTTTGGCTAGAAGATGCAAAAGCTGCGAAGAGATTGGTGGTGAAAAGTATTGAATAATTATCGATGAAGATGGTGATGAGTCTGGGAGGGAACATATGACCATTGTTTTAGTATTTTCAGATAGAGAGTGTTGTGCACAAGACAAAGTTTTAGATTTTGTCCATGCTAAAGATTTTACTGACATGACTTTGAAGAATGAACTAATCCTGTTTTTTGGTCATAACCTTGATGTAAAGAGGACAAGAGGTCAAGGATATGATGAAGCAAGTTAAATGCAAGGTGAATGGAAATGCATACTATGTTGATTGTCTTGATCTTTGTCTTCGAATTGGCATTAGCTGTGTGGTGCTATTAATTTTTCTCTTAAAGTTGGGTGCTAAGAAATCTCTGTTGTTATAACTACTAAGATTGACAATAAACTTTGCTAAGAAAGCTAACTAATTTGGCTGCTCCAACTACTGCCAATTAAATATGATGAACAAGGGAACGAATACTGTATGCATGATGATACTCTTTAGAAGAAACTCTCCATTCAGTGTGCATGTCACTTGCTCCATCATTACCTTGACATCTTATTTATGTTGTGAACTAAAAGAAACATACATTATTTCATTCTTCAGAGTCATAGCAGTAGTTTCTAAAATATAAATAAGACAAAAAAGATTCAATCTTGTTCACCACTTCCTCATCCACAAATTTTAAATCAATGGCCATTATGATGCTCCTAGATGCATTCTAATCTTTTCTATTTTTTATTAAATGTTTTTCATCATTAATCTCTCAATTAATTATTATTTATTTATTTTTTTTACAGTTTTTTGCCAATACATATAAGATATACTTTTGAATATGGTACTAGCTGTAATCATAAGATGCAAAAAGCTTCATCAATTCAATAAAATTACTATGATTCAATAAATCATTACTCTCATCATTATCTCCAAAAGCACGTGCTTGAAAATTTTAAACAAAGGAAAAAGATCAACTATCAAGACTTGCAAATATAGAAATTTCTTTTAGTGTGAGCATTGGTGATCAATATGAGAAGGTCCTATTTTCTTACTTTTTATGGGAAAAAAAATTGGACATAGTTCTAGGTGGAAAGCTTTGTCGACATCAAGGACAAATAAAGTAGAAAAAGTAAAACTCACTTTGGAAAGAGAATAAACAGAAGTTTTGGTGATGAGGAGGCTTCAATAGATGCCTGTTCCATTGCTATGCTGTCATTTCTCTCAGCAATTAGGGAGAACAATGCACGAGAACATGCTGATGGGAGTTAAAAATACCTTTTTTTTTTTTCTTCTTATGGTTATCATGGAGTGCATCCTGGTATCTTATAGTTGAAGGCAGTCTCATATTTGAGAGTGGATTCGATTTGAAGGTGAACAGACGCTTTAATTTCCTAAGGAAACTACAGCCTGTCACTGTCAACTACCTCAAAGTAATATTATACTTCTCTCCATATGGAGAGGAGAAAGAAGAGGGAGGGGTGCACCATCCATATGGTCCTTAATATTGTTTCAATTTTTGGATGACCTTTGGACTTGTTTGGCACATAGAGTGGTAGAATTTAGAAACTGAATGTTGTCATGTGAACATGGATGAAGTGAAGTGGGTAGTTTGCTCAATGAACTGGAATTATATACTATGTCTGGGGCATTATGTTAGAGTTTCGACAGAGTTACAGAGTCCTACAAGTGGAAGGAATATAAGAAGATGATGCATTTATGATGGGACGTGTTTCAACAAGCTATATCTTTGGACTTTGGAGGGAAAATAGGAAATATTGCATTTATAATGATACATTAATCTGGTGTGAGTGTTATCACATTTTAATTTTCTTTTCTTCCTGAGGTTCCCTAGGTACCACTCCATGATTCACTTGTTTAAGACCCTAATTCGCAAGAAGAAATGTTGCCAGTATTCAAGATTACTGGATAAGCATTGTCCTCCTCCTACATCAGTTCGAGATGCTTTGGGGAATGCTCACTCCATATCAGAGGTTTGTTACTCCTAAATTTCCTGTTGTTTATGTGGATGGTCTTTTAGTCATTATTGGAGAACAGGCAACATTTTGTGCATTTTGCCTTAATCTCTGTCACAATAAGTATTTGGATACGATCTTTATGTCTTCTTCAAGTCATTCTATCTTAGGCTTTCTACTGGAGCTTCTGGTAATATGTTTTTAGTTATAATTAGCTTTAGAATTATCTTTTCAGGTATGAAGAAAAAAAAAACTCTCACAGAGTATTACTAAACTGATCCAACTTGGGAATGGGAGTTTAGTTGGTCTGAAATCTTTGTATTATTAGCTGTGATGTTGAGAAAGATGGTGTGAAACTCAGAAATAGTTTTCTTTGCAATTACAAGGATGCATCGCTTTGACTTTTGCTAGTTATGTATCCTAATGTTCAAAGAGGCGAGCTTTCCAAAAGCATACTGTTGTAACCGACTTTGATAGTAATATATGGGGAAAAATCAATATGATTCGAGATATTGGTGGGATAATGACTCTACTTTAAGTAGCTAGTAATTGAGAAAATTTGAATTTTCGCTAATGTAAATCAAATAAATATTAAAAAATGTGGACATCTGGAAATTAAATTTTTGTCACTCTTTTTCATCTATCCAATGAGAAATCAAAATTATGTGAATGTGTTTTGTTTATTTGGTTGAATTTGGTGTGATATGATCAATGTCTTGTGAATGGTATTGTGTTAATGAGTGCGTTGGGAATAGTATAATTTCCTCAATTGGTTGTTGGACGAGTGCCCTTGGGCCACTAGTCAACGAAATGATTTGTATATACATGACATTTGACATGTTACATAATTTCGTGACTGAAAAATAGATATGCTAGGTTAGAAATCAAAGTACTTCAGTGATATATTTACCAAAAAAAAAAAAAAAAAAGTACTTCAGTGAAGTGTAGTACAATATCTGTTTAACCCATAAATCACTTACTAGAAAGAACAAGCATTCTTCTGTATGTTTAGAATTGTGCAGGAAAAAAAGTTTTGTCAAAATCATGTACTTATGCCTATTATATGCAAAAACATAAGTATTTTGCTAATAGAGGTAGCGAAGGAGAAACCAAAAGTTTAAATATCTGGCGGAGGAACACTGCATGTCTCTAAAACCTATTGAAACCCTGTATTCAAGCGATGTCGGGATGCTTGAGCAACCCCTTTCATGTGCAAACTAGATTGAAAATGACACGTAAAAATTGATAGACAGGGAGCCTCGTATGTGAAGTAATGGGGCGAGACTTGGCTGTGGTACCATGTTAAAAAATCCAACAAAAAAACTTAAGCTTGTAAATGGAAGAGTACATGTATGTAAGCCCATTGAGAGCCTGCATTTGAGCTTTGTGGGATACCTTAATGAGGTAAGTGTTGGAAACTCCCATTTTGTACGGAATATGAATGTTTTCCATACCCGTTTTCAAGAACATAGTTTAGTCGTTAATCTGAATTGACTGTTTGTTTTCGACGATCGCCTGTGAGCTTATTTGCTAAATTCCTTTTACATACTTCTCTATTGTAATAAATTGTATGTATCATAATCCATGATTTTGAAATTCCTTGTGGTCTCTAATAGAAACATGGTTTCTTTTAAATGTCTGTCATTTTCAGGGGTTTGAATTTGTTGATAAGCTACCCAGATATGACTTGAAGTGTCATGAAAATAAGTTCGAAAGAAATTTTACTGAGTTTGAGGAACTGAAGTCATATTGTTCAAAGAGTCAGGTCGTGGCATTCATATGGGCTGTTTGTAGGAGTATAGTTCCTGTAGAACTACTAGGTGCTCCTATTAATTGGAGAAAATTGAGGAGAAACATTTACAAATTCATTGAACTGCGGAGATTTGAGCAATTTTCTCTGAAGCAATGTATGCATAAGTTACAAGCAGTAAGTTTTATGCTTCTATTCAAGGATCTTTCTATTCGATCCAATGATCAGGTGCTTCAGTATGCTGTGGGGGAGAATATAGACATATATAGAAATGGAAGCAATGAACTGAATAAAATGATGTCAATCCTGAGACATACACTTCTCGAAAGATGGATTTACTGGTTCTTTTCATGTCTAGTTGTGCCACTGGTGCAGGCCAACTTTTATGTCACTGAAAGTGAACATGGAAAGCAGGATGTGTTTTATTTTCGGAAGTCAATATGGGAGAGTTTGTCAAGCAGAGTTATGGGCCACTTGAAAGATAAGAGCTACACTTTGCTTGAGTGATGGGTCTGTTAGAAGGATTTTGGGCAGAAGATCTTTTGGTTTCTCAAAGCTTAGATTTCGTCAAAAGAAAATGGTTTGAGGATGCTTGCAAACCTTAAAGCTTCATCTTCTATTCCAGCAAGGAAGTCACATTACAATGATCAATGTTGCCGAACTCTGATTACAAGGCAGTTTCAGGAAAAGCAGTTAAGTTTAAACATTTCAGATCTGCGAATAGTGTTCTCCGTGATATGCACGCTGTTTTGAAAAGTTTGAAGGTTGAAGAATCAGAAAAGTTAGGGTCATCAGTATTTGACTACAACGATGTTTACAGAAAGCTTTGCCCTTTTTTGGTTGGTATGAAGAATGGTGCAACAAAGTTACCTGATATGTTCATTGTAGTGTCTGATGTATCCAAAGCATTTGACTCTATCAACCAAGATAAGCTATTAAGCATATTGCAAGATGTAATAACAGAACCTGCTTATCTTTTGGAGGAGTCTTCTGAAATTGTCCTCAGAAAGAAAGCATTGTGGGTTCATCATAATCTAAATTTGGTTGGAGAACATATTCGCACTGGACCAAGAAAATTGGCTCCCTGTTTCTTCTCCAGCTCATTACATGGTGTTCTTACAAACCAGGTATATCAGATGCAGGAAAGTCACACTGGCAGTTTATTTTAACCCCTTAAAAAAATTATGAGCTGATAAGTTGGATAAGTTACCGCTTTATCTAATGCCATATCGCCTGTTTAGGATTTGCACAAATTTTCCAAGTCCTGCTCACTAGTTTGCTTTTCAGTGTTGGTCCATGCAATTGTTTTGCTGGTTTGTTGGTTGGTGCACTATTTTCTTGTGCCAAGAAATTTATAATTTATATAGCTGTTGACAGTATGAAAGAAGTGGATTTGCTTCTGGCCATGCATAGATATGGAAGTTGAAATCCACTTTTTACAAGGTATTCTTAGTCAATGTACATAGGCCATGATTAATTTAGCACGAGCGGTAAGTTCCATTACTAACATGAACTTGCACTTGTACAGAGTTCATGTTTCCATGAAGTTGCATGAAACTTTCATTTGTCGGAGATGTCATTTTGTATCATCACTTAATAATTGGGAGTTCATGAGAGTAGCTTAGGTTCATTAGAGTATCTTGAATGTAGGTTTTTTCTTCCTTTCTGTATCTCTTTCGTGCAGTTTGAATGTAGAAAGCACAATTTTATTCTGTGAGAAGGCTTGTAGTTGTTCATCCATATTCATTGATGATGCATCCAATTACACATACTCTGATTTCCAGTAGAAAAATGTCATTCATCTTTTCGGAGAAAGGCGCACTTAAGATACTGTGGGTTCTTTATCAGTATATAACTTTCTTGACTGTTTAAAGAGTGGTCCACCCCTATCAAAAATTGGACGGGCTGTGCAAAAGAAAGATATTTACACTCGGTGTTTTTATAACCAGACCAAGGGGGCTGGTTTGATTGGGTGGACCAAGAAGTGGTAAGTTGGACCAGTTCAAACCATTAAGTGGCATTGGTCCAAAACCAAATTCAGTTGGTATTGACCTGATGAAATGGTCAAATCGGCGTGGATAAACTGAGTCATTCAACTTTGTCTTCCTTTAAAAGGTATCATGATGCACTCCTGGTGTTAGAATCAGGGACCTTAGATTTAAAGCCATAGCCTTTGCCACTATGCACTGGGGACACTCACCTTTTAGTTGAACAAATATCTTTAGTGCCTACTGACACAACCTGGAGCAATGGGCAATAACTAATATCTGGTGTACTGGGTGTTAATCGAACTGGGGTCGTCCAGCTTCTGCGCATCTTTTAACCATTCAGCTGAGCTCTCTGTTCAGATGGTTAGTCTTGGACTGAATTCTACCTATTTGTCAAATTACTGTTTGGTTCCAACTTGACCCCAGACCCCTGTAAAAAGTTGTGGTTTGTCATAAAGTATGGGTCTTCTTCAAGCTGTCACCCTTGTGGATTTTGCATCTCTTCCTGTTGGCTTTTATTTTGTTTATTTTCTTCTTTTTACAATAAACTTATCTCTGGAGCTGGTAGTTTTGGTATTATATTAACTTAGAGGTTGGTCATTTTCCCTTGAAGAGTTTGTGAGTTCTTTCAATTCTTAAACCACGAGGGAACATTTGATATATTGCATTATAGGCCAATTACTTGTCAGTGATGCTCTGCATTGTCATGGCTTGAGTAGTTTCATGATGACACAGTATCTCTTTTTCAGGAATTATGTCGTTTGTGGTCATCTAATCAAGTGATAAACTATTTTCACTATTAAAGTATCCCATATCGCTTATCAAAGAGGTATTCATAAACCTTATATGTATGTTGTCTTCCTCCACCTATCGTTTTTAAACATTTATATTAGACTTTCTAACATGATATTAGGGCCAGGTTCCGCCCGATTTATTTTGCCCATGAGGTCTTCTATTATTGTCATTTCCACTCGCCGTTCTCAGTTTGGTTTGCATATCAGAAGGAGCGTTAAAATATCTCACTTCACTTGTTTAAGGGGTTCCAATTGGCCTTATAATCATGTAGTCTCCCTCCACCTATTGGTTTAAGTCTTTGGATTGGACTTTCTAACATACCTGATAAGGACAAAGATAGTATGAGAGGAAGGAAGGAGCAGAGGGAATTTGGACCAGAGGAGAACACTGTTTGGAAAATTAGACTGCACTTTATTTAACTGATTATCAAGTGCCGGTCCAGTCCAGTTCAATTTGCCATCCTAGACTTGATGAATAACTCGTCAAAACTGGATGAACTGGCTAAACCAATAAAACCATTACTGTGTGGAAGTGGAACCTTTTTCTATGTTATATTTTCTTTAGAAGATTTAAGAAAAGGAGGGCAACTGGGAGAAAAGCAATAAGAATGGATAAAAGACTACATGTTGATCATTTTATTTGGACATCATAATTGATATCCAAAATCAGTTTATGGTAGTGTAAACCCAGACAATAGGTTGAGTCCATTTCCTTTATGACCGTTTTCTAAGTAATGATGCATGGAATTTTCCTCAGCTGGTAGACTTGGCACTTGCCCTAGAGCATTAGGAAGTCAATTCAGCCTCATTTCTGATGCTTGATTTTTCTGAACCATGAATTTCCTGTAAACCAGGTGAACTGCACTTAATAAATTTCAGAGACTGGGAAAGGAAAGTATTTCGTAGGAGGATTGGAAGTACTCCAACTATTTGTTTTTTTATGTATTTTGTGGAACTGTTTCCTGTGTGTCCTGTAAATTGGTTCTTCTGAGGTCAGATCCTTGATTGAGCACATCTATTCTTCTTTTTGTCTGCTTCTCTTTTTGTTCCTGGTGGAAGTTACACGACTCATGTTCTTCCTTTTGATGCATCAGGAAAGCAGGTTTGTAAAACGAGAAGAGCTCTTTTTTAATCTAATCGAGCATGTGAAGCGCAATGTCCTACAATTTGACAAAAACTTCTATCTACAAGGTGTTGGTATCCCTCAAGGAAGTATTATATCCTCTCTTCTTTGCTCATTGTACTATGGGCATCTTGAACGAAGTGTCGTTTTCCTTTCCTGGAAAAGGCTCCTGAATCTGCCACTGATGGTTTTTCTACAAGACAAAGTTGTCAGGGTATTTCTGGTTCTGAGGCAGTTACTATCTTGGAGATGGATAATTTACCCCATCCTAATTTTCTGCTTCTCAGATTTATTGATGACATTCTTTTTATATCGACCTCAAAAAGACAGGCCGCTAGTTTTTTCTTGAGGCTCAAAAGAGGATTTCGGGATTATAATTGCATTATGAATGAGGAGAAGTTCTCTTTGAATTTTGATGTTGGTACCCACTCCGAGTCAGGGATTCAATCTCACAGGGTTTTCATTGATGGAAGTGGTAATTCATTTCTGCGATGGAGTGGCCTGCTTTTAAACTGTGCCAGTTTAGAGGTTCAGGCAGATTACACAAGGTTATATTCTCATTATTCCTTTGGCTTGTTATTATCCTGGGATTGTGCTTCTAGTGAAGAGGTTTTGGTGCATAGGTGTATCTTATAGCTGCATGGTTTTCTTATGCCTTTGGGATAATTATTATGTGTGAATAACTAAGGAGACTTAAAAGTTACTGATAGTGAAACTTCTAATTCTAGCAAACTTGTAAATCACGAAGGAAGCATCAGCTGGTCGTGGATTATCCATCGCAGCTGCGTCGTGTCCACATGTATGTCTAATGCTTCTTATTTTATTTATATTGTGCAAATGCAATATCTTGCTTACTTGCATGATATTTTGCATGAATGAGAGATTGTTCTGTTTTTTCATCACATAATAGCAGTGATCGATATCTTAGGTAAGTATGCAATTGGGCTATTTCCATTTTATTGCATCAGTATACGACAGGTATTTTACTGATACTAGGTGTTAAAATAAGTTGCTAACAAGAAAGGAAAAAACACATCAGGAATTTTCATGGAGTATTAGCTTTTCATGATAACTCCTAATTATCTAGTAGAGTAATTCCATTCGCTGTTAGCAGGTATCAAAAAACCCATCTGCGTTCTGCTCTTGCTGTCCATTGGCAAGGAAAACCTGGTTCTTATTTGAAGACTAAGTTATGCGATTTTCTGAGGCCTAAATGCCATCCTATATTTTTCGATTCGAATATTAATTCAGCAGCTGTCGTCAGATTAAATATCTATCAGGTTTTTCTGCTCTGTGCCATGAAGTTCCATTGCTATGTCCGAGATTTATCATACATTTGCAAGATTAAGGCGAGTTCATATATGAAGATGATTGAGACGTCTTTCAGGTAGTGGCATCCATTTCTTCCCAATAAGCTAGTGGTTTTACTTCCGTCAATTGTCTCAGTATGTTCAAGGGTTTCACTGGAATCAGTATTTATTATCTTCATCCGAATCAAATTTACCAAAAAGTTCTTTCCTTACTTGGCATTTTCATTTCGAGTTGCTCACATGTAAATTCTCGAGAAAGCAAGATTTACACTTGCATAAAATCACCCAAGTTTTTTCCTCAAATGTTTGAATGGTATTTCTGTTTTGCTCTTTGATCAATTGAATTACCAGGCACATGTTCTGTCTGATAAAGAAGAGGATGCGCACGGTGCATCTCGGTCCTTCTCTTCGCTCGGTTCTTCAGCTGGAGGAGGGAGAAGTCGAGTGGCTTGGCTTTGTCGCTTACATCCGGGTGCTGGAGAGAAAGCAGTCAAGGCATAAGGACTTGCTACTCTATCTGAAGTCCAAGTTTTCCAAACACCGGATTAATCGGAACGTATCGCCTCAACTGAAGTATGCAGTTGATGGATCACATTCATCCTCATTGTGGAAAATTGAGTATTAGGTTCTTCTAGGTGAAAATATCCCCTTAGTCCAATGGCGTGCAATCCAATTTCAAGTTGCTTTTCATTTGACTGTTCTTCCAATTGCCATTTTTTCTCCATCTGTGATGATGAACCGTACCACACGCTTCCCTCTACTTTGGTGAACTAAAAGTGGATGGCTGTGAAATCCACTGAAGCAAAGATGGACGCAGAGGAGTGAGCCATTGTAATAATTTTCAAATTCCAGGTGGCAACGAGTGATGACTTCTGAGGATTACACCAACTTTGATTCCTAAGTGAACGAAACAAATACATGTATATTTTAATAAATCAAATACATGTCTTAACTGTTGCTTTGGAGATCATTTTGCTTGTTCACATTAATTATCCCTGTGTCCATCGGATCTGACGACTCCGATGGGAGGAACGACAGTGATGGCTGGCGATGGAGGGTAGCGCAGTTGAGGCGGGCAGGGGCGGCAGCTGAGGCGAGTGGTTATTGCCGGTTATTGACTCATGAGCGTAGCTGAGGAAATAAGTTACAATCTGGTACATAAGTAGACAATTATCATTAGATGAAAAAGTTTACCAATAAAATGTTTAATTTTGTAAAAGATCACTTTCAAATCTCCCCCTTTACCTCTCTCCATATGATAAAATTCTGATTTCAACGCCAAATTTTGGTATTAAAATTTGTGAAATGCACAGTGAATGATGATGCTTTATTGTCCATGAAAAGTGAAATCGTGATTTGAAAGTAAATTAGCACTAAAATTAGGAATTCTTATAATCTCTTAACACTTTCTCTGTTTAAATTTAAATCCTCGTAATATTTTATAAGTCAAACGTCTTTCTTGTTTTTCTAAAAATAGAAGAAACCTTTGAATGCGTTTTTTGTAATTCGCTTCATTATTTCTCTTTCACATGCGAAGTGTGTGCACTTTTTCTTGAAGGAAACCGTGACAACCTACGAACATTCAAGTGAATTAACTCTGCAATTTCCATGGTTTCTTTGATAGTCATACTAAACTGCACTTTTCGCCATTGATCTAAATCACAGCACCTGCATACATTTAGTTCATTAAGAACATAACCACATAGCAGATTTCTTTCACTTAAAACCTTCAGGCTTCTCTCGCCAATGTGCCCCAATCGCATATGCCATAATTCAGACTCTTGAACAGATGCATCCGATGTCTCCATAGCAAAATTTTTCACTATCTCACCTTGAAGCTCATATAGGCCATTGTGCTTTATTCCTTTCATTATTATCGAAGCACCTCGAACAATTTTCAAAATTCTACATTCTGAAATATATCAATATCCAGCTGAATCCAAGGCACACAAGGAAATTAAGTTCTTCTTCAACTCTGGAACATACCTTACTCCGGTCAATGTCCTCACGATACCATCATGCATTCTGATTTTAACATTGCCAACATCGATGACATCGCATTTAGTGTTGTTCCCTTCTGTACTTTACTACTATCCATGCACCGATAAGTATTAAACTAGCTTCTATTTGGTGTAACATGAAAAGAACAACCAGAATCCATAATCCATCCATCATATGATGAATAATCGTGACAGACCACCCACGGCCACAAGTCTATATACCATAAGTGAGACCCTTATTTTTTTGCTGAATTCTCATAAGATTTTGTTTCCTATCTTGCCTGACACGCATGTTAATCCCAAGATGCAAATCAAAGTCAATACCAAACTTTCTTATTTTGTTGTTATCTTGAACAATTTTAACCAAAACATATCTTTGTATATTTTAAACAAAATCCAAGTCCAAGTCAAAGTTGGACTTTCCTATTTCAGCGCCAAATTCTCCAACGCAGATTTGAATTTTGGGGAAGTTGATCTTCGGATCTTCTTTGCTCGATTTCGAATGTCTGCAACATATCCATTTTGGAATATTCGGAATTTCGCATTGGGCTCAAACTCGAGACATATTTTAACAGAAACAATAATGGGCAAGCATCTAGCAGAGATCATCTCGATGCTATTGACCTCCAAAGAAGAAGATATCATGTTACTCGACATGTTAGACCAGTGCTTGCCTATTCTGAGAAAGAGTTTTGTTGCGAAAAACATTGTTCAGGCAATTTCTCTGGCTCTTGCTTGCATAAGTGCGGACCCAAAGTCATGACCAACGATGAAACGAGTTTCCGGAGCTATTTTGGCTAAAAAAAAATACCAATGGTCGAGCCCTTCCATGCAATCTCATTGGCGCATCTTCGACAGACTCTATTCGGCGCATCAACATTTTCATGGTCTTCTTGACAACTAAATTGGCTAGGTAAATTCTTGATACAAAAGAAGAAATTAGTACCTTGGATGAATTTTATAGTTCAGAGTACTTTTCGATAGGAACTCCTTCGAGTTTGACAGGGACACAAGTGTAATTAATTCGCGAGTGATTTGAAAACCAGATCATCGAATCTTTTCTCATTTTCCTATTAAAAAATTCATTACGGTTGTCGTCTTTATTTACTCCATTATTGATGTAGGTCCTCAAATTGGTTGAACACAACGTGTTACGTGTGGCCACGAAAGTCGAACTTAGGCAAAGTATGTCAGGAGCTGTCTGTGACTTGAGTGGTCTTGTTCCACTGACCGTACAATTTCTACAGAGGGTCAACAGATAGTCTCTTTCATGGCAGTTCCTTGCAATTTCTCGGTTGACCATACAATTTCTACGATAGTCTCTTTCATGGTAGTTCCTTGCAATTTCTCAGTAGTCTTGTGGGACATTAAGAAAATAATTAAAATGGGGTTATGAATGGATTGATGGATGATTAGAAGGAAAAACAGAAGTTCAATTACTCAACAACAACAGTGTCCTGAAGCAATAATTATCAATTTCAGAAACATAAATGGACTCTTAAAATAATTGGAGTTAACCTTTGAGTAAGGCTGGAGAATTTTATATGGTCCACCAGAAAAATGAGATCTTGTTCATAAACTTGTGACTCTCTTTGAACTGTGGACATTTTTTAATGGATGTGTTTGGATAATCTCACTTATCTAATTTCCCATCTAGTTGTTAGGCCTCGCTTCGTATTTCAATGTACAACAAAAGCATGCAATCAAAGGCATCAGAGGAACATGGAGATTTCTTATTATAAGGAATTATGATGGGAGAATTGCATATGAAGACATAATCAATTCAACGGAAGAGTTCAACATCATATAGTGCATAGTGAGTGGAAATTATGGTAGTATCTATATGGCGCGATCGCCCAAGAAAAATCGTGGCATTAGAGAAATTTCACCATCTTGAAGCAGTGAACCCATCTTTTGGCAAGAGCTTTTGTAATGAAGTGAAACAATTGATGAAAGTATGATATAAAAGCAAAATGAAGCTTCATGGTTTTGTGCTTGCACAAGTGATGCGTGTTCTTGGTTTATGAATACATAATGGAAGGGGAAGTCTACTATGTGCTTTGAGAAATGACTCAAATAGGGTCACTATCATCGATGCACAACACGATTTGATATTTACAGTGTGAATGGAATTACAAGGATCTTTCTCTTTCAAAAGTTGAAGGCATGTTAGTCAAAAGAAGAAAAAAAGCTAAAAAATTGGTCCATAACCTTTCCTTTACGATGGGTTAGAAATTTTTAAGGCTAAACAACACCCATTAAGAGTGTCATAAAGACCTTGACTTCCCATGAACCATCGACCACGTACTAATCCAAAGTCAACACACGTAAAACCCCAAAAGATCTTGACTTCTTGATGGATGTGCACAAGATCCATCCTTACATGGTTTAAATCCTTTTCTTTTGGCCGGTATGCTTGTTTAAATTCTAATCGAATCACAAAATTGCGAAATTCAGAGATTTGCAAGAGTAGAATATTTTGTTTGCTAAAAATTAGAGGCGTAACTTTTAAAACCAAATATCTAAAATTACAATAACGGTTTTTTAACTTGAAAATTCATCGTGGCATTAATTTAATATCAAATAATCCAATTGATTTGCCAGAATCAATGCCACATAGGAATTTCTTGATTTCTTGATGGATGTGCACAAGATCCATCCTTACATGGTTTAAATCCTTTTCTTTTGGCCGGTATACTTGTTTAAATTCTAATCGAATAACAAAACTGTGACATTTAGAGATTTACAAGATTAGAATATTTTGTTTGCTTAGAAATTAGAGGTGCAACTTTTAAAAACCAAATATCTAAAATTACAATAATGGTTTTTTAACTTGACAATTTATTGTGGCATTAATTTAATATTAAATAATTCAATTGATTTTCCAGGAATCAATGCCACATAGGAATTTCTAGTAAAAGAATCACCTATGTAACTTAAGTGAGCTAAAAACTATGACACTTAAATGATTACTTAAAAAGTCATAACGTTACTATTGCTGATTATATGTAGCATAAAATCACCCCCGACGAAGATCCATTTATCATTAGTATTTTGGCACTTAACAACTCTTTCAGGAATTTATGTGCACGGAAGAAGATACTTTTTTTTTTTTTTTTTTTTTGGTTTGACATAATAGAATAGTCCTTGATGAAGCATTGTGACTCTGCAAGGACATAAAATGTAGAGATGATATTTGATACATAATTTTTGGTTTGGGGGGTGCTAAAACTTGGATTGCTTCACAATCTAATTCAATTTTTAGTAATTAGTTCCCCTTTACAGCCCTAAGAGTTGATGGCAACTCCATCATCTCAAAAGAAAAAGGAAGGAAGGAAAGAATAAAAGACAGTAAGTGTCAAGTCAATACAAAGATAACAAGTGAATTAAGGAAATCACGTTTTGTTTGACGCTTGGTACAGTGTCTTGCTTTGCTTTTCAAATGCCGTAGTCCAAAGAATATGGCAATAATAAGTGACTAGAGCTGCAACATGATGAGCATAATCTGCAACATGTCCTTAGCTATATTGATCGTTATAGCTTTCTCTTGCTACAATTCAATTCTTGCAACACCAGCACCTTCTAAACAGTCAGAGGCAAGTGCGCTTCTCTATAGCGGGTGGTGGTCTCCCTCTGTCATCAACAACACTACCTTACCTCATTGCGCGTGGCCTGGGGTATTGTGCGACGCCTCTGGGAGTGTCGACGGGATTCGCTTGCCATATGGGTACCAAATAGGAGGTAATTTCAGCAACATGAACTTCTCTCTACTTCCAAGCCTCACCTTACTTAATTTCTCTTATAACGGACTAGCCGGCAAAATCCCGCTTCAGATATGTACTCTGTTGAGGCTAACTTACCTTGACTTGTCCTCCAATTCTCTCATTGGCAAGTTGCCTCCATGTGTCCAAAAACTCACTAGGCTTCAAGTTCTTAATATCGGTGATAATTACATTAGTGGCTCTATCCCTCCTGAGTTGGGAAATTTGGAGAGATTGAACACCTTGAATCTCACGTTCAATTTGCTTAATGGTGCTATCCCACCGACTATTGGTCGCTTGCACAATTTACGATCCCTTTTATTTGGGTCAAATAATTTAAGTGGCTCTATCCCTCTTGAACTTGGAAACCTCACAAAAATGAATGTTGTTGATTTAGGTTTCAACAACTTCATTGCTCCCATTCCATCCTCTATAAGAAATTTGATGAGCTTGACTAGTCTTTATTTGGAAGAAAACCAACTCGGTGGATCTATTCCTCCGGAAATAGGGAATTTGACGAGCTTGACTTATCTCGATTTGGAAGGAAACCAACTCGGTGGATCTATTCCTCCGGAAATAGGGAATTTGACGAGCTTGACTTATCTCGATTTGGGAGGAAACCAACTCGGTGGATCTATTCCCCGGAAATAGGGAATTTGAGGAGCTTGACTCATCTCTATTTGGAAGGAAACCAACTCGGTGGTTCTATTCCCCCGGAAATAGGGAATTTGAGGAGCTTGACTCATCTCCATTTGGAAGGAAACCAACTCAGTGGATCTATTCCCCCGGAAATAGGGAATTTGAGGAGCTTGACTTATCTCTATTTGAAAGGAAACCCATTCAGTGGATCTATTCCTTTGGAAATAGGGAATTTGACGAGCTTGACTCAGCTCATTTTGCAAGGGAACCAACTCGGTGGATCTATTCCTCCGGAAATAGGAATTTGAGGAGCTTGACTTATCTCATTTTGCAAGGGAACCGACTAGGTGGATCTATTCCTCCGGAAATAGGGAATTTGAGGAGCTTGATTGGTCTCTTTTTGCGATGGAACCAACTCGGTGGATCTATTCCTTCAGAAATAGTGAATTTGACGAGCTTGACTTATCTCGAGTTGGAAGGAAACAAACTCGGTGGATCTATTCCTCCGGAAATAGGGAATTTGAGGAGCTTGACTTATCTCAATTTGGACGGAAACCAACTCGGTGGATCTATTCCCCCGGAAATAGGGAATTTGATGAACTTGACTTATCTCTATTTGGAAGGAAACCAACTCGGTGGATATATTCCTCTGGAAATAGGGAATTTGACGAGCTTGACTCAGCTCGATTTGGAAGGAAACCAACTCGGTGGATCTATTCCTCCGGAAATAGGGAATTTGAGGAGCTTGACTTATCTCTATTTGCAAGGAAACAAACTCGGTGGATCTATTCCTCCGGAAATAGGGAATTTGAGGAGCTTGACTTATCTCAATTTGGAAGGAAACCAACTCGGTGGATATATTCCTTTGGAAATAGGGAATTTGACGAGCTTGACTCAGCTTGATTTGGAAGGAAACCAACTCGGTGGATCTATTCCTCCGGAAATAGGGAATTTGAGGAGCTTGACTTATCTCTATTTGCAAGGAAACAAACTCGTGGATCTATTCCTCCGGAAATAGGGAATTTGACGAGCTTGACTTATCTCAATTTGGAAGGAAACCAACTCGTGGATCTATTCCCTTGGAAATAGGGAATTTGAGGAACTTGACTTATCTCTATTTGGAAGGAAACCAACTCGGTGGATATATTCCTCTGGAAATAGGGAATTTGATGAGTTTGATTTATCTCTATTTGCAAGGAAACCAACTCGGTGGATGTATTCCGTCACGAATAGAAAAATTGAAAAGCTTGATTGAGCTGAATTTACGGGAAAATATAATTGATTGTGCCATCCCATCAGAAATGGGAGATTTAACGAATCTCCAACGGCTAGATTTGAGCTTGAACAACTTGGTCGGGCAAATCCCTATTAAACTTAATAAATCGAGCCGCTTAGAAGATCTCGATCTTCACAACAATTCTCTTTCGGCTCAATATTCATATTTAAAATATTTTATCACTTAAATCACCTCAACTTATCATATAATCGTCTCGAGGCCCCAATTCCAGATAATTTGAGGGTTGTTTTTCCTGACGCTTTTCTTGGCAATGAAGATTTGAACCAGTTTCACGAATCCCAAGACCCTAGAAGAAGGTCTAGCGTAATTCATTTTATGATGGTGTTCATTCCGTTGACTGCAATTTGCTGTATAGTGGTCGGATCTGGCTTTCTATTTCGACGTGCAACAAAGACAAAGCAACCAGAGACTATAGAGAAAAATGGAAATTTCTTGTCAATATGGAATTATGACGGGAGGATTGCATATGAAGACATAATTGATGCAACAGAGGACTTCGATCTCAAATATTGCATCGGGACTGGCGGTTATGGTAGCGTCTATAGAGCACGATTGCCCAATGGGAAAGTCGTGGCATTGAAGAAACTTCACCGTTTTGAAGCAGAGGATCCGTCCTTCGACAAGAGCTTTCAGAATGAAGTGAAACACTTAACAGAAGTAAGGCATAGAAGCATAATGAAGCTCCATGGTTTTTGCTTACACAAGCGATGCATGTTCTTAGTGTACGAATTCATGGAAAATGGGAGCCTGTTTGGTGTTTTGAGAGATGATGTTGAAGCGGTGGAATTAGATTGGTCCAAAAGAGTCGATCTTGTCAGGGATACGACACATGCTTTGTCTTACATGCACCATGATTGTGCTCAGCCAATTGTTCATCGAGACATATCTAGTAATAACATCTTACTCAACAGTAAAATGCAGGCTTTTGTATCAGATTTTGGCACCGCAAGACTTTTGGATCATGATTTCTCATCTAACTTCACTACAAATATCGTTGGCACCTATGGATACATTGCACCAGGTGAGCAATACTTTATGCTTCATAATTTTTTTTTTTTACCCTCAAAGTTACTAATAGAGGTACAAGTCAAATAAACGGCATTATAGAAGTTTCACTATCCATGCACATCAGTGACTTGTAGACTGTTACTGTACTGACCAACAATAGCTAAGGATTTGTTGTGCCACGATTGGCAAAATGTCCCCTTGGAACCACCTTGTTTGCCGTGGCTCTGACTCCTGAATTTGTTTTATTCATGTCTATATATTTGAATATTTTGGAAAATGAATAATTATTTTGTATGCTACTGTTGTTAGTATCATTAGGTTACTTATTTTAGAATAAAAATGTCTCAAACGATAATTTTTATGTTGCATCTAAGTAAAAGCTTGTCGGAATAGTAAGATTTTTAGATTTTGTATTACATCTATATTGGTATTACTAAATCATTCATTTCTATTAAACGTTTTATTGTGGAAATAAAATTAACAGTTTTCAAAGAAAAATTGATGGGGCAAATGGAGTGGGGTGGGGTGCCGCACATAGTTATGTGGGGCACGATGGTGAGGAAAAGTTGCCCCATGCGGGGCAGCGACGGGGCGGGTGGTTAAGGGTGTAGTCATCCAGTCCAAAGCCTCAACTGCTAAAATTTTGTATGCCTTTTGTATTTTTTTTTTCAGAGCTCGCATATACTTTGGTCGTTAATGAGAAATGTGACGTATATAGTTTTGGAGTGGTAGCAATGGAAACAATGATGGGTGAGCATCCGGGAGATATTATATCTATCTTGTCGACATCCTCTGGAGAAGATATCATGCTACATAAAATTCTAGACCGGCGGTTGCCTTTTCCAAGAGAGAACTCTGTTGCAAGAAGTATTGTTTTGATAGTTTCTCTAGCGCTTGCTTGCTTGAGTGCTAATCCAAAGTCTCGACCAACTATGAAGCAAATCTCAGAAGCTTTTCTAGCTCAAAAGTCACCATTGGCGAAGCCCTTCCATGAGATCTCATTGGCTCAGCTCCGATATGTTAATAGATCACGGTTGGAAGGTGAATCAACAGAAGCTTCATCAGGACAGAGCGAGGAGTAAGGGTCATTAAGTGCTTGTCTAGTAAAGAGATAATTGATAATGAAGCTGCAATTTGGTGGATATGATTGAGCATATAAAATTGTATGGCTTCTGCAAATTAGTAAGTCTTGTTAAACTCTTTTCCATTCTATGCTGTAAGAGTGAGATGCAGTTTATATATGACGTCCGTTTATTTTTCTTCTTTTCAATGAACAATGCATCAAGAAATGACAAAACCGACTCTAGTTCCAATATAAAACACGAGTATCCATTCACAATTTCCATAATGTAATTGATTATATTCAGATGAACTCATAGAGTAAGTGTATTCGATATAATATTTCGCTTCAT